>NW_027362764.1:440271949-441471949 GCF_046119375.1 Phyllobates terribilis | reverse complement strand
GCAGTATAGGTACCGTCCCAATTTAGGGTCACCTTGCCGCTGGTGGGACGGCTTGTATACTTTTTTTGATCAAAAATAGTTCACTAAGTACCCTATATTTATTATGCAACTTTGCTTTACATTTATATATAATTATGGTAGGGTATGAGATATATTTTTGTCTTGCTTCTTTTTTGCTAGTGTGAACATGCCTCTGTTTCTTGTATGTCTGCCATCTTAGACCTCAGTTCACATTGTCTGGTTTTTTGACTTGTTTGCATTCTGTGCAATTTAAGGGTGTGGCATGCCCTTTGTTGAGCTGATTGGTATATATGTAGCTTACCACGGGCCTAGGTGGTCTGGAGTTGGGACCCGGTCCTATTTGTCTACCCTTTTATATGCATTACTTCAACTTTGATATACAGTAAGGTTTTTAATATAGGCAGTATAGGTACCGTCCCAATTTAGGGTCACCTTGCCGCTGGTGGGACGGCTTGTATACTTTTTTTGATCAAAAATAGTTCACTAAGTACCCTATATTTATTATGCAACTTTGCTTTACATTTATATATAATTATGGTAGGGTATGAGATATATTTTTGTCTTGCTTCTTTTTTGCTAGTGTGAACATGCCTCTGTTTCTTGTATGTCTGCCATCTTAGACCTCAGTTCACATTGTCTGGTTTTTTGACTTGTTTCCATTCTGTGCAATTTAAGGGTGTGGCATGCCCTTTGTTGAGCTGATTGGTATATATGTAGCTTACCACGGGCCTAGGTGGTCTGGAGTTGGGACCCGGTCCTATTTGTCTACCCTTTTATATGCATTACTTCAACTTTGATATACAGTAAGGTTTTCAATATAGGCAGTATAGGTACCGTCCCAATTTAGGGTCACCTTGCCGCTGGTGGGACGGCTTGTATACTTTTTTTGATCAAAAATAGTTCACTAAGTACCCTATATTTATTATGCAACTTTGCTTTACATTTATATATAATTATGGTAGGGTATGAGATATATTTTTGTCTTGCTTCTTTTATACAGTTAAAGGGTATGCAGTGAATCCAACGGCTGACCATTTTTAGGAAAAACCCCACGAAGAATTTAAAGACACACAGAGCAGGGCCGCAGTAACAAGGTATGACATGTTCCCATTAGAAAGGATAGAATCTGCTATACAGTTAAAGGGTATGCACTGAGTCCAACGGCTGACCAATTTTAGGAAAAACCCCACTAAGAATTTAAAGACACACAGAGAAGGGCCGCAGTAACAAGGTACGACATGTTCCCATTAGAAAGGAGAGGGTCTGCTATACAGTTATAGGGTATGCAGTGAGTCCAATGGCTGACCAATTTTAGGAAAAAGCCCACTAAGAATTTAAAGACGCACATAGCAGGGCCAAAGTAATGACAAATTCCCATTAGAAAGGAGAGAGTCTCCCATAGTGTTGGCCTATGCAGTGAATGCAAGGGCTGCCAAAAATGTGGAGGCACTTCAGTGACCCTTGAAAGAGACGTGGAGAAGGGCCTCATAAAAAAATGTTCCCAATAGACAGGAGCGGGGGTCCTATACTTGTAATGCCCATTCAGTGTATGGGCTGACAAACATTTACCTCTGGGGGGTATACATGGACATACTGTATAAAAAAATTTTTTACGGGCATCATATAGCCAGAAAAAGCTATACAGCTGACAAATACTATTGATATCTCTGCTATTGGAAGTGGAAAGAAAGAACAAAGACAAAAATCTAAATAATGAAAATATGAGAGGAAGAGAAACCAATCACAAACTAAAATGTTTTTATGCAAATGCAAAAATGCACAAAGCATGGGCAACAAACAAGGAGAATTGGAACTACTAACACAGGAAAAGAAATATGATGTCATTGGAATCACTGATACTTGGTGGGATGATACACATGATTGGATACAAGGCTAAAAGGATACAACTTATTTGCAAGAAACAGACTTGATAAAAGGGGTAGGAGGTGCCTTGTATGTTAGAAAAGCATATATCTGCACAGAGATTGAAGCTTCAGAGACTGGGATTTCTATGGAAACTGTTTGGGTAAGAATACAAGGAGAGATCAACGGAAAGGACAAAATTGTAGGCATTTACTACAAGCCTCCTGGGCAAACTGAAGATATGGATGAACTCTTTTTTTATGTATCAAATGACCAAGTTCTCCAAAAAATATGACGTAGTGGTCATGGGAGATTTCAACTATCCAGACATTTGTTGGGAATCTCTCTCAAGTAAAACTAACAGGTCAAGCAAATTCTTATCCTTTCTTGCTGACAACTTTATCTTCCAAAAGGTAGGGGAGAAAACAAGGGGATCTGCTACTTTGGATCTAATCCTTACAAACAGGGAGGAAGTGGTTGAGGAGGTAAAAGTGGCTGGGACCCTAGGAGGCAGCGATCATGCTATTACAGAATTTTGGATAACTAGAGGAGGAAGACATGAGAAGACTCAAGCTTCAAGGTTAGATTTCAGAAAGGCTGATTTTAAGCGACTCAGAAAGAGAATTGGAGGGATCCAATGGCTGGATGTCCTTAAGGACAAAAATGTCCAGGAAGGATGGGAAATTTTTAAAAATGAGATTCTCAAAGCACAATCGTTAACAATCCCAAAAATAGGAAGAATAGGAAGCATTTAAGGAAACCAGGATGTATGAACAAAGAACTTAAACACATGCTAAAAAGAAAGAAAGAAATGTTTATCAAATGGAAAAAGGGAGGCATATCTAAAGAAGATTATAATGCAGTCTGCAGAACCTGTAGAGCACGTATCAGGTTAGCTAAAGCTGACAATGTATTAAGGCTTGCAAGAGATGTCAAAAGCAATAAAAAAGGATTTGGGGGGTATGTCAAAAGTTAAAGAAAAGTCAAAGATGCTATAGGATTTTTACAGGATGAAAATGGCCGAACTTTTTAATTCCTATTTTGCATCAGTTTTCTCTCACATCAACTGATCTTCACTGTCCTATTAAATGAATAGAAGAATCCTGGTTATCTGTAAACAGAGAGATTGTGAGGGAATATTTAGCTAACATAAATGAGTTCAAGTCTCCAGGTCCAGATGAATTACACCCCAGAGTACTGAAGGAGATTGTAGAAGAGATTTTAGAACCACTCTCCATAATCTTTGAAAATTCTTGGAGAACAGGAGAAGTCCCAGAAGACTGGAGAAGAGGAAATGTTGTTCCTATCTTCAAAAAGGGGAAGAAGGTGGATCCAGGGAACTATAGGCCGGTGAGTCTGACTTCTATAGCAGGAAAGATCTATGAACAAATTATTAAACAATATTTATGTGAGTACCTGGATAAGAATGAAGTGATTAACAAGAATCAGCATGGGTTTGTAACTAACAAGTCATGTCAGACTAAATTAATTTCCTTCTATGACAGAATCTCTGACTGGGTGGATCAGGGAAATGCTGTAGATATAGTATATCTTGACTTCAGCAAAGCATTTGACAAAGTATCTCACACCATCCTTATTGAAAAAATGACCAATTATGGAATGGACAAGGCAACTGTTAGGTGGATTTATAACTTGCTTAGTGATCGGACTCAAAGAGTGGTCGTAAATGGCTTCACATCCAGTTGGATGAATGTCTCAAGTGGGGTACCACAGGGCTCTGTCCTGGGACCTGTATTGTTCAACATCTTTATAAACGATTTATATGAAGGAATTGAGGGTAAACTGATTAAATTTGCTGATGACACAAAGCTAGGAGGGATAGCTAACACTAGAAAAGACAGAGAGAGGATTCAAAAAGACCTAAATAAACTGGAGCAGTGGGCAGCAACTAACAGAATGGTTTTTAACAGGGAAAAATGCAAAGTACTACATGTGGGCAATAAAAATGAAAAAAGCAAATAGAGAATGGGAGGAATAGAGCTAAGCAACAGTACATGTGAAAAAGACTTAGGTATACTAATAGATCATAGACTGAACATGAGTCAACAGTGTGATGCAGCAGCAAAAAAGGCAAATACAATTCTGGGATGTATTAACAGAAGCATAGAGTCTAGTTAACGTGAAGTCATTATCACACTTTACTCCTCTTTGGTCAGACCTCATCTGGAATACTGTGGCCAGTTTTGGGCACCAGATTTTAAAAAAGACATTGACAAACTGGAGCAAGTTCAGAGAAGAGCGACCAGAATGGTGACCGGTCTGCAAACCATGTCCTATGAGGAACGGTTACAGAATTTGGGAATGTTTAGCTTATAAAAAAGAAGACTAAGAGGAGACTTAATAGCTGTCTATAAATATCTCAAGGGTTGTCTTACTGTAGAAGGAACATCTTTATTCTCATTTGCACAAGGAAAGACTAGAAGCAATGGGATGAAACTGAATGAGTGGAGACACAGATTAGATATTAGAAAAAACTTTTTGACAGTTAGGGTGATCAGTGAGTGGAACGGGCTGCCACGAGAGGTGGTGAGTTGCCCTTCAATGGAAGTATTCAGACAGAGGCTGGACAGACATCTGTCTGAGATTATTTAGTGAATCCTGCTTTGAGCAGGGGGTTGGACCAGATGACCCAGGAGGTCCCTTCCATCTCTACCATTCTATGATTCTATGATTCTATGATCATAAACACCCTTTACAAAAATTATGTGGGTGTTGCATCACGGACCACGGTCACCCTGGTGATTTGGTGGTGGAGGATGAGGAGAAGTAGGAGGACAAGAGCAAGTAGCCAAAATCAGGAAGCGTATACCCATGTGTGGGTGTGAAAAGGTGCATGGGAATACACCTCCCAAGAAAAGACACTGGTTTGACTTTGTTATGCTGCTATCATTTGGTGGTGTTGAGAAGTCTGGCCCAATCCAGCCCTTGTTAATTTTTATAAGAGTCAGCCTGTCAGCATTTTCAGTAGGCAGGCGGATGCGCTTATCAGTTATAATTCCACCAGCGGCACTAAAAACCCGCTCTGATAAAAAGCTGGCGGCAGGGCAGGCCAGGACCTCAGAGGCATAGAGAGCCAGTTCATTCCACGTGTACAGCTTGGATACCCAATAATTATAAGGTACAGCGGAATCACGGAGGACGTTGGTACGGTCGGCATGGTACTCCCTCAGCATCTTCCCAAACTTTGCACTCCTTGTGAGAGTACCCCGCGCCTCAGGGCCTGTACGATGGAAGGGTCTGAGAAAACTCTCCCAGAACTTTGACAGTGTTCCCCTGCCTCTGCTCTATTGAAGTTGTGTCTCTCTCGCCTGTACTCCTTGGTTGTCCAATGAAGTGTGCTCTCTGCCACCAGCGTTTTCAGATGGGAATTTTTTATAATAGTTCCGCAACAAGGGCCTTCTGGTACAGCCCCATTTATGTAGACCTGTCCGCCTCAGGAATAAGAGATATAAAGTTCTCCTTGTAGTGTTTATCTAGAAGTGTCACCAAACAGTAATGACTGTCACCCAAAATTTTGAGAATGCGAGGGTCATGGGAAAGGCAGCGGAACATAAACTCAGCCATGCGTGCCAGACTACTAACAGGAGAGACTTCCGTGTCTTCACCAAGAGGATGACTGACAATGCTCTCCTCCTCCTCCTCCTCTCTGTCCTCTGGCCATCCACGCTGAACAAACGGTATGACAGCTGTGCATGTAGTACTGTCTATAAAGCATGAAACTAGCTCCTGTCCATCCTCCTCCTCCTCCTCTTCCTCATTGTCACCCAATCCACGTTGGGATGAGATGAGGCTTGGCTGTGTGTAATCACCTTGTATGGTTCCTAGCTCCATCTCATCGTGCTCCGCCTGCAATGTATCCTCTTTGATTGTGAGCAGAGAGCGTTTCAGAGGACAGCGAAGCGGGATTGTGACACTAATTATGGCATCATTGCCGCTCACCATCTTGGTAGAGTCCTCAGTTTTTGAGGATGGTACATATGTCTGACATCCATGTCCACTCCTGAGGTCTTATGTGTGGAGTCAGAACTGAATACCGATGGCCTTGTTGATCCTGGTACTCAAAAACTGCCCTCTTCTGCTCACAAATCCTTCTCAACATCTGCAGTGTAGAGTTCCAACGCGTGGGGACATCACACACCAGTCTGTGAGCGGGAAGCTACAAATGCTGCTGAAACACAGCAAGGGCAGCAGAAGCTGTAGCTGACTTTCTAAATTGGGCACACAGGCGGCTTACTTTAACAAGCAGATCTGCCAGCTCCGGGTAGGATTTGAGAAACCGCTAAACCACGAGGTTAAGCACGTGAGCCAGGCATGGTACATGTGTGAGCTCACCTCGCCTCAGAGCCGCCACCAGATTCCGGCCATTGTCACACACGACCATGCCTGGCGGTAGGTTCAGCAGTGTGAGCCACAGATCTGCCTGCTCTTTCAGAGCTGTCCACAACTCTTCAGCATTGTGTGGATTGTCACCTAATCATATTAGCTTCAGCACAGCCTGTTGCCGCTTGGTCGAGGCAGTGCTTCAGTGCTTCCAGCTTGTGACTGATGTGGTCATTTCGGAGATAAAGGCTGAAGAGGAGGAGGCTGAGGAGGATGAATTGCAGGAGCTGTAGACCGTGGGGGCAACCCTTAATGACCTAGGGCCCGCAATCCTTGGCGTCGGGAGGACATGTTCCGTCCCAAGGTCCGACTGGGTCCCGGCTTCCACGATGTTAACCCAGTGTGCCATCAGCGAGATGTACCGTCCCTGCCCACAAGCACTTGTCCTTGTGTCCGTGGTTAGATGGACTTTCCCCCTAACTGCGTTGTTGAGGGCACGCCTAATGTTTTGGGACACGTGCTTGTGTAATGTGGGGATGGCACACCGGGAGGGATATTGGCAGCGGGGGACTGAGTACCGAGGGATAGTGCCATCAGGTTGGCGAATGCTTCCGTCTCCACGAGCCTCCCTTGAGGCAACATTTCGAGCGCAAGCAGTCGTGAAATGTGAGAATTTAGTAGTGTGGCCTGTGGGGCTTTGGCTGCATATTTGCGCTTGCATTCCAAGGACTGGGGTATGGACAACTGAACGCTGCACTGGGACAAAGACATGGACATGCTTCCTGATGCTGCTGCTTGAGAGTGTGCAACGACAGGTGCAGGGCAGGAGGCATCTTCACATGCACCATGGACATCGGATTGGATTGCATGCACAACAGAGGAAGAAGCAATGGTGCCACCTGCAAACACTGTTCCTGGACCCTGGATTTCGGCCCACAAAGTCGGGTGCTTTGCTGCCATGGGCCTGATCATGCTGGTGTTGGTCAGGCTGGTTGTTTTGCCATCCCTGCTGATGCTGACCTGGCAGGTGGTGCAAATGGCCTTTTTGGGGTTATCTGCAGAGTCTTTAAAAAACAACCAGACTCGGGAAGACCAATCAGTTGTACTGGCAACTTCCTTCGTGTTGGTGTTAAGGGGAACGGTTGCCTGCCTTCTGTCTGCTGCCATCACACTGCTTCTTCCTGACTGTTAGGGTGCTCTGCCTCCCTCCCCCTGTGTGCTGCTGTCCTTGCTCTGCATGTCCTCCTGCCAGGTTGGGTCAGTTACTATATCATGCACCACCTCGTCTTCCACTTCCACACCCTGGTCCTCCTCCTGACTTTCTGGCAATTGTGTCTCATCATCGTCCACCTCTTGTGACAGTTTCCCACCGTCGCCTTTGTGTGACCGTGGCTGCTCAAATATTTGGGCATCGCTACACGCGATCTCCTCTTGCCCCGCTTCAAGTGGACCAGGAGAGAGGCCCGAATCAATAAATGGAAAAGTGAACAGCTCTTCAGAATGTCCAAGTGTAGGATAAGTTATCTCTGGGTACTCGGCATGGTGGGAGGAAGGAGGATAAGGGTGAGGAATATGCGGTCCAGACTCAAGGCTACTGAGACTTGACCATGTGGAAGACAGGGTGGTGGTGGTGGTGGCTAAGTGACTGGAAGAATTATCCGCTATCCAACCAACAACCTTTTGACACTGCTTTTGGTTCAATAGTGGTGTGCTGCAGTCCACTAGAAATTGGGATTGGAAGGTCAGGCGAGAAGCTGTAGGTGTTTGTTGTGGCACAATTTTGGCTTGCCCACGGCCTTGTCCTCGGCCTCTGCATGCACCATTACAATCACATCCAGTTCCCCGTCCGTTGCCACGTGTCTTGCCCATTTTAAATGGAGGACAGTATCTTCCATGCTCACTACAAATGACTGAGTTTGGAGTGAACTTATATGTGATCCGTGTGATGGAGAAAACAGAGTTTTAAATACCTGGACTGTAGGTAAGTAGTTTGAACAGCAAACTGGTAAGAATTGCTTCACTGACATACTAAAGGAAATTTTTAATGGAGGTCAGAAATGGCAGTATTTTCTGACAATGTATATGTGATCCATTTGATGGAGAAAACACAGTTTGAAATTCCTGGCCTGTAGGTGAGTAGTTTGAACAGCAAACTGGTGTGAATTGCTTCACTGACATACTAAAGGAAATTTTTAATGGAGGCCAGAAATGGCAGTATTTTCTGACAACGTATATGTGATCCATTTGACGGAGAAAACACAGTTTGAAATACCTGGCCTGTAGGTGAGTAGTTTGAAAAGCAAACTGCTGTGAATTGCTTCACTGACACACTAAAGGAAATTTTTAGTGGAAGCCAGATATGGCAGTATTTTCTGACAACGTATATGTTATCCGTGTGATGGAGAAAACAGAGTTTTAAATACCTGGCATGTAGGTAAGTAGTTTGAACAGCAAACTGCTGTGAATTGCTTCACTGACACACTAAAGGAAATTTTTAATGGAGTTTTAAATAGCTGGATTTCTAGCGCTCTAATATGGAAAGTACCTGGCTGTATTCTGCAGTGCCAACAAGCAAATGGCGCAGAAAAAACATGTTCTCTGGATTGCTTTTTAAGCAAATAATGAGGATTAAGATCCAAAAAAAGTATTCCTGGCCCCTGAGACCTGGGCCTTTGCATAGAAATATCTAACAGCAGCAGAAGGCAGAATAGGAATGGAGCCTCTTGTGCTATATGCACTGCAGTCTGCTATATACGCTGCCTGCCTATAAACCCTGCCTGCCTGATATCTCTGCAGATGGATTAGTCCTCAGAAGGACTGTTTGTTAAGATGGATATGTGTAATGTACATTTTTTCTCCCTACACTACTTAATACACAAGCAAATCTGTCCCTGATGCAGCAGCACCTCTCCCTACACAAGCAAATGGCACAGAAAAACGGTGTTCTCTGGATTGCTTTTTAAGCAAATAATGAGGATTAAGATCCAAAGAAAAGTATTCCTGACCCCTGAGACCTGGGCCTTTGTATAGAAATATCTAACAGCAGCAGAGTGCAGAATTGTAATGGAGCCTCTTGTGCTATATGCACTGCAGTCTGCTATATACACTGCCTGCCTATACACCCTGCCTGCCTGATATCTCTGCAGATGGATTAGTCCTCAGAAGGACTGTTTGTTAAGATGGATATGTGTAATGTATGTTTTTTCTCCCTACACTACCTAATACACAATCAAATCTCTCCCTAACGCAGCAGCAGCACTCCCTACACTGTCTGATCCGGAGTGATTGTGACGAGCATGACGGCGCCAGGTCTGATATAGACCTGATGATGCTGTGCGGCCAGCCAATCACTGTAATTCCCACAACCAACATGGCTACGGCATTACAGTGCATGGCAGGCAATCCCTGCATGTTCATTGGCTCTCTAAAGAGCGGCAGACATGCAGGGAGGGGACCCGAGTTCCTGCTCGAGCAACCAGGAAATTCTCGGCGAGCGCCAAGCATCTCGAGCAGTCAGATACTCGGGCGGGCACCGAGCAGTAGCGAGCATGCTCACTCATCACTACTTATATCCTTAAACTAGGTAGACATGCCACACAAAATATTTAATATATAACATTTATTTAATCCCTATTTTATGTCAGCATCATTTTTCAAACATTCCTTTATTTTGTTAGGATGTTGAAAAGGTTAAAACTTCATTTCATTCAAGGAAATTTACAATTCATATTTTTTACAGACCTATTTAGTTTTGAAGGGACTTTAAGCCTTTTACCCTCAAGCCTGTTTTCACCTTCATGACCAAGCTAATTTTTACAATTCTGACTAGAGATGAGAGAACATGTTTGGAAAACATTCAGCAATTTCAAATTCAGCACAAACATTGTACATTCGGATTTGTGATCGGACCACTGAGTATTTTTACTCAAAATTGGCCAAAGTTCTGTAAATGATCGAGTTTCCACTAGTGTATTTTTTAGGACTTTGGCTAGGATAATGGTGCTGTATTATGAGTTTAGACAGATAGGATCCTGTGTGGCTGGGAAATAAACCTTCCAGCAGATCAATCATTTTTGCTATTAGTGTGGTCCAGACAGAGACACCAGGCCATATTTCAACATAGAAGTCTGTTATGCTGATATGTAATGCAGGAGTATACCTTTGAAACTCCAATTTTTTCTGCTACTACTGTGATACATAAAGCAGGCTACATCTGAGATTGTAATTGGTTTGCGCTAAGATTCTCCTGTATCCAGGGCTCCATATTGGAAAATAATTATTTTTCTGGTACTACCATGTTACATTAAGCAGGCAATATCTGAGCTTCTAATTGTTTTGTGATGAGATTCTGCTGGATCCAGGGCTACACATTACAAAATCTATATTTTTCTGGTACTACCGTACTACAAAAAGCAGGCGACATCTGAGCTTGTAATTGTTATGCGCTGAGATTCTGCCGTATCCAGGGCTCCACATTAGAAAATCTATTTTTTTTCTGTTATTACCATGCTACATAAAGCAGGCCACATCTGAGTTTGGAACTGTTTTGCTTTGAGATTCTGCTGTATTCAGGGATCAAGATTCGAAAATCTATTTTTTTCTGGTACTACCATACTACATAAAGCAGGCGACATCTGAGCTTGTAATTGTTTCATGCTGAGATTCTGCTGTATCCAGGGCTCCTCATAAGAAAATCTATTTTCTTGTGGTACTACTCTGCTAAGTAAAGCAGGCCACATCTGAGCATGTAATTGCTATGTGCTGAGATTCTGCTGTATCAAGGGGCTCCACATTAGAAAATATAATTTTTTTCTGATACTACCGTGCTACATAAATCTGGCCACATTTGAGCTTGTAAATGTTTTGCGCTGAGATTTTGCTATATCCAGGGCTTCACATTCTAAAATCTGTTTTTTATGGTACTACCGTGTTATATAAAGCAGGCCACATCTGACCTTGTTATTGTTTGAGATTCTGCTGTATCCAGGGCTCCACATTAGAAAATTTATTTTTTTCTGTTGCTATTAACGTGTTCCAGCCTGACTATCTAAGGGAAAAATATTGATTGGTAATCTAGTGACAGGTGACTGACAGGTCTGGGCATAGGTTAGTTAAACAGCTGGTTAAAAGAGGGGAAGGGCACACCCAACATAAGTGGAAGGAAAAAGCGAGGTCATGCTGGAAGAGGGAATAGGCTTGGTGTTCAAGTTGTATGTGAGGTAGGTGGTAATGTTAGTCAAAGCTCTACTGAACAAGCACCGTCATGTCTTATTCAAAGACAACTGACAACTTCTGTTACTGGACGGGCTTCTCAACTTCCTTTCTTCGGCAGCTGCACAGCTGTATGCCTTGTAGATGAGGGCAAGAAAGAGCATGTTCTCCAGTGGATGGCAAAATCTGCATCAAGTGGCCTCTCCTCCTCTTCCTCCACCTCAACATGACACACAGTATAGTCCTCAGAGGTGGCACCCAATTACCCTTTGAATGCCCCGGTGTCACAACTCTGCAGCTGCCCAATTGACTGTAGGGAACCACAGATGGGCGAGTCTGCAGAGCTGTTCACACATTCCATGCCATGGGCATCAGAGTTCTGCTCCAAAGATTCACAGACTCAAGAGGAGGAAATCATCTGCACTGATGGCCAAAAAATTTTTCTTTTGGATCCGGGGCAGGACGAAGTATTGTCCAAGCAGAATCCTGACCCTTGTCACCAGACATTAACCCCGTGGGGTGGAGGTGATCTTGATGAGACTCAGATACCTGTACTGTGCTGTCAAGGCAGGATGAAGAAGAGGGTGACTCTCAGGGAGACCACTGGGAGAACAGAGAGGATGGTGATCAGGTTGTAGATCCAAATTTGTGTGAATCCAGAGACACACAGATGAGTAGCTCCGCAGAGGAGGTTGAGGAGGAGGAAGATGAGGAGGTTACATTGAGGCCTACCGCACAGATATGGAGTGATGCAACCACAATGAGTATTGCATCCTCAGCCACAACTATGGCTGTGGAAAGCAGTGGTCGCGGGTCTGCAGCTCGCAGAAGCGGCAACAGTTGCCTAGCTTGGGCCTTTTTTGAGACAAAGGATGACTCAACTCATGTTATCTGACAACTTTGCAAAAAACAACTCAGTAGATTGAAAAATTGCAATAATTCGACTATGACATGCATGAACTCCCACATGTGCGATCAACATGCATTAGTCTGGGAATCTCACTATGATAAATTACAGATCAGTGGGCCTCACCAACCATCGGCTACCCCACCAACTGCATCTGCTGCTGTCGTAGGTGTGTCAGAGGTGACAGATAGTCACCTTGCAATGGTTTGCAGGAGATCTCCACGTTTGGCAATGCAGATATCTGCCAAGATAGGAGGCTGTGTTTAGGACCCAGCGACTAACTCCCTTTAGTCTGGGTGTATATATACCTGGTGTGTCTAGGTGGGCATCGCCGGTTATACTCATTTCTATGTGGAACTTGGCTGAAGCAGCATCACGTCCTCTCTGGAGTGCCCTGTTGGAGTTCTTCTATAGCTGAGTTGTTGTTCCCCTATGTTGTCTTCCCCTCTTGTCTTTATAGTGCTAGTGGAGGTTGACTAGTGGTCATCTCCTTCCTCCCCCAGCTATAGCCTTACCCCAGGGATAGTAGGGCGAGGCACATGATCGGAGACAGCTGCGGAGGCTGTATAGGGACGTTAGGGGGAGACAGGGTGATGCTAGTCCAGATTAGGAGGGAGTTCACGTCACCTCTTCCCCCTTTCCCTAGTGTCTGGGCTCCCTTTCCCCTCTGTATTGCACTCACACCTGGCATGAAATTATAACAGGCCAAGCATGTTTTGGGGAAAAAAAAGAAAAAGAAAACGACACAAGATTGACATTCTGTTTTTTTTTACTTTGTGTGTTTTTGGGTGTGCACCTTTTTTTTCCTTTCTCCATTTAGTATAGGATCAGTTGCAGTGCTTGCAGAGCAGTTCCGCTGTCTGTTTCTGGAGGTGAATGACCTCTGCTGTGAGGTTCAGCAGCGGTTACAGGCCGCCAATGTGGGAGTCTCTGCAAAAAGGCCTGTCCAGCCTGAACCCAAGGTTGTCCCCCGCGAAAGGTTTTCAGGAGGAGCAACGAGTTGGTATTGTGATATCTCTACGGAAGGGTGATCCTCAGTCATGTGTGTTTTCGTTACCGCAGGACTCAGTTTGTCTCCAGTCTGTGGAGGGTTTTTTTAGAGCTCTTGCCCTCATCTATGATGACCCTGACAGAGTCGCCTTGGCTGAGTCTAAGCTACGTCGCCTTCAGCAGGATATTCGGTCAGTGGAAACGTACAGTTCGGAATTCCATAGATGGGCAATGGATTCCAAGTGGAATGACTCAGCCCTTAAAAGTCAATTTTATGAGTGGCTTACTGAAAGGTTGAAAGATGCTTTGGCTGTATATGATACCTTGGCAGTCCTTGGAGGCTGCCATGTCTTTGGTCTTACGTCTGGATAGGTGCCTTCAGGATAGGCGGGTGCAACCTTCTTCTCGGGGGCCTTCTTGTCGGGGTTGTGTACCTTTGCCAAGGGAGCGGTCTGGGGGTGAACTAGTACTGGGGGAGGTGGAGGAAACTATGCAGGTAGGGGGTGTGTCTACATCATACATTTCCCCGGAGATTCACAAGAAAAGAGGCATATGTTTATTTTGTTGGAAAAAGGGACACTTTGTTGGGACCTGACCTTCAATTTCTAAACAAAAGGAGACTCATTTAACTCTTTGTAGTCTGGAGTTGGATAAACAAGGGGTGCATTCATGGCCAAACTGCAGTTCCTGCTTTGTCCTGACAGCAGAGGTGGTGCTAGAGAGCAAAACTGAAAAAATGTCTGTGTTTGTTGACAGTGGATCCGGGGTCAACATGGTTGATGCTGAGTTTGTGAAAACTCATTGTCTTGCTTGCTGTGCTTTAGCTGAATCTATTCTCATCTTTGCCCTTGACTCAACGCCACTTGCACAGAGAGCATTTACAAAGATTGTACATATTGTAAAATTGACGGTGGGGTCAGTTCATTCTGAAATCATCCCTTGCTATGTTTAGGAAACTCTCCCTATTCCGATTGTTGTGGTATCCCCTGGCTTGTTAAACATAATCCGATGGTCGATTGGCAAGCCGTGGAGATTACTGAATGGGTAGATTACTGCCATGAGAACTGTCTGAATGTTTCTATTGCTGCTGTCTCTATGGGGATACTGCCTGCTTTTCTGTCTGTTTTTGAGGACATTTTTTCTGAAAAAGGGTGACAGGATTCGCCTCCTCATCGTGCTTATGACTGTCCTATAAACCTGAACCCCGGAGCTAAACTACCAAAGTCCAGACAACATAATCTTTTTGGCCCCGAGAGACAAGGAAAGTCTGGAGAAAGGACATATCAGACCCTCATCTTCGCCTGTGGCGGCAGGTTTCTTCTTTGTGAAGAAAAAAGATGGCGGTCTACGTCCCTGTTTAGATTTCCGAGAATTAAATCAAGTTACCATCCGTGATCCATACCTTCTTACTCTGATTCCTGATTTGTTTAGCCAGGTTGTGAGAGCTAAGGTATTCTCCACGTTGGATTTAAGGGGAGCCTACAATCTGGTTAGAATCAGAGAGGGGGAGAATGGAAGACAGCGTTCAATACCCCGGAAGGTCATTTTGAGAGTCTGGTTATGCCTTTTGGTTTGACCATTGCACCTGCGGTATTCCAACATTTCATAAATGATATTTTTCATCATTTCGCGGGGAGGTTTTTGGTGGTCTATCTGGACGATATTTTGGTTTATTCACCTGATTTTGAGACCCATAGGGGGCATGTTAATCAGGTACTCCAGATAATAAGGGATAACAAACTTTATGCCAAACTAGAAAAATGTGTTTTTGCTGTTCAGGAGGTGCAGATTTTTGGGTACTTATTGTCATCTTCAGGTTTTCGGATGGATCCGGAGAAGATCAATGCAGTCCTTGACTGGGAACGTCCCAAGAACCTGAAGGCCCTACAACATTTTCTGGGCTTTACTAATTTTTACAGGAAATTCATCCAAAAATACTCGGTGGTAATGAAACCCCTTATTGACATGACTAAGAAGGGGTCTGATTTTTCCAACTGGTCGGAGGCTTCCCTCCGGGCTTTTTCTTCCTTAAAGAATCATTTTGCTGCTGCACCTATTCTCAGTCATCTCGATGTTTCTCAACCCTTTATTGTGGAGGTTGATGCTTCAGATGTCGGGGTTGGGGCTGTGTTGTCTCAGGGTTCGTCCCCTGGTAAATGGCGCCCACGCGCCTTCTTTTCTAAAAAATTGTCTTCGGCTGAGAGAAATCATGATGTGGGTAATAGGGAACTTTTGGCGATCAAATTGGATTTCAAGGAATGGTGACACTGGTTGGAGGGGGATGTCCATCCTATTACTGTTATTACTGACCATAAGAACCTGTCATATCTCCAGTCAGCTAAACGTCTCAACACTAGGCAAGCCAGAGGGTCCCTGTTTTTTACTAGGTTCAATTTTGTTGTCACTTTTCGTCCAGGGGTCAAAAACGTCAAGGCTGATGCTTTGTCCCTGAGCTTCCCTGGTGGTGGTGACCATGAGAACCCAGCCCCGATATTAAAGAAGTGGGTAGTTATTTCGGCTCTTTTTCCTGAACTGGAGGGTAAGGTGCAGGAGGCTCAGGGGGACGCCCCTGCCTCCTGCTCTTCAGGAAAGTTACTTGTACCACCTGATCTGCGCTGTAAAGTAATCAAGGAACATCATAACTCTGTGCTTGCTGGGCATCCAGGTGGCAAGGCAACCGCGGACCACCTCTCTTGTCGTATTTGGTGGCCGGGGTTGCATCGGACTGTAATTGAACACGTAGCTGCTTGTAGTATATAAGGTTTCTCATACCCGTCCGTCTGGTATTCTTCTTCCGCTACCTATCCCTAGCAGACAATGGACACACTTGTCCATGGATTTTATTACTGACCTACTGGTTTCTGCAGGCAAAACGGTGGTTTTGGTAGTAGTAGATAGGTTCAGTAAAATGGTTCACTTCGTCGCTTTACCTGCACTTCCCAATACTAAGACACTTGCTCAGGTATTCATAAATGAGATTGTGAAGCTTCATGGGGTTCCCGCTGATGTGGTGTCTGATCGGGGGACCCAGTTTGTTTCCAAGTTTTGGAAGGCATTCTGTTCCCGACTGGGGGTGCAGCTGCACTTTTCCTCTGCCTTTCACCTTCAGTCGAATGGTCAGACCAAGCAGGTCAATCAGAACTTGGAGACATACCTCAGGTGTTTCATCTCCGAAAATCAGAAGGATTGGGCATCCTACTTACCGCTGGCAGAATTTGCCATCAATAATCATCGTCAAGAATCCACTGGTAGGTCACCGTTTTTCGGTGCATACGGTAATCATCCACAGTTTGGTACTTTTAGTGGGGGAGGAGCTTCAGGAGTTCCTGAAGAGGAACAGTTTGCTTCGTCGCTCTTCTCGGTGTGGCAGGGTGTTCTGTGTAATTTGAAAACCATGGGTGACAGGTAAAAACGTATGGCTGACAGAAAACGCTTGCCAGGTCTGGACCTGAATGTGAATGACATTGTGCAGTTGTTTACCAAGAATATAGGATTGAAAGTTCCTTCTTGGAAGCTGGGACCTAGATTTATTGATCCCTACAAAATTACCACTGTCATTAACCCAGCAGCGTTTCGTCTTGAACTTCCTCGGGCCCTTAAGGTTCACAATGTGTTCCACAGGTCCTTACTACTCAAAAGGTACCTAGAACCTCTTGAGCCCTCACCTCTACCACCACCCCCAGTAATGGTTGATGGTAATTTGGAGTTTGAGATTTCGAGGATAGTAGATTCTCGTCTCCAACGTCATTCTCTGCTATACTTAGTACACAGGAAAGGCTATAGTCCGGAGGAGAGGACTTGGGTTTCAGCATAAGAGGTAAACACTCCCAGATTGGTTCGATCTTTTCACACCTCTTTTCCTGAGAAACCCGGTCCTAAGTGTCCGGAGGCCACTCGTAGAGGGGGGGTACTGTCATGGGTGTGTCAGAGGTGACAGTCGCCTTGCAATGGTTTGCAGGAGATCTCCGCATTTGGCAATGCAGATATCTGCCTAGATAGGAGGCTGTGTTTAGGACCCAGCGACTAACTCCCTTTAGTCTGGGTGTATATATACCTGGTGTGTCAGGGTGGGCATCGCCGGTTATACTCATTTCTACTTGGAACTTGGCTGAAGCAGTATCACGTCCTCTGTGGAGTGAATTGCGATCCACCCACAGCTGTTGACATGTTACATGCTGCTGCCAATCTCTGAGAGCGGCTTTAAAAGTTGGCATGACAACCCATGGTCTGCAGGAAACTCCTGCGGTTGTCATTGCCAGGATGCTATGAGCACCGCCCAGCAGTCTGCGCTCATAGCAAGTGAGCAACTCTCCTACACACAGGCGATCTTATCATTACTTGTGTGCAGCACAGGCGATCAGAACATTTGGGCTTCTAGTTTCCCATGGAGATAGTATTGAAGCATGTGAAAAGTAAAAAAAAATGTTTTTAAAATTTTTTAAAAAATTAAAAAAATATAAAAGTTTCAATCACCCCTTTTGCCCATTTCAAAATAAAACAATAAAAAAAATTACATATACACATATTTGGTATCATCACACTTCAAATCTCCTGATCTATCAATATATTCCGATTGGAAAATGGCGTAATGAGAAAAAAAATCAAAACCCCAGAATTATATTTTTTTGGTCCCCGAAACATTGCAATAAAATGCAATAACAAGTGATCAAAACATCATATCTACCCTAAAATGTTATTAATGAAAATGTCAGCTTGGCGCTCAAAAAATAAGCCCTCACCCAGCCCCGTACACCAAAAATGGAGACGCTACGGGTCTCGGAGACTGGTGACTTCTTTTTTTTAAACAAACTTTGGATTGTTTTTCACAACTTATATAAAAAATAACCTATACATGTTTGGTATCTACTAGTTCATAATGACTTGGATAATCATAATGACTGGTCAGTTTTAGCATTTAGTAAGTATGGTAATAAAAAAACAACAACCGTGGAATTGCACTTTTTTTGCAATTTCACAACACTTGGAATTTTTTACCCATTTTCCAATACAAGATATGGTAAAACCATTGTTTTCGTTCAAAAGTACAACTTGTCACGTGAAAAATAAGCCCTCACACGGCCATGTTCACGGAAAAATAAAAAATGTATGGCTCTGGGAAGAAGGGGAGATAAAAACGAAAGCGCAAAGACTGAAAATGGCCTGGGGTGAAGAGGTTAATACTGCTGAAAGCAGTAGTCAGGCAGAGTTTGTGGAGAGTAGAGATGAGCGTTGTTCTACTCGAACTGTTCGCCAATCTCAAATTCGAACTGTTTTGGGCGGTGTTCGAGCCGTTCGGCGAACACGAACAATTTGAGAAAAATTCGGCTGTTCGAGGTTATGTTCGATAACTGTTCGTGCACCAAAATCATAACTGGATTTTTTCTCAGTAATGATGAAAATTAATGTTAATACGCAGTTTGAGTGTACAGCGGGGTGGGGGGAGGGGCAGGGGATGGATCTCTGCAGGAACAATGAAGATCTCCATTTTTTTTTCTCTTTCCCGCATTTACAGTGGGGAGGTGCAATCTGTCAGCCTATCAGCAGCGCACACACGGAGCGAAGTGCTTTTTTTCACACAAGCAAGGGCATGTGTCATTGGCAGTGTATGTCACATGTCCTTGCCCTAGAAGACCAAGCCATTTTCCCCGTCGCCACCATTTTCTCACTGCTGCAGCTGCGTGTTAGACGGCACCGCTGTTGCTGTGTGCGCTATACCTTGTTAATTTCAAGCCAATTTTCGCACAAATCTACAGATAGCTTGGGAGTAGGGAATAGTTGTGATTGCAGTCCTTTTAAGGACTAGGTTACAGCATTTCCTACGACTTTTATCAGGCAGGTCTGTGCTCTTAAATAGATAGATTGTGGGAGTAAAGACTAATTGTAATTGGAGTCCTTTTCAGGACTAGGTTACATCAGTTCCTATCAGTTATTGCCAGGCAGGTCTGTGCCAGTGCTGTGCAAGTTTTTTTCACAGCATTTGGCTGAATCTAGCAAAGCTAATCCTTTTGGCCTATTGCAGAGTGTGTTAGTCAGTGGAGTAGCCTATCTGTGTTGCAAGATATACCACCTGTGTATAGAATACCAATTTTTTTACTGCACCTAGTGAAGTAAAATCTTTTGGGCATAGCATCATTCTATTAGTCCATCTATACTGACCTCCATCAGGTTGCAAATTGAATATAATTTTTTTCTGCATCTAGCTCTGAAAAAATATTGGGCTTCTAGCTGTGTGTGGGACTTGTTGTATTAGTCCATCTATACTGACCTCCATCAGGTTGCAAACTGAATATATTTTTTTCTGCATCTACCTCTGAAAAAATATTGGGCTTCTAGCTGTGTGTGGGACTTGTTGTATTAGTCCATCTATACTGACCTCCATCAGGTTGCAAACTGAATATATTTTTTTCTGCATCTACCTCTGAAAAAATATTGGGCTTCTAGCAGTGTGTGGGACTTGGTCTATTAGTCCATCTATACTGACCTCCATCAGGTTGCAAACTGAATATATTTTTTTCTGCATCTACCTCTGAAAAAATATTGGGCTTCTAGCTGTGTGTGGGACTTGTTCTATTAATCCATCTATACAGACCTCCATCAGGTTGCAAACTGAATATATTTTTTTCTGCATCTACCTCTGAAAAAATATTGGGCTTCTAGCTGTGTGTGGGACTTGTTGTATTAGTCCATCTATACTGACCTCCATCAGGTTGCAAACTGAATATATTTTTTTCTGCATCTACCTCTGAAAAAATATTGGGCTACTAGCTGTGTGTGGGACTTGTTCTATTAATCCATCTATACTGACCTCCATCAGGTTGCAAATTAAAAATAATTTTTATCTGCATCTAGCTCTGAAAAAATATTTGGCCTTCTAGCAGTGTGTGGGACTTTCTCTATTAGTCCATCTATACTGACCTCCATCAGGTTGCAAATTAAAAATAATTTTTATCTGCATCTAGCTCTGAAAAAATATTTGGCCTTCTAGCAGTGTGTGGGACTTTCTCTATTAGTCCATCTATACTGACCTCCATCAGGTTGCAAATTGAATATATTTTTTTTCTGCATCTAACCCAGCCAATAGTTTTGGCCTAATACCACAGTTTGGCCACTCAGCTCTGCTCGGTTCCCATCCATTGTTTTTTTGTGCAAACAACTCCAGAGTTGTTAATTAGTTAACCACCAAAATGAGTGGAAAAAGGCCTGCTGCTGGTGGAAAGGGGAATAGGCGTGTTGGGAAGGGGAAAAAAGGTTGTGTCCGTGGGGTAGGTGTTAAAGCAACAGTAACATCTGCAGAAGAAAGACCATCTTCCAGCCAAACTAAAATGTCTACTTCTTTTAGCGGACAATATGATAAGATCCCTTTCTTACGGCCACGCCAATCGCTACAAATTCCAGATGAGGCACAAAAACAGCAGGTGCTTCAACGGATATCAAGTGCTCCTTTAAGTGGGCTCTCCTCCACATCAACTTCAACATCACAAATACTCCAGTCCTCAAAGGTGTCACCCCAATCGCACTTGCTTCCTCACAGCTCCCAAATCTATAGCTGCCCGTCTGAGTATGAGGTACAACAGATGGTTGAGTCTGCAGAGCTGTTTACTCATACTATAGCCTGGGAATCAGAGGTCGACTCCAGCGCTTCTGTGAATCCAGACGAGGAAATGATCTGCACTGATGCCGAGAATCTTTATGAGTCGGATCCAGGACCAGACACAGAAGGTTCTGACCATAATGTAGACCCTCATTCCCTAACTGTAACTCCTGTTGGTGGAGACAATGAGGAAGACGATGATAAGACTAAAATACCTGATTGGAGCGACAACTTTAGTTTTTTGTCAGGGCAGGAACAGGTTGGCTCTGAGGACGACGGGTGTGATAACGCACAGGGTGATGATGATGAGGTTGGAGATCCCACTTACTGTCAACCCACAGTCAGCCAAGAGATGAGGTCAGCAGAGGAGGTGGAGGAAGATGCTAGTGACGACGAGGTCAGGTTGCGCCTTCCTGGACAGAGACGTAGTACTGGAAGCACGTCAACAACTGCATCCTCAAACACAACTCTGCCTCTCACCACAAGTCGTGGTGGCTCTTCAGGTCGCATGGGTGCTAAGCCTTGCATAGCCTGGGCATTTTTTCAGATCGATAAAGATGACCCAACTCGTGTTATCTGTAACATTTGTCAGCAAAAGCTAAGTAGAGGCCAAAAAATACATAGTTTGAGTACTTCATGCATGAACCGGCACATGGACATGAAGCATAAGTTGCAGTGGGAAGCTCAGTGTGCTACAATGCGGCCTAGCCGGCCGGGCCAACCACCGTCTGCCATATCTTGTGCATCCGCGGCCTCTTCATCCTCTGTGACTTGGGGGACAGCAGTCACACCTGTTTTGGGGCGCAGACCTGCCACCTCTTTACCCGCAACAGCCAGCGTGATTGGCAGGTCATCATTTTCTTTGGAGGTGGTAACACCAGCTGGTGTTGAGCACTGTCCGACATCGATAGCACCACCTTTGGATCAAGGCAACCTAACATGTCCGCCTGCATCTTCCTCACAGACCGGCAGTTTGCCGGGTACACCCTTATCAACCCCGTCTAAGCACAATAGCCAGCCCTCGGTCCCTCAGATGTGGACAAGTAAAAGACCATTTCCTCCTAGCCATGAGAAAGCTAAGAGGTTGAATTTCACCATCTGCAAGCTCTTGGCTACAGAAATGCTGCCTTTCCGCCTGGTGGACACAGAGGATTTTCGAGACCTTATGTCCGTCGCAGTGCCCCAGTACCAGATGCCCAGTCGGCACTACTTCTCAAAGAAAGGTGTGCCTGCGCTCCACCAGCATGTCGCACACAACATCACCGCTTCTTTGAGAAACTCTGTGTGTGACAGGGTGCATTTCACCACAGACACTTGGACAAGTAGGCATGGACAGGGGCGTTACATGTCGCTGACTGGGTACTGGGTAACTATGGTGACAGCAGGACAAGGGGCTGCTGTCCAAGTCTTGCCGCCTCCACGAGTTGTGCGTCAATCCTCTTTATCTCAAAGTTCCTCCACTGCTTCTGCCTCCTCAACCTCCTCTCGGTCTTCCACCTGCACCTAAAGCCTGTCTGGTCATGCCACAAGCTTTCTAACTGCGCAGAAGGGATCCTGTACACCTCCTTACTATGCTGGCAGTAGGGCTCAACGTCATCAGGCGGTTTTTACATTGAAATGTCTGGGAAATGTGAGTCACACAGCTGAGGAGTTGTGGTCAGCTCTGGAGAACCAATTTCATGAATGGTTGTCTCCACTGGACCTGAAACCAGGGAAGGCCGTGTGCGACAATGCTGCAAACCTGGGTGCGGCCCTTCGCCGGGGCAATGTCACACACGTGCCTTGTATGGCTCACTTGTTGAACCTGGTTGTCCAGCAATTTTTAGCCCACTATCCCAGACTAGATGGCCTTCTGCAGAGGGCACGGTCGCTGTGTGCTCACTTCCGCCGTTCGCATCCCGCAGCTCAGCGACTTACATCTCTACAGAAGTCGTTGGGCCTGCCACTTCACCGGCTAAAATGCGATGTGCCTACCCGGTGGAATTCAACTCTGCACATGTTGCAGCGACTGTGGCAGCACCGACAAGCCCTGGTGCAATACGTTCTGACATATAGCCTGGGCCAACGAGATCCAGAGGTGGGGCAAATCACGCTGGAGGAGTGGTCTCAGATCAGGGACCTATGCACGCTTCTGCACAGTTTTGAAATGGCGATGAAGATGTTTAGTGCTGACGATGCCATTATCAGCATGACTATTCCGGTGATTTACATGCTGGAGCACATGATAAACAGAATTCGGAGTCAGGTGGTGGCACAAGAGGAGGTGGAGGAAGTAGAGGAGGAGGAGTTGTATGCGGAAGGGCTAACATCTGCAAGGTCCAGACAGTCGGCAGCACCAAGGCGTCAGGCATGTGAGGGTGGGGAGATGGTTTTACCAGGGCACATGGTAGCAGCCAAACTAGTGAGGAAGGTGCAGGAGCCCAGGAACAAGTGGAGGACGAACTGATGGAAGACTCATCAGATGAGGGAGACCTTGATCACATTTCTGTTGTGCGAGGTTGGGGGGAGAGGACAGAGGAAGGAAGAATGATTGTTACCTCGCCACCAACACAACAGGGACTTGGTGCTCCTGGATGTGCAACACACATGAGTGCCTTCTTGCTGCACTACCTGCAACATGACCCTCGAATTGTGAGAATTAGAAATAATCCTGACTACTGGGTTGCCACTCTGTTAGATCCCCGGTACAAAAGTAAATTTGCAGAAATTATTCCTGCCATAGAAAGGGATGCACACATGCAGGAGTATCAGCAGAGACTGTTGCAGAATCTTACATGTGCTTTTCCACAAAATACCAGTGGTGCACGTAGTGAATCTCACAGTTCCAACTTGCCAACCGTGGGACCGTCAAGTTTTCAGCACTCAAACCGTAACAGAACCACAGTATCTGCTGGTAACATCAATTTTGCGGAATCATTTCACCACTTTTTTAGCCCATCCTTTGCAAGGCCACAGGAGACAAGAAGTCTGACACATAGTCATCGCCTAGAGGCGATGGTACAGGAGTATCTCCAAGTAAACATTGAAGCCATGACTGTGTCACTGGACCCTTGCACTTTTTGGGCTTCCAATCTGGATAAATGGCCGGAGCTAGCCACTTACGCCTTGGAGATCTTGTCATGCCCCGCAGCCAGCGTTCTGTCTGAACGTGTGTTCAGCGCTGCTGGTGGTGTGCTGACAGATAAGCGCACGCGGCTCTCCACTGATAATGTAGACAGACTCACGTTCATAAAGATGAACAAATCATGGATCCGAAACGACTTTTCTACCCCTGTGTCATCCTGGGGAGAGTAAAAGCTTGATGATTGGTTAAAATCACCCTACCAACCATTTTAAGCTTTCAAATTACTAATCATGTTTATCTGTATCTTGGCTGGAAAATAATTTGGGCTTTGTAGCAGTGTGCAGCACTGATTCTATTAGGCCATCTATAATAAGCTCCACCAGATTTAAAATTACTAATCATGTTTATCTGTATCTTGACTGGAAAATAATTTGGGCTTTGTAGCAGTGTGCAGCACTGATCCTATTAGGCCATCTATACTAAAGCTTCACCAGATTTAAAATTAATAATAATTTTTAGCTGCATCTAGCCCGGAAAATAATTTTGGGGCTCCGAGATGCGCAAGACACAAAAGTGCCTTCTTGCTGCACTACCTGCAGCATGACCCTCATATTGTCAGAATTCGAAGCAATCATGACTACTGGGTTGCCACACTCTTAGATACCCCAAACTTTTCGATCAACCTTTTCATTTTAATAAAGACCAAAAAAATGGTCATTTTTGAAATTATAAGCATTAGCAGGTTGTTAGAAACTGAAATCAAACAGTTTTCAACTCAAAACTTTATTCTAGGTGATGTTACATTTTCACATAGGACCCCTTGTTCGAAAGGAGCTTCTGAACTCTCTCGTCCATTGAATTTGTCAGGTTTTGGATGGTTTCTGCTTCAATTGTTTTGCATGAGGACAGAATACCCTCCCAGAGCTGTTGCTTAGATGTGAACTGCCTCCCGCCATCAGACACTCCTTTTAATGATGCTCCAAAGGTTCTGAATGGGGTAGAGGTCAGGGGAGCATGGGGGTCACACCATAAGTTTGTCCCCTTTTATGCCCATATCAGCCAGAGATGCAGATGTTTTATGTGCAGCATGAGATGGTGCATTATCATGCAGAAAAATGATCTTGCTGTGAAATACACGGTTCTTCTTCTTGAACCATGGCAGGAAGTGCTGTTTGAGAAAATCCACATACATTATGGAGTTCATCTTTAGCGCCTTCAGGGATCCTAAAGGGGCCGACAATCTCTCTCCCCATGATTCCAGCCCAAAACATTACTCCACCTCCTCCTTGTTGGCGCTGTAGCCGTGTTTGCGTGGGGTGTCCATCAACCAGCCATCCTCCACTCCATCCATCTGGACCATCGAGCGCTGCACGGCACTCATCCGTGAACAAAACAGTTTTGAAATCAGTCTTCATGTAATGTTTGGCCCACTGGAGCCGTTTCTGCTTGTGTGAAGTGGATAGAGGAGGTCGACAGGATGGCATATGCACAGCTGCAAACCTCTGAAGGACCCTGCATCTTGTTGTTCGGAGGACGTTGGAGGCACAAGCAGCTTCAAAAACTTGTCTGCTGCTATGACAAGGCTTTTTTGCCGCTGCTCTTTCAACCTGACGTAATTGCCTGTAGGAAAGAGTCCTCAATTTGCCCTTATCAGCACGCACACGTGTGTACTGTGAATCAGCTACATACTTCTTGATTGCCAAGACACTTCATCCTGATCATCGCACAATGTTGATTGTAGTCATGCCTTGACCTAAACACTCCACAATTTGTTGCTTCTCAGCAGCCGACACATCCTTTTTCTTTCCCATTTTGGCAGAAAATGTAGGCTGCTTAGTAATGTGAGACAGCCTTCTTAAGTAGTCTTGCCTTTCATTGGACACACCTGCCAAACTAATTAGCACAGGTGTCTGCAATTGCTTACAGTGATATAAAGAGCCCTGACACACATCACCATCAATGAGTTTAACTGACAAACAAACAAATTCTTCCCTTATCACTCCTAAACACTTTTTGCATAATAATTTGGAACACAGTGTACATGTGCTTTTCCACAAAACACCAGTGGTTCACGTAGTGAATCTTACAGTTCTAACTTGCCAACCGTGGTCTGTATGGAGTTGTTCAATAAAGGGCCCAAAATTAAGATAACATAGATGGGAGAGGTCTCTATGAATAGGAATTCCTAAGTATTTGATACCCTGTGAGGGCCAGGCAAAGGGAAAGTTGGACTGGATGGAATCCTATATGGATTTGGGGAGGGAGACATCGAGGGCCTCAGACTTCGCTGCATTGATTTTAAAATTTGACCATGTAACAAAGTGATCTATTTCAGCCATAACAGCATGGATGGATATATGTGATTGAGTGATATATACTAGAACATCATCAGCAAATAGAGAGCACTTGTACTCGGTGCCTCCCACCTCAATCCACCTAATATTGGGGTTATGGCGAATTGATGAGAGCAGGTGCTCCGTCACTAGGATGTATAAGAGAGGGGACAGAGAACATCCCTGCCTTGTCCCATTGGTGATTGTGAAAGGTGATGAAAATGTTCTGACGCGCCCCCTGGGCCTTGGGACACCCGGAGCCGGACCCTTTTTGGTGGATGCTGGTGGTTGTAGTCTCCGTGGCGGCAACCCGGTTCCGTGGCTCAGGGCAGTCAAACCAGTGGCGGAACTATTTATGTGGTTTTGATGTTTAAATGTCCGGCTACGCCACCCGTGGATTGCGGTCAGAGTGAACCGCCGCTCCAGGTCAGTCCGCTGAGGCTGGTGTTGTGGGTGCAGCAGAGCGTAGCATAACTCCCCACGGGAGGAGTATAGCCTTAGGGCAGTGTAAGCGGAGGATGGGGGTGATGGTGCAGGGCAGCAGCAGTAATGACACGGAGTCAGTGATGCAGTCCAGGGCCTTTACTCACAGTTCTTATTATCCAGACAACGTCTGCAGGTAACGGCTGCCCACGTCGTACTGTGCTCACCAGGTGAGGGGCTCAGACAACTCCCAGATAACTTTGGAGTGCTTCACAGGACCCCCTTTGTGTGTCCTTTGTCTGGCCTTTCTTACCAACCCTTCTGTCCGGCTGCCTCGGGCCTCCTCTTGGTAAACTTGGCGCCAGTTTCCCTGACCCTATGTGGTGCCTTCCTAGCGGGTGTAACGAGGGGCTGCGCCACATAAAATGTCACAGCCTCCTGTTTCTAGCTGAGGGTTGTTTCCTGCCTCCACTAGTTTCGGGGACCGGTCTCCCCCTTTGGCCTGACCCCTCCACGCAGGTGGATTCGGGCGTGCGGTGGCGACTCGCCCGTCCGCACCCCTGAGATCCCTTCGTTCCTCGTTCCTGGAGCCTTCTCCGCTCCTCTTCCTTCCTTCTCCCTCTTCCAGGCCTGGGCCTCTGTTACTAGGCCCACCTCCGGAGCAGAGCTCATGCAGAGCCCCTGCTCCCTGCCACTTCTGCTCAGACTTCTCTGCACTGAACTAAGATGGTGCCCACCTTTTATACTCCCTTCTCAATGCACCCAGGAACTGCTTCCTCCCTGCTCCTGCACTACAGGGTTCCCCTTCCTCAGTGTTCCCTCCCCCCACTCCAGCCAGGGACAGGGACTGTCGTGCCCATCTCAGGGGCATATTGGTCGCCCTGCCCCACGGCAATGTGGTGTAATGCATGCAGGTGTCGGGTCCTGATCCACACTACATCCTTACCTGAGAGTGAGATATCACACCTCTGGGTGAGGTGCAATACCTCTGTAGCAACCGAGCCCTCAGGGTGCTACAGTTCCATTTATCTTCAGCCTAGGTGACGTATTGCGATACAGGGCCGTGATTTTGGCTATAAAAGGGTCCCCTAGACCCCTACCCCAAGCTTTTTAAGAGAATCATATATGGCGTGCCAGGAGACTCTATGGAATGCTTTCTCAGCATCCAACGAGAGTATCTAATTACAAATTTTTAACTGCATCTAGCCCAGGAAATACTTTGTGCCTAGTAGCAGGGTCTGCTAGTCAGCGGATTATCCCGGCTGTTAAGCAAGCTACACCACCTGTAGTTTGGACACTTCATTTTTTCAAAGGAAATGCTTCGGGACCACGGGATACTCAGTGAAGAGCATCAGGAGGCACCCCAAGGCATAGGGGCTGGGACTGGCAGTAGGATGCCTTGCGGTGGACAGCCGAGCTCGATCCTTATAAAAGCTTTTTAACTGCAGCAGCTTTAGTGGACGCTACTGGAGCTGGAATTACGCGGCTGCTGGCATGAGACTTGCCCTCCAATAGATCCTTGTAAATGGATTTAAAGTGTATTTATTCAAATTAGAGAGACAATTTAAATTAAAAAGCTTAGAGCTGCCTCCACCACAGGGGGGCTCGCTCGACCCACCAGCAGACAGGCACCAGTATTGGGAGAGGGGGGCTGGCCGTCAGGGTTCACCGCGGCTCTGGCACAAACCCGGCGACACAGAGGTGGCACGGGCAGGAGCGGACTGAACGTGTCGGCTTCTCACTTTTTGGATTTTAGAAGGGCATGACATGCCTATATCTGTGTCTCCCCCTCCTTTTACTCCTCCACCTCTTTTCTTTTCGCATGACTATATGTACTTGTCACTTTTCCATGTGTTAGTTGTGTTTTCTGAGCAGTTTGTCAGCTTTTGGACACCTTTGAAGGTGTTTTCTATGTGTTTCTATGTGTTTTTGTTTGCCTGCCATTGGTTTTAACGGTGTTCGAAGGTGTTCGACGAACAGTTCGACGAACAGTTCGGCGAACACATGGGTGTTCGACGAACCGAACCGAACTCGAACACTACGGGGGTGGCTCAACACTAGTGGAGAGCTAGTATTGTACAGATTAGGGTTCTTGCACGTTCTTTCTGCTGTTGGAACTCATATCAATAGCCCTAGATATCAGGGCTAATAATATTCTTTTTCCTCTTAATGCTGATAATTTTGGTGAAAAGCAATATAATACACTATTTATACTGGTCTATTTGCTTGTTAGCAGCATACAGCCAGACTTGGTTGATTTGAATAGCATTGTTGTGTAGTGCAAGCAGAGAAACTTGTAGATCAATCGTGACAATTTTGGAAGCTGTGAAATAATATTCTCCATTTAAATTGCGGTAGTTGTGCGTTCAAAACATAGACTTGGCTGCTGACCAATAGCATTGCTATGTAAAAATATAAATCCTGCACGCCAAGTAAATGAAAAATATGAGTATTTATTAGTACAGATTCATTGACGTTTCGGCCAATAGCATGGCCTTCATCAGAACATCAGTGAGGCTTGATTAAATGAATGTGGTGGTGCAATATTCACTTTGGAATTGCTCCATATGATGGCACAAAGGCCAGGAGAATGATCTTACACAGACATAGAATGGCTCTGGGGATCTGCACGACTGTGCTGGTGATGTGGTTCAGAGTGGATGGCCTGAAAAAGGGGAGAAGAGGGAGAATGAGAAGGAGAACAAGGAGGAGGGCGAGGAGGAGAACATGGACAGTCATTCCTCTTGGCAGTCTGGCACACATGGCTGAGTTTATGTTCCGCTGCCTTTCCCATGACCCTCGCGTTGTATGCATTTTGGGCAACAGTAATAAATGGTTGCTCACACTTCTAGACCCATGCTACAAGGTAAACTTTCTATCTCTCCTTCCTATGGCGGAGAGGTCTAATAAAATGTTGCAGTACCAGAAGGCCCTTGTTGAAGAATTATTTAACAAAATTCCCATCTTACAGAGCTGACAGAAGAGGTCACAGGTCCTTGGACAACCAAGGAGTACAGGCAAGGGAGATACAAACCAGATGCAGCAGTGGCAGGGGAACACTGTCAAAGGTTTGGAACAGTTTTCTCAGACCCTCCCAGTGCCCATGCCCTGATGCGCGGGGTACTCTGACAAGGAGGGAAAAGTTTTGGAAGATGCTGAAGGAGTACCTTTGCGACCATACCATCATCTTCCATGATTACTCTGTGCTTTACAACTATTGGGTATCCAAGCTGGACACAGGGCATGAACTGTCTCTTTATGCCTTGGAAGTCCTGGCTTGCCCTGCCGTTAGCATTTTGTCAGAGTGGGTATTTAGTGCTGCCAAGGGTATTATAACTGATAGGGGCATGCACCTGTCAACTAAAAATTCTGACAGGTTGACTCTTATCCAAATGAACAAGGGCTGGATTCGACCAGACTTCTCAACACCACCGGATGACAGCATCAGAACATAAACTCAAATCCAGTGGGTTTTTTTTTGGTCTATTCCGATTCACCCCTTCCCACCCAGACATGGGTATACGGTGCTATTTTTAAAGACAGTATTTGTTATATTTGTTATACTTAATTGTGCCTCATGTTATGATATAAACCTGCCTGTTAAATATATGTCCAGGTAACTGTCTACAATTAATGGATGTGAATATATAGAGGAAATACAGTAAACATCCAGTATGCTTCCATGCCGTTTTTCAGTATGGTATCATATGTCTAAGTGCACTCGGCCACACTATAATGTTGGGACGTGTGCCTGGTTTTCACCAGTTTGTTATGATCCTTTGATAGACACATAGTGGACGCATTATCTGCACTTGCATACATTGAGTCTTCCTTCCCACTTTTGTGCAATACTATTGGCAGCATCTCTTATACCAAGACTGTTAAGGGAAAATGACAAATAGACGTATACCATAAAAACAAGAGAAGGTGCTCCCTGTTTCTCCTGAGTTTTGTAAATAAGTGGTTATATACAGGCACCTCCTTGTAGTTTCCTGTTTGTTACAGGTACCATTTTAGCACGTGTGACAGCACTATTCTTTGCACTTTAGTACTTGCGTAATGGCAGTAAGCCCTTTAAATGCTGAGAAAAAAAAGCCAAACACTTGATATGCCATTTTTTGGTTGTCCCAACTTTCCGCTAAAAATAAAAAAAAATTAAAATTTCTTATCTATCCCAAAATGGCATCCATAAAAGCATCAGCTCTGGAGCAACAAAATACGCCCTTAGCTCCATTGATGGAAAATGAAAAAGCTAAAAGTTTCAGAAAATGGCGACACTTTTTTTTTGCTTGCAAATTTCAGACATTTTATTACCACTAAAAATAAAATGAAAAACTGAGATAAAAAAAAGTTTGGAATTGCCATATCTTCATTGACCTGGATTATCATCTTGCCAAGTCACTGTTACCATCCAGTAAAGATAGGGCCAAAAGCATAATTTCGAAATTCCTTTTTTTTCTGCAGTTTCCAAAAAATTGCAATTTTTTTTCCTTTTTTCTAGTACATAGTAAGGCAAAATGAATAGTGTAATTGAAGACAACTGTTCCCACAAATAAACAAGCCTACTAGGCATCCAGGAAAATAAAGAATTTAAGGCTCCTGGAAGACAAGGAGGAAAATTTTTAAAAAAAATCCCCTTAAAGGTTTTAAGATAAAAACATGTCTTTAATTTATTCACTGTTATGAAATACTTGCAAAAAATAAGTAGGATCAGCTCAATGATTGTATTATCTTTCTTTGATTTTATTCATAACTATATAGACAGATTGACTAAGAGAACTATTTCATGCTTAGAATTGAGATAAATTTATGTTAAAGCAATTGGCTCCCTGTTTTCAGCTAATGCAATTTATTTCAATACAAAGCACTCTGCTGGGGTTGTAAACTCTCCAGCACCTGATAAATGTTATGACCAAGATAACCTAAGTCTCAAAAGAGAAGACACTGAACAAATTGTCAGCATGATTTACATACAAGTTGTCAACAGCATCTGGGTTGCCTTGCGTAGAAATGATGGGCAACAGATGTTCAGGGAAATGCTACCATCTGCCCTATGTGAATAATATCCATCAAGATACAATAGAAATAACTCTTGTACATAAAAAGTATGACCTTCTTCTTTTTAACATCAACTCAAATTGAAGCAATATGAAGTGTTCTTTGCAGCACAAGGTAATTTGTTACAATGTCAGTCACATAATGAGATACAAAGGAGTTTGTGCATGACTCCAATGCTCTGAAACATATTTTCATAAGATTTTACAAATGAACTTCTATATACATTTGGGTGTCTGCAGATGATAATTTAACATATCTCAATCATTTTAAAGATTTTTTTACGTTCTTAAACAAGAAGAAATTGAATACAAATTCATTGGTAAAGGACATCCAAGGAGATGTCCTCCAATCACTTTGCTTTTTATGAACTTAATAGCTCACTGAGCAAACATAGCATGAGATTTATATGTTCTTAATTATAATAGAGTCTAGAATAACTGCAACATAAACAGAAAGCATCACTCTACTTTTCAATGAGCTTTTCTCCTGGAGTGTAACAGTGCACCAGTGACTGGTACATATAGTATTTATAATTAGACAATAGAGAGTAAGTATACAAACCATTAATCAATTATTTTAAAAAAATCAATCAATTTCAGTGAATACAATCCTGTGCATTAACATACATAATTCACTGCAAATGAAGTAAAACAAATATCATGTGTAACAATTAAATAAATTTTCATATGCTTAAAGGGTGTCTGTCAGTACCAAAATGCTTTTTAAATTAACCAAAGAATCATAAAAAGAACCTGGTCCTATAAAAGTCAACCTTTACTTTAGTAACTCGGTTAAACAGCCCAATTGGTTGAGAGACAAAAATAGTTGATGTTAACTAATATTGTGGTGCTGAAAATTTGTTAATTTCTCTCTAATTTTCAAAATCCAGAGAAGATTTTAATTATTTATGACACCTTTCATACAGGCTTATAGAAAAATTGCATATTTATTATTTCATAATCATTATTGCATTATTAGTAGCAAAAATCTAAAGAGATGAACTGGAATATAATTTGGTATGCATGCATCATGTAGGCTCATGTTCACACTGGCCACTAAACAGACAAAACCCAAGATAAAAACAAAATGAGCAAAAAAAAACACGTAAAAGTCATCCTACCACGTCAAGGTGACCCTTTTTGGGACGGTCTTAGCCTCTAGTATTAAAATCTTACCATATGTCAAATGACATAAATGTGAATAATGGCCAAGCAGGACCGAGACCCTGACTAATGGACACCCACCTCTGGGGAGCAATACAAAAGTAATGTCCAGCTCAAAGAAAAGAGAGGCCACTCCCTTATTTGCACAAAGTGAAAAAGCCTGAAACAAAAACCTAAAGAGATGAACTGGAATATAAATTGGTCTGCATGCAACATGTAGGTGCATGTTCACACTGGCCACTAAACAGACAAAACCCAAGATAGAAACAAAATGAGCAAATACCCTGCAGTAAATAAATAGCAATAGTGCATGAAAATAACATAGGGCACTAAGTTAACATTATTTTGATTAAAAAAAATGTAAACGTCATACTATCACGTCAAGTTATCCATATTTGGGATTGTCCTAGACTCTAGAATTAAAACATTACCATATGTCAAACCTCAATAAAAAAACAAAATGAGCAAATAACCTGCAGTAAATGAATAAATAGCAATAGTGCATGAAAATAGCTTCCCAAAGCTGCTTTTTTAGTGGTGAAACAGTTTTCCATGTTTTTTATGCTAATTTTTTTTACTTTTACATTTTCACACACTTTTTTCTTTTTTCTGCTTTTTTTCTTAGTTATACTGTGGAATTTGCATATTTTCACTTTGATCATTGGTGTCATGCTATGCAGTACTCATTCTTGTACAGTATGGTAATTTATGTTGTATGTATGTAAGCTGATGGCAGGGTCTAACATGCCACAGTACCCTTGGGTAGAGATGAGCGTTGTTCGACTCGAACTGTTCGCCAATCTCAAATTCGAGCTGTTTTGGGCGGTGTTCGAGCCGTTCGGCGAACACGAACGATTTGAAAAAAATTTGGCTGTTCGAGGTTATGTTCGATAACTGTTCGTGCACCAAAATCATAACTGGATTTTTTCTCAGTAATGATGAAAATTAATGTTAATACGCAGTTTGAGTGTACAGCGGGGCGGGGGGAGGGGCAGGGGATGGATCTCTGCAGGAATAATGAAGATCTCCATTTTTTTTTCTCTTTCCCGCATTTACAGTGGGGAGGTGCAATCTGTCAGCCTATCAGCAGCGCACACACTTTTTTTCACACAAGCAAGGGGATGTGTCATTGGCAGTGTATGTCACATGTCCTTGCCCTATAAGACCCAGCCATTTTCACCGTCGCCACCATTTTCTCACTGCTGCAGCTGCGTGTTAGACGGCACCACTGTTGCTGTGTGCGCTATACCTTGTTAATTTCAAGCCAATTTTCGCACAAATCTACAGATAGCTTGGGAGTAGGGAATAGTTGTGATTGCAGTCCTTTTAAGGACTAGGTTACAGCATTTCCTACGACTTTTATCAGGCAGGTCTGTGCTCTTAAATAGATAGGTTGGGAGTAAAGACTAATTGTAATTGCAGTCCTTTTCCGGACTAAGTTCCATCAGTTCCTATCAGTTTTTGCCAGGCAGGTCTGTGCCAGTGCTGTGCAAGTTTTTTTTAACAGCATTTGGCTAAATCTAGCAAAGCTAATCCTTTTTGGCCTATTGCAGTGTGTTAGTCAGTGTAGTAGCCTATCTGTGTTGCAAACTACACCACCTGTGTATAGAATACCAATTTTTTTACTGCACCTAGTGAAGTAAAATCTTTTGGGCATAGCATCATTCTATTAGTCCATCTATACTGACCTCCACCAGGTTGCAAATTGAATATAATTTTTTTCTGCATCTAGCTCTGAAAAAATATTTGGGCTTCTAGCAGCGTGTGGGACTTGTTCTATTAGTCCATCTATACTGACCTCCATCAGGTTGCAAATTGAATATAATATTTTTCTGCATCTAGCTCTGAAAAAATATTTGGGCTTCTAGCAGTGTGTGGGACTTGGTCTATTAGTCCATCTATACTGACCTCCATCAGGTTGCAAATTAAAAATAGTTTTTATCTGCATCTAGCTCAGAAAAAATATTTGGGCTTCTAGCAGTGTGTGGGACTTGGTCTATTAGTCCATCTATACTGACCTCCACCAGGTTGCAAATTGAATATAATTTTTTTCTGCATCTACCTCTGAAAAAATATTTGGGCTTCTAGCAGTGTGTGGGACTTGTTCTATTAGTCCATCTATACTAACCTCCACCAGGTTGCAAATTCAATATAATTTTTCTCTGCATCTAGCTCTGAAAAAATATTTGGGCTTCTAGCAGTGTGTGGGACTTGGTCTATTAGTCCATCTATACTGACCTCCATCAGGTTGCAAATTAAAAATAATTTTTATCTGCATCTAGCGCTGAAAAAATATTTGGGCTTCTAGCAGTGTGTGGGACTTGGTCTATTAGTCCATCTATACTGACCTCCATCAGGTTGCAAATTCAATATAATTTTTTTCTACATCTAGCTCTGAAAAAAATTTGGGCTTCTAGCAGTGTGTGCGACTTGTTCTATTAGTCCATCTATACTGACCTCCATCAGGTTGCAAATTCAATATAATTGTTTTCTACATCTACCTCTGAAAAAATATTTGGGCTTCTAGCAGTGTGTGGGACTTGTTCTATTAGTCCATCTATACTGACCTCCACCAAGTTGCAAATTGAATATAATTTTTTTCTGCATCTACCTTTGAAAAAATATTTGGGCTTCTAGCAGTGTGTGGGACTTGTTCTATTTGTCCATCTATACTAACCTCCACCAGGTTGCAAATTCAATATCATTTTTTTCTGCATCTAGCTCTGAAAAAATATTTGGGCTTCTAGCAGTGAGTGGGACTTGTTCTATTAGTCCATCTATACTGACCTCCATCAGGTTACAAATTGAATATAATTTTTTTCTGCATCTAGCTCTGAAAAAATATTTGGGCTTCTAGCAGTGTGTGGGACTTGTTCTCTTAGTCCATCTATACTGACCTCCATCACAATGCAAATTGAATATAATTTTTTTCTGCATCTAGCTCAGAAAAAATATTTGGGCTTCTAGCAGTGAGTGGGACTTGTTCTATTAGTCCATCTATACTGACCTCCATCAGGTTCCAAATTGAATATAATTTTTTTCTGCATCTAGATCTGAAAAAATATTTGGGCTTCAAGCAGTGTGTGGGACTTGTTCTATTAGTCCATCTATACTGACCTCCATCAGGTTGCAAATTAAAAATAATTTGTATCTGCATCTAGCTCTGAAAAAATATTTGGGCTTCTAGCAGTGTGTTGGACTTGGTCTATTAGTCCATCTATACTGACCTCCATCAGGTTGCAAATTCAATATAATTTTTTTCTACATCTAGCTCTGAAAAAAATTTGAGCTTCTAGCAGTGTGTGGGACTTGTTCTATTAGTCCATCTATACTGACCTCCATCATGTTGCAAATTCAATATAGTTTTTTTCTTCATCTACCTCGGAAAAAATATTTGGGCTTCTAGCTGTGTGTGGGACTTGTTCTTTTAGTCCATCTATACTAACCTCCACCAGGTAGCTAATTCAATATAATTTTTTTCTGCATCTAGCTCTGAAAAAATATTTGGGCTTCTAGCAGTGAGCGGGACTTGTTCTATTTGTCCACCTATACTGACCTCCATCAGGTTCCAAATTGAATATAATTTTTTTCTGCATCTAGCTCTGAAAAAATATTTGGGATTCTAGCAGTATGTGTGACTTGGTCTATTAGTCCATCTATACTGACCTCCATCAGGTTGCAAATTGAATATAATTTTTTTCTGCATCTACCTCTGAAAAAATATTTTTGCTTCTAGCAGTGTGTGGGACTTGTTCTATTAGTCCATCTATACTAACCTCCACCAGGTTGCAAATTCAATATAATTTTTTTCTGCATCAAGCTCTGAAAAAATATTTGAGCTTCCAGCAGGGTGTGGGACTTGTTCTATTAGTCGATCTATACTAACCTCCATCAGGTTGAAAATTAAAAATAATTTTTATCTGCAACTAGCTGTGAAAAAATATTTGGGCTTCTAGCTGTGTGTGGGACTTGGTCTATTAGTCCATCTATACTGACCTCCATCAGGTTGCAAATTAAAAATAATTTTTATCTCCATCTAGCTCTGAAAAAATATTTGGGCTTCTAGCAGTGTGTGGGACTTGGTCTATTAGTCCATCTACACTGACCTCCACCAGGTTGCAAATTAAAAATGATTTTTATCTGCATCTACCTCTGAAAAAATATTTGGGCTTCTAGCAGTGTGTGGGACTTGTTCTATTAGTCCATCTATACTGACCTCCATCAGGTTGCAAATTCAATATAATTGTTTTCTGCATCTACCTCTGAAAAAATATTTGGGCTTCTAGCTGTGTGTGGGACTTGTTCTTTTAGTCCATCTATACTAACCTCCACCAGTTAGCAAACTCAATATAATTTTTTTCTGCATCTAGCTCAGAAAAAATATTTGGGCTTCTAGCAGTGTGTGTGACTTGGTCTATTAGTCCATCTATACTGACCTCCATCAGGTTGAAAATTAAAAATAACTTTTATCTGCATCTTGCTGTGAAAAAATATTTGGGCTTCTAGCAGTGTGTGGGACTTGTTCTATTAGTCCATCTATACTGACCTCCATCAGGTTGCAAATTCAATATAATTGTTTTCTGCAGCTACCTCTGAAAAAATATTTGGGCTTCTAGCAGTGTGTGGGACTTGTTCTATTAGTCCATCTATACTGACTTCCACCAGGTTGCAAATTGAATATAATTTTTTTCTGCATCTAGCTCTGAAAAAATATTTGGGCTTCTAGCAGTGAGTGGGACTTGTTCTATTAGTCCATCTATACTGACCTCCATCAGGTTCCAAATTGAATATCATTTTTTTCTGCATCTAGCTCTGAAAAAATATTTGGGCTTGTAGCAGTGTGTGGGACTTGGTCTATTAGTCCATCTATACTGACCGCCATCAGGTTGCAAATTGAATATAATTTTTTTCTGCATCTAGCTCTGAAAAAATATTTGGGCTTCTAGCAGTGCGTGTGACTTGTTCTATTAGTAAATCTATACTGACCTCCATCAGGTTGCAAATTGAATATCATTTTTTTCTGCATCTAGCTCAGAAAAAATATTTGGGCTTCTACCAGTGTGTGGGACTTGGTCTATTAGTCGATCTATACTGACCTCCATCAGGATGCAAATTAAAAATAATTTTTATCTGCATCTAGCTCTGAAAAAATATTTGGGCTTCTAGCAGTGTGTGGGACTTGGTCTATTAGTCCATCTATACTGACTTCCATCAGGTTGCAAATTCAATATAATTTTTTTCTACATCTAGCTCTGAAAAAATTTTGTGCTTCTAACAGTGAGTGGGACTTGGTCTATTAGTCTATCTATACTGACCTCCATCAGGTTGCAAATTGAATAAAACATTTTTCTGCATCTAGCTCTGAAAAAATATTTGGGCTTCTAGCAGTGTGTGTGACTTGTTCTATTAGTCCATCTATACTGACCTCCATCAGGTTGCAAATTCAATATAATTTTTTTCTGCATCTAGCTCTGAAAAAATATTTGGGATTCTAGCAGTGTGTTGGACTTGGTCTATTTGTTCATCTACACTGACCTCCATCAGGTTGCAAATTAAAAATAATTTTTATCTGCATCTAGCTCTGAAAAAATATTTGGGATTCTAGCAGTGTGTTGGACTTGGTCTATTTGTTCATCTACACTGACCTCCATCAGGTTGCAAATTCAATATAATTTTTTTTGAATAAAACATTTTTCTGCATCTAGCTCTGAAAAAATATTTGGGCTTCTAGCAGTGTGTGGGACTTGGTCTATTAGTCCATCTATACTGACCTCCATCAGGTTGCAAATTAAAAATTATTTTTATCTGCATCTAGCTCTGAAAAAATATTTGGGATTCTAGCAGTGTGTTGGACTTGGTCTATTTGTTCATCTACACTGACCTCCATCAGGTTGCAAATTCAATAAAAAAAATTTCTGCATCAAGCTCTGAAAAAATATTTGAGCTTCTAGCAGGGTGTGGGACTTGTTCTATTAGTCCATCTATACTGACCTCCATCAGGTTGTAAATTGAATATAATTTTTTTCTGCATCAAGCTCTGAAAAAATATTTGAGCTTCTAGCAGGGTGTGGGACTTGTTCTATTAGTCCATCTATACTGACCTCCATCAGGTTGTAAATTGAATATAATTTTTTTCTACATCTAGCTCTGAAAAAATATTTGGGCTTCTAGCAGTGTGTGGGACTTGGTCTATTAGTCCATCTATACTGACCTCCATCAGGTTGCAAATTAAAAATAGTTTTAATCTGCATCTAGCTCTGAAAAAATATTTGGGATTCTAGCAGTGTGTTGGACTTGGTCTATTTGTTCATCTACACTGACCTCCATCAGGTTGCAAATTCAATATAATTTTTTTTGAATAAAACATTTTTCTGCATCTAGCTCTTAAAAAATATTTGGGCTTCTAGCAGTGTGTGGGACTTGGTCTATTAGTCCATCTATACTGACCTCCATCAGGTTGCAAATTAAAAATTATTTTTATCTGCATCTAGCTCTGAAAAAATATTTGGGATTCTAGCAGTGTGTTGGACTTGGTCTATTTGTTCATCTACACTGACCTCCATCAGGTTGCAAATTCAATATAATTTTTTTCTACATCTAGCTCTGAAAAAATATTTGGGTTTCTAGCAGAGTGTGGGACTTGTTCTATTAGTCCATCTATACTGACCTCCACCAGGTTGCAAATTTAATATAAGTTTTTTCTGCATCTACCTCTGAAAAAATATTTTTGCTTCTAGCAGTGTGTGGGACTTGTTCTCTTAGTCCATCTATACTAACCTCCATCAGGTTGCAAATTCAATAAAAAAAATTTCTGCATCAAGCTCTGAAAAAATATTTGAGCTTCTAGCAGTGTGTGGGACTTGTTCTATTTGTCCATCTATACTAACCTCCACCAGGTTGCAAATTCAATATCATTTTTTTCTGCATCTAGCTCTGAAAAAATATTTGGGCTTCTAGCAGTGAGTGGGACTTGTTCTATTAGTCCATCTATACTGACCTCCATCAGGTTACAAATTGAATATAATTTTTTTCTGCATCTAGCTCTGAAAAAATATTTGGGCTTCTAGCAGTGTGTGGGACTTGTTCTCTTAGTCCATCTATACTGACCTCCATCACAATGCAAATTGAATATAATTTTTTTCTGCATCTAGCTCAGAAAAAATATTTGGGCTTCTAGCAGTGAGTGGGACTTGTTCTATTAGTCCATCTATACTGACCTCCATCAGGTTCCAAATTGAATATAATTTTTTTCTGCATCTAGATCTGAAAAAATATTTGGGCTTCAAGCAGTGTGTGGGACTTGTTCTATTAGTCCATCTATACTGACCTCCATCAGGTTGCAAATTAAAAATAATTTGTATCTGCATCTAGCTCTGAAAAAATATTTGGGCTTCTAGCAGTGTGTTGGACTTGGTCTATTAGTCCATCTATACTGACCTCCATCAGGTTGCAAATTCAATATAATTTTTTTCTACATCTAGCTCTGAAAAAAATTTGAGCTTCTAGCAGTGTGTGGGACTTGTTCTATTAGTCCATCTATACTGACCTCCATCATGTTGCAAATTCAATATAGTTTTTTTCTTCATCTACCTCGGAAAAAATATTTGGGCTTCTAGCTGTGTGTGGGACTTGTTCTTTTAGTCCATCTATACTAACCTCCACCAGGTAGCTAATTCAATATAATTTTTTTCTGCATCTAGCTCTGAAAAAATATTTGGGCTTCTAGCAGTGAGCGGGACTTGTTCTATTTGTCCACCTATACTGACCTCCATCAGGTTCCAAATTGAATATAATTTTTTTCTGCATCTAGCTCTGAAAAAATATTTGGGATTCTAGCAGTATGTGTGACTTGGTCTATTAGTCCATCTATACTGACCTCCATCAGGTTGCAAATTGAATATAATTTTTTTCTGCATCTACCTCTGAAAAAATATTTTTGCTTCTAGCAGTGTGTGGGACTTGTTCTATTAGTCCATCTATACTAACCTCCACCAGGTTGCAAATTCAATATAATTTTTTTCTGCATCAAGCTCTGAAAAAATATTTGAGCTTCCAGCAGGGTGTGGGACTTGTTCTATTAGTCGATCTATACTAACCTCCATCAGGTTGAAAATTAAAAATAATTTTTATCTGCAACTAGCTGTGAAAAAATATTTGGGCTTCTAGCTGTGTGTGGGACTTGGTCTATTAGTCCATCTATACTGACCTCCATCAGGTTGCAAATTAAAAATAATTTTTATCTCCATCTAGCTCTGAAAAAATATTTGGGCTTCTAGCAGTGTGTGGGACTTGGTCTATTAGTCCATCTACACTGACCTCCACCAGGTTGCAAATTAAAAATGATTTTTATCTGCATCTACCTCTGAAAAAATATTTGGGCTTCTAGCAGTGTGTGGGACTTGTTCTATTAGTCCATCTATACTGACCTCCATCAGGTTGCAAATTCAATATAATTGTTTTCTGCATCTACCTCTGAAAAAATATTTGGGCTTCTAGCTGTGTGTGGGACTTGTTCTTTTAGTCCATCTATACTAACCTCCACCAGTTAGCAAACTCAATATAATTTTTTTCTGCATCTAGCTCAGAAAAAATATTTGGGCTTCTAGCAGTGTGTGTGACTTGGTCTATTAGTCCATCTATACTGACCTCCATCAGGTTGAAAATTAAAAATAACTTTTATCTGCATCTTGCTGTGAAAAAATATTTGGGCTTCTAGCAGTGTGTGGGACTTGTTCTATTAGTCCATCTATACTGACCTCCATCAGGTTGCAAATTCAATATAATTGTTTTCTGCAGCTACCTCTGAAAAAATATTTGGGCTTCTAGCAGTGTGTGGGACTTGTTCTATTAGTCCATCTATACTGACTTCCACCAGGTTGCAAATTGAATATAATTTTTTTCTGCATCTAGCTCTGAAAAAATATTTGGGCTTCTAGCAGTGAGTGGGACTTGTTCTATTAGTCCATCTATACTGACCTCCATCAGGTTCCAAATTGAATATCATTTTTTTCTGCATCTAGCTCTGAAAAAATATTTGGGCTTGTAGCAGTGTGTGGGACTTGGTCTATTAGTCCATCTATACTGACCGCCATCAGGTTGCAAATTGAATATAATTTTTTTCTGCATCTAGCTCTGAAAAAATATTTGGGCTTCTAGCAGTGCGTGTGACTTGTTCTATTAGTAAATCTATACTGACCTCCATCAGGTTGCAAATTGAATATCATTTTTTTCTGCATCTAGCTCAGAAAAAATATTTGGGCTTCTACCAGTGTGTGGGACTTGGTCTATTAGTCGATCTATACTGACCTCCATCAGGATGCAAATTAAAAATAATTTTTATCTGCATCTAGCTCTGAAAAAATATTTGGGCTTCTAGCAGTGTGTGGGACTTGGTCTATTAGTCCATCTATACTGACTTCCATCAGGTTGCAAATTCAATATAATTTTTTTCTACATCTAGCTCTGAAAAAATTTTGTGCTTCTAACAGTGAGTGGGACTTGGTCTATTAGTCTATCTATACTGACCTCCATCAGGTTGCAAATTGAATAAAACATTTTTCTGCATCTAGCTCTGAAAAAATATTTGGGCTTCTAGCAGTGTGTGTGACTTGTTCTATTAGTCCATCTATACTGACCTCCATCAGGTTGCAAATTCAATATAATTTTTTTCTGCATCTAGCTCTGAAAAAATATTTGGGATTCTAGCAGTGTGTTGGACTTGGTCTATTTGTTCATCTACACTGACCTCCATCAGGTTGCAAATTAAAAATAATTTTTATCTGCATCTAGCTCTGAAAAAATATTTGGGATTCTAGCAGTGTGTTGGACTTGGTCTATTTGTTCATCTACACTGACCTCCATCAGGTTGCAAATTCAATATAATTTTTTTTGAATAAAACATTTTTCTGCATCTAGCTCTGAAAAAATATTTGGGCTTCTAGCAGTGTGTGGGACTTGGTCTATTAGTCCATCTATACTGACCTCCATCAGGTTGCAAATTAAAAATTATTTTTATCTGCATCTAGCTCTGAAAAAATATTTGGGATTCTAGCAGTGTGTTGGACTTGGTCTATTTGTTCATCTACACTGACCTCCATCAGGTTGCAAATTCAATAAAAAAAATTTCTGCATCAAGCTCTGAAAAAATATTTGAGCTTCTAGCAGGGTGTGGGACTTGTTCTATTAGTCCATCTATACTGACCTCCATCAGGTTGTAAATTGAATATAATTTTTTTCTGCATCAAGCTCTGAAAAAATATTTGAGCTTCTAGCAGGGTGTGGGACTTGTTCTATTAGTCCATCTATACTGACCTCCATCAGGTTGTAAATTGAATATAATTTTTTTCTACATCTAGCTCTGAAAAAATATTTGGGCTTCTAGCAGTGTGTGGGACTTGGTCTATTAGTCCATCTATACTGACCTCCATCAGGTTGCAAATTAAAAATAGTTTTAATCTGCATCTAGCTCTGAAAAAATATTTGGGATTCTAGCAGTGTGTTGGACTTGGTCTATTTGTTCATCTACACTGACCTCCATCAGGTTGCAAATTCAATATAATTTTTTTTGAATAAAACATTTTTCTGCATCTAGCTCTTAAAAAATATTTGGGCTTCTAGCAGTGTGTGGGACTTGGTCTATTAGTCCATCTATACTGACCTCCATCAGGTTGCAAATTAAAAATTATTTTTATCTGCATCTAGCTCTGAAAAAATATTTGGGATTCTAGCAGTGTGTTGGACTTGGTCTATTTGTTCATCTACACTGACCTCCATCAGGTTGCAAATTCAATATAATTTTTTTCTACATCTAGCTCTGAAAAAATATTTGGGTTTCTAGCAGAGTGTGGGACTTGTTCTATTAGTCCATCTATACTGACCTCCACCAGGTTGCAAATTTAATATAAGTTTTTTCTGCATCTACCTCTGAAAAAATATTTTTGCTTCTAGCAGTGTGTGGGACTTGTTCTCTTAGTCCATCTATACTAACCTCCATCAGGTTGCAAATTCAATAAAAAAAATTTCTGCATCAAGCTCTGAAAAAATATTTGAGCTTCTAGCAGGGTGTGGGACTTGTTCTATTAGTCCATCTATACTGACCTCCATCAGGTTGTAAATTGAATATAATTTTTTTCTGCATCAAGCTCTGAAAAAATATTTGAGCTTCTAGCAGGGTGTGGGACTTGTTCTATTAGTCCATCTATACTGACCTCCATCAGGTTGTAAATTGAATATAATTTTTTTCTACATCTAGCTCTGAAAAAATATTTGGGCTTCTAGCAGTGTGTGGGACTTGGTCTATTAGTCCATCTATACTGACCTCCATCAGGTTGCAAATTAAAAATAGTTTTAATCTGCATCTAGCTCTGAAAAAATATTTGGGCTTCTAGCAGTGTTTGGGACTTGGTCTATTAGTCCTTCTATACTGACTTCCACCACGTTGCAAATTAAAAATAATTTTTATCTGAATCTACCTCTGAAAAAATATTTGGGCTTCTAGCAGTGTGTGGGACTTGTTCTATTAGTCCATCTATACTGACCTCCATCAGGCTGCAATTCAATATAATTTTTTTCTGTATCTAGCTCTGAAAAAATATTTGGACTTCTAGCAGTGTGTGGGACTTGTTCTATTAGTCCATCTATACTGACCTCCATCAGGCTGCAAATTCAATATAATTTTTTTTTGTATCTAGCTCTGAAAAAATATTTGGGCTTCTAGCAGTGTGTGGGACTTGTTCTATTAGTCAATCTATACTGACTTCCATCAGGTTGCAAATTGAATATAATTTTTTTCTGCATCTAGCTCGGAAAAAATATTTGGGCTTCTAGCAGAGTGTTGGACTTGGTCTATTAGTCCATCTATACTGAAATCCACCAGGTTGCAAATTAAAAATAATTTTTATCTGCATCAACCTCTGAAAAAATATTTGGGCTTCTAGCAGTGTGTGGGACTTGTTCTATTAGTCTATCTATACTGACCTCCATCAGGTTGCAAATTCAATATTATTTTTTTCTGCATCTAGCTCTGAAAAATATTTGGGCTTCTAGCAGTGTGTGGGACTTGTTCTATTAGTCCATCTATACTGACCTCCACCAGGTTGCAAATTTAATATAAGTTTTTTCTGCATCTACCTCTGAAAAAATATTTTTGCTTCTAGCAGTGTGTGGGACTTGTTCTATTAGTCCATCTATACTAACCTCCACCAGGATGCAAATTCAATATAATTTTTTTCTGCATCAAGCTCTGAAAAAATATTTGAGCTTCTAGCAGGGTGTGGGACTTGTTCTATTAGTCCATCTGTACTGACCTCCATCAGGTTGTAAATTGAATATAATTTTTTTCTGCATCTAGCTCTGAAAAAATATTTGGGCTTCTAACAGTGTGTGGGACTTGGTCTATTAGTCCATCTATACTGACCTCCATCAGGTTGCAAATTAAAATTAGTTTTAATCTGCATCTAGCTCTGAAAAAATATTTGGGCATCTAGCAGTGTGTGGGACTTGGTCTATTAGTCCATCTATACTGACTTCTACCACGTTGCAAATTAAAAATAATTTTTATCTTCATCTACCTCTGAAAAAATATTTGGCCTTCCAGCAGTGTGTGGGACTTGTTCTATTAGTCCTTCTATACTGACCTCCATCAGGTTGCAAATTGAATATAATTTTTTTCTCGATCTAGCTCTGAAAAAATATTTGGGCTTCTAGCAGTGTGTGGGACTTGGTCTATTAGTCCATCTATACTGACCTCCATCAGGTTGCAAATTAAAAATAATTTTAATCTGCATCTAGCTCTAAAAAAATATTTGGGCTTAAAGCAGTGTGTGGGACTTGGTCTATTAGTCCATCTATACTGACTTCCACCAGGTTGCAAATTAAAAATAATTTTTATCTGCATCTACCTCTGAAAAAATATTTTTGCTTCTAGCAGTGTGTGGGACTTGTTCTATTAGTCCATCTATACTGACCTCCATCAGGTTGCAAATTCAATATTATTTTTTTCTGCATCTAGCTCTGAAAAAATATTTCTGCTTCTAGCAGTGTGTGGGACTTGGTCTAATAGTACATCTATACTGACCTCCATCAGGTTGCAAACTAAAAATATTTTTAATCTGCATCTAGCTCTGAAAAAATATTTGGGCTTCTAGCAGTGTGTGGGACTTGGTCTATTAGTCCATCTTTACTGACTTCCACCAGTTTGCAAATTAAAAATAATTTTTATCTGCATCTACCTCTAAAAAAATATTTGGGCTTCTAGCAGTGTGTGGGACTTGTTCTATTAGTCCATCTATACTGACCTCCACCAGGTTGGAAATGTAATATAAGTTTTTTCTGCATCTACCTCTGAAAAATTATTTTTGCTTCTAGCAGTGTGTGTGACTTGTTCTATTAGTCCATCTATACTAACCTCCACCAGGTTGCAAATTCAATATAATTTTTTTCTGCATCAAGCTCTAAAAAAATATTTGAGCTTCTAGCAGGGTGTGGGGCTTGTTCTATTAGTCCATCTATACTGACCTCCATCAGGTTGTAAATTGAATATAATGCATCTAGCTCTGAAAAAATATTTGGGCTTCTAGCAGTGTGTGGGACTTGGTCTATTAGTCCATCTATACTGACCTCCACCAGTTGCAAATTAAAAATAATTTTTATCTGCATCTACCTCTGAAAAAATATTTGGGCTTCTAGCAGTGTTTGGGACTTGGTCTATTAGTCCTTCTATGCTGACTTCCACCACGTTGCAAATTAAAAATAATTTTTATCTGCATCTACCTCTGAAAAAATATTTGGGCTTCTAGCAGTGTGTGGGACTTGTTGTATGAGTCCATCTATACTGACCTCCATCAGGCTGCAATTCAATATAATTTTTTTTTGTATCTAGCTCTGAAAAAATATTTGGGCTTCTAGCAGTGTGTGGGACTTGTTCTATTAGTCAATCTATACTGACTTCCATCAGGTTGCAAATTGAATATAATTTTTTTCTGCATCTAGCTCGGAAAAAATATTTGGGCTTCTAGCAGAGTGTTGGACTTGGTCTATTAGTCCATCTATACTGAAATCCACCAGGTTGCAAATTAAAAATAATTTTTATCTGCATCAACCTCTGAAAAAATATTTGGGCTTCTAGCAGTGTGTGGGACTTGTTCTATTATTCTCTCTATACTGACCTCCATCAGGTTGCAAATTCAATATTATTTTTTTCTGCATCTAGCTCTGAAAAATATTTGGGCTTCTAGCAGTGTGTGGGACTTGTTCTATTAGTCCATCTATACTGACCTCCACCAGGTTGCAAATTTAATATAAGTTTTTTCTGCATCTACCTCTGAAAAAATATTTTTGCTTCTAGCAGTGTGTGGGACTTGTTCTATTAGTCCATCTATACTAACCTCCACCAGGATGCAAATTCAATATAATTTTTTTCTGCATCAAGCTCTAAAAAAATATTTGAGCTTCTAGCAGGGTGTGGGACTTGTTCTATTAGTCCATCTGTACTGACCTCCATCAGGTTGAAAATTCAATATTATTTTTTTCTGCATCTAGCACTGAAAAATATTTGGGCTTCTAGCAGTGTGTGGGACTTGTTCTATTAGTCCATCTATGCTGACCTCCATCAGGTTGCAAATTGAATATAATTTTTTTCTGGATCTAGCTCTGAAAAAATATTTGGGCTTCTAGCAGTGTGTGGGTCTTGGTCTATTAGTGCATCTATACTGAACCTCCATCAGGTTGCAAATTAAAAATAATTTTAATCTGCATCTAGCTCTGAAAAAATATTTGGGCTTCTAGCAGTGTGTGGGACTTGGTCTATTAGTCCATCTATACTGACCTCCACCAGGTTGCAAATTAAAAATAATTTTTATCTGCATCTACCTCTGAAAAAATATTTGGGCTTCTAGCAGTGTGTGGGACTTGTTCTATTAGTCCATCTATACTGACCTCCATCAGGTTGCAAATTCAATTTTATTTTTTTCTGCATCTAGCACTGAAAAATATTTGGGCTTCTAGCAGTGTGTGGGACTTGTTCTATTAGTCCATCTATGCTGACCTCCATTAGTTTGCAAATTGAATATAATTTTTTTCTGGATCTAGCTCTGAAAAAATATTTGGGCTTCTACCAGTGTGTGGGACTTGTTCTATTAGTGCATCTATACTGACCTCCATCAGTTTGCAAATTGAATATAATTTTTTTTTGCATCTAGCTCTGAAAAAATATTTGGGCTTCTAGCAGTGTGTGGGACTTGGTCTATTAGTCCATCTATACTGACGTCCATCAGGTTGCAAATTAAAATAATTCTTATCTGCATCTAGCTCTGAAAAAATATTTGGGCTTCTAGCAGTGTGTGGGACTTGGTCTATTAGTCCATCTATACTGACCTCCATCAGGTTGCAAATTAAATATAATTTTTATCTGCATCTAGCTCTGAAAAAATATTTGGGCTTCTAACAGTGTGTGGGACTTGTTCTATTAGTCCATCTATACTGACCTCCATCAGGTTGCAAAATGAATATAATTTTTTTCTGCATCTACCTCTGAAAAAATATTTGGGCTTCTAGCAGTGTGTGGGACTTGGTCTATTAGTCCATCTATACTGACCTCCATCAGGTTGCAAATTAAAAATAATTTTTATCTGCATCTAGCTCTGAAAAAATATTTGGGCTTCTAACAGTGTGTGGGACTTGGTCTATTATTCCATCTATACTGACCTCCACCAGGTTGCAAATTAAAAATAAGTTTTATCTGCATCAACCTCTGAAAAAATATTTGCGCTTCTAGCAGTGTGTGGGACTTGTTCTCTTAGTCCACCTATACTGACCTCCATCAGGTTGCAAATTAAAAATAATTTTTATCTGCATCTAGGTCTGAAAAAATATTTGTGCTTCTAGCAGTGTGTGGGACTTGGACTCTTAGTCCATCTATAATGACCTCCACCAGGTTGCAAATTAAAAATAATTTTTATCTGCTTCTACCTCTGAAAAAATATTTTTGTTTCTAGCAGTGTGTGGGACATGTTCTATTAGTCCAACTATACTGACCTCCATCAGGTTGCAAATTAAAAATAATTTTTATCTGCATCTAGCTCTGAAAAAATATTTGGGCATCTAGCAGTGTGTGGGACTTGGTCTATTAGTCCATCTATTCTGACCTCCATCAGGTTGCAAATTAAAAATAATTTTTATCTGCATCTAGCTCTGAAAAAATATTTGGGCTTCTACCAGTGTGTGGGACTTGTTTTATTAGTCCATCTATTCTGACCTCCATCAGGTTGCAAATTGAATATAATTTTTTTCTGCATCTACCTCTGAAAAAATATTTGGGCTACTAGCAGTGTGTGGGACTTGGTCTATTAGTCCATCTATACTGACTTCCATCAGGTTGCAAATTAAAAATTATTTTTATCTGCATCTAGCTCTGAAAAAATATTTGTGCTTCTAGCAGTGTGTGGGACTTGGACTATTAGTCCATCTATAATGAAATCCACCACGTTGCAAATTAAAAATAATTTTTATCTGCTTCTACCTCTGAAAAAATATTTTTGTTTCTAGCAGTGTGTGGGACATGTTCTATTAGTCCATCTATACTGACCTCCATCAGGTTGCAAATTAAAAATAATTTTTATCTGCATCTAGCTCTGAAAAAATATTTGGGCATCTAGCAGTGTGTGGGACTTGGTCTATTAGTCCATCTATTCTGACCTCCATCAGGTTGCAAATTAAAAATAATTTTTATCTGCATCTAGCTCTGAAAAAATATTTGGGCTTCTACCAGTGTGTGGGACTAGTTCTATTAGTCCATCTATACTGACCTCCATCAGGTTGCAAATTAAAAATATTTTTTATCTGCATCTAGCTCTGAAAAAATATTTGGGCTCCTAGCAGTGTGTGGGACTTGGTCTATTATTACATCTATACTGACCTCCACCAGGTTGCAAATTAAAAATAATTTTTATCTTCATCAACCTCTGAAAAAATATTTGCGCTTCTAGCAGTGTGTGGGACTTGTTCTATTAGTCCATCTATACTGACCTCCATCAGGTTGCAAATTAAAAATATTTTTTATCTGCATCTAGCTTTGAAAAAATATTTGTGCTTCTAGCAGTGTGTGGGACTTGGACTATTAGTCCATCTATACTGACTTCCATCAGGTTGCAAATTAAAAATAATTTTTATCTGCATCTAGCTCTGAAAAAATATTTGGGCTTCTAGCAGTGTGTGGGACTTGTTCTATTAGTCCATCTATACTGACCTCCATCAGGTTGAAAATTAAAAATAATTTTTACCTGCATCTACCTCTGAAAAAATATTTGGGCTTCTAGCAGTGTGTGGGACTTGTTCTATTAGTCCATCTATACTGACCTCCATCAGGTTGCAAATTAAAAATAATTTTTATCTGCATCTAGCTCTGAACAAAATATTTGGGCTTCTAGCAGTGTGTGGGACTTGTTCTATTAGTGGATCTATACTGACCTCCATCAGGTTGCAAATTAAAAATAATTTTTATCTGCATCTAGCTCTGAAAAAATATTTGGGCTTCTAACAGTGTGTGGGACTGGTTCTATTAGTCCATCTATACTGACCTCCATCAGGTTGAAAATTGAATATAATTTTTTTCTTCATCTACCTCTGAAAAAATATTTGGGCTTCTAGCAGTGTGTGGGACTTGGTCTATTAGTCCATCTATACTGACTTCCATCAGGCTGCAAATTAAAAATAATTTTTATCTGCATCTAGCTCTGAAAAAATATTTGGGCTTCTAGCAGTGTGTGGGACTTGTTCTTTTAGTCCATCTATACTGACCTCCATCAGGTTGCAAATTAAAAATATTTTTTATCTGCATCTAGCTCTGAAAAAATATTTGGGCTTCTAGCAGTGTGTGGGACTTGGTCTATTATTACATCTATACTGACCTCCACCAGGTTGCAAATTAAAAATAATTTTTATCTGCATCAACCTCTGAAAAAATATTTGCGCTTCTAGCAGTGTGTGGGACTTGTTCTATTAGTCCACCTATACTGACCTCCATCAGGTTGCAAATTAAAAATAATTTTTATCTGCATCTAGCTCTGAAAAAATATTTGTGCTTCTAGCAGTGTGTGGGACTTGGACTATTAGTCCATCTATAATGACCTCCACCAGGTTGCAAATTAAAAATAATTTTTATCTGCTTCTACCTCTGAAAAAATATTTTTGCTTCTAGCAGTGTGTGGGACTTGTTCTATTAGTCCATCTATACTGACCTCCATCAGGTTGAAAATTGAATATAACTTTTTCTGCTTCTACCTCTGAAAAAATTTTTGGGCTTCTAGCAGTGTGTGGGACTTGGTCTATTAGTCCATCTATACTGACTTCCATCAGGTTGCAAATTAAAAATAATTTTTATCTGCATCTAGCTCTGAAAAAATATTTGGGCTTCTAGCAGTGTGTGGGACTTGTTCTATTAGTCCATCTATACTGACCTCCATCAGGTTGCAAATTAAAAATAATTTTTATCTGCATCTACCTCTGAAAAAATATTTGGGCTTCTAGCAGTGTGTGGGACTTGTTCTATTAGTCCATCTAAACTGACCTCCATCAGGTTGCAAATTAAAAATAATTTTTATCTGCATCTAGCTCTGAAAAAATATTTGGGCTTCTAGCAGTGTGTGGGACTTAGTCTATTATTCCATCTATACTGACCTCCACCAGGTTGCAAATTAAAAATAATTTTTATCTGCTTCTACCTCTGAAAAAATATTTTTGCTTCTAGCAGTGTGTGGGACTTGTTCTATTAGTCCATCTATACTGACCTCCATCAGGTTGCAAATGAAAAATAATTTTTATCTGCATCTAGCTCTGAACAAAATATTTGGGCTTCTAGCAGTGTGTGGGACGTGTTCTATTTGTGGATCTATACTTACCTCCATCAGGTTGCAAATTAAAAATAATTTTTATCTGCATCTAGCTCTGAAAAAATATTTGGGCTTCTAACAGTGTGTGGGACTTTTTCTAATAGTCCATCTATACTGACCTCCATCAGGTTGCAAATTGAATATAATTTTTTTCTGCATCTACCTCTGAAAAAATATTTGGGCTTCTAGCAGTGTGTGGGACTTGATCTATTAGTCCATCTATACTGACTTCCATCAGGTTGCAAATTAAAAATAATTTTTATCTGCATTTAGCTCTGAAAAAATATTTGGGCTTCTAGCAGTGTGTGGGACTTGTTCTATTAGTCCATCTATACTGACCTCCATCAGGTTGCAAATTAAAAATAATTTTTATCTGCATCTAGCTCTGAAAAAATATTTGGGCTTCTAGCAGTGTGTGGGACTTGGTCTATTATTACATCTATACTGACCTCCACCAGGTTGCAAATTAAAAATAATTTTTATCTGCATCAACCTCTGAAAAAATATTTGCGCTTCTAGCAGTGTGTGGGACTTGTTCTATTAGTCCACCTATACTGACCTCCATCAGGTTGCAAATTAAAAATAATTTTTATCTGCATCTAGCTCTGAAAAAATATTTGTGCTTCTAGCAGTGTGTGGGACTTGGACTATTAGTCCATCTATAATGACCTCCACCAGTTTGCAAATTAAAAATAATTTTTATCTGCTTCTACCTCTGAAAAAATATTTTTGCTTCTAGCAGTGTGTGGGACTTGTTCTATTAGTCCATCTATACTGACCTCCATCAGGTTGCAAATTGAATATAATTTTTTTCTGCATCTACCTCTGAAAAAATATTTGGGCTTCTAGCAGTGTGTGGGACTTGGTCTATTAGTCCATCTATACTGACTTCCATCAGGTTGCAAATTAAAAATAATTTTTATCTGCATCTAGCTCTGAAAAAATATTTTGGCTTCTAGCAGTGTGTGGGACTTGTTCTATTAGTCCATCTATACTGACCTCCATCAGGTTGCAAATTAAAAATAATTTTTATCTGCATCTACCTCTGAAAAAATATTTGGGCTTCTAGCAGTGTGTGGGACTTGTTCTATTAGTCCATCTATACTGACCTCCATCAGGTTGCAAATTAAAAATAATTTTTATCTGCATCTAGCTCTGAAAAAATATTTGGGCTTCTAGCAGTGTGTGGGACTTGGACTATTAGTCCATCTATAATGACCTCCACCAGGTTGCAAATTAAAAATAATTTTTATCTGCTTCTACCTCTGAAAAAATATTTTTGTTTCTAGCAGTGTGTGGGACTTGTTCTATTAGTCCATCTATACTGACCTCCATCAGGTTGCAAATTAAAAATAATTTTTATCTGCATCTAGCTCTGAAAAAATATTTGGGCATCTAGCAGTGTGTAGGACTTGGTCTATTAGTCCATCTATTCTGACCTCCATCAGGTTGCAAATTAAAAATAATTTTTATCTGCATCTAGCTCTGAAAAAATATTTGGGCTTCTACCAGTGTGTGGGACTTGTTCTATTAGTCCATCTATTCTGACCTCCATCAGGTTGCAAATTGAATATAATTTTTTTCTGCATCTACCTCTGAAAAAATATTTGGGCTTCTAGCAGAGTGTGGGACTTGGTCTATTAGTCCATCTATACTGACTTCCATCAGGTTGCAAATTAAAAATAATTTTTATCTGCATCTAGCTCTGAAAAAATATTTGGGCTTCTAGCAGTGTGTGGGACTTGTTCTATTAGTCCATCTATACTGACCTCCATCAGGTTGCAAATTAAAAATATTTTTTATCTGCATCTAGCTCTGAAAAAATATTTGGGCTCCTAGCAGTGTGTGGGACTTGGTCTATTATTACATCTATACTGACCTCCACCAGGTTGCAAATTAAAAATAATTTTTATCTTCATCAACCTCTGAAAAAATATTTGCGCTTCTAGCAGTGTGTGGGACTTGTTCTATTAGTCCACCTATACTGACCTCCATCAGGTTGCAAATTAAAAATAATTTTTATCTGCTTCTACCTCTGAAAAAATATTTTTGCTTCTAGCAGTGTGTGGGACTTGTTCTATTAGTCCATCTATACTGACCTCCATCAGGTTGCAAATTGAATATAATTTTTTTCTGCATCTACCTCTGAAAAAATATTTGGGCTTCTAGCAGAGTGTGGAACTTGGTCTATTAGTCCATTTATACTGACTTCCATCAGGTTGCAAATTAAAAATAATTTTTATCTGCATCTAGCTCTGAAAAAATATTTGGGCTTCTAGCAGTGTGTGGGACTTGTTCTATTAGTCCATCTATACTGACCTCCATCAGGTTGCAAATTAAAAATAATTTTTATCTGCATCTACCTCTGAAAAAATATTTGGGCTTCTAGCAGTGTGTGGGACTTGTTCTATTAGTCCATCTATACTGACCTCCATCAGGTTGCAAATTAAAAATAATTTTTATCTGCATCTAGCTCTGAAAAAATATTTGGGCTTGTAGCAGTGTGTGGGACTTGGTCTATTATTCCATCTATACTGACCTCCACCAGGTTGCAAATTAAAAATAATTTTTATCTGCTTCTACATCTGAAAAAATATTTTTGCTTCTAGCAGTGTGTGGGTCTTGTTCTATTAGTCCATCTATACTGACCTCCATCAGGATGCAAATTAAAAATAATTTTTATCTGCATCTAGCTCTGAACAAAATATTTGGGCTTCTAGCAGTGTGTGGGACTTGTTCTATTAGTGGATCTATACTGACCTCCATCAGGTTGCAAATTAAAAATAATTTTTATCTGCATCTAGCTCTGAACAAAATAATTGGGCTTCTAGCAGTGTGTGGGACTTGTTCTATTAGTCCATCTATACTGACCTCCATCAGGTTGCAAATTGAATATAATTTTTTTCTGCATCTACCTCTGAAAAAATATTTGGGCTTCTAGCAGTGTGTGGGACTTGTTCTATTAGTCCATCTATACTGACCTCCATCAGGTTGCAAATTAAAAATAATTTTTATCTGCATCTACCTCTGAAAAAATATTTGGGCTTCTAGCAGTGTGTGGGACTTGTTCTATTAGTCCATCTATACTGACCTCCATCAGGTTGCAAATTAAAAATAATTTTTATCTGCATCTAGCTCTGAAAAAATATTTGGGCTTCTAGCAGTGTGTGGGACTTGGACTATTAGTCCATCTATAATGACCTCCACCAGGTTGCAAATTAAAAATAATTTTTATCTGCTTCTACCTCTGAAAAAATATTTTTGTTTCTAGCAGTGTGTGGGACTTGTTCTATTAGTCCATCTATACTGACCTCCATCAGGTTGCAAATTAAAAATAATTTTTATCTGCATCTAGCTCTGAAAAAATATTTGGGCATCTAGCAGTGTGTGGGACTTGGTCTATTAGTCCATCTATTCTGACCTCCATCAGGTTGCAAATTAAAAATAATTTTTATCTGCATCTAGCTCTGAAAAAATATTTGGGCTTCTACCAGTGTGTGGGACTTGTTCTATTAGTCCATCTATTCTGACCTCCATCAGGTTGCAAATTGAATATAATTTTTTTCTGCATCTACCTCTGAAAAAATATTTGGGCTTCTAGCAGAGTGTGGGACTTGGTCTATTAGTCCATCTATACTGACTTCCATCAGGTTGCAAATTAAAAATAATTTTTATCTGCATCTAGCTCTGAAAAAATATTTGGGCTTCTAGCAGTGTGTGGGACTTGTTCTATTAGTCCATCTATACTGACCTCCATCAGGTTGCAAATTAAAAATATTTTTTATCTGCATCTAGCTCTGAAAAAATATTTGGGCTCCTAGCAGTGTGTGGGACTTGGTCTATTATTACATCTATACTGACCTCCACCAGGTTGCAAATTAAAAATAATTTTTATCTTCATCAACCTCTGAAAAAATATTTGCGCTTCTAGCAGTGTGTGGGACTTGTTCTATTAGTCCACCTATACTGACCTCCATCAGGTTGCAAATTAAAAATAATTTTTATCTGCTTCTACCTCTGAAAAAATATTTTTGCTTCTAGCAGTGTGTGGGACTTGTTCTATTAGTCCATCTATACTGACCTCCATCAGGTTGCAAATTGAATATAATTTTTTTCTGCATCTACCTCTGAAAAAATATTTGGGCTTCTAGCAGTGTGTGGGACTTGGTCTATTAGTCCATTTATACTGACTTCCATCAGGTTGCAAATTAAAAATAATTTTTATCTGCATCTAGCTCTGAAAAAATATTTGGGCTTCTAGCAGTGTGTGGGACTTGTTCTATTAGTCCATCTATACTGACCTCCATCAGGTTGCAAATTAAAAATAATTTTTATCTGCATCTACCTCTGAAAAAATATTTGGGCTTCTAGCAGTGTGTGGGACTTGTTCTATTAGTCCATCTATACTGACCTCCATCAGGTTGCAAATTAAAAATAATTTTTATCTGCATCTAGCTCTGAAAAAATATTTGGGCTTGTAGCAGTGTGTGGGACTTGGTCTATTATTCCATCTATACTGACCTCCACCAGGTTGCAAATTAAAAATAATTTTTATCTGCTTCTACATCTGAAAAAATATTTTTGCTTCTAGCAGTGTGTGGGTCTTGTTCTATTAGTCCATCTATACTGACCTCCATCAGGATGCAAATTAAAAATAATTTTTATCTGCATCTAGCTCTGAACAAAATATTTGGGCTTCTAGCAGTGTGTGGGACTTGTTCTATTAGTGGATCTATACTGACCTCCATCAGGTTGCAAATTAAAAATAATTTTTATCTGCATCTAGCTCTGAACAAAATAATTGGGCTTCTAGCAGTGTGTGGGACTTGTTCTATTAGTCCATCTATACTGACCTCCATCAGGTTGCAAATTGAATATAATTTTTTTCTGCATCTACCTCTGAAAAAATATTTGGGCTTCTAGCAGTGTGTGGGACTTCGTCTATTAGTCCATCTATACTGACTTCCATCAGGTTTCAAATTAAAAATAATTTTTATCTGCATCTAGCTCTGAAAAAATAGTTGGGCTTCTAGCAGTGTGTGGGACTTGTTCTATTAGTCCATCTATACTGACCTCCATCAGGTTGCAAATTAAAAATAATTTTTATCTGCATCTAGCTCTGAAAAAATATTTGGGCTTCTAGCAGTGTGTGGGACTTGGTCTATTATTACATCTATACTGACCTCCACCAGGTTGCAAATTAAAAATAATTTTTATCTGCATCAACCTCTGAAAAAATATTTGCGCTTCTAGCAGTGTGTGGGACTTGTTCTATTAGTCCACCTATACTGACCTCCATCAGGTTGCAAATTAAAAATAATTTTTATCTGCATCTAGCTCTGAAAAAATATTTGTGCTTCTAGCAGTGTGTGGGACTTGGACTATTAGTCCATCTATAATGACCTCCACCAGGTTGCAAATTAAAAATAATTTTTATCTGCTTCTACCTCTGAAAAAATATTTTTGCTTCTAGCAGTGTGTGGGACTTGTTCTATTAGTCCATCTATACTGACCTCCATCAGGTTGCAAATTGAATATAATTTTTTTCTGCATCTACCTCTGAAAAAATATTTGGGCTTCTAGCAGTGTGTGGGACTGGGTCTATTAGTCCATCTATACTGACTTCCATCAGGTTGCAAATTAAAAATAATTTTTATCTGCATCTAGCTCTGAAAAAATATTTGGGCTTCTAGCAGTGTGTGGGACTTGTTCTATTAGTCCATCTATACTGACCTCCATCAGGTTGCAAATTAAAAATAATTTTTATCTGCATCTAGCTCTGAAAAAATATTTGGGCTTCTAGCAGTGTGTGGGACTTGGTCTATTATTCCATCTATACTGACCTCCACCAGGTTGCAAATTAAAAATAATTTTTATCTGCTTCTACCTCTGAAAAAATATTTTTGCTTCTAGCAGTGTGTGGGACTTGTTCTATTAGTCCATCAATACTGACCTCCATCAGGTTGCAAATTAAAAATAATTTTTATCTGCATCTAGCTCTGAACAAAATATTTGGGCTTCTAGCAGTGTGTGGGACTTGTTCTATTAGTGGATCTATACTGACCTCCATCAGGTTGCAAATTAAAAATAATTTTTATCTGCATCTAGCTCTGAAAAAATATTTGGGCATCTAGCAGTGTGTGGGACTTGGTCTATTAGTCCATCTATTCTGACCTCCATCAGGTTGCAAATTAAAAATAATTTTTATCTACATCTATCTCTGAAAAAATATTTGGGCTTCTAACAGTGTGTGGGACTTGTTCTATTAGTCCATCTATACTGACCTCCAACAGGTTGCAAATTGAATATAATTTTTTTCTGCATCTACCTCTGAAAAAATATTTGGGCTTCTAACAGTGTGTGGGACTTGTTCTATTAGTCCATCTATACTGACCTCCATCAGGTTGCAAATTGAATATAATTTTTTTCTTCATCTACCTCTGAAAAAATATTTGGGCTTCTAGCAGTGTGTGGGACTTGGTCTATTAGTCCATCTATACTGACTTCCATCAGGTTGCAAATTAAAAATAATTTTTATCTGCATCTAGCTCTGAAAAAATATTTGGGCTTCTAGCAGTGTGTGGGACTTGTTCTATTAGTCCATCTATACTGACCTCCATCAGGTTGCAAATTAAAAATAATTTTTATCTGCATCTATCTCTGAAAAAATATTTGGGCTTCTAACAGTGTGTGGGACTTGTTCTATTAGTCCATCTATACTGACCTCCAACAGGTTGCAAATTGAATATAATTTTTTTCTGCATCTACCTCTGAAAAAATATTTGGGCTTCTAACAGTGTGTGGGACTTGTTCTATTAGTCCATCTATACTGACCTCCATCAGGTTGCAAATTGAATATAATTTTTTTCTTCATCTACCTCTGAAAAAATATTTGGGCTTCTAGCAGTGTGTGGGACTTGGTCTATTAGTCCATCTATACTGACTTCCATCAGGTTGCAAATTAAAAATAATTTTTATCTGCATCTAGCTCTGAAAAAATATTTGGGCTTCTAGCAGTGTGTGGGACTTGTTCTATTAGTCCATCTATACTGACCTCCATCAGGTTGCAATTTAAAAATAATTTTTATCTGCATCTAGCTCTGAAAAAATATTTGGGCTTCTAGCAGTGTGTGGGACTTGTTCTATTAGTCCATCTATACTGACCTCCATCAGGTTGCAAATTAAAAATATTTTTTATCTGCATCTAGCTCTGAAAAAATATTTGGGCTTCTAGCAGTGTGTGGGATTTGGTCTATTATTACATCTATACTGACCTCCACCAGGTTGCAAATTAAAAATAATTTTTATCTGCATCAATCTCTGAAAAAATATTTGCGCTTCTAGCAGTGTGTGGGACTTGTTCTATTAGTCCACCTATACTGACCTCCATCAGGTTGCAAATTAAAAATAATTTTTATCTGCATCTAGCTCTGAAAAAATATTTGGGCTTCTAGCAGTGTGTGGGACTTGGACTATTAGTCCATCTATAATGACCTCCACCAGGTTGCAAATTAAAAATAATTTTTATCTGCTTCTACCTCTGAAAAAATTTTTTTGCTTCTAGCAGTGTGTGGGACTTGTTCTATTAGTCCATCTATACTGACCTCCATCAGGTTGAAAATTGAATATAACTTTTTCTGCTTCTACCTCTGAAAAAATTTTTGGGCTTCTAGCAGTGTGTGGGACTTAGTCTTTTACTCCATCTATACTGACCTCCACCAGGTTGCAAATTAAAAATAATTTTTATCTGCTTCTACCTCTGAAAAAATATTTTTGCTTCTAGCAGTGTGTGGGACTTGTTCTATTAGTCCATCTATACTGACCTCCATCAGGTTGCAAATTAAAAATAATTTTTATCTGCATCTAGCTCTGAACAAAATATTTGGGCTTCTAGCAGTGTGTGGGACTTGTTCTATTTGTGGATCTATACTGACCTCCATCAGGTTGCAAATTAAAAATAATTTTTATCTGCATCTAGCTCTGAAAAAATATTTGGGCTTCTAACAGTGTGTGGGACTTGTTCTAATAGTCCATCTATACTGACCTCCATCAGGTTGCAAATTGAATATAATTTTTTTCTGCATCTACCTCTGAAAAAATATTTGGGCTTCTAGCAGTGTGTGGGACTTGGTCCATTAGTCCATCTATACTGACTTCCATCAGGTTGCAAATTAAAAATAATTTTTATCTGCATCTAGCTCTGAAAAAATATTTGGGCTTCTAGCAGTGTGTGGGACTTGTTCTATTAGTCCATCTATACTGACCTCCATCAGGTTGCAAATTAAAAATAATTTTTATCTGCATCTAGCTCTGAAAAAATATTTGGGCTTCTAGCAGTGTGTGGGACTTGGTCTATTATTACATCTATACTGACCTCCACCAGGTTGCAAATTAAAAATAATTTTTATCTGCATCAACCTCTGAAAAAATATTTGCGCTTCTAGCAGTGTGTGGGACTTGTTCTATTAGTCCACCTATACTGACCTCCATCAGGTTGCAATTTAAAAATAATTTTTATCTGCATCTAGCTCTGAAAAAATATTTGTGCTTCTAGCAGTGTGTGGGACTTGGACTATTAGTACATCTATAATGACCTCCACCAGTTTGCAAATTAAAAATAATTTTTATCTGCTTCTACCTCTGAAAAAATATTTTTGCTTCTAGCAGTGTGTGGGACTTGTTCTATTAGTCCATCTATACTGACCTCCATCAGGTTGCAAATTGAATATAATTTTTTTCTGCATCTACCTCTGAAAAAATATTTGGGCTTCTAGCAGTGTGTGGGACTTGGTCTATTAGTCCATCTATACTGACTTCCATCAGGTTGCAAATTAAAAATAATTTTTATCTGCATCTAGCTCTGAAAAAATATTTGGGCTTCTAGCAGTGTGTGGGACTTGTTCTATTAGTCCATCTATACTGACCTCCATCAGGTTGCAAATTAAAAATAATTTTTATCTGCATCTATCTCTGAAAAAATATTTGGGCTTCTAACAGTGTGTGGGACTTGTTCTATTAGTCCATCTATACTGACCTCCAACAGGTTGCAAATTGAATATAATTTTTTTCTGCATCTACCTCTGAAAAAATATTTGGGCTTCTAACAGTGTGTGGGACTTGTTCTATTAGTCCATCTATACTGACCTCCATCAGGTTGCAAATTGAATATAATTTTTTTCTTCATCTACCTCTGAAAAAATATTTGGGCTTCTAGCAGTGTGTGGGACTTGGTCTATTAGTCCATCTATACTGACTTCCATCAGGTTGCAAATTAAAAATAATTTTTATCTGCATCTAGCTCTGAAAAAATATTTGGGCTTCTAGCAGTGTGTGGGACTTGTTCTATTAGTCCATCTATACTGACCTCCATCAGGTTGCAAATTAAAAATAATTTTTATCTGCATCTAGCTCTGAAAAAATATTTGGGCTTCTAGCAGTGTGTGGGACTTGTTCTATTAGTCCATCTATACTGACCTCCATCAGGTTGCAAATTAAAAATATTTTTTATCTGCATCTAGCTCTGAAAAAATATTTGGGCTTCTAGCAGTGTGTGGGACTTGGTCTATTATTACATCTATACTGACCTCCACCAGGTTGCAAATTAAAAATAATTTTTATCTGCATCAATCTCTGAAAAAATATTTGCGCTTCTAGCAGTGTGTGGGACTTGTTCTATTAGTCCACCTATACTGACCTCCATCAGGTTGCAAATTAAAAATAATTTTTATCTGCATCTAGCTCTGAAAAAATATTTGGGCTTCTAGCAGTGTGTGGGACTTGTTCTATTAGTCCATCTATACTGACCTCCATCAGGTTGCAAATTAAAAATATTTTTTATCTGCATCTAGCTCTGAAAAAATATTTGGGCTTCTAGCAGTGTGTGGGACTTGGTCTATTATTACATCTATACTGACCTCCACCAGGTTGCAAATTAAAAATAATTTTTATCTGCATCAATCTCTGAAAAAATATTTGCGCTTCTAGCAGTGTGTGGGACTTGTTCTATTAGTCCACCTATACTGACCTCCATCAGGTTGCAAATTAAAAATAATTTTTATCTGCATCTAGCTCTGAAAAAATATTTGTGCTTCTAGCAGTGTGTGGGACTTGGACTATTAGTCCATCTATAATGACCTCCACCAGGTTGCAAATTAAAAATAATTTTTATCTGCTTCTACCTCTGAAAAAATATTTTTGCTTCTAGCAGTGTGTGGGACTTGTTCTATTAGTCCATCTATACTGACCTCCATCAGGTTGAAAATTGAATATAACTTTTTCTGCTTCTACCTCTGAAAAAATTTTTGGGCTTCTAGCAGTGTGTGGGACTTGGTCTATTAGTCCATCTATACTGACTTCCATCAGGTTGCAAATTAAAAATAATTTTTATCTGCATCTAGCTCTGAAAAAATATTTGGGCTTCTAGCAGTGTGTGGGACTTGTTCTATTAGTCCATCTATACTGACCTCCATCAGGTTGCAAATTAAAAATAATTTTTATCTGCATCTACCTCTGAAAAAATATTTTGGCTTCTAGCAGTGTGTGGGACTTGTTCTATTAGTCCATCTAAACTGACCTCCATCAGGTTGCAAATTAAAAATAATTTTTATCTGCATCTAGCTCTGAACAAAATATTTGGGCTTCTAGCAGTGTGTGGGACTTGTTCTATTTGTGGATCTATACTGACCTCCATCAGGTTGCAAATTAAAAATAATTTTTATCTGCATCTAGCTCTGAAAAAATATTTGGGCTTCTAACAGTGTGTGGGACTTGTTCTAATAGTCCATCTATAATGACCTCCATCAGGTTGCAAATTGAATATAATTTTTTTCTGCATCTACCTCTGAAAAAATATTTGGGCTTCTAGCAGTGTGTGGGACTTGGTCTATTAGTCCATCTATACTGACCTCCATCAGGTTGCAAATTAAAAATAATTTTTATCTGCATCTAGCTCTGAAAAAATATTTGGGCTTCTAGCAGTGTGTGGGACTTGTTCTATTAGTCCATCTATACTGACCTCCATCAGGTTGCAAATTAAAAATATTTTTTATCTGCATCTAGCTCTGAAAAAATATTTGGGCTTCTAGCAGTGTGTGGGACTTGGTCTATTATTACATCTATACTGACCTCCACCAGGTTGCAAATTAAAAATAATTTTTATCTGCATCAACCTCTGAATAAATATTTGCGCTTCTAGCAGTGTGTGGGACTTGTTCTATTAGTCCACCTATACTGACCTCCATCAGGTTGCAATTTAAAAATAATTTTTATCTGCATCTAGCTCTGAAAAAATATCTGTGCTTCTAGCAGTGTGTGGGACTTGGACTATTAGTCCATCTATAATGACCTCCACCAGTTTGCAAATTAAAAATAATTTTTATCTGCTTCTACCTCTGAAAAAATATTTTTGCTTCTAGCAGTGTGTGGGACTTGTTCTATTAGTCCATCTATACTGACCTCCATCAGGTTGCAAATTGAATATAATTTTTTTCTGCATCTACCTCTGAAAAAATATTTGGGCTTCTAGCAGTGTGTGGGACTTGGTCTATTAGTCCATCTATACTGACTTCCATCAGGTTGCAAATTAAAAATAATTTTTATCTGCATCTAGCTCTGAAAAAATATTTGGGCTTCTAGCAGTGTGTGGGACTTGTTCTATTAGTCCATCTATACTGACCTCCATCAGGTTGCAAATTAAAAATAATTTTTTTCTGCATCTACCTCTGAAAAAATATTTGGGCTTCTAGCAGTGTGTGGGACTTGTTCTATTAGTCCATCTATACTGACCTCCATCAGGTTGCAAATTAAAAATAATTTTTATCTGCATCTAGCTCTGAAAAAATATTTGGGCTTCTAGCAGTGTGTGGGACTTGGACTATTAGTCCATCTATAATGACCTCCACCAGGTTGCAAATTAAAAATAATTTTTATCTGCATCTAGCTCTGAAAAAATATTTGGGCTTCTACCAGTGTGTGGGACTTGTTCTATTAGTCCATCTATTCTGACCTCCATCAGGTTGCAAATTGAATATAATTTTTTTCTGCATCTACCTCTGAAAAAATATTTGGGCTTCTAGCAGAGTGTGGGACTTGGTCTATTAGTCCATCTATACTGACTTCCATCAGGTTGCAAATTAAAAATAATTTTTATCTGCATCTAGCTCTGAAAAAATATTTGGGCTTCTAGCAGTGTGTTGGACTTGTTCTATTAGTCCATCTATACTGACCTCCATCAGGTTGCAAATTAAAAATATTTTTTATCTGCATCTAGCTCTGAAAAAATATTTGGGCTCCTAGCAGTGTGTGGGACTTGGTCTATTATTACATCTATACTGACCTCCACCAGGTTGCAAATTAAAAATAATTTTTATCTTCATCAACCTCTGAAAAAATATTTGCGCTTCTAGCAGTGTGTGGGACTTGTTCTATTAGTCCACCTATACTGACCTCCATCAGGTTGCAAATTAAAAATAATTTTTATCTGCATCTAGCTTTGAAAAAATATTTGTGCTTCTAGCAGTGTGTGGGACTTGGACTATTAGTCCATCTATAATGACCTCCACCAGGTTGCAAATTAAAAATAATTTTTATCTGCTTCTACCTCTGAAAAAATATTTTTGCTTCTAGCAGTGTGTGGGACTTGTTCTATTAGTCCATCTATACTGACCTCCATCAGGTTGCAAATTGAATATAATTTTTTTCTGCATCTACCTCTGAAAAAATATTTGGGCTTCAAGCAGTGTGTGGGACTTGGTCTATTAGTCCATCTATACTGACTTCCATCAGGTTGCAAATTAAAAATAATTTTTATCTTCATCTAGCTCTGAAAAAATATTTGGGCTTCTAGCAGTGTGTGGGACTTGTTCTATTAGTCCATCTATACTGACCTCCATCAGGTTGCAAATTAAAAATAATTTTTATCTGCATCTAGCTCTGAAAAAATATTTGGGCTTCTAGCAGTGTGTGGGACTTGGTCTATTATTACATCTATACTGACCTCCACCAGGTTGCAAATTAAAAATAATTTTTATCTGCATCAACCTCTGAAAAAATATTTGCGCTTCTAGCAGTGTGTGGGACTTGTTCTATTAGTCCACCTATACTGACCTCCATCAGGTTGCAAATTAAAAATAATTTTTATCTGCATCTAGCTCTGAAAAAATATTTGTGCTTCTAGCAGTGTGTGGGACTTGGACTATTAGTCCATCTATAATGACCTCCACCAGGTTGCAAATTAAAAATAATTTTTATCTGCTTCTACCTCTGAAAAATTATTTTTGCTTCTAGCAGTGTGTGGGACTTGTTCTATTAGTCCATCTATACTGACCTCCATCAGGTTGCAAATTGAATATAATTTTTTTCTGCATCTACCTCTGAAAAAATATTTGGGCTTCTAGCAGTGTGTGGGACTTGGTCTATTAGTCCATCTATACTGACTTCCATCAGGTTGCAAATTAAAAATAATTTTTATCTGCATCTAGCTCTGAAAAAATATTTGGGCTTCTAGCAGTGTGTGGGACTTGTTCTATTAGTCCATCTATACTGACCTCCATCAGGTTGAAAATTAAAAATAATTTTTATCTGCATCTACCTCTGAAAAAATATTTGGGCTTCTAGCAGTGTGTGGGACTTGTTCTATTAGTCCATCTATACTGACCTCCATCAGGTTGCAAATTAAAAATAATTTTTATCTGCATCTAGCTCTGAAAAAATATTTGGGCTTCTAGCAGTGTGTGGGACTTGGTCTATTATTCCATCTATACTGACCTCCACCAGGTTGCAAATTAAAAATAATTTTTATCTGCTTCTACCTCTGAAAAAATATTTTTGCTTCTAGCAGTGTGTGGGACTTGTTCTATTAGTCCATCTATACTGACCTCCATCAGGTTGCAAATTAACAATAATTTTTATCTGCATCTAGCTCTGAACAAAATATTTGGGCTTCTAGCAGTGTGTGGGACTGGTTCTATTAGTGGATCTATACTGACCTCCATCAGGTTGCAAATTAAAAATAGTTTTTATCTGCATCTAGCTCTGAAAAAATATTTGGGCATCTAGCAGTGTGTGGGACTTGGTCTATTAGTCCATCTATTCTGACCTCCATCAGGTTGCAAATTAAAAATAATTTTTATCTGCATCTATCTCTGAAAAAATATTTGGGCTTCTAACAGTGTGTGGGACTTGTTCTATTAGTCCATCTATACTGACCTCCAACAGGTTGCAAATTGAATATAATTTTTTTCTGCATCTACCTCTGAAAAAATATTTGGGCTTCTAGCAGTGTGTGGGACTTGGTCTATTAGTCCATCTATACTGACCTGCATCAGGTTGCAAATTAAAAATAATTTTTATCTGCATCTTGCTCTGAAAAAATATTTGGGCTTCTAGCAGTGTGTGGGACTTGTTCTATTAGTCCATTATACTGACCTCCATCAGGTTGCAAATTAAAAATAATTTTTATCTGCATCAACCTCTGAAAAAATATTTGCGCTTCTAGCAGTGTGTGGGACTTGTTCTATTAGTCAACCTATACTGACCTCCATCAGGTTGCAAATTAAAAATAATTTTTATCTGCATCTAGCTCTGAAAAAATATTTGTGCTTCTAGCAGTGTGTGGGACTTGGACTATTAGTCCATCTATAATGACCTCCACCAGGTTGCAAATTAAAAATAATTTTTATCTGCTTCTACCTCTGAAAAAATATTTTTGCTTCTAGCAGTGTGTGGGACTTGTTCTATTAGTCCATCTATACTGACCTCCATCAGGTTGCAAATTGAATATAATTTTTTTCTGCATCTACCTCTGAAAAAATATTTGGGCTTCTAGCAGTGTGTGGGACTTGGTCTATTAGTCCATCTATACTGACCTCCACCAGGTTGCAAATTAAAAATAATTTTTATCTGCATCAACCTCTGAAAAAATATTTGCGCTTCTAGCAGTGTGTGGGACTTGTTCTATTAGTCCACCTATACTGACCTCCATCAGGTTGCAAATTAAAAATAATTTTTATCTGCATCTAGCTCTGAAAAAATATTTGTGCTTCTAGCAGTGTGTGGGACTTGGACTATTAGTCCATCTATAATGACCTCCACCAGGTTGCAAATTAAAAATAATTTTTATCTGCTTCTACCTCTGAAAAAATATTTTTGCTTCTAGCAGTGTGTGGGACTTGTTCTATTAGTCCATCTATACTGACCTCCATCAGGTTGCAAATTGAATATAATTTTTTTCTGCATCTACCTCTGAAAAAATATTTGGGCTTCTAGCAGTGTGTGGGACTTGGTCTATTAGTCCATCTATACTGACTTCCATCAGGTTGCAAATTAAAAATAATTTTTATCTGCATCTAGCTCTGAAAAAATATTTGGGCTTCTAGCAGTGTGTGGGACTTGTTCTATTAGTCCATCTATACTGACCTCCATCAGGTTGCAAATTAAAAATAATTTTTATCTGCATCTACCTCTGAAAAAATATTTGGGCTTCTAGCAGTGTGTGGGACTTGTTCTATTAGTCCATCTATACTGACCTCCATCAGGTTGCAAATTAAAAATAATTTTTATCTGCATCTAGCTCTGAAAAAATATTTGGGCTTCTAGCAGTGTGTGGGACTTGGACTATTAGTCCATCTGTAATGACCTCCACCAGGTTGCAAATTAAAAATAATTTTTATCTGCATCTAGCTCTGAAAAAATATTTGGGCTTCTACCAGTGTGTGGGACTTGTTCTATTAGTCCATCTATTCTGACCTCCATCAGGTTGCAAATTGAATATAATTTTTTTCTGCATCTACCTCTGAAAAAATATTTGGGCTTCTAGCAGAGTGTGGGACTTGGTCTATTAGTCCATCTATACTGACTTCCATCAGGTTGCAAATTAAAAATAATTTTTATCTGCATCTAGCTCTGAAAAAATATTTGGGCTTCTAGCAGTGTGTTGGACTTGTTCTATTAGTCCATCTATACTGACCTCCATCAGGTTGCAAATTAAAAATATTTTTTATCTGCATCTAGCTCTGAAAAAATATTTGGGCTCCTAGCAGTGTGTGGGACTTGGTCTATTATTACATCTATACTGACCTCCACCAGGTTGCAAATTAAAAATAATTTTTATCTTCATCAACCTCTGAAAAAATATTTGCGCTTCTAGCAGTGTGTGGGACTTGTTCTATTAGTCCACCTATACTGACCTCCATCAGGTTGCAAATTAAAAATAATTTTTATCTGCATCTAGCTTTGAAAAAATATTTGTGCTTCTAGCAGTGTGTGGGACTTGGACTATTAGTCCATCTATAATGACCTCCACCAGGTTGCAAATTAAAAATAATTTTTATCTGCTTCTACCTCTGAAAAAATATTTTTGCTTCTAGCAGTTTGTGGGACTTGTTCTATTAGTCCATCTATACTGACCTCCATCAGGTTGCAAATTGAATATAATTTTTTTCTGCATCTACCTCTGAAAAAATATTTGGGCTTCTAGCAGTGTGTGGGACTTGGTCTATTAGTCCATCTATACTGACTTCCATCAGGTTGCAAATTAAAAATAATTTTTATCTTCATCTAGCTCTGAAAAAATATTTGGGCTTCTAGCAGTGTGTGGGACTTGTTCTATTAGTCCATCTATACTGACCTCCATCAGGTTGCAAATTAAAAATAATTTTTATCTGCATCTAGCTCTGAAAAAATATTTGGGCTTCTAGCAGTGTGTGGGACTTGGTCTATTATTACATCTATACTGACCTCCACCAGGTTGCAAATTAAAAATAATTTTTATCTGCATCAACCTCTGAAAAAATATTTGCGCTTCTAGCAGTGTGTGGGACTTGTTCTATTAGTCCACCTATACTGACCTCCATCAGGTTGCAAATTAAAAATAATTTTTATCTGCATCTAGCTCTGAAAAAATATTTGTGCTTCTAGCAGTGTGTGGGACTTGGACTATTAGTCCATCTATAATGACCTCCACCAGGTTGCAAATTAAAAATAATTTTTATCTGCTTCTACCTCTGAAAAATTATTTTTGCTTCTAGCAGTGTGTGGGACTTGTTCTATTAGTCCATCTATACTGACCTCCATCAGGTTGCAAATTGAATATAATTTTTTTCTGCATCTACCTCTGAAAAAATATTTGGGCTTCTAGCAGTGTGTGGGACTTGGTCTATTAGTCCATCTATACTGACTTCCATCAGGTTGCAAATTAAAAATAATTTTTATCTGCATCTAGCTCTGAAAAAATATTTGGGCTTCTAGCAGTGTGTGGGACTTGTTCTATTAGTCCATCTATACTGACCTCCATCAGGTTGAAAATTAAAAATAATTTTTATCTGCATCTACCTCTGAAAAAATATTTGGGCTTCTAGCAGTGTGTGGGACTTGTTCTATTAGTCCATCTATACTGACCTCCATCAGGTTGCAAATTAAAAATAATTTTTATCTGCATCTAGCTCTGAAAAAATATTTGGGCTTCTAGCAGTGTGTGGGACTTGGTCTATTATTCCATCTATACTGACCTCCACCAGGTTGCAAATTAAAAATAATTTTTATCTGCTTCTACCTCTGAAAAAATATTTTTGCTTCTAGCAGTGTGTGGGACTTGTTCTATTAGTCCATCTATACTGACCTCCATCAGGTTGCAAATTAAAAATAATTTTTATCTGCATCTAGCTCTGAACAAAATATTTGGGCTTCTAGCAGTGTGTGGGACTGGTTCTATTAGTGGATCTATACTGACCTCCATCAGGTTGCAAATTAAAAATAATTTTTATCTGCATCTAGCTCTGAAAAAATATTTGGGCATCTAGCAGTGTGTGGGACTTGGTCTATTAGTCCATCTATTCTGACCTCCATCAGGTTGCAAATTAAAAATAATTTTTATCTGCATCTATCTCTGAAAAAATATTTGGGCTTCTAACAGTGTGTGGGACTTGTTCTATTAGTCCATCTATACTGACCTCCAACAGGTTGCAAATTGAATATAATTTTTTTCTGCATCTACCTCTGAAAAAATATTTGGGCTTCTAGCAGTGTGTGGGACTTGGTCTATTAGTCCATCTATACTGACCTCCATCAGGTTGCAAATTAAAAATAATTTTTATCTGCATCTTGCTCTGAAAAAATATTTGGGCTTCTAGCAGTGTGTGGGACTTGTTCTATTAGTCCATTATACTGACCTCCATCAGGTTGCAAATTAAAAATAATTTTTATCTGCATCAACCTCTGAAAAAATATTTGCGCTTCTAGCAGTGTGTGGGACTTGTTCTATTAGTCAACCTATACTGACCTCCATCAGGTTGCAAATTAAAAATAATTTTTATCTGCATCTAGCTCTGAAAAAATATTTGTGCTTCTAGCAGTGTGTGGGACTTGGACTATTAGTCCATCTATAATGACCTCCACCAGGTTGCAAATTAAAAATAATTTTTATCTGCTTCTACCTCTGAAAAAATATTTTTGCTTCTAGCAGTGTGTGGGACTTGTTCTATTAGTCCATCTATACTGACCTCCATCAGGTTGCAAATTGAATATAATTTTTTTCTGCATCTACCTCTGAAAAAATATTTGGGCTTCTAGCAGTGTGTGGGACTTGGTCTATTAGTCCATCTATACTGACCTCCACCAGGTTGCAAATTAAAAATAATTTTTATCTGCATCAACCTCTGAAAAAATATTTGCGCTTCTAGCAGTGTGTGGGACTTGTTCTATTAGTCCACCTATACTGACCTCCATCAGGTTGCAAATTAAAAATAATTTTTATCTGCATCTAGCTCTGAAAAAATATTTGTGCTTCTAGCAGTGTGTGGGACTTGGACTATTAGTCCATCTATAATGACCTCCACCAGGTTGCAAATTAAAAATAATTTTTATCTGCTTCTACCTCTGAAAAAATATTTTTGCTTCTAGCAGTGTGTGGGACTTGTTCTATTAGTCCATCTATACTGACCTCCATCAGGTTGCAAATTGAATATAATTTTTTTCTGCATCTACCTCTGAAAAAATATTTGGGCTTCTAGCAGTGTGTGGGACTTGGTCTATTAGTCCATCTATACTGACTTCCATCAGGTTGCAAATTAAAAATAATTTTTATCTGCATCTAGCTCTGAAAAAATATTTGGGCTTCTAGCAGTGTGTGGGACTTGTTCTATTAGTCCATCTATACTGACCTCCATCAGGTTGAAAATTAAAAATAATTTTTATCTGCATCTACCTCTGAAAAAATATTTGGGCTTCTAGCAGTGTGTGGGACTTGTTCTATTAGTCCATCTATACTGACCTCCATCAGGTTGCAAATTAAAAATAATTTTTATCTGCATCTAGCTCTGAAAAAATATTTGGGCTTCTAGCAGTGTGTGGGACTTAGTCTATTATTCCATCTATACTGACCTCCACCAGGTTGCAAATTAAAAATAATTTTTATCTGCTTCTACCTCTGAAAAAATATTTTTGCTTCTAGCAGTGTGTGGGACTTGTTCTATTAGTCCATCTATACTGACCTCCATCAGGTTGCAAATTAAAAATAATTTTTATCTGCATCTAGCTCTGAACAAAATATTTGGGCTTCTAGCAGTGTGTGGGACTTGTTCTATTAGTGGATCTATACTGACCTCCATCAGGTTGCAAATTAAAAAAAAATTTTATCTGCATCTAGCTCTGAAAAAATATTTGGGCATCTAGCAGTGTGTGGGACTTGGTCTATTAGTCCATCTTTTCTGACCTCCATCAGGTTGCAAATTAAAAATAATTTTTATCTGCATCTATCTCTGAAAAAATATTTGGGCTTCTAACAGTGTGTGGGACTTGTTCCATTAGTCCATCTATACTGACCTCCATCAGGTTGCAAATTAAAAATAATTTTTATCTGCATCTAGCTCTGAAAAAATATTTGGGCTTCTAGCAGTGTGTGGGACTTGGTCTATTATTACATCTATACTGACCTCCACCAGGTTGCAAATTAAAAATAATTTTTATCTGCATCAACCTCTGAAAAAATATTTGCGCTTCTAGCAGTGTGTGGGACTTGTTCTATTAGTCCACCTATACTGACCTCCATCAGGTTGCAAATTAAAAATAATTTTTATCTACATCTAGCTCTGAAAAAATATTTGTGCTTCTAGCAGTGTGTGGGACTTGGACTATTAGTCCATCTATAATGACCTCCACCAGGTTGCAAATTAAAAATAATTTTTATCTGCTTCTACCTCTGAAAAAATATTTTTGCTTCTAGCAGTGTGTGGGACTTGTTCTATTAGTCCATCTATACTGACCTCCATCAGGTTGCAAATTGAATATAATTTTTTTCTGCATCTACCTCTGAAAAAATATTTGGGCTTCTAGCAGTGTGTGGGACTTGGTCTATTAGTCCATCTATACTGACTTCCATCAGGTTGCAAATTAAAAATAATTTTTATCTGCATCTAGCTCTGAAAAAATATTTGGGCTTCTAGCAGTGTGTGGGACTTGTTCTATTAGTCCATCTATACTGACCTCCATCAGGTTGAAAATTAAAAATAATTTTTATCTGCATCTACCTCTTAAAAAATATTTGGGCTTCTAGCAGTGTGTGGGACTTGTTCTATTAGTCCATCTATACTGACCTCCATCAGGTTGCAAATTAAAAATAATTTTTATCTGCATCTAGTTCTGAAAAAATATTTGGGCTTCTAGCAGTGTGTGGGACTTGGTCTATTATTCCATCTATACTGACCTCCACCAGGTTGCAAATTAAAAATAATTTTTATCTGCTTCTACCTCTGAAAAAATATTTTTGCTTCTAGCAGTGTGTGGGACTTGTTCTATTAGTCCATCTATACTGACCTCCATCAGGTTGCAAATTAAAAATAATTTTTATCTGCATCTAGCTCTGAACAAAATATTTGGGCTTCTAGCAGTGTGTGGTACTTGTTCTATTAGTGGATCTATACTGACCTCCATCAGGTTGCAAATTAAAAATAATTTTTATCTGCATCTAGCTCTGAAAAAATATTTGGGCATCTAGCAGTGTGTGGGACTTGGTCTATTAGTCCATCTATTCTGACCTCCATCAGGTTGCAAATTAAAAATAATTTTTATCTGCATCTATCTCTGAAAAAATATTTTGGCTTCTAACAGTGTGTGGGACTTGTTCTATTAGTCCATCTATACTGACCTCCAACAGGTTGCAAATTGAATATATTTTTTTTCTGCATCTACCTCTGAAAAAATATTTGGGCTTCTAGCAGTGTGTGGGACTTGGTCTATTAGTCCATCTATACTGACCTCCATCAGGTTGCAAATTAAAAATAATTTTTATCTGCATCTTGCTCTGAAAAAATATTTGGGCTTCTAGCAGTTTGTGGGACTTGTTCTATTAGTCCATCTATACTAACCTCCATCAGGTTGCAAATTAAAAATAATTTTTATCTGCATCTAGCTCTGAAAAAATATTTGGGCTTCTAGCAGTGTGCGGGACTTGGTCTATTATTACATCTATACTGACCTCCACCAGGTTGCAAATTAAAAATAATTTTTATCTGCATCAACCTCTGAAAAAATATTTGCGCTTCTAGCAGTGTGTGGGACTTGTTCTATTAGTCCACCTATACTGACCTCCATCAGGTTGCAAATTAAAAATAATTTTTATCTGCATCTAGCTCTGAAAAAATATTTGTGCTTCTAGCAGTGTGTGGGACTTGGACTATTAGTCCATCTATAATGACCTCCACCAGGTTGCAAATTAAAAATAATTTTTATCTGCTTCTACCTCTGAAAAAATATTTTTGCTTCTAGCAGTGTGTGGGACTTGTTCTATTAGTCCATCTATACTGACCTCCATCAGGTTGCAAATTGAATATAATTTTTTTCTGCATCTACCTCTGAAAAAATATTTGGGCTTCTAGCAGTGTGTGGGACTTGGTCTATTAGTCCATCTATACTGACTTCAATCAGGTTGCAAATTAAAAATAATTTTTATCTGCATCTAGCTCTGAAAAAATATTTGGGCTTCTAGCAGTGTGTGGGACTTGTTCTATTAATCCATCTATACTGACCTCCATCAGGTTGAAAATTAAAAATAATTTTTATCTGCATCTACCTCTGAAAAAATATTTGGGCTTCTAGCAGTGTGTGGGACTTGTTCTATTAGTCCATCTATACTGACCTCCATCAGGTTGCAAATTAAAAATTATTTTTATCTGCATCTAGCTCTGAAAAAATATTTGGGCTTCTAGCAGTGTGTGGGACTTGGTCTATTATTCCATCTATACTGACCTCCACCAGGTTGCAAATTAAAAATAATTTTTATCTGCTTCTACCTCTGAAAAAATATTTTTGCTTCTAGCAGTGTGTGGGACTTGTTCTATTAGTCCATCTATACTGACCTCCATCAGGTTGCAAATTAAAAATAATTTTTATCTGCATCTAGCTCTGAACAAAATATTTGGGCTTCTAGCAGTGTGTGGGACTTGTTCTATTAGTGGATCTATACTGACCTCCATCAGGTTGCAAATTAAAAATAATTTTTATCTGCATCTAGCTCTGAAAAAATATTTGGGCATCTAGCAGTGTGTGGGACTTGGTCTATTAGTCCATCTTTTCTGACCTCCATCAGGTTGCAAATTAAAAATAATTTTTATCTGCATCTATCTCTGAAAAAATATTTGGGCTTCTAACAGTGTGTGGGACTTGTTCTATTAGTCCATCTATACTGACCTCCATCAGGTTGCAAATTGAATATAATTTTTTTCTGCATCTACCTCTGAAAAAATATTTGGGCTTCTAGCAGTGTGTGAGACTTGGTCTATTAGTCCATCTATACTGACCTCCATCAGGTTGTAAATTAAAAATAATTTTTATCTGCATCTAGCTCTGAAAAAATATTTGGGCTTCTAGCAGTGTGTGGGACTTGTACTATTAGTCCATCTATACTGACCTCCATCAGGTTGCAAATTAAAAATATTTTTTATCTGCATCTAGCTCTGAAAAAATATTTGGGCTTCTAGCAGTGTGCGGGACTTGGTCTATTATTACATCTATACTGACCTCCACCAGGTTGCAAATTAAAAATAATTTTTATCTGCATCAACCTCTGAAAAAATATTTGCGCATCTAGCAGTGTGTGGGACTTGTTCTATTAGTCCACCTATACTGACCTCCATCAGGTTGCAAATTAAAAATAATTTTTATCTGCATCTAGCTCTGAAAAAATATTTGTGCTTCTAGCAGTGTGTGGGACTTGGACTATTAGTCCATCTATAATGACCTCCACCAGGTTGCAAATTAAAAATAATTTTTATCTGCTTCTACCTCTGAAAAAATATTTTTGCTTCTAGCAGTGTGTGGGACTTGTTCTATTAGTCCATCTATACTGACCTCCATCAGGTTGAAAATTGAATATAATTTTTTTCTGCTTCTACCTCTGAAAAAAATTTTGGGCTTCTAGCTGTGTGTGGGACTTGGTCTATTAGTCCATCTATACTGACTTCCATCAGGTTGCAAATTAAAAATAATTTTTATCTGCGTCTAGCTCTGAAAAAATATTTGGGCTTCTAGCAGTGTGTGGGACTTGTTCTATTAGTCCATCTATACTGACCTCCATCAGGTTGCAAATTAAAAATAATTTTTATCTGCATCTACCTCTGAAAAAATATTTGGGCTTCTAGCAGTGTGTGGGACTTGTTCTATTAGTCCATCTATACTGACCTCCATCAGGTTGCAAATTAAAAATAATTTTTATCTGCATCTAGCTCTGAAAAAATATTTGGGCTTCTAGCAGTGTGTGGGACTTGGTCTATTATTCCATCTATACTGACCTCCACCAGGTTGCAAATTAAAAATAATTTTTATCTGCTTCTACCTCTGAAAAAATATTTTTGCTTCTAGCAGTGTGTGGGACTTGTTCTATTAGTCCATCTATACTGACCTCCATCAGGTTGCAAATTAAAAATAATTTTTATCTGCATCTAGCTCTGAACAAAATATTTGGGCTTCTAGCAGTGTGTGGGACTTGTTCTATTAGTGGATCTATACTGACCTCCATCAGGTTGCAAATTGAATATAATTTTTATCTGCATCTAGCTCTGAAAAAATATTTGGGCTTCTAACAGTGTGTGGGACTTGTTCTATTAGTCCATCTATACTGACCTCCATCAGGTTGCAAATTGAATATAATTTTTTTCTTCATCTACCTCTGAAAAAATATTTGGGCTTCTAGCAGTGTGTGGGACTTGGTCTATTAGTCCATCTATACTGACTTCCATCAGGTTGCAAATTAAAAATAATTTTTATCTGCATCTAGCTCTGAAAAAATATTTGGGCTTCTAGCAGTGTGTGGGACTTGTTCTATTAGTCCATCTATACTGATCTCCATCAGGTTGCAAATTAAAAATAATTTTTATCTGCATCTAGCTCTGAAAAAATATTTGGGCTTCTAGCAGTGTGTGGGACTTGGTCTATTATTACATCTATACTGACCTCCACCAGGTTGCAAATTAAAAATAATTTTTATCTGCATCAACCTCTGAAAAAATATTTGCGCTTCTAGCAGTGTGTGGGACTTGTTCTATTAGTCCACCTATACTGACCTCCATCAGGTTGCAAATTAAAAGTAATTTTTCTCTGCATCTAGCTCTGAAAAAATATTTGTGCTTCTAGCAGTGTGTGGGACTTGGACTATTAGTCCATCTATAATGACCTCCACCAGGTTGCAAATTAAAAATTATTTTTATCTGCTTCTACCTCTGAAAAAATATTTTTGCTTCTAGCAGTGTGTGGAACTTGTTCTATTAGTCCATCTATACTGACCTCCATCAGGTTGCAAATTGAATATAATTTTTTTCTGCATCTACCTCTGAAAAAATATTTGGGCTTCTAGCAGTGTGTGGGACTTGGTCTATTAGTCCATCTATACTGACTTCCATCAGGTTGCAAATTAAAAATAATTTTTTTCTGCATCTAGCTCTGAAAAAATATTTGGGCTTCTAACAATGTGTGGGACTTGTTCTATTAGTCCATCTATACTGACCTCCATCAGGTTGCAAATTGAATATAATTTTTTTCTTCATCTACCTCTGAAAAAATATTTGGGCTTCTAGCAGTGTGTGGGACTTGGTCTATTAGTCCATCTATACTGACTTCCATCAGGTTGCAAATTAAAAATAAATTTTATCTGCATCTAGCTCTGAAAAAATATTTGGGCTTCTAGCAGTGTGTGGGACTTGTTCTATTAGTCCATCTATACTGACCTCCATCAGGTTGCAAATTAAAAATAATTTTTATCTGCATCTAGCTCTGAAAAAATATTTGGGCTTCTAGCAGTGTGTGGGACTTGGTCTATTATTACATCTATACTGACCTCCACCAGGTTGCAAATTAAAAATAATTTTTATCTGCATCAACCTCTGAAAAAATATTTGCGCTTCTAACAGTGTGTGGGACTTGTTCTATTAGTCCACCTATACTGACCTCCATCAGGTTGCAAATTAAAAGTAATATTTCTCTGCATCTAGCTCTGAAAAAATATTTGTGCTTCTAGCAGTGTGTGGGACTTGGACTATTAGTCCATCTATAATGACCTCCACCAGGTTGCAAATTAAAAATAATTTTTATCTGCTTCTACCTCTGAAAAAATATTTTTGCTTCTAGCAGTGTGTGGGACTTGTTCTATTAGTCCATCTATACTGACCTCCATCAGGTTGCAAATTGAATATAATTTTTTTCTGCATCTACCTCTGAAAAAATATTTGGGCTTCTAGCAGTGTGTGGGACTTGGTCTATTAGTCCATCTATACTGACTTCCATCAGGTTGCAAATTAAAAATAATTTTTATCTGCATCTAGCTCTGAAAAAATATTTGGGCTTCTAGCAGTGTGTGGGACTTGTTCTATTAGTCCATCTATACTGACCTCCATCAGGTTGAAAATTAAAAATAATTTTTATCTGCATCTACCTCTGAAAAAATATTTGGGCTTCTAGCAGTGTGTGGGACTTGTTCTATTAGTCCATCTATACTGACCTCCATCAGGTTGCAAATTAAAAATATTTTTTATCTGCATCTAGCTCTGAAAAAATATTTGGGCTTCTAGCAGTGTGTGGGACTTGGTCTATTATTCCATCTATACTGACCTCCACCAGGTTGCAAATTAAAAATAATTTTTATCTGCTTCTACCTCTGAAAAAATATTTTTGCTTCTAGCAGTGTGTGGGACTTGTTATATTAGTCCTTCTATACTGACCTCCATCAGGTTGCAAATTAAAAATAATTTTTATCTGCATCTAGCTCTGAACAAAATATTTGGGCTTCTAGCAGTGTGTGGGACTTGTTCTATTAGTGGATCTATACTGACCTCCATCAGGTTGCAAATTAAAAATAATTTTTATCTGCATCTAGCTCTGAAAAAATATTTGGGCATCTAGCAGTGTGTGGGACTTGGTCTATTAGTCCATCTATTCTGACCTCCATCAGGTTGCAAATGAAAAATAATTTTTATCTGCATCTATCTCTGAAAAAATATTTGGGCTTCTAACAGTGTGTGGGACTTGTTCTATTAGTCCATCTATACTGACCTCCATCAGGTTGCAAATTGAATATAATTTTTTTCTGGATCTACCTCTGAAAAAATATTTGGGCTTCTAGCAGTGTGTGGGACTTGGTCTATTAGTCCATCTATACTGACCTCCATCAGGTTGCAAATTGAATATAATTTTTATCTGCATCTAGCTCTGAAAAAATATTTGGGCTTCTAACAGTGTGTGGGACTTGTTCTATTAGTCCATCTATACTGACCTCCATCAGGTTGCAAATTGAATATAATTTTTTTCTTCATCTACCTCTGAAAAAATATTTGGGCTTCTAGCAGTGTGTGGGACTTGGTCTATTAGTCCATCTATACTGACTTCCATCAGGTTGCAAATTAAAAATAATTTTTATCTGCATCTAGCTCTGAAAAAATATTTGGGCTTCTAGCAGTGTGTGGGACTTGTTCTATTAGTCCATCTATACTGATCTCCATCAGGTTGCAAATTAAAAATAATTTTTATCTGCATCTAGCTCTGAAAAAATATTTGGGCTTCTAGCAGTGTGTGGGACTTGGTCTATTATTACATCTATACTGACCTCCACCAGGTTGCAAATTAAAAATAATTTTTATCTGCATCAACCTCTGAAAAAATATTTGCGCTTCTAGCAGTGTGTGGGACTTGTTCTATTAGTCCACCTATACTGACCTCCATCAGGTTGCAAATTAAAAGTAATTTTTCTCTGCATCTAGCTCTGAAAAAATATTTGTGCTTCTAGCAGTGTGTGGGACTTGGACTATTAGTCCATCTATAATGACCTCCACCAGGTTGCAAATTAAAAATAATTTTTATCTGCTTCTACCTCTGAAAAAATATTTTTGCTTCTAGCAGTGTGTGGAACTTGTTCTATTAGTCCATCTATACTGACCTCCATCAGGTTGCAAATTGAATATAATTTTTTTCTGCATCTACCTCTGAAAAAATATTTGGGCTTCTAGCAATGTGTGGGACTTGGTCTATTAGTCCATCTATACTGACTTCCATCAGGTTGCAAATTAAAAATAATTTTTATCTGCATCTAGCTCTGAAAAAATATTTGGGCTTCTAACAATGTGTGGGACTTGTTCTATTAGTCCATCTATACTGACCTCCATCAGGTTGCAAATTGAATATAATTTTTTTCTTCATCTACCTCTGAAAAAATATTTGGGCTTCTAGCAGTGTGTGGGACTTGGTCTATTAGTCCATCTATACTGACTTCCATCAGGTTGCAAATTAAAAATAAATTTTATCTGCATCTAGCTCTGAAAAAATATTTGGGCTTCTAGCAGTGTGTGGGATTTGTTCTATTAGTCCATCTATACTGACCTCCATCAGGTTGCAAATTAAAAATAATTTTTATCTGCATCTAGCTCTGAAAAAATATTTGGGCTTCTAGCAGTGTGTGGGACTTGGTCTATTATTACATCTATACTGACCTCCACCAGGTTGCAAATTAAAAATAATTTTTATCTGCATCAACCTCTGAAAAAATATTTGCGCTTCTAACAGTGTGTGGGACTTGTTCTATTAGTCCACCTATACTGACCTCCATCAGGTTGCAAATTAAAAGTAATATTTCTCTGCATCTAGCTCTGAAAAAATATTTGTGCTTCTAGCAGTGTGTGGGACTTGGACTATTAGTCCATCTATAATGACCTCCACCAGGTTGCAAATTAAAAATAATTTTTATCTGCTTCTACCTCTGAAAAAATATTTTTGCTTCTAGCAGTGTGTGGGACTTGTTCTATTAGTCCATCTATACTGACCTCCATCAGGTTGCAAATTGAATATAATTTTTTTCTGCATCTACCTCTGAAAAAATATTTGGGCTTCTAGCAGTGTGTGGGACTTGCTCTATTAGTCCATCTATACTGACTTCCATCAGGTTGCAAATTAAAAATAATTTTTATCTGCATCTAGCTCTGAAAAAATATTTGGGCTTCTAGCAGTGTGTGGGACTTGTTCTATTAGTCCATCTATACTGACCTCCATCAGGTTGAAAATTAAAAATAATTTTTATCTGCATCTACCTCTGAAAAAATATTTGGGCTTCTAGCAGTGTGTGGGACTTGTTCTATTAGTCCATCTATACTGACCTCCATCAGGTTGCAAATTAAAAATATTTTTTATCTGCATCTAGCTCTGAAAAAATATTTGGGCTTCTAGCAGTGTGTGGGACTTGGTCTATTATTCCATCTATACTGACCTCCACCAGGTTGCAAATTAAAAATAATTTTTATCTGCTTCTACCTCTGAAAAAATATTTTTGCTTCTAGCAGTGTGTGGGACTTGTTATATTAGTCCATCTATACTGACCTCCATCAGGTTGCAAATTAAAAATAATTTTTATCTGCATCTAGCTCTGAACAAAATATTTGGGCTTCTAGCAGTGTGTGGGACTTGTTCTATTAGTGGATCTATACTGACCTCCATCAGGTTGCAAATTAAAAATAATTTTTATCTGCATCTAGCTCTGAAAAAATATTTGGGCATCTAGCAGTGTGTGGGACTTGGTCTATTAGTCCATCTATTCTGACCTCCATCAGGTTGCAAATTAAAAATAATTTTTATCTGCATCTGTCTCTGAAAAAATATTTGGGCTTCTAACAGTGTGTGGGACTTGTTCTATTAGTCCATCTATACTGACCTCCATCAGGTTGCAAATTGAATATAATTTTTTTCTGGATCTACCTCTGAAAAAATATTTGGGCTTCTAGCAGTGTGTGGGACTTGGTCTATTAGTCCATCTATACTGACCTCCATCAGGTTGCAAATTAAAAATAATTTTTATCTGCATCTAGCTCTGAAAAAATATTTGGGCTTCTAGCAGTGTGTGGGACTTGTTCTATTAGTCCATCTATACTGACCTCCATCAGGTTGCAAATTAAAAATATTTTTTATCTGCATCTAGCTCTGAAAAAATATTTGGGCTTCTAGCAGTGTGTGGGACTTGGTCTATTTTTACATCTATACTGACCTCCACCAGGTTGCAAATTAAAAATAATTTTTATCTGCATCAACCTCTGAAAAAATATTTGCTCTTCTAGCAGTGTGTGGGACTTGTTCTATTAGTCCACCTATACTGACCTCCATCAGGTTGCAAATTAAAAATAATTTTTATCTGCATCTAGCTCTGAAAAAATATTTGTGCTTCTAGCAGTGTGTGGGACTTGGAGTATTAGTCCATCTATAATGACCTCCACCAGGTTGCAAATTAAAAATAATTTTTATCTGCTTCTACCTCTGAAAAAATATTTTTGCTTCTAGCAGTGTGTGGGACTTGTTCTATTAGTCCATCTATACTGACCTCCATCAGGTTGAAAATTGAATATAATTTTTTTCTGCTTCTACCTCTGAAAAAATTTTTGGGCTTCTAGCAGTGTGTGGGACTTGGTCTATTAGTCCATCTATACTGACTTCCATCAGGTTGCAAATTAAAAATAATTTTTATCTGCATCTAGCTCTGAAAAAATATTTGGGCTTCTAGCAGTGTGTGGGACTTGTTCTATTAGTCCATCTATACTGACCTCCATCAGGTTGCAAATTAAAAATAATTTTTATCTGCATCTACCTCTGAAAAAATATTTGGGCTTCTAGCAGTGTGTGGGACTTGTTCTATTAGTCCATCTATACTGACCTCCATCAGGTTGCAAATTAAAAATAATTTTTATCTGCATTTAGCTCTGAAAAAATATTTGGGCTTCTAGCAGTGTGTGGGACTTGTTCTATTAGTCCATCTATACTGACCTCCATCAGGTTGCAAATAAAAATATTTTTTATCTGCATCTAGCTCTGAAAAAATATTTGGGCTTCTAGCAGTGTGTGGGACTTGGTCTATTATTACATCTATACTGACCTCCACCAGGTTGCAAATTAAAAATAATTTTTATCTGCATCAACCTCTGAAAAAATATTTGCTCTTCTAGCAGTGTGTGGGACTTGTTCTATTAGTCCACCTATACTGACCTCCATCAGGTTGCAAATTAAAAATAATTTTTATCTGCATCTAGCTCTGAAAAAATATTTGTGCTTCTAGCAGTGTGTGGGACTTGGAGTATTAGTCCATCTATAATGACCTCCACCAGGTTGCAAATTAAAAATAATTTTTATCTGCTTCTACCTCTGAAAAAATATTTTTGCTTCTAGCAGTGTGTGGGACTTGTTCTATTAGTCCATCTATACTGACCTCCATCAGGTTGAAAATTGAATATATTTTTTTTCTGCTTCTACCTCTGAAAAAAATTTTGGGCTTCTAGCAGTGTGTGGGACTTGGTCTATTAGTCCATCTATACTGACTTCCATCAGGTTGCAAATTAAAAATAATTTTTATCTGCATCTAGCTCTGAAAAAATATTTGGGCTTCTAGCAGTGTGTGGGACTTGTTCTATTAGTCCATCTATACTGACCTCCATCAGGTTGCAAATTAAAAATAATTTTTATCTGCATCTACCTCTGAAAAAATATTTGGGCTTCTAGCAGTGTGTGGGACTTGTTCTATTAGTCCATCTATACTGACCTCCATCAGGTTGCAAATTAAAAATAATTTTTATCTGCATCTAGCTCTGAAAAAATATTTGGGCTTCTAGCAGTGTGTGTGACTTGGTCTATTATTCCATCTATACTGACCTCCACCAGGTTGCAAATTAAAAATAATTTTTATCTGCTTCTACCTCTGAAAAAATATTTTTGCTTCCAACAGTGTGTGGGACTTGTTCTATTAGTCCATCTATACTGACCTCCATCAGGTTGCAAATTAAAAATAATTTTTATCTGCATCTAGCTCTGAACAAAATATTTGGGCTTCTAGCAGTGTGTGGGACTTGTTCTATTAGTGGATCTATACTGACCTCCATCAGGTTGCAAATTAAAAATAATTTTTATCTCCATCTAGCTCTGAAAAAATATTTGGGCTTCTATCAGTGTGTGGGACTTGTTCTAATAGACCATCTATACTGACCTCCATCAGGTTGCAAATTGAATATAATTTTTTTCTGCATCTACCTCTGAAAAAATATTTGGGCTTCTAGCAGTGTGTGGGACTTGGTCTATTAGTCCATCTATACTGACTTCCATCAGGTTGCAAATTAAAAATAATTTTTATCTGCATCTAGCTCTGAAAAAATATTTGGGCTTCTAGCAGTGTGTGGGACTTGTTCTATTAGTCCATCTATACTGACCTCCATCAGGTTGCAAATTAAAAATAATTTTTATCTGCATCTAGCTCTGAAAAAATATTTGGGCTTCTAGCAGTGTGTGGGACTTGGTCTATTATTACATCTATACTGACCTCCACCAGGTTGCAAATTAAAAATAATTTTTATCTGCATCAACCTCTGAAAAAATATTTGCGCTTCTAGCAGTGTGTGGGACTTGTTCTATTAGTCCACCTATACTGACCTCCATCAGGTTGCAAATTAAAAATAATTTTTATCTGCATCTAGCTCTGAAAAAATATTTGTGCTTCTAGCAGTGTGTGGGACTTGGACTATTAGTCCATCTATAATGACCTCCACCAGTTTGCAAATTAAAAATAATTTTTATCTGCTTCTACCTCTGAAAAAATATTTTTGCTTCTAGCAGTGTGTGGGACTTGTTCTATTAGTCCATCTATACTGACCTCCATCAGGTTGCAAATTGAATATAATTTTTTTCTGCATCTACCTCTGAAAAAATATTTGGGCTTCTAGCAGTGTGTGGGACTTGGTCTATTAGTCCATCTATACTGACTTCCATCAGGTTGCAAATTAAAAATAATTTTTATCTGCATCTAGCTCTGAAAAAATATTTGGGCTTCTAGCAGTGTGTGGGACTTGTTCTATTAGTCCATCTATACTGACCTCCATCAGGTTGCAAATTAAAAATAATTTTTATCTGCATCTACCTCTGAAAAAATATTTGGGCTTCTAGCAGTGTGTGGGACTTGTTCTATTAGTCCATCTATACTGACCTCCATCAGGTTGCAAATTAAAAATAATTTTTATCTGCATCTAGCTCTGAAAAAACATTTCGGCTTCTAGCAGTGTGTGGGACTTGGTCTATTATTCCATCTATACTGACCTCCACCAGGTTGCAAATTAAAAATAATTTTTATCTGCATCTAGCTCTGAACAAAATATTTGGGCTTCTAGCAGTGTGTGGGACTTGTTCTATTAGTGGATCTATACTGACCTCCATCAGGTTGCAAACTAAAAATAATTTTTATCTGCATCTAGCTCTGAAAAAATATTTGGGCATCTAGCAGTGTGTGGGACGTGGTCTATTAGTCCATCTATTCTGACCTCCATCAGGTTGCAAATTAAAAATAATTTTTATCTTCATCAACCTCTGAAAAAATATTTGCTCTTCTAGCAGTGTGTGGGACATGTTCTATTAGTCCACCTATACTGACCTCCATCAGGTTGCAAATTAAAAATAATTTTTATCTGCATCTAGCTCTGAAAAAATATTTGTGCTTCTAGCAGTGTGTGGGACTTGGAGTATTAGTCCATCTATAATGACCTCCACCAGGTTGCAAATTAAAAATAATTTTTATCTGCTTCTACCTCTGAAAAAATATTTTTGCTTCTAGCAGTGTGTGGGACTTGTTCTATTAGTCCATCTATACTGACCTCCATCAGGTTGAAAATTGAATATAATTTTTTTCTGCTTCTACCTCTGAAAAAAGTTTTGGGCTTCTAGCAGTGTGTGGGACTTGGTCTATTAGTCCATCTATACTGACTTCCATCAGGTTGCAAATTAAAAATAATTTTTATCTGCATCTAGCTCTGAAAAAATATTTGGGCTTCTAGCAGTGTGTGGGACTTGTTCTATTAGTCCATCTATACTGACCTCCATCAGGTTGCAAATTAAAAATAATTTTTATCTGCATCTACCTCTGAAAAAATATTTGGGCTTCTAGCAGTGTGTGGGACTTGTTCTATTAGTCCATCTATACTGACCTCCATCAGGTTGCAAATTAAAAATAATTTTTATCTGCATCTAGCTCTGAAAAAATATTTGGGCTTCTAGCAGTGTGTGGGACTTGGTCTATTATTCCATCTATACTGACCTCCACCAGGTTGCAAATTAAAAATAATTTTTATCTGCTTCTACCTCTGAAAAAATATTTTTGCTTCTAGCAGTGTGTGGGACTTGTTCTATTAGTCCATCTATACTGACCTCCATCAGGTTGCAAATTAAAAATAATTTTTATCTGCATCTAGCTCTGAACAAAATATTTGGGCTTCTAGCAGTGTGTGGGACTTGTTCTATTAGTGGATCTATACTGACCTCCATCAGGTTGCAAATTAAAAATAATTTTTATCTGCATCTAGCTCTGAAAAAATATTTGGGCTTCTAACAGTGTGTGGGACTTGTTCTAATAGTCCATCTATACTGACCTCCATCAGGTTGCAAATTGAATATAATTTTTTTCTGCATCTACCTCTGAAAAAATATTTGGGCTTCTAGCAGTGTGTGGGACTTGGTCTATTAGTCCATCTATACTGACCTCCATCAGGTTGCAAATTAAAAATAATTTTTATCTGCATTTAGCTCTGAAAAAATATTTGGGCTTCTAGCAGTGTGTGGGACTTGTTCTATTAGTCCATCTATACTGACCTCCATCAGGTTGCAAATTAAAAATATTTTTTATCTGCATCTAGCTCTGAAAAAATATTTGGGCTTCTAGCAGTGTGTGGGACTTGGTCTATTAATACATCTATACTGACCTCCACCAGGTTGCAAATTAAAAATAATTTTTATCTGCATCAACCTCTGAAAAAATATTTGCTCTTTTAGCAGTGTGTGGGACTTGTTCTATTAGTCCACCTATACTGACCTCCATCAGGTTGCAAATTTAAAATAATTTTTATCTGCATCTAGCTCTGAAAAAATATTTGTGCTTCTAGCAGTGTGTGGGACTTGGAGTATTAGTCCATCTATAATGACCTCCACCAGGTTGCAAATTAAAAATAATTTTTATCTGCTTCTACCTCTGAAAAAATATTTTTGCTTCTAGCAGTGTGTGGGACTTGTTCTATTAGTCCATCTATACTGACCTCCATCAGGTTGAAAATTGAATATAATTTTTTTCTGCTTCTACCTCTGAAAAAATTTTTGGGCTTCTAGCAGTGTGTGGGACTTGTTCTATTAGTCCATCTATACTGACCTCCATCAGGTTGCAAATTAAAAATAATTTTTATCTGCATCTAGCTCTGAAAAAATATTTGGGCTTCTAGCAGTGTGTGGGACTTGGTCTATTATTCCATCTATACTGACCTCCACCAGGTTGCAAATTAAAAATAATTTTTATCTGCTTCTACCTCTGAAAAAATATTTTTGCTTCCAACAGTGTGTGGGACTTGTTCTATTAGTCCATCTATACTGACCTCCATCAGGTTGCAAATTAAAAATAATTTTTATCTGCATCTAGCTCTGAACAAAATATTTGGGCTTCTAGCAGTGTGTGGGACTTGTTCTATTAGTGGATCTATACTGACCTCCATCAGGTTGCAAATTAAAAATAATTTTTATCTCCATCTAGCTCTGAAAAAATATTTGGGCTTCTATCAGTGTGTGGGACTTGTTCTAATAGTCCATCTATACTGACCTCCATCAGGTTGCAAATTGAATATAATTTTTTTCTGCATCTACCTCTGAAAAAATATTTGGGCTTCTAGCAGTGTGTGGGACTTGGTCTATTAGTCCATCTATACTGACTTCCATCAGGTTGCAAATTAAAAATAATTTTTATCTGCATCTAGCTCTGAAAAAATATTTGGGCTTCTAGCAGTGTGTGGGACTTGTTCTATTAGTCCATCTATACTGACCTCCATCAGGTTGCAAATTAAAAATAATTTTTATCTGCATCTAGCTCTGAAAAAATATTTGGGCTTCTAGCAGTGTGTGGGACTTGGTCTATTATTACATCTATACTGACCTCCACCAGGTTGCAAATTAAAAATAATTTTTATCTGCATCAACCTCTGAAAAAATATTTGCGCTTCTAGCAGTGTGTGGGACTTGTTCTATTAGTCCACCTATACTGACCTCCATCAGGTTGCAAATTAAAAATAATTTTTATCTGCATCTAGCTCTGAAAAAATATTTGTGCTTCTAGCAGTGTGTGGGACTTGGACTATTAGTCCATCTATAATGACCTCCACCAGTTTGCAAATTAAAAATAATTTTTATCTGCTTCTACCTCTGAAAAAATATTTTTGCTTCTAGCAGTGTGTGGGACTTGTTCTATTAGTCCATCTATACTGACCTCCATCAGGTTGCAAATTGAATATAATTTTTTTCTGCATCTACCTCTGAAAAAATATTTGGGCTTCTAGCAGTGTGTGGGACTTGGTCTATTAGTCCATCTATACTGACTTCCATCAGGTTGCAAATTAAAAATAATTTTTATCTGCATCTAGCTCTGAAAAAATATTTGGGCTTCTAGCAGTGTGTGGGACTTGTTCTATTAGTCCATCTATACTGACCTCCATCAGGTTGCAAATTAAAAATAATTTTTATCTGCATCTACCTCTGAAAAAATATTTGGGCTTCTAGCAGTGTGTGGGACTTGTTCTATTAGTCCATCTATACTGACCTCCATCAGGTTGCAAATTAAAAATAATTTTTATCTGCATCTAGCTCTGAAAAAACATTTCGGCTTCTAGCAGTGTGTGGGACTTGGTCTATTATTCCATCTATACTGACCTCCACCAGGTTGCAAATTAAAAATAATTTTTATCTGCATCTAGCTGTGAACAAAATATTTGGGCTTCTAGCAGTGTGTGGGACTTGTTCTATTAGTGGATCTATACTGACCTCCATCAGGTTGCAAACTAAAAATAATTTTTATCTGCATCTAGCTCTGAAAAAATATTTGGGCATCTAGCAGTGTGTGGGACGTGGTCTATTAGTCCATCTATTCTGACCTCCATCAGGTTGCAAATTAAAAATAATTTTTATCTTCATCAACCTCTGAAAAAATATTTGCTCTTCTAGCAGTGTGTGGGACATGTTCTATTAGTCCACCTATACTGACCTCCATCAGGTTGCAAATTAAAAATAATTTTTATCTGCATCTAGCTCTGAAAAAATATTTGTGCTTCTAGCAGTGTGTGGGACTTGGAGTATTAGTCCATCTATAATGACCTCCACCAGGTTGCAAATTAAAAATAATTTTTATCTGCTTCTACCTCTGAAAAAATATTTTTGCTTCTAGCAGTGTGTGGGACTTGTTCTATTAGTCCATCTATACTGACCTCCATCAGGTTGAAAATTGAATATAATTTTTTTCTGCTTCTACCTCTGAAAAAAGTTTTGGGCTTCTAGCAGTGTGTGGGACTTGGTCTATTAGTCCATCTATACTGACTTCCATCAGGTTGCAAATTAAAAATAATTTTTATCTGCATCTAGCTCTGAAAAAATATTTGGGCTTCTAGCAGTGTGTGGGACTTGTTCTATTAGTCCATCTATACTGACCTCCATCAGGTTGCAAATTAAAAATAATTTTTATCTGCATCTACCTCTGAAAAAATATTTGGGCTTCTAGCAGTGTGTGGGACTTGTTCTATTAGTCCATCTATACTGACCTCCATCAGGTTGCAAATTAAAAATAATTTTTATCTGCATCTAGCTCTGAAAAAATATTTGGGCTTCTAGCAGTGTGTGGGACTTGGTCTATTATTCCATCTATACTGACCTCCACCAGGTTGCAAATTAAAAATAATTTTTATCTGCTTCTACCTCTGAAAAAATATTTTTGCTTCTAGCAGTGTGTGGGACTTGTTCTATTAGTCCATCTATACTGACCTCCATCAGGTTGCAAATTAAAAATAATTTTTATCTGCATCTAGCTCTGAACAAAATATTTGGGCTTCTAGCAGTGTGTGGGACTTGTTCTATTAGTGGATCTATACTGACCTCCATCAGGTTGCAAATTAAAAATAATTTTTATCTGCATCTAGCTCTGAAAAAATATTTGGGCTTCTAACAGTGTGTGGGACTTGTTCTAATAGTCCATCTATACTGACCTCCATCAGGTTGCAAATTGAATATAATTTTTTTCTGCATCTACCTCTGAAAAAATATTTGGGCTTCTAGCAGTGTGTGGGACTTGGTCTATTAGTCCATCTATACTGACCTCCATCAGGTTGCAAATTAAAAATAATTTTTATCTGCATTTAGCTCTGAAAAAATATTTGGGCTTCTAGCAGTGTGTGGGACTTGTTCTATTAGTCCATCTATACTGACCTCCATCAGGTTGCAAATTAAAAATATTTTTTATCTGCATCTAGCTCTGAAAAAATATTTGGGCTTCTAGCAGTGTGTGGGACTTGGTCTATTATTACATCTATACTGACCTCCACCAGGTTGCAAATTAAAAATAATTTTTATCTGCATCAACCTCTGAAAAAATATTTGCTCTTTTAGCAGTGTGTGGGACTTGTTCTATTAGTCCACCTATACTGACCTCCATCAGGTTGCAAATTTAAAATAATTTTTATCTGCATCTAGCTCTGAAAAAATATTTGTGCTTCTAGCAGTGTGTGGGACTTGGAGTATTAGTCCATCTATAATGACCTCCACCAGGTTGCAAATTAAAAATAATTTTTATCTGCTTCTACCTCTGAAAAAATATTTTTGCTTCTAGCAGTGTGTGGGACTTGTTCTATTAGTCCATCTATACTGACCTCCATCAGGTTGAAAATTGAATATAATTTTTTTCTGCTTCTACCTCTGAAAAAATTTTTGGGCTTCTAGCAGTGTGTGGGACTTGTTCTATTAGTCCATCTATACTGACCTCCATCAGGTTGCAAATTAAAAATAATTTTTATCTGCATCTAGCTCTGAAAAAATATTTGGGCTTCTAGCAGTGTGTGGGACTTGGTCTATTATTCCAACTATACTGACCTCCACCAGGTTGCAAATTAAAAATAATTTTTATCTGCATCTACCTCTGAAAAAATATTTGGGCTTCTAGCAGTGTGTGGGACTTGTTCTATTAGTCCATCTATACTGACCTCCATCAGGTTGCAAATTAAAAATAATTTTTATCTGCATCTAGCTCTGAAAAAATATTTGGGCTTCTAGCAGTGTGTGGGACTTGGTCTATTATTCCAACTATACTGACCTCCACCAGGTTGCAAATTAAAAATAATTTTTATCTGCTTCTACCTCTGAAAAAATATTTTTGCTTCTAGCAGTGTGTGGGACTTGTTCTATTAGTCCATCTATACTGACCTCCATCAGGTTGCAAATTAAAAATAATTTTTATCTGCATCTAGCTCTGAACAAAATATTTGGGCTTCTAGCAGTGTGTGGGACTTGTTCTCTTAGTGGATCTAAACTGACCTCCATCAGGTTGCAAATTAAAAATAATTTTTATCTGCATCTAGCTCTGAAAAAATATTTGGGCTTCTAACAGTGTGTGGGACTTGTTCTAATAGTCCATCTATACTGACCTCCATCAGGTTGCAAATTGAATATAATTTTTTTCTGCATCTACCTCTGAAAAAATATTTGGGCTTCTAGCAGTGTGTGGGACTTGGTCTATTTTTACATCTATACTGACCTCCACCAGGTTGCAAATTAAAAATAATTTTTATCTGCATCAACCTCTGAAAAAATATTTGCTCTTCTAGCAGTGTGTGGGACTTGTTCTATTAGTCCACCTATACTGACCTCCATCAGGTTGCAAATTAAAAATAATTTTTATCTGCATCTAGCTCTGAAAAAATATTTGTGCTTCTAGCAGTGTGTGGGACTTGGAGTATTAGTCCATCTATAATGACCTCCACCAGGTTGCAAATTAAAAATAATTTTTATCTGCTTCTACCTCTGAAAAAATATTTTTGCTTCTAGCAGTGTGTGGGACTTGTTCTATTAGTCCATCTATACTGACCTCCATCAGGTTGAAAATTGAATATAATTTTTTTCTGCTTCTACCTCTGAAAAAATTTTTGGGCTTCTAGCAGTGTGTGGGACTTGGTCTATTAGTCCATCTATACTGACTTCCATCAGGTTGCAAATTAAAAATAATTTTTATCTGCATCTAGCTCTGAAAAAATATTTGGGCTTCTAGCAGTGTGTGGGACTTGTTCTATTAGTCCATCTATACTGACCTCCATCAGGTTGCAAATTAAAAATAATTTTTATCTGCATCTACCTCTGAAAAAATATTTGGGCTTCTAGCAGTGTGTGGGACTTGTTCTATTAGTCCATCTATACTGACCTCCATCAGGTTGCAAATTAAAAATAATTTTTATCTGCATTTAGCTCTGAAAAAATATTTGGGCTTCTAGCAGTGTGTGGGACTTGTTCTATTAGTCCATCTATACTGACCTCCATCAGGTTGCAAATTAAAAATATTTTTTATCTGCATCTAGCTCTGAAAAAATATTTGGGCTTCTAGCAGTGTGTGGGACTTGGTCTATTATTACATCTATACTGACCTCCACCAGGTTGCAAATTAAAAATAATTTTTATCTGCATCAACCTCTGAAAAAATATTTGCTCTTCTAGCAGTGTGTGGGACTTGTTCTATTAGTCCACCTATACTGACCTCCATCAGGTTGCAAATTAAAAATAATTTTTATCTGCATCTAGCTCTGAAAAAATATTTGTGCTTCTAGCAGTGTGTGGGACTTGGAGTATTAGTCCATCTATAATGACCTCCACCAGGTTGCAAATTAAAAATAATTTTTATCTGCTTCTACCTCTGAAAAAATATTTTTGCTTCTAGCAGTGTGTGGGACTTGTTCTATTAGTCCATCTATACTGACCTCCATCAGGTTGAAAATTGAATATATTTTTTTTCTGCTTCTACCTCTGAAAAAATTTTTGGGCTTCTAGCAGTGTGTGGGACTTGGTCTATTAGTCCATCTATACTGACTTCCATCAGGTTGCAAATTAAAAATAATTTTTATCTGCATCTAGCTCTGAAAAAATATTTGGGCTTCTAGCAGTGTGTGGGACTTGTTCTATTAGTCCATCTATACTGACCTCCATCAGGTTGCAAATTAAAAATAATTTTTATCTGCATCTACCTCTGAAAAAATATTTGGGCTTCTAGCAGTGTGTGGGACTTGTTCTATTAGTCCATCTATACTGACCTCCATCAGGTTGCAAATTAAAAATAATTTTTATCTGCATCTAGCTCTGAAAAAATATTTGGGCTTCTAGCAGTGTGTGGGACTTGGTCTATTATTCCATCTATACTGACCTCCACCAGGTTGCAAATTAAAAATAATTTTTATCTGCTTCTACCTCTGAAAAAATATTTTTGCTTCCAACAGTGTGTGGGACTTGTTCTATTAGTCCATCTATACTGACCTCCATCAGGTTGCAAATTAAAAATAATTTTTAACTGCATCTAGCTCTGAACAAAATATTTGGGCTTCTAGCAGTGTGTGGGACTTGTTCTATTAGTGGATCTATACTGACCTCCATCAGGTTGCAAATTAAAAATAATTTTTATCTCCATCTAGCTCTGAAAAAATATTTGGGCTTCTAACAGTGTGTGGGACTTGTTCTAATAGTCCATCTATACTGACCTCCATCAGGTTGCAAATTGAATATAATTTTTTTCTGCATCTACCTCTGAAAAAATATTTGGGCTTCTAGCAGTGTGTGGGACTTGGTCTATTAGTCCATCTATACTGACTTCCATCAGGTTGCAAATTAAAAATAATTTTTATCTGCATCTAGCTCTGAAAAAATATTTGGGCTTCTAGCAGTGTGTGGGACTTGTTCTATTAGTCCATCTATACTGACCTCCATCAGGTTGCAAATTAAAAATAATTTTTATCTGCATCTAGCTCTGAAAAAATATTTGGGCTTCTAGCAGTGTGTGGGACTTGGTCTATTATTACATCTATACTGACCTCCACCAGGTTGCAAATTAAAAATAATTTTTATCTGCATCAACCTCTGAAAAAATATTTGCGCTTCTAGCAGTGTGTGGGACTTGTTCTATTAGTCCACCTATACTGACCTCCATCAGGTTGCAAATTAAAAATAATTTTTATCTGCATCTAGCTCTGAAAAAATATTTGTGCTTCTAGCAGTGTGTGGGACTTGGTCTATTATTCCATCTATAATGACCTCCACCAGTTTGCAAATTAAAAATAATTTTTATCTGCATCTAGCTCTGAACAAAATATTTGGGCTTCTAGCAGTGTGTGGGACTTGTTCTATTAGTGGATCTATACTGACCTCCATCAGGTTGCAAACTAAAAATAATTTTTATCTGCATCTAGCTCTGAAAAAATATTTGGGCATCTAGCAGTGTGTGGGACGTGGTCTATTAGTCCATCTATTCTGACCTCCATCAGGTTGCAAATTAAAAATAATTTTTATCTTCATCAACCTCTGAAAAAATATTTGCTCTTCTAGCAGTGTGTGGGACATGTTCTATTAGTCCACCTATACTGACCTCCATCAGGTTGCAAATTAAAAATAATTTTTATCTGCATCTAGCTCTGAAAAAATATTTGTGCTTCTAGCAGTGTGTGGGACTTGGAGTATTAGTCCATCTATAATGACCTCCACCAGGTTGCAAATTAAAAATAATTTTTATCTGCTTCTACCTCTGAAAAAATATTTTTGCTTCTAGCAGTGTGTGGGACTTGTTCTATTAGTCCATCTATACTGACCTCCATCAGGTTGAAAATTGAATATAATTTTTTTCTGCTTCTACCTCTGAAAAAAGTTTTGGGCTTCTAGCAGTGTGTGGGACTTGGTCTATTAGTCCATCTATACTGACTTCCATCAGGTTGCAAATTAAAAATAATTTTTATCTGCATCTAGCTCTGAAAAAATATTTGGGCTTCTAGCAGTGTGTGGGACTTGTTCTATTAGTCCATCTATACTGACCTCCATCAGGTTGCAAATTAAAAATAATTTTTATCTGCATCTACCTCTGAAAAAATATTTGGGCTTCTAGCAGTGTGTGGGACTTGTTCTATTAGTCCATCTATACTGACCTCCATCAGGTTGCAAATTAAAAATAATTTTTATCTGCATCTAGCTCTGAAAAAATATTTGGGCTTCTAGCAGTGTGTGGGACTTGGTCTATTATTCCATCTATACTGACCTCCACCAGGTTGCAAATTAAAAATAATTTTTATCTGCTTCTACCTCTGAAAAAATATTTTTGCTTCTAGCAGTGTGTGGGACTTGTTCTATTAGTCCATCTATACTGACCTCCATCAGGTTGCAAATTAAAAATAATTTTTATCTGCATCTAGCTCTGAACAAAATATTTGGGCTTCTAGCAGTGTGTGGGACTTGTTCTATTAGTGGATCTATACTGACCTCCATCAGGTTGCAAATTAAAAATAATTTTTATCTGCATCTAGCTCTGAAAAAATATTTGGGCTTCTAACAGTGTGTGGGACTTGTTCTAATAGTCCATCTATACTGACCTCCATCAGGTTGCAAATTGAATATAATTTTTTTCTGCATCTACCTCTGAAAAAATATTTGGGCTTCTAGCAGTGTGTGGGACTTGGTCTATTAGTCCATCTATACTGACCTCCATCAGGTTGCAAATTAAAAATAATTTTTATCTGCATTTAGCTCTGAAAAAATATTTGGGCTTCTAGCAGTGTGTGGGACTTGTTCTATTAGTCCATCTATACTGACCTCCATCAGGTTGCAAATTAAAAATATTTTTTATCTGCATCTAGCTCTGAAAAAATATTTGGGCTTCTAGCAGTGTGTGGGACTTGGTCTATTATTACATCTATACTGACCTCCACCAGGTTGCAAATTAAAAATAATTTTTATCTGCATCAACCTCTGAAAAAATATTTGCTCTTTTAGCAGTGTGTGGGACTTGTTCTATTAGTCCACCTATACTGACCTCCATCAGGTTGCAAATTTAAAATAATTTTTATCTGCATCTAGCTCTGAAAAAATATTTGTGCTTCTAGCAGTGTGTGGGACTTGGAGTATTAGTCCATCTATAATGACCTCCACCAGGTTGCAAATTAAAAATAATTTTTATCTGCTTCTACCTCTGAAAAAATATTTTTGCTTCTAGCAGTGTGTGGGACTTGTTCTATTAGTCCATCTATACTGACCTCCATCAGGTTGAAAATTGAATATAATTTTTTTCTGCTTCTACCTCTGAAAAAATTTTTGGGCTTCTAGCAGTGTGTGGGACTTGTTCTATTAGTCCATCTATACTGACCTCCATCAGGTTGCAAATTAAAAATAATTTTTATCTGCATCTAGCTCTGAAAAAATATTTGGGCTTCTAGCAGTGTGTGGGACTTGGTCTATTATTCCAACTATACTGACCTCCACCAGGTTGCAAATTAAAAATAATTTTTATCTGCATCTACCTCTGAAAAAATATTTGGGCTTCTAGCAGTGTGTGGGACTTGTTCTATTAGTCCATCTATACTGACCTCCATCAGGTTGCAAATTAAAAATAATTTTTATCTGCATCTAGCTCTGAAAAAATATTTGGGCTTCTAGCAGTGTGTGGGACTTGGTCTATTATTCCAACTATACTGACCTCCACCAGGTTGCAAATTAAAAATAATTTTTATCTGCTTCTACCTCTGAAAAAATATTTTTGCTTCTAGCAGTGTGTGGGACTTGTTCTATTAGTCCATCTATACTGACCTCCATCAGGTTGCAAATTAAAAATAATTTTTATCTGCATCTAGCTCTGAACAAAATATTTGGGCTTCTAGCAGTGTGTGGGACTTGTTCTCTTAGTGGATCTAAACTGACCTCCATCAGGTTGCAAATTAAAAATAATTTTTATCTGCATCTAGCTCTGAAAAAATATTTGGGCTTCTAACAGTGTGTGGGACTTGTTCTAATAGTCCATCTATACTGACCTCCATCAGGTTGCAAATTGAATATAATTTTTTTCTGCATCTACCTCTGAAAAAATATTTGGGCTTCTAGCAGTGTGTGGGACTTGGTCTATTAATCCATCTATACTGACTTACATCAGGTTGCAAATTAAAAATAATTTTTATCTGCATCTAGCTCTGAAAAAATATTTGGGCTTCTAGCAGTGTGTGGGACTTGTTCTATTAGTCCATCTATACTGACCTCCATCAGGTTGCAAATTAAAAATAATTTTTATCTGCATCTAGCTCTGAAAAAATATTTCGGCTTCTAGCAGTGTGTGGGACTTGGTCTATTATTACATCTATACTGACCTCCACCAGGTTGCAAATTAAAAATAATTTTTATCTGCATCAACCTCTGAAAAAATATTTGCGCTTCTAGCAGTGTGTGGGACTTGTTCTATTAGTCCACCTATACTGAACTCCATCAGGTTGCAAATTAAAAATAATTTTTATCTGCATCTAGCTCTGAAAAAATATTTGTGCTTCTAGCAGTGTGTGGGACTTGGACTATTAGTCCATCTATAATGACCTCCACCAGTTTGCAAATTAAAAATAATTTTTATCTGCTTCTACCTCTGAAAAAATATTTTTGCTTCTAGCAGTGTGTGGGACTTGTTCTATTAGTCCATCTATACTGACCTCCATCAGGTTGCAAATTGAATATAATTTTTTTCTGCATCTACCTCTGAAAAAATATTTGGGCTTCTAGCAGTGTGTGGGACTTGGTCTATTAGTCGATCTATACTGACTTCCATCAGGTTGCAAATTAAAAATAATTTTTATCTGCATCTAGCTCTGAAAAAATATTTGGGCTTCTAGCAGTGTGTGGGACTTGTTCTATTAGTCCATCTATACTGACCTCCATCAGGTTGCAAATTAAAAATAATTTTTATCTGCATCTATCTCTGAAAAAATATTTGGGCTTCTAGCAGTGTGTGGGACTTGGTCTATTATTCCATCTATACTGACCTCCACCAGGTTGCAAATTAAAAATAATTTTTATCTGCTTCTACCTCTGAAAAAATATTTTTGCTTCTAGCAGTGTGTGGGACTTGTTCTATTAGTCCATCTATACTGACCTCCATCAGGTTGCAAATTAAAAATAATTTTTATCTGCATCTAGCTCTGAACAAAATATTTGGGCTTCTAGCAGTGTGTGGGACTTGTTCTATTAGTGGATCTATACTGACCTCCATCAGGTTGCAAATTAAAAATAATTTTTATCTGCATCTAGCTCTGAAAAAATATTTGGGCTTCTAACAGTGTGTGGGACTTGTTCTAATAGTCCATCTATACTGACCTCCATCAGGTTGCAAATTGAATATAATTTTTTTCTGCATCTACCTCTGAAAAAATATTTGGGCTTCTAGCAGTGTGTGGGACTTGGTCTATTAGTCCATCTATACTGACCTCCATCAGGTTGCAAATTAAAAATAATTTTTATCTGCATTTAGCTCTGAAAAAATATTTGGGCTTCTAGCAGTGTGTGGGACTTGTTCTATTAGTCCATCTATACTGACCTCCATCAGGTTGCAAATTAAAAATATTTTTTATCTGCATCTAGCTCTGAAAAAATATTTGGGCTTCTAGCAGTGTGTGGGACTTGGTCTATTATTACATCTATACTGACCTCCACCAGGTTGCAAATTAAAAATAATTTTTATCTGCATCAACCTCTGAAAAAATATTTGCTCTTTTAGCAGTGTGTGGGACTTGTTCTATTAGTCCACCTATACTGACCTCCATCAGGTTGCAAATTTAAAATAATTTTTATCTGCATCTAGCTCTGAAAAAATATTTGTGCTTCTAGCAGTGTGTGGGACTTGGACTATTAGTCCATCTATAATGACCTCCACCAGGTTGCAAATTAAAAATAATTTTTATCTGCTTCTACCTCTGAAAAAATATTTTTGCTTCTAGCAGTGTGTGGGACTTGTTCTATTAGTCCATCTATACTGACCTCCATCAGGTTGAAAATTGAATATAATTTTTTTCTGCTTCTACCTCTGAAAAAATTTTTGGGCTTCTAGCAGTGTGTGGGACTTGGTCTATTAGTCCATCTATACTGACTTCCATCAGGTTGCAAATTAAAAATAATTTTTATCTGCATCTTGCTCTGAAAAAATATTTGGGCTTCTAGCAGTGTGTGGGACTTGTTCTATTAGTCCATCTATACTGACCTCCATCAGGTTGCAAATTAAAAATAATTTTTATCTGCATCTACCTCTGAAAAAATATTTGGGCTTCTAGCAGTGTGTGGGACTTGTTCTATTAGTCCATCTATACTGACCTCCATCAGGTTGCAAATTAAAAATAATTTTTATCTGCATCTAGCTCTGAAAAAATATTTGGGCTTCTAGCAGTGTGTGGGACTTGGTCTATTATTCCAACTATACTGACCTCCACCAGGTTGCAAATTAAAAATAATTTTTATCTGCTTCTACCTCTGAAAAAATATTTTTGCTTCTAGCAGTGTGTGGGACTTGTTCTATTAGTCCATCTATACTGACCTCCATCAGGTTGCAAATTAAAAATAATTTTTATCTGCATCTAGCTCTGAACAAAATATTTGGGCTTCTAGCAGTGTGTGGGACTTGTTCTCTTAGTGGATCTAAACTGACCTCCATCAGGTTGCAAATTAAAAATAATTTTTATCTGCATCTATCTCTGAAAAAATATTTGGGCTTCTAACAGTGTGTGGGACTTGTTCTAATAGTCCATCTATACTGACCTCCATCAGGTTGCAAATTGAATATAATTTTTTTCTGCATCTACCTCTGAAAAAATATTTGGGCTTCTAGCAGTGTGTGGGACTTGGTCTATTAGTCCATCTATACTGACTTACATCAGGTTGCAAATTAAAAATAATTTTTATCTGCATCTAGCTCTGAAAAAATATTTGGGCTTCTAGCAGTGTGTGGGACTTGTTCTATTAGTCCATCTATACTGACCTCCATCAGGTTGCAAATTAAAAATAATTTTTATCTGCATCTAGCTCTGAAAAAATATTTCGGCTTCTAGCAGTGTGTGGGACTTGGTCTATTATTACATCTATACTGACCTCCACCAGGTTGCAAATTAAAAATAATTTTTATCTGCATCAACCTCTGAAAAAATATTTGCGCTTCTAGCAGTGTGTGGGACTTGTTCTATTAGTCCACCTATACTGAACTCCATCAGGTTGCAAATTAAAAATAATTTTTATCTGCATCTAGCTCTGAAAAAATATTTGTGCTTCTAGCAGTGTGTGGGACTTGGACTATTAGTCCATCTATAATGACCTCCACCAGTTTGCAAATTAAAAATAATTTTTATCTGCTTCTACCTCTGAAAAAATATTTTTGCTTCTAGCAGTGTGTGGGACTTGTTCTATTAGTCCATCTATACTGACCTCCATCAGGTTGCAAATTGAATATAATTTTTTTCTGCATCTACCTCTGAAAAAATATTTGGGCTTCTAGCAGTGTGTGGGACTTGGTCTATTAGTCCATCTATACTGACTTCCATCAGGTTGCAAATTAAAAATAATTTTTATCTGCATCTAGCTCTGAAAAAATATTTGGGCTTCTAGCAGTGTGTGGGACTTGTTCTATTAGTCCATCTATACTGACCTCCATCAGGTTGCAAATTAAAAATAATTTTTATCTGCATCTACCTCTGAAAAAATATTTTTGCTTCTAGCAGTGTGTGGGACTTGTTCTATTAGTCCATCTATACTGACCTCCATCAGGTTGCAAATTAAAAATAATTTTTATCTGCATCTAGCTCTGAAAAAATATTTGGGCTTCTAGCAGTGTGTGGGACTTGGTCTATTATTCCATCTATACTGACCTCCACCAGGTTGCAAATTAAAAATAATTTTTATCTGCTTCTACCTCTGAAAAAATATTTTTGCTTCTAGCAGTGTGTGGGACTTGTTCTATTAGTCCATCTATACTGACCTCCATCAGGTTGCAAATTAAAAATAATTTTTATCTGCATCTAGCTCTGAACAAAATATTTGGGCTTCTAGCAGTGTGTGGGACTTGTTCTATTAGTGGATCTATACTGACCTCCATCAGGTTGCAAACTAAAAATAATTTTTATCTGCATCTAGCTCTGAAAAAATATTTGGGCATCTAGCAGTGTGTGGGACTTGGTCTATTAGTCCATCTATTCTGACCTCCATCAGGTTGCAAATTAAAAATAATTTTTATCTGCATCTATCTCTGAAAAAATATTTGGGCTTCTAACAGTGTGTGGGACTTGTTTTATTAGTCCATCTATACTGACCTCCATCAGGTTGCAAATTGAATATAATTTTTATCTGCATCTACCTCTGAAAAAATATTTGGGCTTCTAGCAGTGTGTGGGACTTGGTCTATTAGTCCATCTATACTGACCTCCATCAGGTTGCAAATTAAAAATAATTTTTATCTGCAAATAGCTCTGAAAAAATATTTGGGCTTCTAGTAGTGTGTGGGACTTGTTCTATTAGTCCATCTATACTGACCTCCATCAGGTTGCAAATTAAAAATAATTTTTATCTGCATCTTACTCTGAAAAAATATTTGGGCTTCCAGCAGTGTGTGGGACTTGGTCTATTATTCCATCTATACTGACCTCCACCAGGTTGCAAATTAAATATAATTTTTATCTGAATCAACCTCTGAAAAAATATTTGCGCTTCTAGCAGTGTCTGGTACTTGTTCTATTAGTCCACCTATACTGACCTCCATCAGGTTGCAAATTAAAAATAATTTTTATCTGCATCTAGCTCTGAAAAAATATTTGTGCTTCTAGCAGTGTGTGGGACTTGGACTATTAGTCCATCTATAATGACCTCTACCAGGTTGCAAATTAAAAATAATTTTTATCTGCTTCTACCTCTGAAAAAATATTTTTGCTTCTAGCAGTGTGTGGGACTTGTTCTATTAGTCCATCTATACTGACCTCCATCAGGTTGCAAATTAAAAATAATTTTTATCTGCATCTAGCTCTGAAAAAATATTTGGGCTTCTAGCAGTGTGTGGGACTTGTTCTATTAGTGGATCTATACTGACCTCCATCAGGTTGCAAATTAAAAATAATTTTTATCTGCATCTAGCTCTGAAAAAATATTTGGGCATCTAGCACTGTGTGGGACTTGTTCTATTAGTCCATCTATACTGACCTCCATCAGGTTGCAAATTAAAAATAATTTTTATCTGCAAATAGCTCTGAAAAAATATTTGGGCTTCTAGTAGTGTGTGGGACTTGTTCTATTAGTCCATCTATACTGACCTCCATCAGGTTGCAAATTAAAAATAATTTTTATCTGCATCTTACTCTGAAAAAATATTTGGGCTTCCAGCAGTGTGTGGGACTTGGTCTATTATTCCATCTATACTGACCTCCACCAGGTTGCAAATTAAAAATAATTTTTATCTGAATCAACCTCTGAAAAAATATTTGCGCTTCTAGCAGTGTGTGGGACTTGTTCTATTAGTCCACCTATACTGACCTCCATCAGGTTGCAAATTAAAAATAATTTTTATCTGCATCTAGCTCCGAAAAAATATTTGGGCTTCTAGCAGTGTCTGGGACTTGTTCTATTAGTCCATCTATACTGACCTCCATCAGGTTGCAAATTGAATATAATTTTTATCTGCATCTACCTCTGAAAAAATATTTGGGCGTCTAGCAGTGTGTGGGACTTGGTCTATTAGTCCATCTATACTGACCTCCATCAGGTTGCAAATTAAAAATAATTTTTATCTGCAAATAGCTCTGAAAAAATATTTGGGCTTCTAGTAGTGTGTGGGACTTGTTCTATTAGTCCATCTATACTGACCTCCATCAGGTTGCAAATTAAAAATAATTTTTATCTGCATCTTACTCTGAAAAAATATTTGGGCTTCCAGCAGTGTGTGGGACTTGGTCTATTATTCCATCTATACTGACCTCCACCAGGTTGCAAATTAAAAATAATTTTTATCTGAATCAACCTCTGAAAAAATATTTGCGCTTCTAGCAGTGTGTGGGACTTGTTCTATTAGTCCACCTATACTGACCTCCATCAGGTTGCAAATTAAAAATAATTTTTATCTGCATCTAGCTCTGAAAAAATATTTGTGCTTCTAGCAGTGTGTGGGACTTGGACTATTAGTCCATCTATAATGACCTCCACCAGTTTGCAAATTAAAAATAATTTTTATCTGCTTCTACCTCTGAAAAAATATTTTTGCTTCTAGCAGTGTGTGGGACTTGTTCTATTAGTCCATCTATACTGACCTCCATCAGGTTGCAAATTGAATATAATTTTTTTCTGCATCTACCTCTGAAAAAATATTTGGGCTTCTAGCAGTGTGTGGGACTTGGTCTATTAGTCCATCTATACTGACTTCCATCAGGTTGCAAATTAAAAATAATTTTTATCTGCATCTAGCTCTGAAAAAATATTTGGGCTTCTAGCAGTGTGTGGGACTTGTTCTATTAGTCCATCTATACTGACCTCCATCAGGTTGCAAATTAAAAATAATTTTTATCTGCATCTACCTCTGAAAAAATATTTGGGCTTCTAGCAGTGTGTGGGACTTGTTCTATTAGTCCATCTATACTGACCTCCATCAGGTTGCAAATTAAAAATAATTTTTATCTGCATCTAGCTCTGAAAAAATATTTGGGCTTCTAGCAGTGTGTGGGACTTGTTCTATTATTCCATCTATACTGACCTCCACCAGGTTGCAAATTAAAAATAATTTTTATCTGCTTCTACCTCTGAAAAAATATTTTTGCTTCTAGCAGTGTGTGGGACTTGTTCTATTAGTCCATCTATACTGACCTCCATCAGTTTGCAAATTAAAAATAATTTTTATCTGCATCTAGCTCTGAACAAAATATTTGGGCTTCTAGCAGTGTGTGGGACTTGTTCTATTAGTGGATCTATACTGACCTCCATCAGGTTGCAAACTAAAAATAATTTTTATCTGCATCTAGCTCTGAAAAAATATTTGGGCATCTAGCAGTGTGTGGGACTTGGTCTATTAGTCCATCTATTCTGACCTCCATCATGTTGCAAATTGAATATAATTTTTATCTGCATCTACCTCTGAAAAAATATTTGGGCTTCTAGCAGTGTGTGGGACTTGGTCTATTAGTCCATCTATACTGACCTCCATCAGGTTGCAAATTAAAAATAATTTTTATATGCAAATAGCTCTGAAAAAATATTTGGGCTTCTAGTAGTGTGTGGGACTTGTTCTATTAGTCCATCTATACTGACCTCCATCAGGTTGCAAATTAAAAATAATTTTTATCTGCATCTTACTCTGAAAAAATATTTGGGCTTCCAGCAGTGTGTGGGACTTGGTCTATTATTCCATCTATACTGACCTCCACCAGGTTTCAAATTAAAAATAATTTTTATCTGAAGCAACCTCTGAAAAAATATTTGTGCTTCTAGCAGTGTGTGGGACTTGTTCTATTAGTCCACCTATACTGACCTCCATCAGGTTGCAAATTAAAAATAATTTTTATCTGCATCTAGCTCTGAAAAAATATTTGTGCTTCTAGCAGTGTGTGGGACTTGGACTATTAGTCCATCTATAATGACCTCCACCAGTTTGCAAATTAAAAATAATTTTTATCTGCATCTAGCTCTGAAAAAATATTTGGGCTTCTAGCAGTGTGTGGGACTTGTTCTATTAGTCCATCTATACTGACCTCCATCAGGTTGCAAATTAAAAATAATTTTTATCTGCATCTACCTCTGAAAAAATATTTGGGCTTCTAGCAGTGTGTGGGACTTGGTCTATTAGTCCATCTATACTGACTTCCATCAGGTTGCAAATTAAAAATAATTTTTATCTGCATCTAGCTCTGAAAAAATATTTGGGCTTCTAGCAGTGTGTGGGACTTGTTCTATTAGTCCATCTATACTGACCTCCATCAGGTTGCAAATTAAAAATAATTTTTATCTGCATCTACCTCTGAAAAAATATTTTTGCTTCTAGCAGTGTGTGGGACTTGTTCTATTAGTCCATCTATACTGACCTCCATCAGGTTGCAAATTAAAAATAATTTTTATCTGCATCTAGCTCTGAAAAAATATTTGGGCTTCTAGCAGTGTGTGGGACTTGGTCTATTATTCCATCTATACTGACCTCCACCAGGTTGCAAATTAAAAATAATTTTTATCTGCTTCTACCTCTGAAAAAATATTTTTGCTTCTAGCAGTGTGTGGGACTTGTTCTATTAGTCCATCTATACTGACCTCCATCAGGTTGCAAATTAAAAATAATTTTTATCTGCATCTAGCTCTGAACAAAATATTTGGGCTTCTAGCAGTGTGTGGGACTTGTTCTATTAGTGGATGTATACTGACCTCCATCAGGTTGCAAACTAAAAATAATTTTTATCTGCATCTAGCTCTGAAAAAATATTTGGGCATCTAGCAGTGTGTGGGACTTGGTCTATTAGTCCATCTATTCTGACCTCCATCAGGTTGCAAATTAAAAATAATTTTTATCTGCATCTATCTCTGAAAAAATATTTGGGCTTCTAACAGTGTGTGGGACTTGTTTTATTAGTCCATCTATACTGACCTCCATCAGGTTGCAAATTGAATATAATTTTTATCTGCATCTACCTCTGAAAAAATATTTGGGCTTCTAGCAGTGTGTGGGACTTGGTCTATTAGTCCATCTATACTGACCTCCATCAGGTTGCAAATTAAAAATAATTTTTATCTGCAAATAGCTCTGAAAAAATATTTGGGCTTCTAGTAGTGTGTGGGACTTGTTCTATTAGTCCATCTATACTGACCTCCATCAGGTTGCAAATTAAAAATAATTTTTATCTGCATCTTACTCTGAAAAAATATTTGGGCTTCCAGCAGTGTGTGGGACTTGGTCTATTATTCCATCTATACTGACCTCCACCAGGTTGCAAATTAAATATAATTTTTATCTGAATCAACCTCTGAAAAAATATTTGCGCTTCTAGCAGTGTCTGGTACTTGTTCTATTAGTCCACCTATACTGACCTCCATCAGGTTGCAAATTAAAAATAATTTTTATCTGCATCTACCTCTGAAAAAATATTTGGGCGTCTAGCAGTGTGTGGGACTTGGTCTATTAGTCCATCTATACTGACCTCCATCAGGTTGCAAATTAAAAATAATTTTTATCTGCATCTTACTCTGAAAAAATATTTGGGCTTCCAGCAGTGTGTGGGACTTGGTCTATTATTCCATCTATACTGACCTCCACCAGGTTGCAAATTAAAAATAATTTTTATCTGAATCAACCTCTGAAAAAATATTTGCGCTTCTAGCAGTGTGTGGGACTTGTTCTATTAGTCCACCTATACTGACCTCCATCAGGTTGCAAATTAAAAATAATTTTTATCTGCATCTAGCTCCGAAAAAATATTTGGGCTTCTAGCAGTGTCTGGGACTTGTTCTATTAGTCCATCTATACTGACCTCCATCAGGTTGCAAATTGAATATAATTTTTATCTGCATCTACCTCTGAAAAAATATTTGGGCGTCTAGCAGTGTGTGGGACTTGGTCTATTAGTCCATCTATACTGACCTCCATCAGGTTGCAAATTAAAAATAATTTTTATCTGCAAATAGCTCTGAAAAAATATTTGGGCTTCTAGTAGTGTGTGGGACTTGTTCTATTAGTCCATCTATACTGACCTCCATCAGGTTGCAAATTAAAAATAATTTTTATCTGCATCTTACTCTGAAAAAATATTTGGGCTTCCAGCAGTGTGTGGGACTTGGTCTATTATTCCATCTATGCTGACCTCCACCAGGTTGCAAATTAAAAATAATTTTTATCTGAATCAACCTCTGAAAAAATATTTGCGCTTCTAGCAGTGTGTGGGACTTGTTCTATTAGTCCACCTATACTGACCTCCATCAGGTTGCAAATTAAAAATAATTTTTATCTGCATCTAGCTCTGAAAAAATATTTGTGCTTCTAGCAGTGTGTGGGACTTGGACTATTAGTCCATCTATAATGACCTCCACCAGTTTGCAAATTAAAAATAATTTTTATCTGCTTCTACCTCTGAAAAAATATTTTTGCTTCTAGCAGTGTGTGGGACTTGTTCTATTAGTCCATCTATACTGACCTCCATCAGGTTGCAAATTGAATATAATTTTTTTCTGCATCTACCTCTGAAAAAATATTTGGGCTTCTAGCAGTGTGTGGGACTTGGTCTATTAGTCCATCTATACTGACTTCCATCAGGTTGCAAATTAAAAATAATTTTTATCTGCATCTAGCTCTGAAAAAATATTTGGGCTTCTAGCAGTGTGTGGGACTTGTTCTATTAGTCCATCTATACTGACCTCCATCAGGTTGCAAATTAAAAATAATTTTTATCTGCATCTACCTCTGAAAAAATATTTGGGCTTCTAGCAGTGTGTGGGACTTGTTCTATTAGTCCATCTATACTGACCTCCATCAGGTTGCAAATTAAAAATAATTTTTATCTGCATCTAGCTCTGAAAAAATATTTGGGCTTCTAGCAGTGTGTGGGACTTGTTCTATTATTCCATCTATACTGACCTCCACCAGGTTGCAAATTAAAAATAATTTTTATCTGCTTCTACCTCTGAAAAAATATTTTTGCTTCTAGCAGTGTGTGGGACTTGTTCTATTAGTCCATCTATACTGACCTCCATCAGTTTGCAAATTAAAAATAATTTTTATCTGCATCTAGCTCTGAACAAAATATTTGGGCTTCTAGCAGTGTGTGGGACTTGTTCTATTCGTGGATCTATACTGACCTCCATCAGGTTGCAAACTAAAAATAATTTTTATCTGCATCTAGCTCTGAAAAAATATTTGGGCATCTAGCAGTGTGTGGGACTTGGTCTATTAGTCCATCTATTCTGACCTCCATCATGTTGCAAATTGAATATAATTTTTATCTGCATCTACCTCTGAAAAAATATTTGGGCTTCTAGCAGTGTGTGGGACTTGGTCTATTAGTCCATCTATACTGACCTCCATCAGGTTGCAAATTAAAAATAATTTTTATCTGCAAATAGCTCTGAAAAAATATTTGGGCTTCTAGTAGTGTGTGGGACTTGTTCTATTAGTCCATCTATACTGACCTCCATCAGGTTGCAAATTAAAAATAATTTTTATCTGCATCTTACTCTGAAAAAATATTTGGGCTTCCAGCAGTGTGTGGGACTTGGTCTATTATTCCATCTATACTGACCTCCACCAGGTTTCAAATTAAAAATAATTTTTATCTGAAGCAACCTCTGAAAAAATATTTGTGCTTCTAGCAGTGTGTGGGACTTGTTCTATTAGTCCACCTATACTGACCTCCATCAGGTTGGAAATTAAAAATAATTTTTATCTGCATCTAGCTCTGAAAAAATATTTGTGCTTCTAGCAGTGTGTGGGACTTGGACTATTAGTCCATCTATAATGACCTCCACCAGGTTGCAAATTAAAAATAATTTTTATCTGCTTCTACCTCTGTAAAAATATTTTTGCTTCTAGCGGTGTGTGGGACTTCTTCTATTAGTCCATCTATACTGACCTCCATCAGGTTGCAAATTAAAAATAATTTTTATCTGCATCTAGCTCTGAAAAAATATTTGGGCTTCTAGCAGTGTGTGGGACTTGGTCTCTTAGTCCATCTATACTGACCTCCATCAGGTTGCAAATTAAAAATAATTTTAATCTGCATCTAGCTCTGAAAAAATATTTGGGCTTCTAGCAGTGTGTGGGACTTGGTCTATTAGTCCATCTATACTGACTTCCACCAGGTTGCAAATTAAAAATTTTTTTTATCTGCATCTACCTCTGAAAAAATATTTGGGCTTCTAGCAGTGTGTGGGACTTGTTCTATTAGTGGATCTATACTGACCTCCATCAGGTTGCAAATTAAAAATAATTTTTATCTGCATCTAGCTCTGAAAAAATATTTGGGCATCTAGCACTGTGTGGGACTTGTTCTATTAGTCCATCTATACTGACCTCCATCAGGTTGCAAATTCAATATAATTTTTTTCTGCATCTAGCTCCGAAAAAATATTTGGGCTTCTAGCAGTGTCTGGGACTTGTTCTATTAGTCCATCTATACTGACCTACATCGGGTTGCAAATTAAAAATAATTTTTATCGACATCTAGCTCTGAAAAAATATTTGGGCTTCTAGCAGTGTGTGGGACTTGGTCTCTTAGTCCATCTATACTGACCTCCATCAGGTTGCAAATTAAAAATAATTTTAATCTGCATCTAGCTCTGAAAAAATATTTGGGCTTCTAGCAGTGTGTGGGACTTGGTCTATTAGTCCATCTATACTGACTTCCACCAGGTTGCAAATTAAAATTTTTTTTTATCTGCATCTACCTCTGAAAAAATATTTGGGCTTCTAGCAGTGTGTGGGACTTGTTCTATTAGTCCATCTATACTGACCTCCATCAGGTTGCAAATTCAATATAATTTTTTTCTGCAACTACCTCTAAAAAAATATTTGGGCTTCTAGCAGTGTGTGGGACTTGTTCTATTAGTCCATCTATACTGACCTCCACCAGGTTGCAAATTTAATATAAGTTTTTTCTGCATCTACCTCTGAAAAAATATTTTTGCTTCTAGCAGTGTGTGGGACTTGTTCTATTAGTCCATCTATACTGACCTCCACCAGGTTGCAAATTGAATATAATTTTTTTCTGCATCTAGCTCTGAAAAAATATTTGATCTTCTAGCAGGGTGTGGGACTTGTTCTATTAGTCCATCTATACTGACCTCCATCAGGTTGTAAATTGAATATAATTATTTTCTGCATCTAGCTCTGAAAAAATATTTGGGCTTCTAGCAGTGTGTGGGACTTGGTCTATTAGTCCATCTATACTGACCTCCATCAGGTTGCAAATTATAAATAGTTTTAATCTGCATCTAGCACTGAAAAAATATTTGGGCTTCTAGCAGTGTGTGGGACTTGGTCTATTAGTTCATCTATACTGACTTCCACCACGTTGCAAATTAAAAATTATTTTTATCTGCATCTACCTCTGAAAAAATATTTGGGCTTCTAGTAGTGTGTGAGACTTTTTCTATTAGTCCATCTATACTGACCTCCATCAGGCTGCAAATTCAATATAATTTTTTTCTGTATCTAGCTCTGAAAAAATATTTGGGCTTCTAGCAGTGTGTGGGACTTGTTCTATTAGTCCATCTATACTGACCTCCATCAGGTTGCAAATTGAATATAATTTTTTTCTGCATCTAGCTCTGAAAAAATATTTGGGCTTCTAGCAGAGTGTGGGACTTGGTCTATTAGTCGATCTATACTGACCTCCACCAGGTTGCAAATTAAAAATAATTTTTATCTGCATCGACCTCTGAAAAAATATTTGGACTTCTAGCAGTGTGTGGGACTTGTTCTCTTAGTCCATCTATACTGACCTCCATCAGGTTGCAAATTCAATACTATTTTTTTCTGCATCTAGCTCTGAAAAATATTTGGGCTTCCAGCAGTGTGTGGGACTTGTTCTATTAGTCCATCTATACTGACCTCCACCAGGTTGCAAATTTAATATAAGTTTTTTCTGCATCTACCTCTGAAAAAATATTTTTGCTTCTAGCAGTGTGTGGGACTTGTTCTATTAGTCCATCTATACTGACCTCCACCAGGTTGCAAATTGAATATAATTTTTTTCTGCATCTAGCTCTGAAAAAATATTTGAGCTTCTAGCAGGGTGTGGGACTTGTTCTATTAGTCCATCTATACTGACCTCCATCAGGTTGTAAATTGAATATAATTATTTTCTGCATCTAGCTCTGAAAAAATATTTGGGCTTCTAGCAGTGTGTGGGACTTGGTCTATTAGTCCATCTATACTGACCTCCATCAGGTTGCAAATTATAAATAGTTTTAATCTGCATCTAGCACTGAAAAAATATTTGGGCTTCTAGCAGTGTGTGGGACTTGGTCTATTAGTTCATCTATACTGACTTCCACCACGTTGCAAATTAAAAATTATTTTTATCTGCATCTACCTCTGAAAAAATATTTGGGCTTCTAGTAGTGTGTGAGACTTTTTCTATTAGTCCATCTATACTGACCTCCATCAGGCTGCAAATTCAATATAATTTTTTTCTGTATCTAGCTCTGAAAAAATATTTGGGCTTCTAGCAGTGTGTGGGACTTGTTCTATTAGTCCATCTATACTGACCTCCATCAGGTTGCAAATTGAATATAATTTTTTTCTGCATCTAGCTCTGAAAAAATATTTGGGCTTCTAGCAGAGTGTGGGACTTGGTCTATTAGTCGATCTATACTGACCTCCACCAGGTTGCAAATTAAAAATAATTTTTATCTGCATCGACCTCTGAAAAAATATTTGGACTTCTAGCAGTGTGTGGGACTTGTTCTCTTAGTCCATCTATACTGACCTCCATCAGGTTGCAAATTCAATACTATTTTTTTCTGCATCTAGCTCTGAAAAATATTTGGGCTTCCAGCAGTGTGTGGGACTTGTTCTATTAGTCCATCTATACTGACCTCCATCAGGTTGCAAATTGAATATCATTTTTTTCTGGATCTAGCTCTGAAAAAATATTTGGGCTTCTAGCAGTGTGTGGGTTTTGGTCTATTAGTCCATCTATACTGACCTCCATCAGGTTGCAAATAAAAAATAATTTTAATCTGCATCTAGCTCTGAAAAAATATTTGGGCTTCTAGCAGTGTGTGGGACTTGGTCTATTAGTCCATCTATACTGACTTCCACCAGGTTGCAAATTAAAAATAATTTTTATCTGCATCTACTTCTGAAAAAATATTTGGGCTTCTAGCAGTGTGTGGGACTTGATCTATTAGTCCATCTATACTGACCTCCATCAGGTTGCAAATTCAATATAATTTTTTTCTATATCTAGCTCTGAAAAAATATTTGGGCTTCTTGCAATGTGTGGGACTTGTTCTATTTGTCCATCTATACTGACCTCCATCAGGTTGCAAATTGAATATTATTTTTTTCTGCATCTAGCTCTGGAAAAATATTTGGGCTTCTAGCAGTGTGTGGGACTTGTTCTATTAGTCCATCTATACTGACCTCCATCAGGTTGCAAATTGAATATAATTTTTTTCTGCATCTAGCTCTGAAAAAATATTTGGGCTTCTAGCAGTGTGTGGGACTTGGTCTATTAGTCCATCTATACTGACCTCCATCAGGTTGCAAATTAAAAATATTTTTAATCTGCATCTAGCTCTGAAAAAATATTTGGGCTTCTAGAAGTGTGTGGGACTTGGTCTATTAGTCCATCTATACTGACCTCCATCAGGTTGCAAATTAAAAATAATTTTTATCTGCATCTAGCTCTGAAAAAATATTTGGGCTTCTAGCAGTGTGTGGGACTTGGTCTATTATTCCATCTATACTGACCTCCACTAGGTTGCAAATTAAAAATAATTTTTATCTGCATCAACCTCTGAAAAAATATTTGCGCTTCTAGCAGTGTGTGGGACTTGTTCTATTAGTCCACCTATACTGACCTCCATCAGGTTGCAAATTAAAAATAATTTTTATCTGCATCTAGCTCTGAAAAAATATTTGTGCTTCTAGCAGTGTGTGGGACTTGGACTATTAGTCCATCTATAATGACCTCCACCAGGTTGCAAATTAAAAATAATTTTTATCTGCTTCTTCCTCTGAAAAAATATTTTTGCTTCTAGCAGTGTGTGGGACTTGTTCTATTAGTCCATCTATACTGACCTCCATCAGATTGCAAATTAAAAATAATTTTTATCTGCATCTAGCTCTGAAAAAATATTTGGGCTTCTAGCAGTGTGTGGGACTTGTTCTATTAGTTGATCTATACTGACCTCCATCAGGTGGCAAATTAAAAATAATTTTTATCTGCATCTAGCTCTGAAAAAATATTTGGGCATCTAGCACTGTGTGGGACTTGGTCTATTAGACCATCTATTCTGACCTCCATCAGGTTGCAAATTAAAAATAATTTTTATATGCATCTACCTCCTGAAAAAATATTTGGGCTTCTAGTAGTGTGTGAGACTTGTTCTATTAGTCCATCTATACTGACCTCCATCAGGCTGCAAATTCAATATAATTTTTTTCTGTATCTAGCTCTGAAAAAATATTTGGGCTTCTAGCAGTGTGTGGGACTTTTTCTATTAGTCGATCTATACTGACCTCCACCAGGTTGCAAATTAAAAATAATTTTTATCTGCGACCTCTGAAAAAATATTTGGACTTCTAGCAGTGTGTGGGACTTGTTCTATTAGTCCATCTATACTGACCTCCATCAGGTTGCAAATTCAATATAATTTTTTTCTGCAACTACCTCTAAAAAAATATTTGGGCTTCTAGCAGTGTGTGGGACTTGTTCTATTAGTCCATCTATACTGACCTCCACCAGGTTGCAAATTTAATATAAGTTTTTTCTGCATCAAGCTCTGAAAAAATATTTGAGCTTCTAGCAGGGTGTGGGACTTGTTCTATTAGTCCATCTATACTGACCTCCATCAGGTTGTAAATTGAATATAATTATTTTCTGCATCTAGCTCTGAAAAAATATTTGGACTTCTAGCAGTGTGTGGGACTTGGTCTATTAGTCCATCTATACTGACCTCCATCAGGTTGCAAATTAAAAATAGATTTAATCTGCATCTAGCTCTGAAAAAATATTTGGGCTTCTAGCAGTGTGTGGGACTTGGTCTATTAGTCCATCTATACTGACCTCCACCAGGTTGCAAATTAAAAATAATTTTTATCTGCATCTACCTCTGAAAAAATATTTGGACTTCTAGCAGTGTGTGGGACTTGTTCTATTAGTCCATCTATACTGACCTCCATCAGGTTGCAAATTCAATATTATTTTTTTATGCATCTAGCTCTGAAAAATATTTGGGCTTCTAGCAGTGTGTGGGACTTGTTCTATTAGTCCATCTATACTGACCTCCATCAGGTTGCAAAAAGAATATCATTTTTTTCTGCATCTAGCTCTGAAAAAATATTTGGGCTTCTAGCAGTGTGTGGGACTTGGTCTATTAGTCCATCTATACTGACCTCCATCAGGTTGCAAATTAAAAATATTTTTAATCTGCATCTAGCTCTGAAAAAATATTTGGGCTTCTAGAAGTGTGTGGGACTTGGTCTATTAGTCCATCTATACTGACCTCCATCAGGTTGCAAATTAAAAATAATTTTTATCTGCATCTAGCTCTGAAAAAATATTTGGGCTTCTAGCAGTGTGTGGGACTTGGTCTATTATTCCATCTATACTGACCTCCACTAGGTTGCAAATTAAAAATAATTTTTATCTGCATCAACCTCTGAAAAAATATTTGCGCTTCTAGCAGTGTGTGGGACTTGTTCTATTAGTCCACCTATACTGACCTCCATCAGGTTGCAAATTAAAAATAATTTTTATCTGCATCTAGCTCTGAAAAAATATTTGTGCTTCTAGCAGTGTGTGGGACTTGGACTATTAGTCCATCTATAATGACCTCCACCAGGTTGCAAATTAAAAATAATTTTTATCTGCTTCTACCTCTGAAAAAATATTTTTGCTTCTAGCAGTGTGTGGGACTTGTTCTATTAGTCCATCTATACTGACCTCCATCAGGTTGCAAATTAAAAATAATTTTTATCTGCATCTAGCTCTGAAAAAATATTTGGGCTTCTAGCAGTGTGTGGGACTTGTTCTATTAGTGGATCTATACTGACCTCCATCAGGTTGCAAATTAAAAATAATTTTTATCTGCATCTAGCTCTGAAAAAATATTTGGGCATCTAGCACTGTGTGGGACTTGGTCTATTAGACCATCTATTCTGACCTCCATCAGGTTGCAAATTAAAAATAATTTTTATCTGCATCTAGCTCTGAAAAAATATTTGGGCTTCTAGCAGTGTGTGGGACTTGGTCTGTTAGTCCATCTATACTGACCTCCACCAGGTTGCAAATTAAAAATAATTTTTATCTGCATCTACCTCTGAAAAAATATTTGGACTTCTAGCAGTGTGTGGGACTTGTTCTATTAGTCCATCTATACTGACCTCCATCAGGTTGCAAATTCAATATTATTTTTTTCTGCATCTAGCTCTGAAAAATATTTGGGCTTCTAGCAGTGTGTGGGACTTGTTCTATTAGTCCATCTATACTGACCTCCATCAGGTTGCAAAAAGAATATCATTTTTTTCTGCATCTAGCTCTGAAAAAATATTTGGGCTTCTAGCAGTGTGTGGGACTTGGTCTATTAGTCCATCTATACTGACCTCCATCAGGTTGCAAATTAAAAATATTTTTAATCTGCATCTAGCTCTGAAAAAATATTTGGGCTTCTAGAAGTGTGTGGGACTTGGTCTATTAGTCCATCTATACTGACCTCCATCAGGTTGCAAATTAAAAATAATTTTTATCTGCATCTAGCTCTGAAAAAATATTTGGGCTTCTAGCAGTGTGTGGGACTTGGTCTATTATTCCATCTATACTGACCTCCACTAGGTTGCAAATTAAAAATAATTTTTATCTGCATCAACCTCTGAAAAAATATTTGCGCTTCTAGCAGTGTGTGGGACTTGTTCTATTAGTCCACCTATACTGACCTCCATCAGGTTGCAAATTAAAAATAATTTTTATCTGCATCTAGCTCTGAAAAAATATTTGTGCATCTAGCAGTGTGTGGGACTTGGACTATTAGTCCATCTATAATGACCTCCACCAGGTTGCAAATTAAAAATAATTTTTATCTGCTTCTACCTCTGAAAAAATATTTTTGCTTCTAGCAGTGTGTGGGACTTGTTCTATTAGTCCATCTATACTGACCTCCATCAGGTTGCAAATTAAAAATAATTTTTATCTGCATCTAGCTCTGAAAAAATATTTGGGCTTCTAGCAGTGTGTGGGACTTGTTCTATTAGTGGATCTATACTGACCTCCATCAGGTTGCAAATTAAAAATAATTTTTATCTGCATCTAGCTCTGAAAAAATATTTGGGCATCTAGCACTGTGTGGGACTTGGTCTATTAGACCATCTATTCTGACCTCCATCAGGTTGCAAATTAAAAATAATTTTTATCTGCATCTAGCTCTGAAAAAATATTTGGGCTTCTAGCAGTGTGTGGGACTTGGTCTGTTAGTCCATCTATACTGACCTCCACCAGGTTGCAAATTTAAAATAATTTTTATCTGCATCTACCTCTGAAAAAATATTTGGGCTTCTAGCAGTGTGTGGGACTTGTTCTATTAGTCCATCTATACTGACCTCCATCAGGTTGCAAATTCAATATAATTTTTTTCTGCATCTAGCTCCCAAAAAATATTTGGGCTTCTAGCAGTGTCTGGGACTTGTTCTATTAGTCCAGCTATACTGACCTACATCGGGTTGCAAATTAAAAATAATTTTTATCGACATCTAGCTCTGAAAAAATATTTGGGCTTCTAGCAGTGTGTGGGACTTGGTCTCTTAGTCCATCTATACTGACCTCCATCAGGTTGCAAATTAAAAATAATTTTAATCTGCATCTAGCTCTGAAAAAATATTTGGGCTTCTAGCAGTGTGTGGGACTTGGTCTATTAGTCCATCTATACTGACTTCCACCAGGTTGCAAATTAAAAATAATTTTTATCTGCATCTACCTCTGAAAAAATATTTGGGCTTCCAGCAGTGTGTGGGACTTGTTCTATTAGTCCATCTATACTGACCTCCATCAGGTTGCAAATTCAATATAATTTTTTTCTGCAACTACCTCTAAAAAAATATTTGGGCTTCTAGCAGTGTGTGGGACTTGTTCTATTAGTCCATCTATACTGACCTCCACCAGGTTGCAAATTTAATATAAGTTTTTTCTGCATCAAGCTCTGAAAAAATATTTGAGCTTCTAGCAGGGTGTGGGACTTGTTCTATTAGTCCATCTATACTGACCTCCATCAGGTTGCAAATTGAATATAATTATTTTCTGCATCTAGCTCTGAAAAAATATTTGGACTTCTAGCAGTGTGTGGGACTTGGTCTATTAGTCCATCTATACTGACCTCCATCAGGTTGCAAATTCAATATAATTTTTTTCTATATCTAGTTCTGAAAAAATATTTGGGCTTCTTTCAGTGTGTGGTACTTGTTCTATTTGTCCATCTGTACTGACCTCCATCAGGTTGCAAATTCAATACTATTTTTTTCTGCATCTTGCTCTGAAAAAATATTTGGGCTTCTAGCAGTGTGTGGGACTTGTTCTATTAGTCCATCTATACTGACCTCCATGAGGTTGCAAATTGAATATAATTTTTTTCTGCATCTAGCTCTGAAAAAATATTTGGGCTTCTAGCAGTGTGTGGGACTTGGTCTATTAGTCCATCTATACTGACCTCCATCAGGTTGCAAATTAAAAATATTTTTAATCTGCATCTAGCTCTGAAAAAATATTTGGGCTTCTAGCAGTGTGTGGGACTTGGTCTAGTAGTCCATCTATACTGACTTACACCAGGTTGCAAATTAAAAATAATTTTTATCTGCATCTACCTCTGAAAAAATATTTGGGCTTCCAGCAGTGTGTGGGACTTGTTCTATTAGTCCATCTATACTGACCTCCATCAGGTTGTAAATTGAATATAATTATTTTCTGCATCTAGCTCTGAAAAAATATTTGGACTTCTAGCAGTGTGTGGGACTTGGTCTATTAGTCCATCTATACTGACCTCCATCAGGTTGCAAATTAAAAATAGATTTAATCTGCATCTAGCTCTGAAAAAATATTTGGGCTTCTAGCAGTGTGTGGGACTTGGTCTGTTAGTTCATCTATACTGACTTCCACCACGTTGCAAATTAAAATTAATTTTTATCTGCATCTACCTCTGAAAAAATATTTGGGCTTCTAGTAGTGTGTGGGACTTGTTCTATTAGTCCATCTATACTGACCTCCATCAGGCTGCAAATTCAATATACTTTTTTTCTGTATCTAGCTCTGAAAAAATATTTGGGCTTCTAGCAGGGTGTGGGACTTGGTCTATTAGTCCATCTATACTGACCTCCACCAGGTTGCAAATTAAAAATAATTTTTATCTGCATCTACCTCTGAAAAAATATTTGGGCTTCTAGCAGTGTGTGGGACTTGTTCTATTAGTCCATCTATACTGACCTCCATCAGGTTGCAAATTCAATATAATTTTTTTCTATATCTAGTTCTGAAAAAATATTTGGGCTTCTTGCAGTGTGTGGTACTTGTTCTATTTGTCCATCTGTACTGACCTCCATCAGATTGCAAATTCAATATTATTTTTTTCTGCATCTTGCTCTGAAAAAATATTTGGGCTTCTAGCAGTGTGTGGGACTTGGTCTATTAGTCCATCTATACTGACTTCCACCAGGTTGCAAATTTAAAATAATTTTTATCTGCATCTACCTCCGAAAAAATATTTGGGCTTCTACCAGTGTGTGGGACTTGTTCTATTAGTCCATCTATACTGACCTCCATCAGGCTGCAATTTCAATATAATTTTTTTCTGTATCTAGCTCTGAAAAAATATTTGGCTTCTAGCAGTGTGTGGGACTTGTTCTATTAGTCCATCTATACTGACCTCCATCAGGTTGCAAATTGAATATAATTTTTTTTTGCATCTAGCTCTGAAAAAATATTTGGGCTTCTAGCAGTGTGTGGGACTTGGTCTATTAGTCCATCTATACTGACCTCCATCAGGTTGAAAATTAAAAATAATTTTTATCTGCATCTAGCTCTGAAAAAATATTTGGGCTTCTAGCAGTGTGTGGGACTTGTTCTATTAGTGGATCTATACTGACCTCCATCAGGTTGCAAATTAAAAATAATTTTTATCTGCATCTAGCTCTGAAAAAATATTTGGGCATCTAGCACTGTGTGGGACTTGGTCTATTAGTCCATCTATTCTGACCTCCATCAGGTTGCAAATTAAAAATAATTTTTATCTGCATCTGTCTCTGAAAAAATATTTGGGCTTCTAGCAGTGTGTGGGACTTGGTCTGTTAGTTCATCTATACTGACGTCCACCAGGTTGCAAATTTAAAATAATTTTTATCTGCATCTACCTCTGAAAAAATATTTGGGCTTCTAGCAGTGTGTGGGACTTGTTCTATTAGTCCATTTATACTGACCTCCATCAGGTTGCAAATTCAATATAATTTTTTTCTGAATCTAGCTCCGAAAAAATATTTGGGCTTCTAGCAGTGTCTGGGACTTGGTCTATTAGTCCATCTATACTGACCTACATCGGGTTGCAAATTAAAAATAATTTTTATCGACATCTAGCTCTGAAAAAATATTTGGGCTTCTAGCAGTGTGTGGGACTTGGTCTCTTAGTCCATCTATACTGACCTCCATCAGGTTGCAAGCTAAAAATAATTTTAATCTGCATCTAGCTCTGAAAAAATATTTGGGCTTCTAGCAGTGTGTGGGACTTGGTCTATTAGTCCATCTATACTGACTTCCACCAGGTTGCAAATTAAAAAATTTTTTTATCTGCATCTACCTCTGAAAAAATATTTGGGCTTCTAGCAGTGTGTGGGACTTGTTTTATTAGTCCATCTATACTGACCTCCATCAGGTTGCAAATTCAATATAATTTTTTTCTGCAACTACCTCTAAAAAAATATTTGGGCTTCTAGCAGTGTGTGGGACTTGTTCTATTAGTCCATCTATACTGACCTCCACCAGGTTGCAAATTGAATATAATTTTTTTCTGCATCTAGCTCTGAAAAAATATTTGAGCTTCTAGCAGGGTGTGGGACTTGTTCTATTAGTCCATCTATACTGACCTCCATCAGGTTGTAAATTGAATATAATTATTTTCTGCATCTAGCTCTGAAAAAATATTTGGGCTTCTAGCAGTGTGTGGGACTTGGTCTATTAGTCCATCTATACTGATCTCCATCAGGTTGCAAATTAAAAATAGTTTTAATCTGCATCTAGCTCTGAAAAAATATTTGGGCTTCTAGCAGTGTGTGGGACTTGGTCTATTAGTTCATCTATACTGACTTCCACCACGTTGCAAATTAAAAATAATTTTTATCTGCATCTACCTCTGAAAAAATATTTGGGCTTCTAGTAGTGTGTGAGACTTGTTCTATTAGTCCATCTATACTGACCTCCATCAGGCTGCAAATTCAATATAATTTTTTTCTGTATCTAGCTCTGAAAAAATATTTGGGCTTCTAGCAGTGTGTGGGACTTGTTCTATTAGTCCATCTATACTGACCTACATCAGGTTGCAAATTGAATATAATTTTTTTCTGCATCTAGCTCTGAAAAAATATTTGGGCTTCTAGCAGTGTGAGACTTGGTCTATTAGTCGATCTATACTGACCTCCACCAGGTTGCAAATTAAAAATAATTTTTATCTGCATCTACCTCTGAAAAAATATTTGGACTTCTAGCAGTGTGTGGGACTTGTTCTATTAGTCCATCTATACTGACCTCCATCAGGTTGCAAATTCAATTCTATTTTTTTCTGCATCTAGCTCTGAAAAATATTTGGGCTTGCAGCAGTGTGTGGGACTTGTTCTATTAGTCCATCTATACTGACCTCCATCAGGTTGCAAATTGAATATCATTTTTTTCTGGATCTAGCTCTGAAAAAATATTTGGGCTTCTAGCAGTGTGTGGGTTTTGGTCTATTAGTCCATCTATACTGACCTCCATCAGGTTGCAAATTAAAAATAATTTTAATCTGCATCTAGCTCTGAAAAAATATTTGGGCTTCTAGCAGTGTGTGGGACTTGGTCTATTAGTCCATCTATACTGACTTCCACCAGGTTGCAAATTAAAAATAATTTTTATCTGCATCTACTTCTGAAAAAATATTTGGGCTTCTAGCAGTGTGTGGGACTTGTTCTATTAGTCCATCTATACTGACCTCCATCAGGTTGCAAATTCAATATAATTTTTTTCTATATCTAGCTCTGAAAAAATGTTTGGGCTTCTTGCAGTGTGTGGGACTTGTTCTATTTGTCCATCTATACTGACCTCCATCAGGTTGCAAATTCAATATTATTTTTTTCTGCATCTAGCTCTGAAAAAATATTTGGGCTTCTAGCAGTGTGTGGGACTTGTTCTATTAGTCCAGCTATACTGACCTCCATCAGGTTGCAAATTGAATATAATTTTTTTCTGCATCTAGCTCTGAAAAAATATTTGGGCCTCTAGCAGTGTGTGGGACTTGGTCTATTAGTCCATCTATACTGACCTCCATCAGGTTGCAAATTAAAAATATTTTTAATCTGCATCTAGCTCTGAAAAAATATTTGGGCTTCTAGCAGTGTGTGGGACTTGGTCTATTAGTCCATCTATACTGACCTCCACTAGGTTGCAAATTAAAAATAATTTTTATCTGCATCAACCTTTGAAAAAATATTTGCGCTTCTAGCAGTGTGTGGGACTTGTTCTATTTTCCACCTATACTGACCTCCATCAGGTTGCAAATTAAAAATAATTATTATCTGCATCTAGCTCTGAAAAAATATTTGTGCTTCTAGCAGTGTGTGGGACTTGGACTATTAGCCCATCTATAATGACCTCCACCAGGTTACAAATTAAAAATAATTTTTATCTGCTTCTACCTCTGAAAAAATATTTTTGCTTCTAGCAGTGTGTGGGACTTGTTCTATTAGTCCATCTATACTGACCTCCATCAGGTTGCAAATTAAAAATAATTTTTATCTGCATCTAGCTCTGAAAAAATATTTGGGCTTCTAGCAGTGTGTGGGACTTGTTCTATTAGTGGATCTATACTGACCTCCATCAGGTTGCAAATTAAAAATAATTTTTATCTGCATCTAGCTCTGAAAAAATATTTGGGCATCTAGCACTGTGTGGGACTTGGTCTATTAGACCATCTATTCTGACCTCCATCAGGTTGCAAATTAAAAATAATTTTTATCTGCATCTAGCTCTGAAAAAATATTTGGGCTTCTAGCAGTGTGTGGGACTTGGTCTGTTAGTCCATCTATACTGACCTCCACCAGGTTGCAAATTTAAAATAATTTTTATCTGCATCTACCTCTGAAAAAATATTTGGCATCTAGCACTGTGTGGGACTTGTTCTATTAGTCCATCTATACTGACCTCCATCAGGTTGCAAATTCAATTTAATTTTTTTCTGCAACTACCTCTAAAAAAATATTTGGGCTTCTAGCAGTGTGTGGGACTTGTTCTATTAGTCCATCTATACTGACCTCCACCAAGTTGCAAATTTAATATAAGTTTTTTCTGCATCAAGCTCTGAAAAAATATTTGAGCTTCTAGCAGGGTGTGGGACTTGTTCTATTAGTCCATCTATACTGACCTCCATCAGGTTGTAAATTGAATATAATTATTTTCTGCATCTAGCTCTGAAAAAATATTTGGACTTCTAGCAGTGTGTGGGACTTGGTCTATTAGTCCATCTATACTGACCTCCATCAGGTTGCAAATTAAAAATAGATTTAATCTGCATCTAGCTCTGAAAAAATATTTGGGCTTCTAGCAGTGTGTGGGACTTGGTCTATTAGTTCATCTATACTGACTTCCACCACGTTGCAAATTAAAAATAATTTTTATCTGCATCTACCTCTGAAAAAATATTTGGGCTTCTAGTAGTGTGTGGGACTTGTTCTATTAGTCCATCTATACTGACCTCCATCAGGCTGCAAATTCAATATACTTTTTTTCTGTATCTAGCTCTGAAAAAATATTTGGGCTTCTAGCAGTGTGTGGGACTTGTTCTATTAGTCCATCTATACTGACCTCCATCAGGTTGCAAATTGAATATCATTTTTTTCTGGATCTAGCTCTGAAAAAATATTTGGGCTTCTAGCAGTGTGTGGGTTTTGGTCTATTAGTCCATCTATACTGACCTCCATCAGGTTGCAAATTAAAAATAATTTTAATCTGCATCTAGCTCTGAAAAAATATTTGGGCTTCTAGCAGTGTGTGGGACTTGGTCTATTAGTCCATCTTTACTGACTTCCACCAGGTTGCAAATTAAAAATAATTTTTATCTGCATCTACCTCTGAAAAAATATTTGGGCTTCTAGCAGTGTGTGGGACTTGTTCTATTAGTCCATCTATACTGACCTCCATCAGGTTGCAAATTCGATATAATTTTTTTCTATATCTAGTTCTGAAAAAATATTTGGGCTTCTTGCAGTGTGTGGGACTTGTTCTATTTGTCCATCTGTACTAACCTCCATCAGGTTGCAAATTCAATATTATTTTTTTCTGCATCTAGCTCTGAAAAAATATTTGGGCTTCTAGCAGTGTGTGGGACTTGTTCTATTAGTCCATCTATACTGACCTCCATCAGGTTGCAAATTGAATATAATTTTTTTCTGCATCTAGCTCTGAAAAAATATTTGGGCTTCTAGCAGTGTGTGGGACTTGGTCTATTAGTCCATCTATACTGACCTCCATCAGGTTGCAAATTAAAAATATTTTTAATCTGCATCTAGCTCTGAAAAAATATTTGGGCTTCTAGCAGTGTGTGGGACTTGGTCTATTAGTCCATCTATACTGACTTCCACCAGGTTGCAAATTAAAAATAATTTTTATCTGCATCTACCTCTGAAAAATTATTTGGGCTTCTAGCAGTGTGTGGGACTTGTTCTATTAGTCCATCTATACTGACCTCCATCAGGCTGCAATTTCAATATAATTTTTTTCTGTATCTAGCTCTGAAAAAATATTTGGCTTCTAGCAGTGTGTGGGACTTGTTCTATTAGTCCATCTATACTGACCTCCATCAGGTTGCAAATTGAATATAATTTTTTTTTGCATCTAGCTCTGAAAAAATATTTGGGCTTCTAGCAGTGTGTGGGACTTGGTCTATTAGTCCATCTATACTGACCTCCATCAGGTTGCAAATTAAAAATATTTTTAATCTGCATCTAGCTCTGAAAAATTATTTGGGCTTCTAGAAGTGTGTGGGACTTGGTCTATTAGTTCATCTATACTGACCTCCATCAGGTTGCAAATTAAAAATAATTTTTATCTGCATCTAGCTCTGAAAAAATATTTGGGCTTCTAGCAGTGTGTGGGACTTGGTCTATTATTCCATCTATACTGACCTCCACTAGGTTGCAAATTAAAAATAATTTTTATCGGCATCAACCTCTGAAAAAATATTTGCGCTTCTAGCAGTGTGTGGGACTTGTTCTATTTGTCCACCTATACTGACCTCCATCAGGTTGCAAATTAAAAATAATTTTTATCTGCATCTAGCTCTGAAAAAATATTTGTGCTTCTAGCAGTGTGTGGGACTTAGACTATTAGTCCATTTATAATGACCTCCACCAGGTTGCAAATTAAAAATAATTTTTATCTGCTTCTACCTCTGAAAAAATATTTTTGCTTCTAGCAGTGTGTGGGACTTTTTCTATTAGTCCATCTATACTGACCTCCATCAGGTTGCAAATTAAAAATAATTTTTATCTGCATCTAGCTCTGAAAAAATATTTGGGCTTCTAGCAGTGTGTGGGACTTGTTCTATTAGTGGATCTATACTGACCTCCACCAGGTTGCAAATTAAAAATAATTTTTATCTGCTTCTACCTCTGAAAAAATATTTTTGCTTCTAGCAGTGTGTGGGACTTGTTCTATTAGTCCATCTATACTGACCTCCATCAGGTTGCAAATTCAATACTATTTTTTTCTGCATCTAGCTCTGAAAAATATTTGGGCTTCCAGCAGTGTGTGGGACTTGTTCTATTAGTCCATCTATACTGACCTCCATCAGGTTGCAAATTGAATATCATTTTTTTCTGGATCTAGCTCTGAAAATATATTTGGGCTTCTAGCAGTGTGTGGGTTTTGGTCTATTAGTCCATCTATACTGACCTCCATCAGGTTGCAAATTAAAAATAATTTTAATCTGCATCTAGCTCTGAAAAAATATTTGGGCTTCTAGCAGTGTGTGGGACTTGGTCTATTAGTCCATCTATACTGACTTCCACCAGGTTGCAAATAAAAAAATTTTTTTATCTGCATCTACTTCTGAAAAAATATTTGGGCTTCTAGCAGTGTGTGGGACTTGTTCTATTAGTCCATCTATACTGACCTCCATCAGGTTGCAAATTCAATATAATTTTTTTCTATATCTAGCTCTGAAAAAATATTTGGGCTTCTTGCAGTGTTTGGGACTTGTTCTATTTGTCCATCTATACTGACCTCCATCAGGTTGCAAATTCAATATTATTTTTTTCTGCATCCAGCTCTGGAAAAATATTTGGGCTTCTAGCAGTGTGTGGGACTTGTTCTATTAGTCCATCTATACTGACCTCCATCAGGTTGCAAATTGAATATAATTTTTTTCTGCATCTAGCTCTGAAAAAATATTTGGGCTTCTAGCAGTGTGTGGGACTTGGTCTATTAGTCCATCTATACTGACCTCCATCAGGTTGCAAATTAAAAATATTTTTAATCTGCATCTAGCTCTGAAAAAATATTTGGGCTTCTAGAAGTGTGTGGGACTTGGTCTATTAGTCCATCTATACTGACCTCCATCAGGTTGCAAATTAAAAATAATTTTTATCTGCATCTAGCTCTGAAAAAATATTTGGGCTTCTAGCAGTGTGTGGGACTTGGTCTGTTAGTCCATCTATACTGACCTCCACCAGGTTGCAAATTTAAAATAATTTTTATCTGCATCTACCTCTGAAAAAATATTTTGGCTTCTAGCAGTGTGTGGGACTTGTTCTATTAGTCCATCTATACTGACCTCCATCAGGTTGCAAATTCAATATAATTTTTTTCTGCATCTAGCTCCCAAAAAATATTTGGGCTTCTAGCAGTGTCTGGGACTTGTTCTATTAGTCCATCTATACTGACCTACATCGGGTTGCAAATTAAAAATAATTTTTATCGACATCTAGCTCTGAAAAAATATTTGGGCTTCTAGCAGTGTGTGGGACTTGGTCTCTTAGTAAATCTATACTGACCTCCATCAGGTTGCAAATTAAAAATAGATTTAATCTGCTTCTAGCTCTGAAAAAATATTTGGGCTTCTAGCAGTGTGTGGGATTTGGTCTATTAGTTCATCTATACTGACTTCCACCACGTTGCAACTTAAAAATAATTTTTATCTGCATCTACCTCCGAAAAAATATTTGGGCTTCTAGTAGTGTGTGGGACTTGTTCTATTAGTCCATCTATACTGACCTCCATCAGGCTGCAAATTCAATATACTTTTTTTCTGTATCTAGCTCTGAAAAAATACTTGGGCTTCTAGCAGTGTGTGGGACTTGTTCTATTAGTCCATCTATACTGACCTCCATCAGGTTGCAAATTGAATATAATTTTTTTCTGCATCTAGCTCTTAAAAAATATTTGGGCTTCTAGCAGGGTGTGGGACTTGGTCTATTAGTCCTTCTATACTGACCTCCACCAGGTTGCAAATTAAAAATAATTTTTATCTGCATCTACCTCTGAAAAAATATTTGGACTTCTAGCAGTGTGTGGGACTTGTTCTATTAGTCCATCTATACTGACCTCCATCAGGTTGCAAATTCAATATTATTTTTTTCTGCATCTAGCTCTGAAAAATATTTGGGCTTCTAGCAGTGTGTGGGACTTGTTCTATTAGTCCATCTATACTGACCTCCATCAGGTTGCAAAAAGAATATCATTTTTTTCTGGATCTAGCTCTGAAAAAATATTTGGGCTTCTAGCAATGTGTGGGTTTTGGTCTAATAGTCCATCTATACTGACCTCCATCAGGTTGCAAATTAAAAATAATTTTAATCTGCATCTAGCTCTGAAAAAATATTTGGGCTTCTAGCAGTGTGTGGGACTTGGTCTATTAGTCCATCTTTACTGACTTCCACCAGGTTGCAAATTAAAAATAATTTTTATCTGCATCTACCTCTGAAAAAATATTTGGGCTTCTAGCAGTGTGTGGGACTTGTTCTATTAGTCCATCTATACTGACCTCCATCAGGTTGCAAATTCAATATAATTTTTTTCTATATCTAGTTCTGAAAAAATATTTGGGCTTCTTGCAGTGTGTGGTACTTGTTCTATTTGTCCATCTGTACTGACCTCCATCAGGTTGCAAATTCAATATTATTTTTTTCTGCATCTTGCTCTGAAAAAATATTTGGGCTTCTTGCAGTGTGTGGGACTTGTTCTATTAGTCCATCTATACTGACCTCCAACAGGCTGCAAATTCAATATACTTTTTTTCTGTATCTAGCTCTGAAAAAATATTTGGGCTTCTAGCAGTGTGTGGGACTTGTTCTATTAGTCCATCTATACTGACCTCCATGAGGTTGCAAATTGAATATAATTTTTTTCTGCATCTAGCTCTGAAAAAATATTTGGGCTTCTAGCAGTGTGTGGGACTTGGTCTATTAGTCCATCTATACTGACCTCCATCAGGTTGCAAATTAAAATTTTTTTTAATCTGCATCTAGCTCTGAAAAAATATTTGGGCTTCTAGCAGTGTGTGGGACTTGGTCTATTAGTCCATCTATACTGACTTCCACCAGGTTGCAAATTTAAAATAATTTTTATCTGCATCTACCTCCGAAAAAATATTTGGGCTTCTACCAGTGTGTGGGACTTGTTCTATTAGTCCATCTATACTGACCTCCATCAGGCTGCAATTTCAATATAATTTTTTTCTGTATCTAGCTCTGAAAAAATATTTGGCTTCTAGCAGTGTGTGGGACTTGTTCTATTAGTCCATCTATACTGACCTCCATCAGGTTGCAAATTGAATATAATTTTTTTTTGCATCTAGCTCTGAAAAAATATTTGGGCTTCTAGCAGTGTGTGGGACTTGGTCTATTAGTCCATCTATACTGACCTCCATCAGGTTGAAAATTAAAAATAATTTTTATCTGCATCTAGCTCTGAAAAAATATTTGGGCTTCTAGCAGTGTGTGGGACTTGTTCTATTAGTGGATCTATACTGACCTCCATCAGGTTGCAAATTAAAAATAACTTTATCTGCATCTAGCTCTGAAAAAATATTTGGGCATCTAGCACTGTGTGGGACTTGGTCTATTAGTCCATCTATTCTGACCTCCATCAGGTTGCAAATTAAAAATAATTTTTATCTGCATCTGTCTCTGAAAAAATATTTGGGCTTCTAGCAGTGTGTGGGACTTGGTCTATTAGTCCATCTATACTGACGTCCACCAGGTTGCAAATTTAAAATAATTTTTATCTGCATCTACCTCTGAAAAAATATTTGGGCTTCTAGCAGTGTGTGGGACTTGTTCTATTAGTCCATCTATACTGACCTCCATCAGGTTGCAAATTCAATATAATTTTTTTCTGCATCTAGCTCCGAAAAAATATTTGGGCTTCTAGCAGTGTCTGGGACTTGTTCTATTAGTCCATCTATACTGACCTACATCGGGTTGCAAATTAAAAATAATTTTTATCGACATCTAGCTCTGAAAAAATATTTGGGCTTCTAGCAGTGTGTGGGACTTGGTCTCTTAGTCCATCTATACTGACCTCCATCAGGTTGCAAACTAAAAATAATTTTAATCTGCATCTAGCTCTGAAAAAATATTTGGGCTTCTAGCAGTGTGTGGGACTTGGTCTATTAGTCCATCTATACTGACTTCCACCAGGTTGCAAATTAAAAATTTTTTTTATCTGCATCTACCTCTGAAAAAATATTTGGGCTTCTAGCAGTGTGTGGGACTTGTTCTATTAGTCCATCTATACTGACCTCCATCAGGTTGCAAATTCAATATAATTTTTTTCTGCATCTACCTCTGAAAAAATATTTTTGCTTCTAGCAGTGTGTGGGACTTGTTCTATTAGTCCATCTATACTGACCTCCATCAGGTTGCAAATTGAATATAATTTTTTTCTGCATCTAGCTCTGAAAAAATATTTGAGCTTCTAGCAGGGTGTGGGACTTGTTCTATTAGTCCATCTATACTGACCTCCATCAGGTTGTAAATTGAATATAATTATTTTCTGCATCTAGCTCTGAAAAAATATTTGGGCTTCTAGCAGTGTGTGGGACTTGGTCTATTAGTCCATCTATACTGACCTCCATCAGGTTGCAAATTAAAAATTTTTTTAATCTGCATCTAGCTCTGAAAATATATTTGGGCTTCTAGCAGTGTGTGGGACTTGGTCTATTAGTCCATCTATACTGACCTCCATCAGGTTGCAAATTGAATATAATTTTTTTCTGCATCTAGCTCTGAAAAAATATTTGGGCTTCTAGCAGAGTGTGGGACTTGGTCTATTAGTCGATCTATACTGACCTCCACCAGGTTGCAAATTAAAAATAATTTTTATCTGCATCTACCTCTGAAAAAATATTTGGACTTCTAGCAGTGTGTGGGACTTGTTCTATTAGTCCATCTATACTGACCTCCATCAGGTTGCAAATTCAATGCTATTTTTTTCTGCATCTAGCTCTGAAAAATATTTGGGCTTGCAGCAGTGTGTGGGACTTGTTCTATTAGTCCATCTATACTGACCTCCATCAGGTTGCAAATTGAATATCATTTTTTTCTGGATCTAGCTCTGAAAAAATATTTGGGCTTCTAGCAGTGTGTGGGTTTTGGTCTATTAGTCCATCTATACTGACCTCCATCAGGTTGCAAATTAAAAATAATTTTAATCTGCATCTAGCTCTGAAAAAATATTTGGGCTTCTAGCAGTGTGTGGGACTTGGTCTATTAGTCCATCTATACTGACTTCCACCAGTTTGCAAATTAAAAATAATTTTTATCTGCATCTACTTCTGAAAAAATATTTGGGCTTCTAGCAGTGTGTGGGACTTGTTCTATTAGTCCATCTATACTGACCTCCATCAGGTTGCAAATTAAATATAATTTTTTTCTGCATCTAGCTCTGAAAAAATATTTGGGCTTCTAGCAGTGTGTGGGACTTGGTCTATTAGTCCATCTATACTGACCTCCATCAGGTTGCAAATTAAAAATATTTTTAATCTGCATCTAGCTCTGAAAAAATATTTGGGCTTCTAGCAGTGTGTGGGACTTGTTCTATTAGTCCATCTATACTGACCTCCATCAGGTTGCAAATTAAAAATAATTTTTATCTGCATCTAGCTCTGAAAAAATATTTGGGCTTCTAGCAGTGTGTGGGACTTGTTCTATTAGTGGATCTATACTGACCTCCATCAGGTTGCAAATTAAAAATAATTTTTATCTGCATCTAGCTCTGAAAAAATATTTGGGCATCTAGCACTGTGTGGGACTTGGTCTATTAGACCATCTATTCTGACCTCCATCAGGTTGCAAATTAAAAATAATTTTTATCTGCATCTAGCTCTGAAAAAATATTTGGGCTTCTAGCAGTGTGTGGGACTTGTTCTATTAGTCCATCTATACTGACCTCCATCAGGTTGCAAATTCAATATAATTTTTTTCTGCATCTAGCTCCCAAAAAATATTTGGGCTTCTAGCAGTGTCTGGGACTTGTTCTATTAGTCCATCTATACTGACCTACATCGGGTTGCAAATTAAAAATAATTTTTATCGACATCTAGCTCTGAAAAAATATTTGGGCTTCTAGCAGTGTGTGGGACTTGGTCTCTTAGTCCATCTATACTGACCTCCATCAGGTTGCAAATTAAAAATATTTTTAATCTGCATCTAGCTCTGAAAAAATATTTGGGCTTCTAGCAGTGTGTGGGACTTGGTCTATTAGTCCATCTATACTGACTTCCACCAGGTTGCAAATTTAAAATAATTTTTATCTGCATCTACCTCCGAAAAAATATTTGGGCTTCTACCAGTGTGTGGGACTTGTTCTATTAGTCCATCTATACTGACCTCCATCAGGCTGCAATTTCAATATAATTTTTTTCTGTATCTAGCTCTGAAAAAATATTTGGCTTCTAGCAGTGTGTGGGACTTGTTCTATTAGTCCATCTATACTGACCTCCATCAGGTTGCAAATTGAATATAATTTTTTTTTGCATCTAGCTCTGAAAAAATATTTGGGCTTCTAGCAGTGTGTGGGACTTGGTCTATTAGTCCATCTATACTGACCTCCATCAGGTTGAAAATTAAAAATAATTTTTATCTGCATCTAGCTCTGAAAAAATATTTGGGCTTCTAGCTGTGTGTGGGACTTGTTCTATTAGTGGATCTATACTGACCTCCATCAGGTTGCAAATTAAAAATAATTTTTATCTGCATCTAGCTCTGAAAAAATATTTGGGCATCTAGCACTGTGTGGGACTTGGTCTATTAGTCCATCTATTCTGACCTCCATCAGGTTGCAAATTAAAAATAATTTTTATCTGCATCTGTCTCTGAAAAAATATTTGGGCTTCTAGCAGTGTGTGGGACTTGGTCTGTTAGTCCATCTATACTGACGTCCACCAGGTTGCAAATTTAAAATAATTTTTATCTGCATCTACCTCTGAAAAAATATTTGGGCTTCTAGCAGTGTGTGGGACTTGGTCTCTTAGTCCATCTATACTGACCTCCATCAGGTTGCAAATTAAAAATAATTTTAATCTGCATCTAGCTCTGAAAAAATATTTGGGCTTCTAGCAGTGTGTGGGACTTGGTCTAATAGTCCATCTATACTGACCTCCATCAGGTTGCAAATTAAAAATATTTTTAATCTGCATCTAGCTCTGAAAAAATATTTGGGCTTCTAGCAGTGTGTGGGACTTGGTCTATTAGTCCATCTATACTGACTTCCACCAGGTTGCAAATTTAAAATAATTTTTATCTGCATCTACCTCCGAAAAAATATTTGGGCTTCTACCAGTGTGTGGGACTTGTTCTATTAGTCCATCTATACTGACCTCCATCAGGCTGCAATTTCAATATAATTTTTTTCTGTATCTAGCTCTGAAAAAATATTTGGCTTCTAGCAGTGTGTGGGACTTGTTCTATTAGTCCATCTATACTGACCTCCATCAGGTTGCAAATTGAATATAATTTTTTTTTGCATCTAGCTCTGAAAAAATATTTGGGCTTCTAGCAGTGTGTGGGACTTGGTCTATTAGTCCATCTATACTGACCTCCATCAGGTTGAAAATTAAAAATAATTTTTATCTGCATCTAGCTCTGAAAAAATATTTGGGCTTCTAGCAGTGTGTGGGACTTGTTCTATTAGTGGATCTATACTGACCTCCATCAGGTTGCAAATTAAAAATAATTTTTATCTGCATCTAGCTCTGAAAAAATATTTGGGCATCTAGCACTGTGTGGGACTTGGTCTATTAGTCCATCTATTCTGACCTCCATCAGGTTGCAAATTAAAAATAATTTTTATCTGCATCTGTCTCTGAAAAAATATTTGGGCTTCTAGCAGTGTGTGGGACTTGGTCTGTTAGTCCATCTATACTGACGTCCACCAGGTTGCAAATTTAAAATAATTTTTATCTGCATCTACCTCTGAAAAAAATATTTGGGCTTCTAGCAGTGTGTGGGACTTGTTCTATTAGTCCATCTATACTGACCTCCATCAGGTTGCAAATTCAATATAATTTTTTTCTGCATCTAGCTCCGAAAAAATATTTGGGCTTCTAGCAGTGTCTGGGACTTGGTCTATTAGTCCATCTATACTGACCTACATCGGGTTGCAAATTAAAAATAATTTTTATCGACATCTAGCTCTGAAAAAATATTTGGGCTTCTAGCAGTGTGTGGGACTTGGTCTCTTAGTCCATCTATACTGACCTCCATCAGGTTGCAAGCTAAAAATAATTTCAATCTGCACCTAGCTCTGAAAAAATATTTGGGCTTCTAGCAGTGTGTGGGACTTGGTCTATTAGTCCATCTATACTGACTTCCACCAGGTTGCAAATTAAAAAAATTTTTTATCTGCATCTACCTCTGAAAAAATATTTGGGCTTCTAGCAGTGTGTGGGAATTGTTCTATTAGTCCATCTATACTGACCTCCATCAGGTTGCAAATTCAATATAATTTTTTTCTGCAACTACCTCTAAAAAAATATTTGGGCTTCTAGCAGTGTGTGGGACTTGTTCTATTAGTCCATCTATACTGACCTCCACCAGGTTGCAAATTGAATATAATTTTTTTCTGCATCTAGCTCTGAAAAAATATTTGAGCTTCTAGCAGGGTGTGGGACTTGTTCTATTAGTCCATCTATACTGACCTCCATCAGGTTGTAAATTGAATATAATTATTTTCTGCATCTAGCTCTGAAAAAATATTTGGGCTTCTAGCAGTGTGTGGGACTTGGTCTATTAGTCCATCTATACTGATCTCCATCAGGTTGCAAATTAAAAATAGTTTTAATCTGCATCTAGCTCTGAAAAAATATTTGGGCTTCTAGCAGTGTGTGGGACTTGGTCTATTAGTTCATCTATACTGACTTCCACCACGTTGCAAATTAAAAATAATTTTTATCTGCATCTACCTCTGAAAAAATATTTGGGCTTCTAGTAGTGTGTGAGACTTGTTCTATTAGTCCATCTATACTGACCTCCATCAGGCTGCAAATTCAATATAATTTTTTTCTGTATCTAGCTCTGAAAAAATATTTGGGCTTCTAGCAGTGTGTGGGACTTGTTCTATTAGTCCATCTATACTGACCTACATCAGGTTGCAAATTGAATATAATTTTTTTCTGCATCTAGCTCTGAAAAAATATTTGGGCTTCTAGCAGTGTGGGACTTGGTCTATTAGTCGATCTATACTGACCTCCACCAGGTTGCAAATTAAAAATAATTTTTATCTGCATCTACCTCTGAAAAAATATTTGGACTTCTAGCAGTGTGTGGGACTTGTTCTATTAGTCCATCTATACTGACCTCCATCAGGTTGCAAATTCAATTCTATTTTTTTCTGCATCTAGCTCTGAAAAATATTTGGGCTTGCAGCAGTGTGTGGGACTTGTTCTATTAGTCCATCTATACTGACCTCCATCAGGTTGCAAATTGAATATCATTTTTTTCTGGATCTAGCTCTGAAAAAATATTTGGGCTTCTAGCAGTGTGTGGGTTTTGGTCTATTAGTCCATCTATACTGACCTCCATCAGTTTGCAAATTAAAAATAATTTTAATCTGCATCTAGCTCTGAAAAAATATTTGGGCTTCTAGCAGTGTGTGGGACTTGGTCTATTAGTCCATCTATACTGACTTCCACCAGGTTGCAAATTAAAAATAATTTTTATCTGCATCTACTTCTGAAAAAATATTTGGGCTTCTAGCAGTGTGTGGGACTTGTTCTATTAGTCCATCTATACTGACCTCCATCAGGTTGCAAATTCAATATAATTTTTTTCTATATCTAGCTCTGAAAAAATATTTGGGCTTCTTGCAGTGTGTGGGACTTGTTCTATTTGTCCATCTATACTGACCTCCATCAGGTTGCAAATTCAATATTATTTTTTTCTGCATCTAGCTCTGAAAAAATATTTGGGCTTCTAGCAGTGTGTGGGACTTGTTCTATTAGTCCATCTATACTGACCTCCATCAGGTTGCAAATTGAATATAATTTTTTTCTGCATCTAGCTCTGAAAAAATATTTGGGCTTCTAGCAGTGTGTGGGACTTGGTCTATTAGTCCATCTATACTGACCTCCATCAGGTTGCAAATTAAAAATATTTTTAATCTGCATCTAGCTCTGAAAAAATATTTGGGCTTCTAGCAGTGTGTGGGACTTGGTCTATTAGTCCATCTATACTGACCTCCATCAGGTTGCAAATTAAAAATAATTTTTATCTGCATCTAGCTCTGAAAAAATATTTGGGCTTCTAGCAGTGTGTGGGACTTGGTCTATTATTCCATCTATACTGACCTCCACTAGGTTGCAAATTAAAAATAATTTTTATCTGCATCAACCTTTGAAAAAATATTTGCGCTTCTAGCAGTGTGTGGGACTTGTTCTATTTTCCACCTATACTGACCTCCATCAGGTTGCAAATTAAAAATAATTATTATCTGCATCTAGCTCTGAAAAAATATTTGTGCTTCTAGCAGTGTGTGGGACTTGGACTATTAGCCCATCTATAATGACCTCCACCAGGTTACAAATTAAAAATAATTTTTATCTGCTTCTACCTCTGAAAAAATATTTTTGCTTCTAGCAGTGTGTGGGACTTGTTCTATTAGTCCATCTATACTGACCTCCATCAGGTTGCAAATTAAAAATAATTTTTATCTGCATCTAGCTCTGAAAAAATATTTGGGCTTCTAGCAGTGTGTGGGACTTGTTCTATTAGTGGATCTATACTGACCTCCATCAGGTTGCAAATTAAAAATAATTTTTATCTGCATCTAGCTCTGAAAAAATATTTGGGCATCTAGCACTGTGTGGGACTTGGTGTATTAGACCATCTATTCTGACCTCCATCAGGTTGCAAATTAAAAATAATTTTTATCTGCATCTAGCTCTGAAAAAATATTTGGGCTTCTAGCAGTGTGTGGGACTTGGTCTGTTAGTCCATCTATACTGACCTCCACCAGGTTGCAAATTTAAAATAATTTTTATCTGCATCTACCTCTGAAAAAATATTTGGGCATCTAGCACTGTGTGGGACTTGTTCTATTAGTCCATCTATACTGACCTCCATCAGGTTGCAAATTCAATTTAATTTTTTTCTGCAACTACCTCTAAAAAAATATTTGGGCTTCTAGCAGTGTGTGGGACTTGTTCTATTAGTCCATCTATACTGACCTCCACCAAGTTGCAAATTTAATATAAGTTTTTTCTGCATCAAGCTCTGAAAAAATATTTGAGCTTCTAGCAGGGTGTGGGACTTGTTCTATTAGTCCATCTATACTGACCTCCATCAGGTTGTAAATTGAATATAATTATTTTCTGCATCTAGCTCTGAAAAAATATTTGGACTTCTAGCAGTGTGTGGGACTTGGTCTATTAGTCCATCTATACTGACCTCCATCAGGTTGCAAATTAAAAATAGATTTAATCTGCATCTAGCTCTGAAAAAATATTTGGGCTTCTAGCAGTGTGTGGGACTTGGTCTATTAGTTCATCTATACTGACTTCCACCACGTTGCAAATTAAAAATAATTTTTATCTGCATCTACCTCTGAAAAAATATTTGGGCTTCTAGTAGTGTGTGGGACTTGTTCTATTAGTCCATCTATACTGACCTCCATCAGGCTGCAAATTCAATATACTTTTTTTCTGTATCTAGCTCTGAAAAAATATTTGGGCTTCTAGCAGTGTGTGGGACTTGTTCTATTAGTCCATCTATACTGACCTCCATCAGGTTGCAAATTGAATATCATTTTTTTCTGCATCTAGCTCTGAAAAAATATTTGGGCTTCTAGCAGTGTGTGGGTTTTGGTCTATTAGTCCATCTATACTGACCTCCATCAGGTTGCAAATTAAAAATAATTTTAATCTGCATCTAGCTCTGAAAAAATATTTGGGCTTCTAGCAGTGTGTGGGACTTGGTCTATTAGTCCATCTTTACTGACTTCCACCAGGTTGCAAATTAAAAATAATTTTTATCTGCATCTACCTCTGAAAAAATATTTGGGCTTCTAGCAGTGTGTGGGACTTGTTCTATTAGTCCATCTATACTGACCTCCATCAGGTTGCAAATTCGATATAATTTTTTTCTATATCTAGTTCTGAAAAAATATTTGGGCTTCTTGCAGTGTGTGGGACTTGTTCTATTTGTCCATCTGTACTAACCTCCATCAGGTTGCAAATTCAATATTATTTTTTTCTGCATCTAGCTCTGAAAAAATATTTGGGCTTCTAGCAGTGTGTGGGACTTGTTCTATTAGTCCATCTATACTGACCTCCATCAGGTTGCAAATTGAATATAATTTTTTTCTGCATCTAGCTCTGAAAAAATATTTGGGCTTCTAGCAGTGTGTGGGACTTGGTCTATTAGTCCATCTATACTGACCTCCATCAGGTTGCAAATTAAAAATATTTTTAATCTGCATCTAGCTCTGAAAAAATATTTGGGCTTCTAGCAGTGTGTGGGACTTGGTCTATTAGTCCATCTATACTGACTTCCACCAGGTTGCAAATTAAAAATAATTTTTATCTGCATCTACCTCTGAAAAATTATTTGGGCTTCTAGCAGTGTGTGGGACTTGTTCTATTAGTCCATCTATACTGACCTCCATCAGGCTGCAATTTCAATATAATTTTTTTCTGTATCTAGCTCTGAAAAAATATTTGGCTTCTAGCAGTGTGTGGGACTTGTTCTATTAGTCCATCTATACTGACCTCCATCAGGTTGCAAATTGAATATAATTTTTTTTTGCATCTAGCTCTGAAAAAATATTTGGGCTTCTAGCAGTGTGTGGGACTTGGTCTATTAGTCCATCTATACTGACCTCCATCAGGTTGCAAATTAAAAATATTTTTAATCTGCATCTAGCTCTGAAAAAATATTTGGGCTTCTAGAAGTGTGTGGGACTTGGTCTATTAGTTCATCTATACTGACCTCCATCAGGTTGCAAATTAAAAATAATTTTTATCTGCATCTAGCTCTGAAAAAATATTTGGGCTTCTAGCAGTGTGTGGGACTTGGTCTATTATTCTATCTATACTGACCTCCACTAGGTTGCAAATTAAAAATAATTTTTATCGGCATCAACCTCTGAAAAAATATTTGCGCTTCTAGCAGTGTGTGGGACTTGTTCTATTTGTCCACCTATACTGACCTCCATCAGGTTGCAAATTAAAAATAATTTTTATCTGCATCTAGCTCTGAAAAAATATTTGTGCTTCTAGCAGTGTGTGGGACTTAGACTATTAGTCCATTTATAATGACCTCCACCAGGTTGCAAATTAAAAATAATTTTTATCTGCTTCTACCTCTGAAAAAATATTTTTGCTTCTAGCAGTGTGTGGGACTTGTTCTATTAGTCCATCTATACTGACCTCCATCAGGTTGCAAATTAAAAATAATTTTTATCTGCATCTAGCTCTGAAAAAATATTTGGGCTTCTAGCAGTGTGTGGGACTTGTTCTATTAGTGGATCTATACTGACCTCCACCAGGTTGCAAATTAAAAATAATTTTTATCTGCTTCTACGTCTGAAAAAATATTTTTGCTTCTAGCAGTGTGTGGGACTTGTTCTATTAGTCCATCTATACTGACCTCCATCAGGTTGCAAATTCAATACTATTTTTTTCTGCATCTAGCTCTGAAAAATATTTGGGCTTCCAGCAGTGTGTGGGACTTGTTCTATTAGTCCATCTATACTGACCTCCATCAGGTTGCAAATTCAATATCATTTTTTTCTGGATCTAGCTCTGAAAAAATATTTGGGCTTCTAGCAGTGTGTGGGTTTTGGTCTATTAGTCCATCTATACTGACCTCCATCAGGTTGCAAATTAAAAATAATTTTAATCTGCATCTAGCTCTGAAAAAATATTTGGGCTTCTAGCAGTGTGTGGGACTTGGTCTATTAGTCCATCTATACTGACTTCCACCAGGTTGCAAATAAAAAAATTTTTTTATCTGCATCTACTTCTGAAAAAATATTTGGGCTTCTAGCAGTGTGTGGGACTTGTTCTATTAGTCCATCTATACTGACCTCCATCAGGTTGCAAATTCAATATAATTTTTTTCTATATCTAGCTCTGAAAAAATATTTGGGCTTCTTGCAGTGTTTGGGACTTGTTCTATTTGTCCATCTATACTGACCTCCATCAGGTTGCAAATTCAATATTATTTTTTTCTGCATCTAGCTCTGGAAAAATATTTGGGCTTCTAGCAGTGTGTGGGACTTGTTCTATTAGTCCATCTATACTGACCTCCATCAGGTTGCAAATTGAATATAATTTTTTTCTGCATCTAGCTCTGAAAAAATATTTGGGCTTCTAGCAGTGTGTGGGACTTGGTCTATTAGTCCATCTATACTGACCTCCATCAGGTTGCAAATTAAAAATATTTTTAATCTGCATCTAGCTCTGAAAAAATATTTGGGCTTCTAGAAGTGTGTGGGACTTGGTCTATTAGTCCATCTATACTGACCTCCATCAGGTTGCAAATTAAAAATAATTTTTATCTGCATCTAGCTCTGAAAAAATATTTGGGCTTCTAGCAGTGTATGGGACTTGGTCTGTTAGTCCATCTATACTGACCTCCACCAGGTTGCAAATTTAAAATAATTTTTATCTGCATCTACCTCTGAAAAAATATTTGGGCTTCTAGCAGTGTGTGGGACTTGTTCTATCAGTCCATCTATACTGACCTCCATCAGGTTGCAAATTCAATATAATTTTTTTCTGCATCTAGCTCCCAAAAAATATTTGGGCTTCTAGCAATGTCTGGGACTTGTTCTATTAGTCCATCTATACTGACCTACATCGGGTTGCAAATTAAAAATAATTTTTATCGACATCTAGCTCTGAAAAAATATTTGGGCTTCTAGCAGTGTGTGGGACTTGGTCTCTTAGTAAATCTATACTGACCTCCATCAGGTTGCAAATTAAAAATAATTTTAATCTGCATCTAGCTCTGAAAAAATATTTGGGCTTCTAGCAGTGTGTGGGACTTGGTCTATTAGTCCATCTATACTGACTTCCACCAGGTTGCAAATTAAAAATAATTTTTATCTGCATCTACCTCTGAAAAAATATTTGGGCTTCCAGCAGTGTGTGGGACTTGTTCTATTAGTCCATCTATACTGACCTCCATCAGGTTGCAAATTCAATATAATTTTTTTCTGCAACTACCTCTAAAAAAATATTTGGGCTTCTAGCAGTGTGTGGGACTTGTTCTATTAGTCCATCTATACTGACCTCCACCAGGTTGCAAATTTAATATAAGTTTTTTCTGCATCAAGCTCTGAAAAAATATTTGAGCTTCTAGCAGGGTGTGGGACTTGTTCTATTAGTCCATCTATACTGACCTCCATCAGGTTGTAAATTGAATATAATTATTTTCTGCATCTAGCTCTGAAAAAATATTTGGACTTCTAGCAGTGTGTGGGACTTGGTCTATTAGTCCATCTATACTGACCTCCATCAGGTTGCAAATTAAAAATAGATTTAATCTGCTTCTAGCTCTGAAAAAATATTTGGGCTTCTAGCAGTGTGTGGGATTTGGTCTATTAGTTCATCTATACTGACTTCCACCACGTTGCAACTTAAAAATAATTTTTATCTGCATCTACCTCCGAAAAAATATTTGGGCTTCTAGTAGTGTGTGGGACTTGTTCTATTAGTCCATCTATACTGACCTCCATCAGGCTGCAAATTCAATATACTTTTTTTCTGTATCTAGCTCTGAAAAAATACTTGGGCTTCTAGCAGTGTGTGGGACTTGTTCTATTAGTCCATCTATACTGACCTCCATCAGGTTGCAAATTGAATATAATTTTTTTCTGCATCTAGCTCTTAAAAAATATTTGGGCTTCTAGCAGTGTGTGGGACTTGGTCTATTATTCTATCTATACTGACCTCCACTAGGTTGCAAATTAAAAATAATTTTTATCGGCATCAACCTCTGAAAAAATATTTGCGCTTCTAGCAGTGTGTGGGACTTGTTCTATTTGTCCACCTATACTGACCTCCATCAGGTTGCAAATTAAAAATAATTTTTATCTGCATCTAGCTCTGAAAAAATATTTGTGCTTCTAGCAGTGTGTGGGACTTAGACTATTAGTCCATTTATAATGACCTCCACCAGGTTGCAAATTAAAAATAATTTTTATCTGCTTCTACCTCTGAAAAAATATTTTTGCTTCTAGCAGTGTGTGGGACTTGTTCTATTAGTCCATCTATACTGACCTCCATCAGGTTGCAAATTAAAAATAATTTTTATCTGCATCTAGCTCTGAAAAAATATTTGGGCTTCTAGCAGTGTGTGGGACTTGTTCTATTAGTGGATCTATACTGACCTCCACCAGGTTGCAAATTAAAAATAATTTTTATCTGCTTCTACGTCTGAAAAATATTTGGGCTTCCAGCAGTGTGTGGGACTTGTTCTATTAGTCCATCTATACTGACCTCCATCAGGTTGCAAATTGAATATCATTTTTTTCTGGATCTAGCTCTGAAAAAATATTTGGGCTTCTAGCAGTGTGTGGGTTTTGGTCTATTAGTCCATCTATACTGACCTCCATCAGGTTGCAAATTAAAAATAATTTTAATCTGCATCTAGCTCTGAAAAAATATTTGGGCTTCTAGCAGTGTGTGGGACTTGGTCTATTAGTCCATCTATACTGACTTCCACCAGGTTGCAAATAAAAAATTTTTTTTATCTGCATCTACTTCTGAAAAAATATTTGGGCTTCTAGCAGTGTGTGGGACTTGTTCTATTAGTCCATCTATACTGACCTCCATCAGGTTGCAAATTCAATATAATTTTTTTCTATATCTAGCTCTGAAAAAATATTTGGGCTTCTTGCAGTGTTTGGGACTTGTTCTATTTGTCCATCTATACTGACCTCCATCAGGTTGCAAATTCAATATTATTTTTTTCTGCATCTAGCTCTGGAAAAATATTTGGGCTTCTAGCAGTGTGTGGGACTTGTTCTATTAGTCCATCTATACTGACCTCCATCAGGTTGCAAATTGAATATAATTTTTTTCTGCATCTAGCTCTGAAAAAATATTTGGGCTTCTAGCAGTGTGTGGGACTTGGTCTATTAGTCCATCTATACTGACCTCCATCAGGTTGCAAATTAAAAATATTTTTAATCTGCATCTAGCTCTGAAAAAATATTTGGGCTTCTAGAAGTGTGTGGGACTTGGTCTATTAGTCCATCTATACTGACCTCCATCAGGTTGCAAATTAAAAATAATTTTTATCTGCATCTAGCTCTGAAAAAATATTTGGGCTTCTAGCAGTGTGTGGGACTTGGTCTGTTAGTCCATCTATACTGACCTCCACCAGGTTGCAAATTTAAAATAATTTTTATCTGCATCTACCTCTGAAAAAATATTTGGGCTTCTAGCAGTGTGTGGGACTTGTTCTATTAGTCCATCTATACTGACCTCCATCAGGTTGCAAATTCAATATAATTTTTTTCTGCATCTAGCTCCCAAAAAATATTTGGGCTTCTAGCAATGTCTGGGACTTGTTCTATTAGTCCATCTATACTGACCTACATCGGGTTGCAAATTAAAAATAATTTTTATCGACATCTAGCTCTGAAAAAATATTTGGGCTTCTAGCAGTGTGTGGGACTTGGTCTCTTAGTAAATCTATACTGACCTCCATCAGGTTGCAAATTAAAAATAATTTTAATATGCATCTAGCTCTGAAAAAATATTTGGGCTTCTAGCAGTGTGTGGGACTTGGTCTATTAGTCCATCTATACTGACTTCCACCAGGTTGCAAATTAAAAATAATTTTTATCTGCATCTACCTCTGAAAAAATATTTGGGCTTCCAGCAGTGTGTGGGACTTGTTCTATTAGTCCATCTATACTGACCTCCATCAGGTTGCAAATTCAATATAATTTTTTTCTGCAACTACCTCTAAAAAAATATTTGGGCTTCTAGCAGTGTGTGGGACTTGTTCTATTAGTCCATCTATACTGACCTCCACCAGGTTGCAAATTTAATATAAGTTTTTTCTGCATCAAGCTCTGAAAAAATATTTGAGCTTCTAGCAGGGTGTGGGACTTGTTCTATTAGTCCATCTATACTGACCTCCATCAGGTTGTAAATTGAATATAATTATTTTCTGCATCTAGCTCTGAAAAAATATTTGGACTTCTAGCAGTGTGTGGGACTTGGTCTATTAGTCCATCTATACTGACCTCCATCAGGTTGCAAATTAAAAATAGATTTAATCTGCTTCTAGCTCTGAAAAAATATTTGGGCTTCTAGCAGTGTGTGGGATTTGGTCTATTAGTTCATCTATACTGACTTCCACCACGTTGCAACTTAAAAATAATTTTTATCTGCATCTACCTCCGAAAAAATATTTGGGCTTCTAGTAGTGTGTGGGACTTGTTCTATTAGTCCATCTATACTGACCTCCATCAGGCTGCAAATTCAATATACTTTTTTTCTGTATCTAGCTCTGAAAAAATACTTGGGCTTCTAGCAGTGTGTGGGACTTGTTCTATTAGTCCATCTATACTGACCTCCATCAGGTTGCAAATTGAATATAATTTTTTTCTGCATCTAGCTCTTAAAAAATATTTGGGCTTCTAGCAGGGTGTGGGACTTGGTCTATTAGTCCATCTATACTGACCTCCACCAGGTTGCAAATTAAAAATAATTTTTATCTGCATCTACCTCTGAAAAAATATTTGGACTTCTAGCAGTGTGTGGGACTTGTTCTATTAGTCCATCTATACTGACCTCCATCAGGTTGCAAATTCAATATTATTTTTTTCTGCATCTAGCTCTGAAAAATATTTGGGCTTCTAGCAGTGTGTGGGACTTGTTCTATTAGTCCATCTATACTGACCTCCATCAGGTTGCAAAAAGAATATCATTTTTTTCTGGATCTAGCTCTGAAAAAATATTTGGGCTTCTAGCAATGTGTGGGTTTTGGTCTAATAGTCCATCTATACTGACCTCCATCAGGTTGCAAATTAAAAATAATTTTAATCTGCATCTAGCTCTGAAAAAATATTTGGGCTTCTAGCAGTGTGTGGGACTTGGTCTATTAGTCCATCTTTACTGACTTCCACCAGGTTGCAAATTAAAAATAATTTTTATCTGCATCTACCTCTGAAAAAATATTTGGGCTTCTAGCAGTGTGTGGGACTTGTTCTATTAGTCCATCTATACTGACCTCCATCAGGTTGCAAATTCAATATAATTTTTTTCTATATCTAGTTCTGAAAAAATATTTGGGCTTCTTGCAGTGTGTGGTACTTGTTCTATTTGTCCATCTGTACTGACCTCCATCAGGTTGCAAATTCAATATTATTTTTTTCTGCATCTTGCTCTGAAAAAATATTTGGGCTTCTAGCAGTGTGTGGGACTTGTTCTATTAGTCCATCTATACTGACCTCCAACAGGCTGCAAATTCAATATACTTTTTTTCTGTATCTAGCTCTGAAAAAATATTTGGGCTTCTAGCAGTGTGTGGGACTTGTTCTATTAGTCCATCTATACTGACCTCCATGAGGTTGCAAATTGAATATAATTTTTTTCTGCATCTAGCTCTGAAAAAATATTTGGGCTTCTAGCAGTGTGTGGGACTTGGTCTATTAGTCCATCTATACTGACCTCCATCAGGTTGCAAATTAAAAATTTTTTTAATCTGCATCTAGCTCTGAAAAAATATTTGGGCTTCTAGCAGTGTGTGGGACTTGGTCTATTAGTCCATCTATACTGACTTCCACCAGGTTGCAAATTTAAAATAATTTTTATCTGCATCTACCTCCGAAAAAATATTTGGGCTTCTACCAGTGTGTGGGACTTGTTCTATTAGTCCATCTATACTGACCTCCATCAGGCTGCAATTTCAATATAATTTTTTTCTGTATCTAGCTCTGAAAAAATATTTGGCATCTAGCAGTGTGTGGGACTTGTTCTATTAGTCCATCTATACTGACCTCCATCAGGTTGCAAATTGAATATAATTTTTTTTTGCATCTAGCTCTGAAAAAATATTTGGGCTTCTAGCAGTGTGTGGGACTTGGTCTATTAGTCCATCTATACTGACCTCCATCAGGTTGAAAATTAAAAATAATTTTTATCTGCATCTAGCTCTGAAAAAATATTTGGGCTTCTAGCAGTGTGTGGGACTTGTTCTATTAGTGGATCTATACTGACCTCCATCAGGTTGCAAATTAAAAATAATTTTTATCTGCATCTAGCTCTGAAAAAATATTTGGGCATCTAGCACTGTGTGGGACTTGGTCTATTAGTCCATCTATTCTGACCTCCATCAGGTTGCAAACTAAAAATAATTTTAATCTGCATCTAGCTCTGAAAAAATATTTGGGCTTCTAGCAGTGTGTGGGACTTGGTCTATTAGTCCATCTATACTGACTTCCACCAGGTTGCAAATTAAAAATTTTTTTTATCTGCATCTACCTCTGAAAAAATATTTTTGCTTCTAGCAGTGTGTGGGACTTGTTCTATTAGTCCATCTATACTGACCTCCATCAGGTTGCAAATTGAATATAATTTTTTTCTGCATCTAGCTCTGAAAAAATATTTGAGCTTCTAGCAGGGTGTGGGACTTGTTCTATTAGTCCATCTATACTGACCTCCATCAGGTTGTAAATTGAATATAATTATTTTCTGCATCTAGCTCTGAAAAAATATTTGGGCTTCTAGCAGTGTGTGGGACTTTGTCTATTAGTCCATCTATACTGACCTCCATCAGGTTGCAAATTAAAAATAGTTTTAATCTGCATCTAGCTCTGAAAATATATTTGGGCTTCTAGCAGTGTGTGGGACTTGGTCTATTAGTCCATCTATACTGACCTCCATCAGGTTGCAAATTGAATATAATTTTTTTCTGCATCTAGCTCTGATAAAATATTTGGGCTTCTAGCAGAGTGTGGGACTTGGTCTATTAGTCGATCTATACTGACCTCCACCAGGTTGCAAATTAAAAATAATTTTTATCTGCATCTACCTCTGAAAAAATATTTGGACTTCTAGCAGTGTGTGGGACTTGTTCTATTAGTCCATCTATACTGACCTCCATCAGGTTGCAAATTCAATGCTATTTTTTTCTGCATCTAGCTCTGAAAAATATTTGGGCTTGCAGCAGTGTGTGGGACTTGTTCTATTAGTCCATCTATACTGACCTCCATCAGGTTGCAAATTGAATATCATTTTTTTCTGGATCTAGCTCTGAAAAAATATTTGGGCTTCTAGCAGTGTGTGGGTTTTGGTCTATTAGTCCATCTATACTGACCTCCATCAGGTTGCAAATTAAAAATAATTTTAATCTGCATCTAGCTCTGAAAAAATATTTGGGCTTCTAGCAGTGTGTGGGACTTGGTCTATTAGTCCATCTATACTGACTTCCACCAGTTTGCAAATTAAAAATAATTTTTATCTGCATCTACTTCTGAAAAAATATTTGGGCTTCTAGCAGTGTGTGGGACTTGTTCTATTAGTCCATCTATACTGACCTCTATCAGGTTGCAAATTCAATATAATTTTTTTCTATATCTAGCTCTGAAAAAATATTTGGGCTTCTTGCAGTGTGTGGGACTTGTTCTATTTGTCCATCTATACTGACCTCCATCAGGTTGCAAATTCAATATTATTTTTTTCTGCATCTAGCTCTGAAAAAATATTTGGGCTTCTAGCAGTGTGTGGGACTTGTTCTATTAGTCCATCTATACTGACCTCCATCAGGTTGCAAATTGAATATAATTTTTTTCTGCATCTAGCTCTGAAAAAATATTTGGGCTTCTAGCAGTGTGTGGGACTTGGTCTATTAGTCCATCTATACTGACCTCCATCAGGTTGCAAATTAAAAATATTTTTAATCTGCATCTAGCTCTGAAAAAATATTTGGGCTTCTAGCAGTGTGTGGGACTTGTTCTATTAGTCCATCTATACTGACCTCCATCAGGTTGCAAATTAAAAATAATTTTTATCTGCATCTAGCTCTGAAAAAATATTTGGGCTTCTAGCAGTGTGTGGGACTTGGTCTATTATTCCATCTATACTGACCTCCACTAGGTTGCAAATTAAAAATAATTTTTATCTGCATCAACCTCTGAAAAAATATTTGCGCTTCTAGCAGTGTGTGGGACTTGTTCTATTTTCCACCTATACTGACCTCCATCAGGTTGCAAATTAAAAATAATTTTTATCTGCATCTAGCTCTGAAAAAATATTTGTGCTTCTAGCAGTGTGTGGGACTTGGACTATTAGCCCATCTATAATGACCTCCACCAGGTTACAAATTAAAAATAATTTTTATCTGCTTCTACCTCTGAAAAAATATTTTTGCTTCTAGCAGTGTGTGAGACTTGTTCTATTAGTCCATCTATACTGACCTCCATCAGGTTGCAAATTAAAAATAATTTTTATCTGCATCTAGCTCTGAAAAAATATTTGGGCTTCTAGCAGTGTGTGGGACTTGTTCTATTAGTGGATCTATACTGACCTCCATCAGGTTGCAAATTAAAAATAACTTTTATCTGCATCTAGCTCTGAAAAAATATTTGGGCATCTAGCACTGTGTGGGACTTGGTCTATTAGACCATCTATTCTGACCTCCATCAGGTTGCAAATTAAAAATAATTTTTATCTGCATCTAGCTCTGAAAAAATATTTGGGCTTCTAGCAGTGTGTGGGACTTGGTCTGTTAGTCCATCTATACTGACCTCCACCAGGTTGCAAATTTAAAATAATTTTTATCTGCATCTACCTCTGAAAAAATATTTGGGCTTCTAGCAGTGTGTGGGACTTGTTCTATTAGTCCATCTATACTGACCTCCATCAGGTTGCAAATTCAATATAATTTTTTTCTGCATCTAGCTCCCAAAAAATATTTGGGCTTCTAGCAGTGTCTGGGACTTGTTCTATTAGTCCATCTATACTGACCTACATCGGGTTGCAAATTAAAAATAATTTTTATCGACATCTAGCTCTGAAAAAATATTTGGGCTTCTAGCAGTGTGTGGGACTTGGTCTCTTAGTCCATCTATACTGACCTCCATCAGGTTGCAAATTAAAAATAATTTTAATCTGCATCTAGCTCTGAAAAAATATTTGGGCTTCTAGCAGTGTGTGGGACTTGGTCTATTAGTCCATCTATACTGACTTCCACCAGGTTGCAAATTAAAAATAATTTTTATCTGCATCTACCTCTGAAAAAATATTTGGGCTTCTTGCAGTGTGTGGGACTTGTTCTATTTGTCCATCTATACTGACCTCCATCAGGTTGCAAATTCAATATTATTTTTTTCTGCATCTAGCTCTGAAAAAATATTTGGGCTTCTAGCAGTGTGTGGGACTTGTTCTATTAGTCCATCTATACTGACCTCCATCAGGTTGCAAATTAAAAATAATTTTTATCTGCATCTAGCTCTGAAAAAATATTTGGGCTTCTAGCAGTGTGTGGGACTTGGTCTATTATTCCATCTATACTGACCTCCACTAGGTTGCAAATTAAAAATAATTTTTATCTGCATCAACCTCTGAAAAAATATTTGCGCTTCTAGCAGTGTGTGGGACTTGTTCTATTTTCCACCTATACTGACCTCCATCAGGTTGCAAATTAAAAATAATTTTTATCTGCATCTAGCTCTGAAAAAATATTTGTGCTTCTAGCAGTGTGTGGGACTTGGACTATTAGCCCATCTATAATGACCTCCACCAGGTTACAAATTAAAAATAATTTTTATCTGCTTCTACCTCTGAAAAAATATTTTTGCTTCTAGCAGTGTGTGGGACTTGTTCTATTAGTCCATCTATACTGACCTCCATCAGGTTGCAAATTAAAAATAATTTTTATCTGCATCTAGCTCTGAAAAAATATTTGGGCTTCTAGCAGTGTGTGGGACTTGTTCTATTAGTGGATCTATACTGACCTCCATCAGGTTGCAAATTAAAAATAATTTTTATCTGCATCTAGCTCTGAAAAAATATTTGGGCATCTAGCACTGTGTGGGACTTGGTCTATTAGACCATCTATTCTGACCTCCATCAGGTTGCAAATTAAAAATAATTTTTATCTGCATCTAGCTCTGAAAAAATATTTGGGCTTCTAGCAGTGTGTGGGACTTGGTCTGTTAGTCCATCTATACTGACCTCCACCAGGATGCAAATTTAAAATAATTTTTATCTGCATCTACCTCTGAAAAAATATTTGGGCTTCTAGCAGTGTGTGGGACTTGTTCTATTAGTCCATCTATACTGACCTCCATCAGGTTGCAAATTCAATATAATTTTTTTCTGCATCTAGCTCCCAAAAAATATTTGGGCTTCTAGCAGTGTCTGGGACTTGTTCTATTAGTCCATCTATACTGACCTACATCGGGTTGCAAATTAAAAATAATTTTTATCGACATCTAGCTCTGAAAAAATATTTGGGCTTCTAGCAGTGTGTGGGACTTGGTCTCTTAGTCCATCTATACTGACCTCCATCAGGTTGCAAATTAAAAATAATTTTAATCTGCATCTAGCTCTGAAAAAATATTTGGGCTTCTAGCAGTGTGTGGGACTTGGTCTATTAGTCCATCTATACTGACTTCCACCAGGTTGCAAATTAAAAATAATTTTTATCTGCATCTACCTCTGAAAAAATATTTGGGCATCTAGCACTGTGTGGGACTTGTTCTATTAGTCCATCTATACTGACCTCCATCAGGTTGCAAATTCAATATAATTTTTTTCTGCAACTACCTCTAAAAAAATATTTGGGCTTCTAGCAGTGTGTGGGACTTGTTCTATTAGTCCATCTATACTGACCTCCACCAAGTTGCAAATTTAATATAAGTTTTTTCTGCATCAAGCTCTGAAAAAATATCTGAGCTTCTAGCAGGGTGTGGGACTTGTTCTATTATTCCATCTATACTGACCTCCATCAGGTTGTAAATTGAATATAATTATTTTCTGCATCTAGCTCTGAAAAAATATTTGGACTTCTAGCAGTGTGTGGGACTTGGTCTATTAGTCCATCTATACTGACCTCCATCAGGTTGCAAATTAAAAATAGATTTAATCTGCATCTAGCTCTGAAAAAATATTTGGGTTTCTAGCAGTGTGTGGGACTTGGTCTATTAGTTCATCTATACTGACTTCCACCACGTTGCAAATTAAAAATAATTTTTATCTGCATCTACCTCTGAAAAAATATTTGGGATTCTAGTAGTGTGTGGGACTTGTTCTATTAGTCCATCTATACTGACCTCCATCAGGCTGCAAATTCAATATACTTTTTTTCTGTATCTAGCTCTGAAAAAATATTTGGGCTTCTAGCAGTGTGTGGGACTTGTTCTATTAGTCCATCTATACTGACCTCCATCAGGTTGCAAATTGAATATAATTTTTTTCTGCATCTAGCTCTGAAAAAATATTTGGGCTTCTAGCAGTGTGTGGGACTTGGTCTATTAGTCCATCTATACTGACCTCCAACAGGTTGCAAATTAAAAATATTTTTAATCTGCATCTAGCTCTGAAAAAATATTTGGGCTTCTAGCAGTGTGTGGGACTTGGTCTATTAGTCCATCTATACTGACTTCCACCAGGTTGCAAATTAAAAATAATTTTTATCTGCATCTACCTCTGAAAAATTATTTGGGCTTCTAGCAGTGTGTGGGACTTGTTCTATTAGTCCATCTATGCTGACCTCCATCAGGCTGCAATTTCAATATAATTTTTTTCTGTATCTAGCTTTAAAAAAATATTTGGCTTCTAGCAGTGTGTGGGACTTGTTCTATTAGTCCATCTATACTGACCTCCATCAGGTTGCAAATTGAATATAATATTTTTTTGCATCTAGCTCTGAAAAAATATTTGGGCTTCTAGCAGTGTGTGGGACTTGGTCTATTAGTCCATCTATACTGACCTCCATCAGGTTGAAAATTAAAAATAATTTTTATCTGCATCTAGCTCTGAAAAAATATTTGGGCTTCTAGCAGTGTGTGGGACTTGGTCTATTAATCCATCTATACTGACCTCCATCAGGTTGCAAATTGAATATAATTTTTTTCTGCATCTTCCTCTGAAAAAATATTTGGGCTTCTAGCAGTGTGTGGGACTTGGTCTATTAGTCCATCTATACTGACCTCCATCAGGTTGCAAATTAAAAATAATTTTTATCTGCATCTAGCTCTGAAAAAATATTTGGGCTTCTAGCAGCATGTGGGACTTGTTCTATTAGTGGATCTATACTGACCTCCATCGGGTTGCAAATTAAAGATAATTTTTATCTGCATCTAGCTCTGAAAAAATATTTGGGCATCTAGCAGTGTGTGGGACTTGGTCTATTAGTCCATCTATTCTGACCTCCATCAGGTTGCAAATTAAAAATAATTTTTATCTGCATCTAGCTCTGAAAAAATATTTGGGCTTCTAGCAGTGTGTGGGACTTGGTCTGTTAGTCCATCTATACTGACCTCCACCAGGTTGCAAATTTAAAATAATTTTTATCTGCATCTACCTCTGAAAAAATATTTGGGCTTCTAGCAGTGTGTGGGACTTGTTCTATTAGTACATCTATACTGACCTCCATCAGGTTGCAAATTCAATATAATTTTTTTCTGCATCTAGCTCCGAAAAAATATTTGGGCTTCTAGTAGTGTCTGGGACTTGTTCTATTAGTCCATCTACACTGACCTACATCGGGTTGCAAATTAAAAATAATTTTTATCGACATCTAGCTCTGAAAAAATATTTGGGCTTCTAGCAGTGTGTGGGACTTGGTCTCTTAGTCCATCTATACTGACCTCCATCAGGTTGCAAATTCAATATAATTTTTTTCTACATCTAGCTCTGAAAAAAATTTGGGCTTCTAGCAGTGTGTGGGACTTGTTCTATTAGTCCATCTATACTGACCTCCATCAGTTTGCAAATTGAATATAATTTTTCTCTGCATCTAGCTCTGAAAAAATATTTGGGCTTCTAGCAGTGTGTGGGACTTGGTCTATTAGTCCATCTATACTGACCTCCATCAGGTTGCAAACTCAATATAATTTTTTTCTACATCTAGCTCTGAAAAAAATTTGGCCTTCTAGCAGTGTGTGGGACTTGTTCTATTAGTCCATCTATACTGACCTCCATCAGGTTGCAAATTGAATATAATTTTTTTCTGCATCTAGCTCTGAAAAAATATTTGGGCTTCTAGCAGTGTGTGGGACTCATTGTATTAGGCCATTTATACCAAGCTCCTCCAGCTTTGAAATTAATATTAATTTTTAACTGCATCTAGCCCTGAAAATAATTTTTCTTCCCAATAGTGGTAGCAATAGAAATATGGGGCACGCGCCTGGCTTACAAAAAGATACGCATCATAACAAAAAACACCAGCCTAGCTCACTGCATTAATTAGATGGCATAATTTTCTCTCCCAGTGGTAGGCCTACTATGCAGGCTACCATTCCTGTGCCTAAAACACAATGTCTGGGTCCGCACTAGCCACTATGCTGAGGGGTCTAAAGCTGCTGCTAACGCTTTATAACAATTCAATTGGCAGATTTTCACAGAGCTCTTCCACAACGCCCACCCATCGGGCAACAGTTGCCCACCTTCCCTATGGGATCTAGTGGTGAATAGTTGATGCCATTAATCAGAGCGTCAGTTGCCCCGTCGACGTGGCAAGCATACGATAAGGCATGGGAAGAGTGGACACGACTAGTAGCAGGCAGATGGGTTGACCAATGTGAACAAGCCAGATCACAAGTCACCATAGAATTTCTCCACCAGCTAATGATGAGGGGCATATCAGGGGCGTCAGCGCAGCGGTGTCTGACCGGAGTAGCCTTTCACTTCCAAATACTGAATTGGGGAGATTTGACAAAGATTCATCATCAGACAATCCTTAAAAGGGTGGAAAAGGGGTCATCCAAGTCAGGAGTGTAGACGTCCCGTCCCGTGTCCCTAAAACAGATTTCTCACATCATATCCCTAACACCATTAACATGACACTCACAATTTGAAGCAACACTACTGTCTACTGCATTTGTGATCGCCTTCTTCGGGGCGCAATGCATAAACGAATTAGTCCCTCAATCCAAAATTACCACCAGTGGAGGCTTATTACACCAGGACGTAGTCATAGCCAATAATGCAATACTTCTACGCATACACCAATCGAAAATGGTTCCAGCGGGCAGGGGCACTTTGGTACTTCTACAACCCAAAAACGGTACACTGAGTCGGGTAACAATAGTAAAAACATATCTAACCATCAGATCACAAAGTAATTTCTTCTTATCACACATTGATGGAACGCCATTATCAAGATACCAGTTCCAAGCTATATTTAATAAATGCATAACATCGGCCGGGAACCACCCCAAAGATTACAGGACACACTCATTCCGCATAGGCGCGGCCACGGAAGCAGCAAGAGCAGGACTGTCAGAAACGGAAGTTCAGAGGATAGGGAGATGGTGATCCACGTGTTTGGCGAGATACATAAGACCGGACTTGTTATCCTAACGTGGTTTGTTTCTTTTACAGGTGACGCTAAGCCAACAGTGTGGGTGATAGGCCACTCGTATATATATTGGGCAGAAAAAAGGGCGAAATTCCGCCCAGGCGGGAGGAAATTAGCGTTTTATAACACATATTTCAACTGGAGAGGTATTAGAGGCCTGCTATGGCCACAGGTACTAATGGAGATAATCAAGGTAGGGAGAGAGGCAAGAGGTCTGGTCATCTTAGTTATACAGGCCGGGGAAACAACCTAGGTCATCACAAGAGCGCATAACTAATGGCAATAATGAAACTAGACACTGAGCGCTTCAGAGAATTTTTCACAAAACTAGCTATAGTATGGTCAGAGATTGTGCCGTTAGCGGTATGGCAAGGTGTGCGAGACATCACGGCCATCGAACGGACAAGGCGGGTAATAAATATTTGGATGGCAAAATTTAGAAGAGACAGAGGTGGTGTAGTGGTACGACACCGACAACTGGAAGGAGATAAAGCAGGCCTCATACGGCCCGACGGTGTTCACTTAATGGATATTGGACTGGACATATTCCTGTCAGGACTCCAGGACGGAGTGGAACAAGCGTTAAGAGTGATGGGTGGGGGTTAGAGTCCTGCATACGAGTACGCAGGATCCTCCGTGGCATGGAAATAGAAAGGACATGTTGGAGAGTTACACTTGTTGGCCAACTTGCCGGAGTGGAGACCCAGGGCATGCTGCAACAAGCTGAATTATTTTAGAAATAAAATGCCTTTCTAATTGAATGAGTATAAAGAGTTAATAAAGCTGTGACCGATCCTCACCCATCCAGTTGTAAGAGTTACATTATTGTATTGTCAAGGAAAGGGGGGCGGTAGGGAGGCTGAGCGTCTGGGTTTGGTTGGGGGTCCCCACAGTCTGCCTAGGCTAGATGCATTTAAAAATTCTTATTAGATACACAGGCGGTGCAGCTTCATTCGCAGCTGGGCTACTAAGCCCAAAGTATTGCCTAGGCTAGATGCAGTTAAAAATTCTACGCTGACTAGCAGACACTGAAGATTTGGAGCAGACCTCTGAGTAAACATCTCTTCAGACTCAACCATCTGTGTTACCCCAAGCCATAGTGTATGTAGTTTCTTACAGTTAAAAGGGGGGGGTGGGCAACCCAACCCACCTGGAATTGACAAAGCCAACGTCACGTAAGACACAGCAAGGGGACTCCAAAAAGAGTCTCCATTTTTTCCCAAAATTGTGGCACAGACACCACTTAACCCTAGAACGCATACCTGGGACCTCTCAAGCCCGCCCTGTTAATTGTTTTCTATTTTCTGCAAGATCACTTTAATTAGAATTTTGAAACTCTAGGTATTCTTCATGTATATAGTTGTTTGTCATTTGAGTTTGAGTTATTCCATGTTATTTGCACTCGGGCCTAAAAGGCCCCAGGTATGTGAAAGTGTAGATTTTTATAGTCATGCCTTCTAGGGTTAAGTGGCATCAATTGTCCCACAGTTGCTTAAAATGGTTGGTGAGGTGATTTTACCAAATCCTCAAGCTTTTAGTCTCCCAAGGATAACACAGGGGTAGAAAAGTCCTTGCAAATCCATGATTTGTTCATTTTTATGAACGTGAGTCTATCTACATTCTCAGTGGACAGCCGCGTGCGCTTATCTGTCAGCACACCACCAGCAGCACTGAACACACGTTCAGAGAGAACACTGGCTGCAGGGCATGACAAGATCTCCAAGGCGTGAGTGGCGAGCTCCGACCATTTTTCCAGATTGGAATACCAAAATGAGCAAGGGTCCAGTGACACAGTCATGGCTTCGATGTTCACTTGGAGATACTCCTGCACCATCCCCTCTAGGCATTGACTATGTGTCAGACTCCTTGTCTCCTGTGGCCTTGCAAAGGATGGTCTAAAAAAGTGGTGAAACGATTCCACAAAATTGCTGTTACCAGCAGATTCTGTGTTACTGTTACGGTTTAAGTGATGAAGACTCGACAGTCCTACGGTTGGCAAGATAGAACTGTGAGATTCACTACGTGCACCACTGGTGTTTTGAGCAAAAGCACATGTAAGATTCTGCAACAGCGTCTGCAGATACTCCTGCATGCGTCAATCCCTTTTTATGGCAGGAATTATTTCGGCAAATTTACTTTTTTACCGGGGATCTAAGCGTGTGGCAACCCAGTTGTCGGGATTACTTCGAATTCTGACAATCCGAGGGTCATGTTGTAGGTAGTGCAGCAAGAAGGCACTCATGTGTCTTGCGCCTCCGGGAGGACCAAGTCCTTGTTGTGTTGGTATCGAGTTAAGAATCATGCTTCCTTCCTCTGCCCTCTCCCCCCAACCTCGCACAACAGAAATGTGATCATGGTCTCCCTCATCTGATGAGTCTTCCATGCCCATCGCCCGTTCGTCCTCCACTTTTTCCTCGACTCCTGCACCTTCCTCAACAGATTGGCTGCTACCATGCGCCCTGGTTAATCCCTCTCCTCCACCCTCCCATGCCTGCCGCCTTGGTGCTGCCAACCGTCTGGACTGTGGAGATGTTATCCCTTCCTCATACGACTCCTCCTCTACTTCCTCCACCTCCTCTTGTCCCACCACCTGACTCTGAATTCTGTTTAATGTGTGCTCTAGCATGTAACTCTCCGAAATAGTCATGCTGATAATGGCATCTTCGTCAGCACTAAACATCTTCGTCGCCATTTCAAAACTGTGCAGAAGGGTGTGTGGCACCCCTGAGGGTTCAGTCGCCACAGAGTTACTGCATCTCACCCAGAGGTGTGGTATCTCACCCTCAGGTAAGGAAGGCGTATGGCTCGGGACCCTAATACCTGCATCCAACACATACCCGCAGTGGGGGTAGGGAAAGATTGCTCCTAAGGGAGAGCACAGTCCCAGGTCCCTAGCTGGTGGGAGGGTCCTATGTAGTGGGTGCTTAGGGGAGTAGCTTAGGGGAGCACATGACAGGGAGAGTATAAATAGGAAGCCATCTTAGAAAGAGCAAGCTAGTCAGAGGAGGAAAAGTGACAGGAGCAGAGGCTCGGCATGAGCTCTGCTCAGGAGGCGGGCCTAGCCTGGGAGGCCCAGGACTGAAGGAGAGAAGAGAGGAGTGGGAGCAGGAAGGCCCCAGGAACCGAAGGGACCCTAGGGCTACGGGCCATGCAGAAGGCCACCCGTACTCCCGCTGCTACCAGGAGGTAGAGGGGTCAGGCCAGATAAGGGGAACCGGTCCCTCAACTAGCGGAGAAACAGCAAGGCTCAACTAGAAGCCGGAGGCTGCAGCAGTTCATGTACTGCAGGCCAAAGTCCACACCAGTCTCACTAAGAAGGTAGCCACATAGGACCCAGGGGACGGAACACACGTTTCCCGTCAAGGCCCGAGGATACCGGAGAGAAGTGTCACTGAGTGTGAGGTGCAGGGAGAAGGCCAGAGAAAGGACACACAGAAAGGGGGCCTGCTAAGTACTCCGGAGCTATCTGGGGTGGACTGAGCCCCACACTGAGTATGCACAGCACGACAGGTGAGATTACTCTGGTACCTGTAATCTGGACTGCAACAACTGTGAGTAAAGATCTTGGGACTGCATCACACGGACTCTGTGTTCATTACAGACTCCATGCACTACAACCACCGTCATCCACCCACACTGCACTGAAGCTACACTGTTCCTGTGGTGAGTAGTAATACCATTGCTGCAAAACCACCAGCTTCAGAGGACTGTTCTGCAGCGGTGGCCCCTTTGGCTGCACTCCACAGGTGGCGTAGTCGGACATTATAAAATCCATATATAAAAATTACCCTTGGATTGACCGCCCTGGGTCACGGACCGGGTCACCGCCACAATGACTACAACCCCCAGCGTCTACCGGCCCGGCTTAGGGTACCCCACGGCCCAGGGGGCGCGTCAACTTCATAGGTCCCTGATCTGAGACCACTCCTGCAGCATCATCTGCCCCACCTCTGGATCTCGTTGGCCCAGGCTATACGTCAGAACGTATTGCACCAGGGCTTGTCCGTGCTGCCACAGTCGCTGCAACATGTGCAGAGTTGAATTCCACCGTGTTGGCACATCGCATTTCAGCCGGTGAACTGGCAGTCCCAACGACTTCTGTAGAGATGTAAGTCGTTGAGCTGCGGGATGCAAATGGCGGAAGTGAGCACACAGCGACCGTGTCCTCTGCAGAAGGCCATCTAGTCCGGGATAGTGGGCTAAAAATTTATGGACAACCAGGTTCAACACGTGAGCCATACAAGGCACGTGTGTGACATTGCCCTGGCGAAGGGCCGCAACCAGGTTTGCAGCATTGTCGCATACGGCCTTCCCTGGTTGCAGGTCCAGTGGAGACAACCATTCATGAAACTGGGTCTCCAGAGCTGACGACAACTCCTCAGCTGTGTGACTCACATTTCCCAGACATTTCAAAGTAAACTCTGATGCCATTGAGCCCTGCTGCCAGCATAGTAAGGAGGTGTGCAGGATTCTTTCTGCGCAGTTATAAAGCAGGTGGCATTACCAGATGGGCTTTGGGTGCAGGTGGAGGACCGAGAGGAGGTTGAGGAGGCAGAAGCAGTGGAGGAACTTCGAGATAAAGAGGATTGACGCACAAATCGTGGGGACGGTAAGACTTGGACAGCAGCCTCTTGTCCTGCTGTCACCATAGTTACCCAGTGCCCAGTCAGCGACATGTAACGCCCCCTGTCCATGCCTATTCGTCCAAATGTCTGTGGTGAAATGCACCCTGTCACACACAGAGTTTCTCAAAGAAGCGGTGATGTGTGCGACATGCTGGTGGAGCGCAGGCACACCTTTCTTTGAGAAGTAGTGCCGACTGGGCATCTGGCACTGGGGCACTGCGACGGACATAAGGTCTCGAAAATCCTCTGTGTCCACTAGGCGGAAAGGCAGCATTTCTGTAGCCAACTGCTTGCAGATGGTGAAATTCAATCTCTTAGCTTTGTCATGGCTAGGAGGAAATGGACTTTTACTTGTCCACATCTGAGGGACCGAGGGCTGGCTGTTGTGCTTAGACGGGGTTGAGTAGGGTGTCCTCGGCAAACTGCCGGTCTGTGAGGAAGATGCAGGCGGACATGTTAGGTTGCCTTGATCCAAAGGTGGTGCTCTCGATGTCGGACAGCGCCAACACCAGCAGGTGTTTCCACTTCCCAATGAACTGACGACCTGCCAATCACACTGGCTGTTGCAGGTAAAGAGGTGGCAGGTCTGCGTCCAAAAACATGTGTGACTGCTGTCCCCCCAGTAACAGAGGATGAAGAGGCTGCGGATGCACAAGATGGGGCAGACGGTGGTTGGCCCAGCCTGCTAGGCCACATTGTAGCACAGTGAGCTTCCCACTGCAACTTATGCTTCATATCCATGTGACGGTGCATGCATGAAGTACTCAAACTATGGATTTTTTGGCCTCTACTTAGCTTTTGGTGACAAATATTACAGATAACACGAGTTGGGTCATCCTTATCGATCTGAATAAATGCCCAGGCTATGCAAGGCTTAGAGCCCATGCGACCTGAAGAGCCACTAAGACTTGTGGTCAGAGGCAGAGTTGTGGTTGAGGATGAAGTTGTTGACGTGCTTCCAGTACTCTGTCTCTGTCCAGGAAGGCGCAACTTAACTTCGTTGTCAATAGCATCTGTGACGCCCCGCTGCGCTGGGTATCACAGATCCTAGATGAGTGTATTGATGGAATCCTCCACAAGAGTCCTCCATAAACATTCACACATCTCCACCTTCCACCTCAGACCAGCAGAGGGAGCCCGTTAGGGATATAAATAGGGAAGGTGGAGCTAGGCAGTTCAGCTCCTCTGAAGAGTTCCTGCAGTAGAGAAGCCTAAGAGAGGTCAGTCTGCAGTGGAGCTCAGTCCAGTCTAGAGAACTCATTTAATAATTCAGCAGTGGAGCACGAGGCTCCTGCTAGCTAGATTCAGGGAGCCCAGATAGAGCTTAAGGTGTGCCGGCGCCATAAGATAGGTGAAGCACGGCAAGCTGCCGTTAGTGTGTATAGTCTAGTGAGGGCCCGAGTAGACCGAAGGCGAGTGGCGAGTTAGTACATAAGGGGCAGAGGAGAAAAACCAGCTCACCCCGAAGCATTTACCGGACACCGGATCCGAGCTTACAGGGATCTCTATGACCCAGTAAGGCATAACCGGAATCGCTGGAGAACTACAAGTCCCAGGATCGCTAAGGTGCTGATACGTAACAGAGCCAGGAGACGCTTAGGCCCTGCATACTGGGAGCGTGAACTCCAAGAGAAGGCCCTACCACATGGTCAGCCAGCGCAGGACAGAGACAAAGTTAGGCCTAGATCCATGCAGGTCAGAAACTTACTACGCAGAGGCAAGAAACAGGAGGCCCTACACCTGCTCATTGGGGAGGATCCTGATATGCACCCTTCACCCTACAGTGCTCCGGGATGTGCCTGAATTTCCTGCAGTAAAAGGTACTGAAGTGACTACCGTGTCCCTTCCCGTTCTTGCTCTGACCCAGCTGGGTCTCGCCTGTCCTGCATTCCCCCTGCATACGCTGCCCTGAGACCTAGCTCCACCTGTGGGGAGCTATACAATCGAGATGCCTTATCACGGGCCTCAGTGGACTGCTGCAGCGCTGGTGCTTCTCACCAGATACCACAGGTGGCGTCACGAACTCTTATAAAATTAACAATTATCCACCCTTTTAAAGAGTGATCCCAGGGTACGGGCCAGGGAGCCGACTACCGCGACATCCCCAAGGCCAGGCAAAGGCCCGGGTACCGAGTCATCCCCATCTCCCGGGCTAGTCACATCCTCCTCCACCTCCTCCGCTGACCTCATCGACTGGCTGACTGTGGGTTGACAGTAAGTGGGATCTCCAACCTCGTCATCATCACCCTGTGTGTTATCACACCCGTCGTCCTCAGAGCCAACCTCTTCCTGCCCTGACTGAAAAGTCAAGTTGTCGCTCCAATCAGGTATTTGAGTCTCATCATCGTCTTTATCATTGTTTCCACCAACAGGAGTTACAGTTTGGGAACGAGGGTCTACATTATGCTCAGAACCTTCTTCATCTGGTCCTGGATCCGACTTATAAAGATTCTGGGCATCAGTGCAGATCATTTCCTCATCTGGATTAACAGAAGCTCTGGAGCAGACCTCCGTTCCCAGGCTATAGTATGAGTAAACAGCTCTGCAGACTCAACCATCTGTGTTACCCCATACTCAGACGGGCAGCTGGAGACTTGGGAGCTGTGAGGAAGCAAGTGCGATTGGGGTGACACCTCTGAGGACTGGAGTATTTGTGATGTTGAAATTGAGGTGGAGGAGAGCCCACATGAAGGAGCACTTGATATCCATTGAAGCACCTGCTGTTTTTGTGCCTCATCTGGAATTTGTAGCGATGGGCGTGTCCGTAAGAAAGGGATCGTATCACATTGTCCAATAAAAGAAGTCGACATCTTAGTTTGGCTGGAAGATGGTCTTTCTTCTGCAGATGTTACTCCCCCCCCCACCGCGGGGGGGCTGGACCCACCAGCGGACAGGCACCAGTATTGGGAGAGGGGGGCTGGCCGTCAGGGTCCACCGTGGCTCTGGCACAAACCCGGCGACACGGAGGTGGCACGGGCAGGAACGGACTGGCCGTGTCGGCTTCTCACTTTTTGGATTTTAGAAGGGCATGACATGCCTATATCTGTGTCTCCCCCTCCTTTTACTCCTCCACCTCTTTTCTTTTCGCATGACTATATGTACTTGTCACTTTTCCATGTGTTAGTTATGTCTTCTGAGCAGTTTGTCAGCTTTTGGACACCTTTGAAGGTGTTTTCTATGTGTTTCTATGTGTTTTTGTTTGCCTGCCATTGGTTTTAACAGTGTTCGAAGGTGTTCGACGAACAGTTCGACGAACAGTTCGGTGAACACACGGGTGTTCGATGAACCGAACCGAACTCGAACACTACGGGGGTGGCTCAACACCACCCTTGGGTCATTAGGTTAGGTTACAATATCAACTATTGGCATCTGTGATCCTGTGGCACTGATAGGGATGAAAGTGGGAGCTCTTTACCTTTTTTGAGCCTCCTACATGCCGACGTCATGATTGACAGCAACATCAAAGGAGATTAATCATCCCCATGGAATTTTCATTTATTAGGTGGTGTTAAAGTGGTGGCCAAAAGTATTGGTACCCCTGCAATTCTATCAGATAATAATCAGTTTCTTCCTGAAAATGATTGCAATCACAAATTCTTTGGTATTATTTATCTTCATTTAATTTGTCTTCAATGAAAAAACACAAAAAGAATTGTCCTAAAGCCAAATTGGATATAATTCCACACCAGACCTAAAAAAGGGGGTGGACAAAAGTATTGGCACTGTTTGAAAAATCATGTGATGCTTCTCTAATTCGTGTAATTAATAGAGATGAGCGTTGTTCTACTCGAACTGTTCGCCAATCTCAAATTCGAGCTGTTTTGGGCGGTGTTCGAGCCGGTCGGCGAACACGAACAATTTGAGAAAAATTCGGCTGTTCGAGGTTATGTTCGATAACTGTTCGTGCACCAAAATCATAACTGGATTTTTTCTCAGTAATGATGAAAATTAATGTTAATACGCAGTTTGAGTGTACAGTGGGGCGGGGGGAGGGGCAGGGGATGGATCTCTGCAGGAACAATGAAGATCTCCATTTTTTTTTCTCTTTCCCGCATTTGCAGTGGGGAGGTGCAATCTGTCAGCCTATCAGCAGCGCACACACGGAGCGAAGTGCTTTTTTTCACACAAGCAAGGGCATGTGTGATTGGCAGTGTATGTCACATGTCCTTGCCCTATAAGACCAAGCCATTTTCCCCGTCGCCACCATTTTCTCACTGCTGCAGCTGCGTGTTAGACGGCACCGCTGTTGCTGTGTGCGCTATACCTTGTTAATTTCAAGCCAATTTTCGCACAAATATACAGATAGCTTGGGAGTAGGGAATAGTTGTGATTGCAGTCCTTTTAAGGACTAGGTTACAGCATTTCCTACGACTTTTATCAGGCAGGTCTGTGCTCTTAAATAGATAGATTGTGGGAGTAAAGACTAATTGTAATTGGAGTCCTTTTCAGGACTAGGTTACATCAGTTCCTATCAGTTTTTGCCAGGCAGGTCTGTGCCAGTGCTGTGCAAGTTTTTTTCACAGCATTTGGCTGAATCTAGCAAAGCTAATCCTTTTTGGCCTATTGCAGAGTGTGTTAGTCAGTGGAGTAGCCTATCTGTGTTGCAAGATATACCACCTGTGTATAGAATACCAATTTTTTTACTGCACCTAGTGAAGTAAAATCTTTTGGGCATAGCATCATTCTATTAGTCCATCTATACTGACCTCCATCAGGTTGCAAACTGAATATAATTTTTTTCTGCATCTAGCTCTGAAAAAATATTTGGGCTTCTAGCAGTGTGTGGGACTTGGTCTATTAGTCCATCTATACTGACCTCCATCAGGTTGCAAATTAAAAATAATTTTTTTCTTCATTTAGCTCTGAAAAAATATTTGGGCTTCTAGCAGTGTGTGGGACTTGTTCTATTAGTCCTTCTATACTGACCTCCAGCAGGTTGCAAATTGAATATAATTTTTTTCTGCATCTAGCTCTGAAAAAATATTTGGGCTTCTAGCGGTGTGTGGGACTTGGTCTATTAGTCCATCTATACTGACATCCATCAGGTTGCAAATTAAAAATAATTTTTTTCTGCATCTAGCTCTGAAAAAATATTTGGGCTTCTAGCAGTGTGTGGGACTTGGTCTATTAGTCCATCTATACTGACCTCCATCAGGTTGCAAATTAAAAATAATTTTTTTCTTCATTTATCTCTGAAAAAATATTTGGGCTTCTAGCAGCGTGTGGGACTTGTTCTATTAGTCCATCTATACTGACCTCCATCAGGTTGCAAATTAAAAATAATTTTTTTCTGCATCTAGCTCTGAAAAAATATTTGGGCTTCTAGCAGTGTGTGGGACTTGGTCTATTAGTCCATCCATACTGACCTCCATCAGGTTGCAAATTAAAAATAATTTTTTTCTGCATCTAGCTCTGAAAAAATATTTGGGCTTCTAGCAGTGTGTGGGACTTGGTCTATTAGTCCATCTATACTGACCTCCATCAGGTTGCAAATTGAATAAAAAATTTTTCTGCATCTAGCTCTGAAAAAATATTTGGGCTTCTAGCGGTGTGTGGGACTTGGTCTATTAGTCCATCTATACTGACCTCCATCAGGTTGCAAATTAAAAATAATTTTTTTCTGCATCTAGCTCTGAAAAAATATTTGGGCTTCTAGCAGTGTGTGGGACTTGGTCTATTAGTCCATCTATACTGACCTCCATCAGGTTGCAAATTAAAAATAATTTTTTTCTTCATTTAGCTCTGAAAAAATATTTGGGCTTCTAGCAGTGTGTGGGACTTGTTCTATTAGTCCTTCTATACTGACGTCCAGCAGGTTGCAAATTGAATATAATTTTTTTCTGCATCTAGCTCTGAAAAAATATTTGGGCTTCTAGCGGTGTGTGGGACTTGGTCTATTAGTCCATCTATACTGACCTCCATCAGGTTGCAAATTAAAAATAATTTTTTTCTGCATCTAGCTCTGAAAAAATATTTGGGCTTCTAGCGGTGTATGGGACTTGGTCTATTAGTCCATCTATACTGACCTCCATCAGGTTGCAAATTAAAAATATTTTTTTTCTGCATCTAGCTCTGAAAAAATATTTGGGCTTCTCGCAGTGTGTGGGACTTGGTCTATTAGTCCATCTATACTGACCTCCATCAGGTTGCAAATTAAAAATAATTTTTTTCTTCATTTAGCTCTGAAAAAATATTTGGGCTTCTAGCAGTGTGTGGGACTTGTTCTATTAGTCCTTCTATACTGACGTCCAGCAGGTTGCAAATTGAATATAATTTTTTTCTGCATCTAGCTCTGAAAAAATATTTGGGCTTCTAGCGGTGTGTGGGACTTGGTCTATTAGTCCATCTATACTGACCTCCATCAGGTTGCAAATTAAAAATAATTTTTTTCTGCATCTAGTTCTGAAAAAATATTTGGGCTTCTAGCGGTGTGTGGGACTTGGTCTATTAGTCCATCTATACTGACCTCCATCAGGTTGCAAATTAAAAATAATTTTTTTCTGCATCTAGCTCTGAAAAAATATTTGGGCTTCTAGCAGTGTGTGGGACTTGGTCTATTAGTCCATCTATACTGACCTCCATCAGGTTGCAAATTGAATAAAAAAAATTTCTGCATCTAGCTCTGAAAAATTATTTGGGCTTCTAGCGGTGTGTGGGACTTGGTCTATTAGTCCATCTATACTGACCTCCATCAGGTTGCAAATTAAAAATAATTTTTTTCTGCATCTAACCCAGCCAATAGTTTTGGCCTAATACCACAGTTTGGCCACTCAGCTCTGCTCGGTTACCATTCATTGTTTTTTTGTGCAAACAACTCCAGAGTTGTGAATTAGTTAACCACCAAAATGAGTGGAAAAAGGCCTGCTGCTGGTGGAAAGGGGAATAGGCGTGTTGGGAAGGGGAAAAAAGGTTGTGTCCGTGGGGTAGGTGCAGAAGAAAGACCATCTTCCAGCCAAACTAAAATGTCTACTTCTTTTAGCGGACAATGTGATAAGATCCCTTTCTTACGGCCACGCCAATCGCTACAAATTCCAGATGAGGCACAAAAACAGCAGGTGCTTCAACGGATATCAAGTGCTCCTTTAAGTGGGCTCTCCTCCACATCAACTTCAACATCACAAATACTCCAGTCCTCAAAGGTGTCACCCAAATCGCACTTGCTTCCTCACAGCTCCCAAATCTCCAGCTGCCCGTCTGAGTATGAGGTAGAACAGATGGTTGAGTCTGCAGAGCTGTTTACTCATACTATAGCCTGGGAATCAGAGGTCGACTCCAGCGCTTCTGTGAATCCAGACGAGGAAATGATCTGCACTGATGCCCAGAATCTTTATGAGTCGGATCCAGGACCAGACGCAGAAGGTTCTGACCATAATGTAGACCCTCATTCCCAAACTGTAACTCCTGTTGGTGGAGACAATGAGGAAGACGATGATAAGACTCAAATACCTGATTGGAGCGACAACTTTAGTTTTTTGTCAGGGCAGGAACAGGTTGGCTCTGAGGACGACGGGTGTGATAACACACAGGGTGATGATGATGAGGTCGGAGATCCCACTTACTGTCAACCCACAGTCAGCCAAGAGATGAGGTCAGCAGAGGAGGTGGAGGAAGATGCTAGTGACGACGAGGTCAGGTTGCGCCTTCCTGGACAGAGACGTAGTACTGGAAGCACGTCAACAACTGCATCCTCAAACACAACTCTGCCTCTCACCACAAGTCGTGGTGGCTCTTCAGGTCGCATGGGTGCTAAGCCTTGCATAGCCTGGGCATTTTTTCAGATCGATAAAGATGACCCAACTCGTGTTATCTGTAACATTTGTCAGCAAAAGCTAAGTAGAGGCCAAAAAATACATAGTTTGAGTACTTCATGCATGAACCGGCACATGGACATGAAGCATAAGTTGCAGTGGGAAGCTCAGTGTGCTACAATGCGGTCTAGCCGGCCGGGCCAACCACCGTCTGCCATATCTTGTGCATCCGTGGCCTCTTCATCCTCTGTGACTGGGGGGACAGCAGTCACACCTGTTTTGGGGCGCAGACCTGCCACCTCTTTACCCGCAACAGCCAGCGTGATTGGCAGGTCATCATTTTCTTTGGAGGTGGTAACACCAGCTGGTCTTGAGCGCTGTCCGACATCGATAGCACCACCTTTGGATCAAGGCAACCTAACATGTCCGCCTGCATCTTCCTCACAGACCGGCAGTTTGCCGGGGACACCCTTATCAACCCCGTCTAAGCACAATAGCAAGCCCTCGGTCCCTCAGATGTGGACAAGTAAAAGACCATTTCCTCCTAGCCATGAGAAAGCTAAGAGGTTGAATTTCACCATCTGCAAGCTCGTGGCTACAGAAATGCTGCCTTTCCGCCTGGTGGACACAGAGGATTTTCGAGACCTTATGTCCGTCGCAGTGCCCCAGTACCAGATGCCCAGTCGGCACTACTTCTCAAAGAAAGGTGTGCCTGCGCTCCACCAGCATGTCGCACACAACATCACCGCTTCTTTGAGAAACTCTGTGTGTGACAGGGTGCATTTCACCACAGACACTTGGACGAGTAGGCATGGACAGGGGCGTTACATGTCGCTGACTGGGCACTGGGTAACTATGGTGACAGCAGGACAAGGGGCTGCTGTCCAAGTCTTGCCGTCCCCACGAGTTGTGCGTCAATCCTCTTTATGTCATTTTTCCTCCACTGCTTCTGCCTCCTCAACCTCCTCTCGGTCTTCCACCTGCACCCAAAGCCTGTCTGGTCATGCCACAAGCTTTCTAACTGCGCAGAAGCGATCCTGCACACCTCCTTACTATGCTGGCAGTAGGGCTCAACGTCATCAGGCGGTTTTTACATTGAAATGTCTGGGAAATGTGAGTCACACAGCTGAGGAGTTGTGGTCAGCTCTGGAGAACCAATTTCATGAATGGTTGTCTCCACTGGACCTGAAACCAGGGAAGGCCGTGTGCGACAATGCTGCAAACCTGGGTGCGGCCCTTCACCGGGGCAATGTCACACACGTGCCTTGTATGGCTCACGTGTTGAACCTGGTTGTCCAGCAATTTTTAGCCCACTATCCCAGACTAGATGGCCTTCTGCAGAGGGCACGGTCGCTGTGTGCTCACTTCCGCCGTTCGCATCCCGCAGCTCAGCGACTTACATCTCTACAGAAGTCGTTGGGCCTGCCACTTCACCGGCTAAAATGCGATGTGCCTACCCGGTGGAATTCAACTCTGCACATGTTGCAGCGACTGTGGCAGCACCGACAAGCCCTGGTGCAATACGTTCTGACGTATAGCCTGGGCCAACGAGATTCAGAGGTGGGGAAAATCACGCTGGAGGAGTGGTCTCAGATCAGGGACCTATGCACCCTTCTGCACAGTTTTGAAATGGCGACGAAGATGTTTAGTGCTGACGATGCCATTATCAGCATGACTATTCCGGTGATTTACATGCTGGAGCACATGTTAAACAGAATTCGGAGTCAGGTGGTGGCACAAGAGGAGGTGGAGGAAGTAGAGGAGGAGGAGTTGTATGCGGAAGGGCTAACATCTGCAAGGTCCAGACGGTCGGCAGCACCAAGGCGGCAGGCGTGTGAGGGTGGGGGAGATGATTTTACCAGGGCGCATGGTAGCAGCCAAACTAGTGAGGAAGGTGCAGGAGCCCAGGAAGAAGTGGAGGACGGACTGATGGAAGACTCATCAGATGAGGGAGACCTTGATCACATTTCTGTTGTGCGAGGTTGGGGGGAGAGGACAGAGGAAGGAAGCATGATTGCTACCTCGCCACCAACACAACAGGGACTTGGTGCTCCTGGATGCGCAACACACATGAGTGCCTTCTTGCTGCACTACCTGCAACATGACCCTCGAATTGTGAGAATTAGAAATTATCCTGACTACTGGGTTGCCACACTGTTAGATCCCCGGTACAAAAGTAAATTTGCAGAAATTATTCCTGCCATAGAAAGGGATGCACGCATGCAGGAGTATCAGCAGAGACTGTTGCAGAATCTTACATGTGCTTTTCCACAAAATACCAGTGGTGCACGTAGTGAATCTCACAGTTCCAACTTGCCAACCGTGGGACCGTCAAGTGTTCAGCACTCAAACCGTAACAGAACCACAGTATCTGCTGGTAACATCAATTTTGCGGAATCATTTCACCACTTTTTTAGCCCATCCTTTGCAAGGCCACAGGAGACAAGAAGTCTGACACATAGTCAACGCCTAGAGACGATGGTACAGGAGTATCTCCAAGTAAACATTGAAGCCACGACTGTGTCACTGGACCCTTGCTCTTTTTGGGCTTCCAATCTGGATAAATGGCCGGAGCTAGCCACTTACGCCTTGGAGATCTTGTCATGCCCCGCAGCCAGCGTTCTGTCTGAACGTGTGTTCAGCGCTGCTGGTGGTGTGCTGACAGATAAGCGCACGCGGCTCTCCACTGATAATGTAGACAGACTCACGTTCATAAAGATGAACAAATCATGGATCCGAAACGACTTTTCTACCCCTGTGTCATCCTGGGGAGAGTAAAAGCTTGATGATTGGTTAAAATCACCCTACCAACCGTTTTAAGCTTTCAAATTACTAATCATGTTTATCTGTATCTTGACTGGAAAATAATTTGGGCTTTGTAGCAGTGTGCAGCACTGATCCTATTAGGCCATCTATAATAAGCTTCACCAGATTTAAAATTAAAAATAATTTTTAGCTGCATCTAGCCCGGAAAATAATTTTGGGGCTCCGAGATGCGCAAGACACATAAGTGCCTTCTTGCTGCACTACCTGCAGCATGACCCTCATATTGTCAGAATTCGAAGTAATCATGATTACTGGGTTGCCACACTCTTAGATCCCCCAAACTTTTCGATCAACCTTTTCATTTTAATAAAGACCAAAAAAATGGTCATTTTTGAAATTATAAGCATTAGCAGGTTGTTAGAAACTGAAATCAAACAGTTTTCAACTCAAAACTTTATTCTAGGTGATGTTACATTTTCACATAGGACCCCTTGTTCGAAAGGAGCTTCTGAACTCTCTCGTCCATTGAATTTGTCAGGTTTTGGATGGTTTCTGCTTCAATTGTTTTGCATGAGGACAGAATACTCTTCCAGAGCTGTTGCTTAGATGTGAACTGCCTCCCGCCATCATAGACACTCCTTTTAATGATGCTCCAAAGGTTCTGAATGGGGTAGAGGTCAGGGGAGCATGGGGGTCACACCATAAGTTTGTCCCCTTTTATGCCCATATCAGCCAGAGATGCAGATGTTTTATGTGCAGCATGAGATGGTGCATTATCATGCAGAAAAATGATCTTGCTGTGAAATACACGGTTCTTCTTCTTGAACCATGGCAGGAAGTGCTGTTTGAGAAAATCCACATACATTATGGAGTTCATCTTTAGCGCCTTCAGGGATCCTAAAGGGGCCGACAATCTCTCTCCCCATGATTCCAGCCCAAACATTACTCCACCTCCTCCTTGTTGGCGCTGTAGCCGTGTTTGCGTGGGGTGTCCATCAACCAGCCATCCTCCACTCCATTCATCTGGACCATCGAGCGCTGCACGGCACTCATCCGTGAACAAAACAGTTTTGAAATCAGTCTTCATGTAATGTTTGGCCCACTGGAGCCGTTTCTGCTTGTGTGAAGTGGATAGAGGAGGTCGACAGGATGGCATATGCACAGCTGCAAACCTCTGAAGGACCCTGCATCTTGTTGTTCGGGGGACGTTGGAGGCACAAGCAGCTTCAAAAACTTGTCTGCTGCTATGACAAGGCTTTTTTGCCACTGCTGTTTCAACCTGACGTAATTGCCTGTAGGAAAGAGTCCTCAATTTGCCCTTATCAGCACGCACACGTGTGTACTGTGAATCAGCTACATACTTCTTGATTGCCAAGACACTTCATCCTGATCATCGCACAATGTTGATTGTAGTCATGCCTTGACCTAAACACTCCACAATTTGTTACTTCTCAGCAGCCGACACATCCATTTTCTTTCCCATTTTGGCAGAAAATGTAGGCTGCTTAATAATGTGAGAGAGCCTTCTTAAGTAGTCTTGCCTTTCATTGGACACACCTGCCAAACTAATTAGCACAGGTGTCTGCAATTGCTTACAGTGATATAAAGAGCCCTGACACACATCACCATCAATGAGTTTAACTGACAAACAAACAAATTCTTCCCTTAACACTCCTAAACACTTTTTGCATAATAATTTGGAACGCGGTGTACATGTGCTTTTCCACAAAACACCAGTGGTTCATGTAGTGAATCTTACAGTTCTAACTTGCCAACCGTGGTCTGTATGGAATTGTTCAATAAAGGGCCCAAAATTAAGATAACATAGATGGGAGAGGTCTCTATGAATAGGAATTCCTAAGTATTTGATACCCTGTGAGGGCCAGGCAAAGGGAAAGTTGGACTGGATGGAATCCTATATGGATTTAGGGAGGGAGACATCGAGGGCCTCAGACTTCGCTGCATTGATTTTAAAATTTTACCATGTAACAAAGTGATCTATTTCAGCCATAACAGCAGGGATGGATATATGTGATTGAGTGATATATACTAGGACATCATCAGCAAATAGAGAGCACTTGTACTCGGTGCCTCCCACCTCAATCCACCTAATATTGGGGTTATGGCGAATTGATGAGAGCAGGTGCTCCGTCACTAGGATGTATAAGAGAGGGGACAGAGGACATCCCTGCCTTGTCCCATTGGTGATTGTGAAAGGTGATGAAAATGTTCTGACGCACCCCCTGGGCCTTGGGACACCCGGAGCCGGACCCTTTTTGGTGGATGCTGGTGGTTGTAGTCTTCGTGGCGGCGATCCGGTTCCGTGGCTCAGGGCGGTCAAACCAGTGGCGGAACTATTTATGTGGTTTTGATGTTTAAATGTCCGACTACGCCACCCGTGGATTGCGGTCAGAGTGAACCGCCGCTACAGGGCAGACCGCTAAGGCTGGTGTTGTGGGTGCAGCAGAGCGTATCATAACTCCCCACGGGAGGAGTATAGCCTCAGGGCAGTGTATGCGGAGGATGGGGGTGATGGTGCAGGGCAGCAGCAGTAACGACACGGAGTCAGTGATGCAGTTCAGGGCCTTTACTCACAGTTCTTATTATCCAGACCACGTCTGCAGGTAACGGCTGCCCACGTCGTACTGTGCTCACCAGGTGAGGGGCTCAGACAACTCCCAGATAACTTTGGAGCGCTTCACAGGACCCCCTTTGTGTGTCCTTTGTCTGGCCTTTCTTACCAACACTTCTGTCCGGCTGCCTCGGGCCTCCTCTTGGTAAACTTGGCGCCAGTTTCCCTGACCCTATGTGGTGCCTTCCTAGCGGGTGGAGCAAGGGGCTGCGCCACATAAAATGTCAGAGCCTCCGGTTTCTAGCTGAGGGTCGTTTCCTGCCTCCACTAGTTCGGGGACCGGTCTCCCCCTTTGGCCTGACCCCTCCACGCAGGTGGATTCGGGCGTGCGGTGGCGACTCGCCCGTCCGCACCCCTGGGATCCCTTCATTCCTCGTTCCTGGAGCCTTCTCCGCTCCTCTTCCTTCCTTCTCCCTCTTGCAGGCCTGGGCCTCTGTTACTAGGCCCGCCTCCGGAGCAGAGCTCATGCAGAACCCCTGCTCCCTGCCACTTCTGCTCAGACTTCTCTGCACTGAACTAAGATGGTGCCCACCTTTTATACTCCCTTCTCAATGCACCCAGGAACTGCTTCCTCCCTGCTCCTGCACTGCAGGGTTCCCCTTCCTCAGTGTTCCCTCCCCCCACTCCAGCCAGGGACAGGGACTGTCGTGCCCATCTCAGGGGCATATTGGTCGCCCTGCCCCACGGCAATGTGGTGTAATGCATGCAGGTGTCGGGTCCTGATCCACACTCCATCCTTATCTGAGAGTGAGATATCACACCTCTGGGTGAGGTGCAATACGTCTGTAGCAACCAAGCCCTCGGTGCTACAGTTCCATTTATCTTCAGCCTAGGTGACGTATTGTGATACAGGGCCGTGATTTTGGCTATAAAAGGGTCCCCTAGACCCCTACCCCAAGCTTTTTAAGAGAATCATATATGGCGTGCCAGGAGACTCTATGGAATGCTTTCTCAGCATCCAACGAGAGTATCTACTTACAAATTTTTAACTGCATCTAGCCCAGGAAATACTTTGTGCCTAGTAGCAGTGTCTGCTAGTCAGCGGATTATCCCGGCTGTTAAGCAAGCTACACCACCTGTAGTTTGGACACTTAATTTTTTCAAAGGAAATGCTTCGGGACCACGGGATACTTAGTGAAGAGCATCAGGAGGCACCCCAAGGCATAGGGGCTGGGACTGGCACTAGGATGCCTTGCGGTGGACAGCCGAGCTCGATCCTTATAAAAGCTTTTTAACTGCAGCAGCTTTAGTGGACGCTACTGGAGCTGGAATTACGCGGCTGCTGGCATGAGACTTGCCCTCCAATAGATCCTTGTAAATGGATTTAAAGTGTATTCATTCAAATTAGAGGGACAATTTAAATTAAAAAGCTTAGAGCTGCCTCCACCACAGGGGGGCTCTCTCGACCCACCAGCGGACAGGCCCCAGTATTGGGAGAGGGGGGCTGGCCGTCAGGGTTCACCGCGGCTCTGGCACAAACCCGGCGACACGGAGGTGGCACGGGCAGGAGCGGACTGGCCGTCTCGGCTTCTCACTTTTTGGATTTTAGAAGGGCATGACATGCCTATATCTGTGTCTCCCCCTCCTTTTACTCCTCCACCTCTTTTCTTTTCGCATGACTATATGTACTTGTCACTTTTCCATGTGTTAGTTGTGTCTTCTGAGCAGTTTGTCAGCTTTTGGACACCTTTGAAGGTGTTTTCTATGTGTTTCTATGTGTTTTTGTTTGCCTGCCATTGGTTTTAACGGTGTTCGAAGGTGTTCGACGAACAGTTCGACGAACAGTTCGGCGAACACACGGGTGTTCGACGAACCGAACCGAACTCGAACACTACGGGGGTGGCTCAACACTAGTAATTAACAGCACCTGTAACTTACCTGTGGCACCTAAAAGGTGTTGGCAATTACTAAATCACACTTGCAGCCAGTTAACATGGATTAAAGTTGACTCAACCTCTGTCCTGTGTCCTTGTGTGTGCCACATTGAGCATGGAGAAAAGAAAGAAGACCAAAGAACTGTCTGAGGACTTGAGAAACCAAATTGTGAGGAAGCATGAGCAATCTCAAGGCTGCAAGTCCATCTTCAAAGACCTGAATGTTCCTGTGTCTTCCGTGAGCAGTGTCATCAAGAAGTTTAAAGCCCATGGCACTGTGGCTAACCTCCCTAGATGTGGACGGAAAAGAAAAATTGACAAGAGATTTCAATGCAAGATTGTGCGGATGGTGGAAAAAGAACTTCGACTAACATCCAAGCAAGTTCAAGCTGCCCTGCAGTCCAAGGGTACAACAGTGTCAACCCGTACTATCCGTCGGCATCTGAATGAAAAGGGACTGTATGGTAGGATACCCAGGAAGACCCCACTTCTTACCCCAAGACATAAATAAGCCAGGCTGGAGTTTGCCAAAACTTACCTGAGAAAGCCTAAAATGTTTTGGAAGAATGTTCTCTGGTCGGTCAGATGAGACAAAAGTAGAGCTTTTTGGGAAAAATCATCAACATAGAGTGTACAGGAAAAAAAAAGAGGCATTCAAAGAAAAGAACACGGTCCCTACAGTCAAACATGGCGGAGGTTCTCTGATGTTTTGGGGTTGCTTTACTGCCTCTGGCACTGGACTGCTTGAACGTGTGCATGGCATTATGAAGTCTGAAGACTACCAACAAATTTTCAGCATAATGTAGGGCCCAGTGTGAGAAAGCTGGGTCTCCCTCAGAGGTCATGGGTCTTCCAGCAGGACAATGACCAAAAACACACTTCCAAAAGCACTATAAAATGGTCTGAGAGAAGGCACTGGAGACTTCTAAGGTGGCCAGCAATGAGTCCAGACCTGAATCCCATAGAACACCTGTGGAGAGATCTCAAAATGTCAGTTTGGATATGGCACCCTTCAAATATCAGGGACCTGGAGCAGTTTGCCAAAGGAGAATGGTCTACAATTCCAGCAGAGCATTGTAAGAAACTCATTGATGGTTACCGGAAGCGGTTGTTCACAGTAATTTTGGCTAAAGGTTGTGCAACCAAGTATTAGGCTGAGGGTGCCAATACTTATGTCTGGCCCATTTTTGGAGTTTTGTGTGAAATGATCAATGATTTGATTTTTGCTTCATTCTCTTTTGTGTTTTTTCCTTGCAAGCAAATTAAATGAAGATAATAATACCAAAGAATTTGTGATTGCAATCATTTTCAGGAAACTGAGTATTATCTGACAGAATTGCAGGGGTGCCAATACTTTTGGCCACCACTGTATACAATTATTTTTCAGTGCCATAGAAATGGAGCATTGAGAAATAAGGACTCTTAATGACTTCTGTTAAATCTGTTTCGGGAATCAATAGGTTGATAAAGTACATTTTGCTTTTAAGCACCATGCAAGGTTTGCAGAGTATCAGACATGCCAAAACATAGAGAGTCCCCCTTAACTGACCCCATTTCTATACTAGATACTTTAAATTATTCAATAGTTGATGTATTGCGCATGATGAGCTTATAATTTCTTTCGAAAAGGAAAGGAGGACCTTATCACTATTTTCCCTGTAAATTTAGCTTGAATACTTACTGCTAGCTGGAAAAAGAAAATAACATAACCAGAAATAACCCCTGTGGAGACACAAGGGTCAGTGGGTGCTCTCGTCCGCTGACCTGGCTGTCTTTAGAAAGAATGCATGGACCAGGGCTCATTTCACTTTCCACTGAATGCTCGTACTCCTTCCCCGTGAGCAGAATACTACTCAGGCAACACAGGGCGAGGGTAACACACTACGGTAATAATTTATTGGATCAACAGCAATCAATATTGATACTCATGCTAGAGCAACTCCATTTTGTCTGCTTGCTTTAAAATCATGTTATTATCACTCCTTGCATAACATACATTCTTTCTTTCTCTTCCCATGGAACATCTCTCACACTAACTTTTTCTCAAGAGAACATTTTGTCAGACACTCTGTTATCTAACTTGTTTAGGCCAGGTTTGACCTTGTAAAATTTCCATAGTGCTTCGAATTAACGATGATAATATGACCATATATGTGTTTCCGTAATAATTGTACTAACATTAGTTAGCCTATAGTATTGTAGTATGGCTGTAGAGTTGATTGGCTATTAAAATACTCAAAACAATATAAAATGTTAAGCAAAATAAATGGGATCAGAGATTCTTTGAATCCTCCCAATGCAGAACATTGTTTCCGTTTGGTTTTCTGTGGATTGCAATCAACATAATAATTTGACACTCACTTGATCAACCGTGAAGGGTTATTTCCCTCCCTTAAAAATAGTACAGTCCCAGCAAGTACATAAGTTGGTAGAAATGACAGAGTCTCACCGTTCTGCTTGTTCACGGGGAATTAGAACATCTGCGACTTCTGGAAGCCAACTATCCCAAACAGCGACACCCCGCTTTTGGTGGGCACCCATATAGAGGAGATAGTGTCAAGCTTAGGAAGCTGACAGCCCATTGAGAGATGTGGCCAGGTCACCTGATTGCCCCAACTTGGGTTCTCCAAATGTCTCCGTGGGTTCAGTGATGGGCAGTAGATCAAATCTGTATTCCTCCAGTTGGAACCATGGTGCCTTGGTTGCTGTCCTCTATAGTTTCTTGGTAGACGGAGAGAGATCCCTTTTTATACTCATAGCTGTGCTTCAGGGCATTATCCAGAGGTTTGGGGGGAGGTGGGAGGATGTCATCTCTCATTGTTCGAATGTTCGTTTAACCTGTATATTTTGTCCTTCAATATTTGAAGAACAATAAGCTGCATGGACTGATACAGTAGGTAGTCAGCAGGTATTCACCAAATTAAAAACATTGATTGTTCAATCAACCTGCGCCTTTGATCCTTAAGGATTGCAGAACAATAAGCTGCAAAGACTGATACAATAGATAGTCAGCACCCATTAAACAAATCAACAAACATCAATTCAACCTACAAGAGTTAACTTTCAGACTATTATGAACAATAGCTCATGTCCCTGGGCCTACTGAATTATACGTCTGGCATAATTAGGCATAAAAGCATTGTCGTCACAACCCCGTTTTAAAATTTGCACCCATATGATAAGCCAAGTTTTAATCTCATGAAAAATTGGGATTACTCTGTTGATCCTCCTTTAAGTAATATGCAGTAAACTTGTAATGTATAAAAAAATATGAATAATAATTTGTACTTAAAAAGGAGACATTTCCAAATCATCACATTTGTCAGTAATCATGGATGTTGTTCTGACAAAAGTAATTTAATTGAAAGAAAGACAGTCTCCTTTATTTTAAATAAATGTTCTCTGTCCCTCTTTTCCCTTTTATTACTATAAAATAAAAAATAATAAATTACCATATTTCTCATCTGTCCTCTGAGAATCTATTGATGCCCATGTCCCACTGAAAAAGACAAAAAATAATTAAACACCATATTCCTCACCTGTCTGATGAAAATCCATTAATGGCCATGTCCTACGAAGATCCGGATGATTTGAAGAGCGGTCACATCAGTGATGCGATCGCTCTCTACGTCAGCCGGAACAATCTCAGAGTGTGATTACACTGAAGTTCTCACTCAACGAGCGGTGCTGTAAGTGAGGTGACCAGGGTTCATCAACTATTAAGTCCGGTGACCTTGTCCACATCAGCGCTACACACTGCAGGAGCATAATCACGCTCCTGTCTCAGTGTGTTCTGGGTGGCTTGCTGAGCGATCACATCATGCCATTGCTCAACAAACCACCTAGATGTAGCAGAGCTGGAGTTCTTTGTGGGACATATATAGATTATCTTCTCAAAGGACAGGTGAGGAATATGGTGGTTTATTATTACTATAGGGTTAGTAATGGGGGCATCTTACAGATGCCTCTCCATTACTAACCAGTGGGTTTGATGTCAGCTGACATTACAAAGCTGACATAAATCCCTCAACTATTACCCCACTTGCCTTTGCACCAGGGCAAGTGGGAAGAGCTAGGCTGACATCAAGCACACAGGCTAGTACTGTAGTCAGATTGTAATAAAAACACAGCAAGAATAAAGTTCTTTAATTGAAATAAAGTCACAGATTCTGTTATTTGAAATAAAACACTCCGTCCCTCTTTTACCCATTTATTTAAAAAAACAAAACAAAAAAAAACCACCATATTCCTCATCTATCTAACGAGAATATACATTCCACTCCAGTCTCAACGTCAGCCGGCAGGCATGGATAGCGGTTGCATCACTGATGTGACTGGTGTCCAAATCATCCGGATCGTATATGATATGGATTATCTTCTCATAGGACAGGTGAGGAATATGGTGTTTTTTTATTTTTTGTCTTTTACATGGGACATGGGTATTGATGGATTATTTATTGTCGGAAAGGGGAGTATAACTTTGCTTTTTTAATTCTGTTTAAAATAAAGGAGTCTGCCTTTATTTTAATTAAAGGACTTTATTCTGGCTCGATATTTCTTACAATATAACTATGAGGTTAGTAATGGGGGCGTCTTATAGACGCCTCTCCATTACTAACCCCTCGGCTTGATGTCAGAGGCCATAAAACAGCTAATAGATGCAACCACTGTGGCTGCTACTTTTAGCCTGGGAAGGGCCAATATCAGGGGCCCCTGCTCAGTCTGAGAATACCAGCCCCCAGCTGTCTGCTTTAGCTTGGCTGGATGTCAAAAATAGGGGGGGACCCCACGCCAATTTTTTCCATTATTTAATTAAATAATAAAAAAACGGCATGGGACCCCTCTAATCTTGATAACCCGCCATGATAAAGTTGACTGCTGGGGCCTGCAGCCCGCAGCTGTCAGTTTTGCCAGCACTGGTCATTTTTTTAAATTATTTATTTATTTAAAGCACAGATGCTGGCTGATGAATACTCTCATCAGCCTCACCTGCTCCTGCTGGTATGAGTGAGAGCAGGTGTAGGATGATGAGAGTAGTACTGTAACCAGCGGTAACCTTTTTACTTCTGGTCACAGCTGCTGGCTCACATGCTCTCATCTGGCAGTGTGGGAACCTCAGCTCTCTGAGCATGCCAAACCCAAACATTCCTGAAGAAGTCCAAGTTCGGGGTCCGTTCACAGACACTAGGTGTTCGGTACAAACCTTGAACTTCACTGTTTGGGTTCGCCCATCATTACTGGTAACAACAACATTCAGTATCTCCTTACCATTGTTAAGGCTATATTGTGAATTGTAGGTTCAAGTGATTCATTTAAATGTGGGGCTGACCTGACAATACAATTACTGCTGTACTAAGCATGGTGCTCTATTCATGTCATTCTATGCACCCATTGGCGCACCTGTGATATGTCAGCTGAGGATCTGCTGAAGAACTCCAAATTCTCCTGTGAACGCAAGCATTTAACTGGCATTCATAGGAGACCGTGTTTTTTTCAATATATATAGAACAAGTGCTGATGCACTGCTATGTATAGTACAAGCGATGAGATGATCGTAGGTTCAAGTCCCCTTAGGAGCTTAACAAATACAGTATAAAATGATACAGCGTAATGAGCAAAAAATCAAAATATCAGAATTATGTTTTTTTGACATCCACAACACTGCAATAAAATGCAATAAGAGGAGATCAAAACATTGTATTTACCCCAAAATGGTATTAGTAAGAATGTCAGCTCAGGATGCAAAAACATGCTCTCACATAGACCCATATTTGAAAATTGAAAATGTTATGGGTCTCGGAAAATGGAGACACAAGAAAAAAATTTTTTTTTACAAATGTATGAATTTTTTTCACCACTTAAATAAAAAAATGATACATTTTTGCTATCTGTGTGAACAAACTGACCTGGAGAATAATATTGTCAGGTCAGTTTTACCGTATAGTGAACATGGTAAATAATACAACTCCATAACAATTGTGGAACGGCACTTTTTTGAATTTTCTACGCACTTGGAATTCTTTCCAGAGCATCATGTGGTAAAATTTATGAAGTCATTGAAAAGTACAACTTGCCCCACAAAAAACAAGCCCTTACGTGGTTATGAGGACAAAAAAATAAAAAAGCTATGGCTCATGGAAGAAGGTGAGGAAAAAATGAAAACAATAAAAACAGAAAATAACAGTCATGAAGAGTAGTGTTGAGCGAGCACTAAAATGCTCGGGTGCTCGAAGCTCCGGCCGAGCTCGCCGTGATACTCGGGTGTTCGACCCGAGCAGCGAGCCCAATGTTACTCTATGGGAGACCCGAGCATTTTTGCGGCGGCACCCCCGGCAGTCTTTTAAAAGCCTAACAAGTGCCCAAAACGATAGTGACAGTGCTCAAATGACATGGGGAAAGCATGGGGATGACCCCAGGAAGCATTTCTGACCCCCAGGTCACTGCTGTCAACAACGTGGTCAGAGGTATTAAGCCACTTTTAAGGGCTCACAATAAAACGTTCAAAAACGAAACTGAAACTGCTTTCCTGTGAAATATGTTAAGGAAGTTCCTTTCCAGGGTAAAGACTTGTGAATAAAGTAAAATAAATAACCAAAAAACAAAATTCTTCTCCACACCTTGGGCTATGTTCACAAGTAGCATTTTTTATGCGTTTTTGCACTTTTGTATTGCTTTCAACCGTGACAAATGCATTCACCGGGAAATGTCATTTTAACATTTTACAACCTTATCTGGCCATGTGCTGTGTGACACATGCATACAGTGCTGAAAAGACATGGGAACAGCATGGAGAAGGCCCCTGGAAGCATCTCTGACACCCAGGTCACTGCTTAAAAGTGTGCCCATCAGAAGACATCCTTGCCGCATCAGAAGATGCAGACTTGCAACTATCCCCATGCAAGTCCTTCTCCCAGAGCAGTGTTCAATTGTACCTCCCCCATTCCTTGCAATGTAAGCGCAAGTATGCAGCCTGCCACCCACCCACCCCCAGGCTGCAATACCATACTGTGGCTTGCACTTGAAATTGGGCCTTTTAGGCATGTGGAGGCGGAATCAGGCCACTACGTCATGGCTGCGTTGGCGGCCTGGTATCCAAACTCAATCGCCAGCCGCCCGGCTGCCGGGTGTCCACACTCGGTCCCCAGCCACCAGGGGGCGGCCGGGTGTCCATACTCAGTCCCCAGCCGCCCCACGGCCGGGTGTCCACACACGGTCCCCAGCCACCTGGGGGCAGCCGGATGTCCAAAAACGGTCCCCAGCTGCCCCTATTTCTCCTGTCAACTTCCCCCCACACATTTTTCTTAGCCCGGCCTGCTTTAGGGCAGCATTGGACGAGCCCACCAGAGAACCAGACTCCTCCGGTGGGCCCTGGCTTCTCCATCAGGGGAGTTGAGAGTGCCAAGGTGAGGAGCATGATAATGATGATGGAAGTTAGCATCTGTTTTGATTTCTTGGAATGCAAGAGTAAGTGTGCAGCCTGTCACTCACCACCCCCAGGCTGCAATAACATACTGCTAGCTTGCACTTGAAATGGGGCCTTTTAGTTTGGAGGAGGCCGAAGCTGGCCACTACCTCATGGCTGCTTCGACAGCGAGGTATCCATACTCAGTCCTCAGCCGCCCGGCGGCCGGGTGTCCACGCTTGGTCCCCAGCCACCAGGGGGCGGCCTGGTGTCCATACTCAGTCCCCAGCCGCCCCGCGGCCGGGTGTCCACCCACGGTCCCCAGCCGCCTTGGGGCATCCAGGTGTCCATAAATGGTCCCCAGCCACCCCTATTTCTCCTGTCACCTTCCCACACACTTTTGTTAGCCTGGCCTGCTTTAGGGCAGCATTGGACAAGCCCACCAGAGAACCAAACTCCTCCGGTAGGCCCTGGCTTCTCCATCAGGGGAGTTGAGAGTGCCAAGGTGAGGAGCATGATGATGATGATAGAATTTAGCATCTGCTTTGTTTTCTTGGAATGCAAGTGTAAGTGTGCAGCCTGCCACCCACCCATCCCCAGGCTGCAATACCAAACTGCTAGCTTGCACTTGAAATGGGGCCTTTTAGTTTGGAGGAGGCCGAAGGTGGCCACTACCTCATGGCTGCTTCGGCAGCGAGGTATCCATACTCAGTCCCCAGCCGCCCCTATTTGTTCCGGTGTGCCTTATACATAAGATTAAGCGCGCATACCAAAACATTACCTGTGCCCTCCCCTGTGCATTTAGTGTTAAGGACAGCCTATTCCGCTGTAGTGTGTGCATGCCAAACCCCTGTTCATGGTACATGCGAAGATGCCTCCCACCCTGCACCTGTCGTTGCAGACTTGCAACTATCCCCGTTCAAGTCCTTGACCAAGGGCAGTGTTCAATTGTACCTCTCCCATTCCTTGCAATGCAAGCACAAGTATGCAGCCTGCCACCCACCCACCCCCAGGCTGCAATACCAAACTGCTTGCTTGCACTTGAAATTGGGCCTTTTAGGCATGTGGAGGCGGAACCTGGCCACCACGTCATGGCTGCTTTGGTGGCCTGGTATCCATACTCAGTCGCCAGCCGCCAGGTGGCCGGGTGTCCACACTCGGTCCCCAGCTACCAGGGGGCGGCCGGTTGTCCATACTCGGTCCCCAGCTGCCCCGCGGCCGGGTGTCCACACACGGTACCCAGCCGCCTGGGGGCAGACGGGTGTCAATAAACGGTCCCCAGCCGCCCCTATTTCTCCTGTCAACTTCCTCCCACACACTTTTCTTAGCCTGGCCTGCTTTAGGGCCGCATTGGACTAGCCTACGAGAGAACCAGACTCCTCCGGTGGGCCCTGGATTCTAAATCAGGGGAGTTGAGAGTGCCAAGGTGAGGAGCATGATGATGATGATAGAAGTTAGCATCTGCTTTGTTTTCTTGGAATGCAAGCGCATGTATCTAGTAGCGGCTAGGCCTGAGGGGGTCAGCATTTTGGGGCATATTCTACCTCCTCCGAGGATTGCTGGATGTTTTCCTGCTACTATCCCAGTTCTATAACTCCCGATAAAACAAAGCTTCAGGTGATAAATGATGGATGAGGTGGTGGCAAAGGTGAAAGAGTAGGAGGAACTGGGACCATTCACATCAATATCAGGCCAGTCAACCACATATGTCTTGTAGGATATGTTTCTGTAACTAAAGAAGCGGTTCGGCTACACAGTTATAGGGCATACAGTGAGTGCAATGCCTACCAAAAATTTCGAGGCACTCCAATGCCCCTTGGAAATGACATGGAGGTCAGAGGGCCTTAACTAAACCGTTTTTTCCATTTATAGCAACTGGGTCTCCTGTACACTGTTGGCCTAAGCAGTGAATGGAAGGCTTTCCAAAAATTATGAGGAACTGCAATGCCCCTTGAAACAGACGTGGATTACAGCGTACTAAAAACCTTCTACCCATTATAGGGGAGTGGGTCTCCCTTAGTTTTCGCCTTTGCATTGAAAAGCAAAAGCTGACTAAAATTAGGAGGAAATGCAATGCCCGTTGGAAGAGTCGTGGAGGTTAGAGGTAATTAAAAACAACATTTCAATTCCCCTTGAAATAGCTGTGGAGTTCAGAGTGGCTTAAGAAGATGCTTTTAATGCCCCTTTGAAGAGATGTGGAGGTCACAGTAGCTTAACAAGACGGATTTAATGCCCCTCGGAAGAGACTTGGAGGTCCCAGTAGCTTAACAAGACGGATTGAATGCCCCTTGGAAAAGTGGTGAAGGTCGCAGTAGCTTAACAAGACGGTTTGAATGCCCCTTGGAAGAGACATGGAGGTCCCAGTAGCTTAACAAGACAGTTTTAATCCCCCTCGTAAAAGTGGTGGAGGTCGCAGTAGCATAACAAAACGCTTTTAATGCCCCTCAGAAGAGATGTGGAGGTCCCAGTAGCTTAACAAGACAGTTTTAATGCCCCTTCTAAGAGACGTGTAGGTCCCAGTAGCTTAACAGGACGGTTTGAATGCCCCTTGGAAGAGACGTGGAGGTCTCAGTAGCTTAACAAGATGGTTTTAATGCCCCTTGGAAAAGTGGTGGAGGTCACAGTAGCTTAACAAGACAGTTTTAATGCCCCTTACAAGAGCCATACAGTACAGTATCTTAAAAATATTATTCCCATTATTGGGGAGTGGGTCTCCCACAGTCTTTGCTTATGCCTTCCAAGCAATGGCTGACAAAAATAAGGACGGAGGAACTTTTAATAATGGCAACACGGACCACGGTCTCCCTGGTGGTATAGTGGTGGAGGCTGAGGATAAGGAGAAGAACATAAAACAGCCGAAATGAGGAAGCGTATACCCATGTGTGGGTGTGAAGCGGTGCATGTGAACACACCTCCCGAAATAACACAGTGGATTTGACTTTATGTTACTCTGCTGTCATTTGGTGGTGATGAGAAGTCTGGCCCAATCCAGCCCTTGTTCATTTTGATAAGGGTCAGCTTGTCAGCATTGTCAGTTGGCAGGCGAGTGCGCTCATCAGTTATAATTCCCAGAGCGGCACTAAAAACACGCTCTGATAACACGCTAGTGGCAGGGCAGGCCAGGACCTCCAAGGCATACAGAGCGAGTTCATTCCCAGTGTCCAGCTTGGATACCCAATAATTAAAAGGCACAGAGGAATCACGGAGGACGCTGGTAAGGTCGGCAAGGTACTCCCTCACCATCTTTTGAAACTTTCCACTCCTTGTGAGATTACCCCGCGCCTCAGGGTCTGTCTGAAGGGAGGGTCTGAGAAAACTGTCCCAGAATGTTGACAGTGTTCCCCTGCCTCTGCTGGATTGGAGTTGCATCTCTCTCCCATGTACACCTTAGTTGGGCAACGTACTGTGACCCCTGCCTCTTGCGTGTTCAGATGGGAATTTTTTAACAGTTCTGGAGCAAGGGCCTTCTGGTACTGCCCCATTTTTGTAGACCTCTCCACCTCAGGAATAAGAGAGTGAAAGTTCTCCTTGTAGCGGAGGTCTAAAAGTGTCACCAACCAGTAATGACTGTCACCCAACATTTTGACAAAGCGAGGGTCACGGTTAAGGCAGCGTAACATAAAGTCAGCCATGCGTGCCAGACTGGTAACGGGCAAGACTTCCGTGTCCTCACCAAGATGACGACTGACCATGCTCTCCTCCTCCTCCTCCTCCCCCTTGTCCTCAGGCCTCCCACACTGAACCGACGGTATGACAGTTGTACGGGTACTACCGTCTACAGCGCATGATGCAAGCTCCTGTTCTTCCTCCTCCTCCTCCTCTCCCTCATTGTCCCCCAATGTACGTTGGGATGAGATGAGGCTGGGCTGTGTGTAATCGACCGCTATGGCTTCTTGATCCATCTCATCATACTCTGGCTGCAATGCCTCCTCTTTAATTTTCTACAGAGAGCATTGCAAAAGACAGACAAGTGGAATGCTGACGCTAATGATGGCTTCATCGCCACTCACCATCTTGTTGGACTCCTCAAAGTTTGTCAAGATGGTACATATGTCAGACATCCAGGTCCACTCCTGAGGTCTTATGTGTGGAGTCTGACCTGAATATTGATGGCCTTGTTGCAGCTGGTACTCCACAAATGCTCTATTCTGCTCACAAATCCTTTGCAACATGTGTAGGGTAGAGTTCAAACGTGTGGTGACATCACACACCAGTCGGTGTGATGGAAGCTGCAAACGCTGCTGCAACACAGCAAGGGCGGATGAAGCTGTAGCCGACTTGCGAAAATGAGCTGACAGGCAGCGTACTTTCACAAGCAGATCTGGCAACTCAGGGTACGATTTAAGAAACCGCTGAACCACGAGGTTAAGCACATGAGCCAGGCATGGTAGGTGTGTGATCTCGCCTCGCCTCAGAGCCGTCAGCAGGTTACGACCATTGTCACACACGACCATGCCTGGATGTAGGTTCAGCAGTGTCAGTCACAGATCTGCCAGCTCTTTCACAGCTGTCCACAACTCACAAGCAGTGTGAGGTTTCTCACCTAAGCTTATGAGTTTCAGCACAGCCTGTTGCCACTTGGCGGAGGGAGTACTGCAGTGCTTCCAGCTTGTAACTGATGTGGTGATATCTGAGATGGAGGCTGAACATGAGGAGGAGGATAATGCGAAGGAGCTGTACACTGTGGGGGCAACTCTGACTGACATAGGGCCCGCAATCCTCGTGTCAGGAGGATGTGTTCCGTCCCAAGGTCCGACTGGGTCCTGGCTTCCACTATGTTTACCCCGTGTGCCGTCAGGAAGATGCACCGTCCCTGGCCACAAGCACTTGTCTAAGTGTCCATTGTCAGGTGGATTCTCCCAGTAACTGCATTGTTGAGGGCAGGGCAAATGATTTGGGACACATGCTTGTGTAGTGCGGGGATGGCACACCGGACAAAATAGTGTTGGCTGGGGAACGAGTACCGAGGGACGGCCACCGCCATAAGGTTGGGGAAGGATTCCATCTCCACCAGCATAAAGGCAGCATTTCCAGCGCAAGAAGTCGTGAAATGTGCGAATTTAGGACTGTGGCCTGTGGGGCGTTGGCTGTGAATTTCCGCTTTCGTTCAAAGATCTGGGATATGGACAATTGAACGCTGTGGTGGAACGTGTATGTGGATGTTGATTCTGTTTCTTGAGAAACTGCCAGAACAAGTGAAGACTGAGAGGAGGGGGCATCTTTGCATGCGGACAGGGGATTGCCTTGCACACACAACAGGGGGTACTATTGCGTGCCCAACAGCGGAAGAAGCAGTGGTGACACCCACTGACACTGGTCGTGGAACCTGGGGTTCACCCCACAAAGTCGAGTGCTTTGCTGCCATGTGCCTGATCATCCTGTTGGTGGTCAGACTGGTAGTTTTGTCACCCCTGCTGATGCTGGCATGGCAGGTGGTACAAATGGCCTTTTTGGCGTTATCAGCAGAGACTTTAAAAAAATTCCAGACTCTGGAAGACCTACAGGTTGTACTGGCAACGTCCCTCGTGTTGGTGTTACGGGGAACTGTTGCCTGCCACCACACTGCTTCTTCCTGCCTGTTGGGGTACTCTGCCTCCCTCACCCTGTGTGCTGCTGGCCTCGCTCTGCATATCCTCCTGCCACGTTGGGTCAGTTACTAGATCATCCACCACCTCCTCCTCTTCCACTTGCGCACCACGATCCTGCTCCTCACTTCCTGGCAATTGTGTCTCGTCATCGTCCATCTCTTGTGACAAATTGCCAGCGTCGACTTCCTGTGGCCGTGGCTGTTCAAATATTTGGGCATCGCTACATGGGATCTCCTCTTCCACCACTTCAAGTGGAGCAGGCGAGGGGCACAAATCTGAAAATGGACCAGTGAGCAGCTCTTCAGAGTGTCCAAGTGTGGGATCAGTTGCTTTCTGATGACACTCGGCGTGGTGGGAGGAAGTATCATCAGGGTGAGGAGGAGTATGCGGTCGAGACTCATGGCTACTAAGAGTAGACCATGTGGAAGACAGACGGGAGGTGGTGGTGCCCAGGTAACTGGAAGTATTATCTGCTATCCAATTAATAACCTGTTCACACTGATCAGTTTGCAATACTGGTGTTGTTCTGTGCTTCAATAGTAATTCGGTCAAGAAGTTGGAGCGAGAAGATTTGGCTGTTGCTTGTGGCACATTTTCACCTTGGCTACGGCCCCGTCCTCTGCACGCACCATCACCAGAACGTCCAGTTCCACGTCCCTTGCCTCGCGCCTTGCCCATTGTAAAGGAAGTAAAACAGCTTACACTCGCACTATCAATGGAAAAATGGTAATAAAAAGTAGATTAGAACCGTGAAAACCACAGTTCTATTTCTCTGGCTACACCCGACTCTTTTAAACAATCTGAACAATCATGGAGAAACTATTACTGTTTTTCTTTACGGAAAAAATGCCAAAAGCTGAATAATAGAGATTTTTTACCGTGGAATGGCAAAACCACAGTTATTGTTTACTGGAGTATACCAGACAATTTTAAATAGATATCTTTGCGGCTGAACAGTGAGCGACAAACTCAAACTGTTTATTTTTAGATACAAATGGCCCAAAAGTGGATAATACAGAGGTTTGAACCGTGGAACTTCAAAACCACACTTCTATTTCTCTGGCCTACACCAAACTATTTTCAACAGATATATTTGTGTCTGAAAAATCAGGGAGACACTATTAGTTTTTCTTTACGGCAAAAAATGGCAAAAGCAGGATAATACCGATATTTGACCCGTAGAACTGCAAAACCACACTTTTAATTCTCGGGCCTACACCAGACTATTTTCAACAGATATATTTGTGCCTGAACAATCTGGAGACACTATTAGTTTTTCTTTACGGCAAAAACTGGCAAAAGCAGGATAATACAGATATTTGACCCGTGGAACTGCAAAACCACACTTTTAATTCTCGGGCCTGCACCCGACTATTTTCAACAGATATATTTGTGTCTGAAAAATCAGGGAGACACTATTAGTTTTTTTTTTATGGCAAAAAATTCCAAAAGCAGGATAATACAGAGATTTGACCCGTGGAACTGTAAAACCACATTTCTATTTCTCGGGCCAAGACCCGACTATTTTCAACAGATATATTTGTGTCTGAACAATCAGGAGACACTATTACTGTTTTTCTTTACGGCAAAAAATGCCAAAATCAGGATAATACAGAGATTTGACCCGTGGAACTGCAAAACCACACTTCTATTTCTCGGGCCTACACCAGACTATTTTCAACAGATATATTTGTGTCTGAACAATCAGGAGACACTATTACTGTTTTTCTTTACGGCAAAAAATACCAAAAGCAGAATAATACAGAGATTTGACCCGTTGAACTGCAAAACCACCCTTCTATTTCTCTGGCCTACACCAGACTATTTTCAACAGATATATTTGTGTCTGAAAAATCAGGGAGACATTATTTGGTTTTTTTTTCCGGCAAAAAATGCCAAAAGCAGGATAATAGAGATTTTTTACCGTGGAACAGCAAAACCACAGTTATAATTTACAGGTGTATACCAGACTTTTTTAAATATATATATTTGCGGCTGAACAGTGAGCGACACACTCAAACTGTTTTTTTTAGATACAATTGGCCCAAAAGTGGATAATGCAGAGGTTTAAACTGTGGAACTGCAAAACCACACTTCTGTTTCTCTGGCCTACACCAGACTATTTTCAACAGATATATTTGTGTCTGAAAAATCAGGGAGACACTATTAGGCTTTTTTTTACGGCAAAAAATGCCAAAAGCAGGATAATACAGAGATTTGACCAGTGGAACTGCAAAACCACATTTCTATTTCTCGGGCCTACACCAGACTATTTTCAACAGATATATTTGTGTCTGATCAATCAGGAGACACTGTTACTGTTTTCCTTTACGGCAAAAAATGCCAAAAGCAGGATAATACAGAGATTTGACCTGTGGAACTGCAAAACCACACACCTATTTCTCTGGCCTACACCAGACTATTTTCAACAGATATATTTGTGTCTGAACAATCAGGAGACACTATTACTGTTTTTCTTTACTGCAAAAAATGCCAAAAGCAACTGCAAAACCACACTTCTATTTCTCTGGCCTACACCAGACTATTTTCAACAGATATATTTGTGTCTGAAAAATCAGGGAGACACTATTAGTTTTTTTTTATGGCAAAAAATTCCATAAGCAGGATAATACAGAGATTTGACCCATGGAACTGCAAAACCACACTTCTAATTCTCGGGCCTACACCAGACTGTTTTCAACAGATATATTTGTGTCTGAAAAATCAGGGAGACACTATTAGTTTTTTTTTACTGCAAAAAATGGCAAAAGCTGGATAATAGAGATTTTTTACTGTAGAACAGCAAAACCACAGTTATAATTTACTGGTTTATACCAGACTTTTTAAATATATATATTTGCGGCTGAACAGTGAGCGACACACTCAAACTGTTTTTTTTTAGATACAAATGGCTCAAAAGTGGATAATACAGAGGTTTGAACAGTGGAACTGCAAAACCACACTTCTGTTTCTCTAGCCTACACCAGATTATTTTCAACAGATATATTTGTGTCTGAAAAATCAGAGACACACTTTTTTTTGGGGGGGGTGGGGGCGGGGGGACACCAAAAGGTTAATAAGACGGGTATTTGTACAGTGTGAAGGAGGAAAAAAAAGAGTATTTAGATGAAAAAAAAGGATTTTTCCTGGCCCCCGAGACCTGGAGCCTAGTCCAGCAATTTCAGCAACAGGAGCACATAGGACTGTAATGCAGCGTTTGCTGGTATAACCACTGCATCTCCTATACAGCCTGCCTCTCTGATATCTGGGATGGATATTAGTCCTGAGAAGGACTGTATGTTTGATCTGGCAGCCTTTACAGACCCTACACTTACTATTTTGCAGTATATATCTCTCCCTAAATCAGCAGCACTGTCCCTACACTGTCTGATCCCAGCCGTCTGTGTCCAAGATTGTGGCGCCTGGTTTTAAATACTTGAGGTGACGCTGTGCAGCCAGCCAATCAATGTAATGTCCACAACCAACATGGCTGCGGCATTCCAGTGACTGGCTGGCAATCCCTGCATGTTCATTGGCTCTGTAAAGAGCGCCAAACATGCAGGGCGGAGACCCGAGCTCCCGCCCGAGTAACCCTTAAATGCTCGGTGCTCGCCGAACATCCCGAGTAGCGTGATGCTCAGGTGAGTACCCAGCAGTGTCGAGCATGCTCGCTCAACACTAATGAAGAGCTTAAAGCCAATTGAGTTAAAATGAAAAGGAAATAAGATTATTTTCTGACCAATTTCAATTACTTTTTAATTGATACAACATTGGCATTAAAAAGTTTATCATAAAGTTGCACAAAAACAGTATACTCAAGCAGCCTTAAAATAAAAACAGAGACAAATTGCTCAGCAAGCACTACTACAGTCATCCAAGAATTAGTCATCATAGTAATGTACAAGCATAAATTTTCTTTAGCATGATTCAATTCTGTAGTGCCAGAATGTGTATTTAGATATTAAAGAGATAAAACCTAATTTACAGTGTACTCCAATAACAAACGCTACAACTGTGATATAAACCACCATCAAAGTTTATGTTATCGGACACATCTTGGAAACACTTGCTTGATAAAATAAGTTCCTAATCTTACAAATGTAATGATGTAAGATTTGTGTAAGAAAATAATATTCAGTCTAGTGCAGAATATTCAGCACTCGTCTGTACCTGTATCACAGATAAAGATCTTTTCAGCCTTGGTGCACCACCATTGATGCTTAGACCACATGGTTCTTTTGTGTACAAGTAACATAAGAGATCAGTTGTCATGCAGCAATCAGTTGTTATGTTATGACAGATCCAACAAGGCAATAATATTTTTACTAATAATATTTTACAGAATGAAAAAAATTATATTTTATGATCTCTGTTTGTGTATTGGCTTCCTCCATGTACCAAAGTTTCTTCCCTCACTACAAAAATATAATGCTAATTAAATTGTTTTCCTATTAAAAAAAAAGAAATAGCCCCAGATGGTAAATTTATCTTGCCACAATTTAAGTAACAGATTTTAAGTATACTAAAATAAAACCAAAACCCCAAAAATTGAGCCAGAGCATATGTTGGTATAAGTGCAATGCATAGGTCTGCATTCACACTGTGGCCATTTAACAAGTAGAGCCTAAGAGAAATACAAAATAAGCAAATACCCTGTAGTAAGTAAATAAGTCGTAATAGTGCATGTAGTGCATGTAAATAATGTAGGTTACTTAGTTAACATTGTTTTGATAAAAAAAGATAAAAACCATGTGTCACCGCACGTTTGGTTGGTGACCAGGGAACAGGGGCTCCTACCGTGTCCCTAACACTAGGGGGAGCCGTAGCTCGCCATATTCCCCAGGATACCTCTGAAGGAGAGGATGCCGGGGACTCCGCCCTCGCCCTAACTCCTGAGATAGCCCTCCGCCTGTTCTCTTCACCCACCCAGGGAAGGGGGCGCTACTGTGCACCGTAGTACAATAACTTGATGAACAGGGCAACACAGACAAGGGTAAACAGAAAACTCCAGACACACAAAATATTCACTCACATATAATAGAGGAATGCACCGGGGTGTGAAGGTAAAGGAATAAACCAAAGTAGAGAAGGTTAAGGGATAATCACGCATGTAAACCAAACAACAGTCACTGTTTTGGAATTTTTTTCTTGGAAGCCAGTTTCTTCTTACATTTAAACTGATTACACCTCCAACTCTTCTTCTCAATACAACTCCTCTCTCTCCGCTAGCCATGCAGCAAGAGCTAGCTCTGACAAGGATTAGTAACATTGTAACATAGTTTTTAAGGTTGAAGGAAGACTAAGTCCATCTAGTCCAACCCATAGCCTAACTTGTTGATCCAGAGGAAGGCAAAAAAAAACCATGTGGCAAACACTAAGCTCCACATTGGGGAAAAAAATTCCTTCCCGACTCCATACGACAATCAGACTAGTTCCCTGGATCAACGCCCTATCAAGGAATCTAGTATTTATAACCTGTAATATTATACTTTTCAAGAAAGGCATCCATGCCCTTCTTAAATTTTAACAGTGAATCACTCATTACAACATCATGCGGCAGAGAGTTCCATAGTCTCACCGCTCTTACAGTAAAGAATCCCCATCTGTGATTATGTTTAAACCTTCTTTCCTCCAGATGTAGAAGATGCCCCCTTGTCCCAGTCTCAGGCCTCAGAGTAAAAAAATCAGTAGAAAGGTCTTTGTACTGTCCCCTCATATACTTGTACCTAGTAATAAGATCACCCCTAAGCCTTCTTTTTTCCACAGTAAATAACCCCAAGTGTAATAACCTGTCTTGGTATTGCAGACCCAGCAATCCTCTAATAACCTTGGTCGCTCTTCTCTGCACCCACTCTAGTTCAGCTATGTCTTTCTTATACACCGGAGACCAGAACTGTACACAGTATTCTAAGTGTGGTTGCACTAATGACATGTATAGAGGTAAAATTATGTTCTCCTTATGAGCATCTATGCCTCTTTTAATGCATCCCATTATTTTATTTGCCTTTGCAGCAGCAGCCTGACACTGGCCACTAAACGTGAGCTTGTCGTCCACCAATACACCCTGGTCTTTTTCAGTTACAGTTTTGCCCAGTGTTTTACAATTAAGCATATTATTATACATTTTATTTCCTCTGCCCAAGTGCATTACCTTACATTTATCCCCATTAAAGCTCATTTGCCATTTATCAGCCCAAGCTTCAAGTTTACATAGATCCTCCTGTAATATAAAATTGTCCTCCTCTGTATTGATTACCCTGCAGAGTTTAGTGTCATCTGCAAATATTGAAATATTACTCTGCATGCCCCCTACAAGGTCATTAATAAATATGTTAAAAAGAATGGGGCCCAATACTGACCCCTGTGGTACCCCACTGTTAACTGAGACCCAGTCTGAGTGTTTTCCATTAATAACTAGAGATGAGCGTTGTTCTACTCGAACTGTTCGCCAATCTCAAATTCGAGCTGTTTTGGGCGGTGTTCGAGCCGTTCGGCGAACACGAATAATTTGAGAAAAATTCGGCTGTTCGAGGTTATGTTCGATAACTGTTCGTGCACCAAAATCATAACTGGATTTTTTCTCAGTAATGATGAAAATTAATGTTAATACGCAGTTTGAGTGTACAGCGGGGTGGGGGGAGGGGCAGGGGATGGATCTCTGCAGGAACAATGAAGATCTCCATTTTTTTTTCTCTTTCCCGCATTTGCAGTGGGGAGGTGCAATCTGTCAGCCTATCAGCAGCGCACACACGGAGCGAAGTGCTTTTTTTCACACAAGCAAGGGCATGTGTCATTGGCATTGTATGTCACATGTCCTTGCCCTATAAGACCAAGCCATTTTCCCCGTCGCCACCATTTTCTCACTGCTGCAGCTGCGTGTTAGACGGCACCGCTGTTGCTGTGTGCGCTATACCTTGTTAATTTCAAGCCAATTTTCCCACAAATATACAGATAGCTTGGGAGTAGGGAATAGTTGTGATTGCAGTCCTTTTAAGGACTAGGTTACAGCATTTCCTACGACTTTTATCAGGGAGGTCTGTGCTCTTAAATAGATAGGTTGTGGGAGTAAAGACTAATTGTAATTGGAGTCCTTTTCAGGACTAGGTTACATGAGTTCCTATCAGTTTTTGCCAGGCAGGTCTGTGCCAGTGCTGTGCAAGTTTTTTTCACAGCATTTGGCTGAATCTAGCAAAGCTAATCCTTTTTGGCCTATTGCAGAGTGTGTTAGTCAGTGGAGTAGCCTATCTGTGTTGCAAGATATACCACCTGTGTATAGAATACCAATTTTTTTACTGCACCTAGTGAAGTAAAATCTTTTGGGCATAGCATCATTCTATTAGTCCATCTATACTGACCTCCATCAGGTTGCAAACTGAATATAATTTTTTTCTGCATCTAGCTCTGAAAAAATATTTGGGCTTCTAGCAGTGTTTGGGACTTGGTCTATTAGTCCATCTATACTGACCTCCATCAGGTTGCAAATTAAAAATAATTTTTTTCTTCATTTAGCTCTGAAAAAATATTTGGGCTTCTAGCAGTGTGTGAGACTTGTTCTATTAGTCCTTCTATACTGACCTCCAGCAGGTTGCAAATTGAATATAATTTTTTTCTGCATCTAGCTCTGAAAAAGTAGTTGGGCTTCTAGCGGTGTGTGGGACTTGGTCTATTAGTCCATCTATACTGACCTCCATCAGGTTGCAAACTGAATATAATTTTTTTCTGCATCTAGCTCTGAAAAAATATTTGGGCTTCTAGCAGTGTGTGGGACTTGGTCTATTAGTCCATCTATACTGACCTCCATCAGGTTGCAAATTAAAAATAATTTTTTTCTTCATTTAGCTCTGAAAAAATATTTGTGCTTCTAGCAGTGTGTGGGACTTGTGCTATTAGTCCTTCTATACTGACCTCCAGCAGGTTGCAAATTGAATATAATTTTTTTCTGCATCTAGCTCTGAAAAAATAGTTGGGCTTCTAGCGGTGTGTGGGACTTGGTCTATTAGTCCATCTATACTGACCTCCATCAGGTTGCAAACTGAATATAATTTTTTTCTGCATCTAGCTCTGAAAAAATATTTGGGCTTCTAGCAGTGTGTGGGACTTGGTCTATTAGTCCATCTATACTGACCTCCATCAGGTTGCAAATTAAAAATAATTTTTTTCTGCATCTAGCTCTGAAAAAATATTTGGGCTTCTAGCAGTGTGTGGGACTTGGTCTATTAGTCCTTCTATACTGACCTCCAGCAGGTTGCAAATTGAATATAATTTTTTTCTGCATCTAGCTCTGAAAAAATAGTTGGGCTTCTAGCGGTGTGTGGGACTTGGTCTATTAGTCCATCTATACTGACCTCCATCAGGTTGCAAATTAAAAATAATTTTTTTCTGCATCTAGCTCTGAAAAAATATTTGGGCTTCTAGCAGTGTGTGGGACTTGGTCTATTAGTCCATCTATACTGACCTCCATCAGGTTGCAAATTAAAAATAATTTTTTTCTGCATCTAGGTCTGAAAAAATATTTGGGCTTCTAGCGGTGTGTGGGACTTGGTCTATTAGTCCATCTATACTGACCTCCATCAGGTTGCAAATTAAAAATAATTTTTTTCTGCATCTAGCTCTGAAAAAATATTTGGGCTTCTAGCAGTGTGTGGGACTTGGTCTATTAGTCCATCTATACTGACCTCCATCAGGTTGCAAATTAAAAATAATTTTTTTCTGCATCTAGCTCTGAAAAAATATTTGGGCTTCTAGCAGTGTGTGGGACTTGGTCTATTAGTCCATCTATACTGACCTCCATCAGGTTGCAAATTAAAAATAATTTTTTTCTTCATTTAGCTCTGAAAAAATATTTGGGCTTCTAGCAGTGTTTGGGACTTGTTCTATTAGTCCTTCTATACTGACCTCCAGCAGGTTGCAAATTGAATATAATTTTTTTCTGCATCTAGCTCTGAAAAAATAGTTGGGCTTCTAGCGGTGTGTGCGACTTGGTCTATTAGTCCATCTATACTGACCTCCATCAGGTTGCAAATTAAAAATATTTTTTTTCTGCATCTAGCTCTGAAAAAATATTTGGGCTTCTTGCAGTGTGTGGGACTTGGTCTATTAGTCCATCTATACTGACCTCTATCAGGTTGCAAATTAAAAATAATTTTTATCTGCATCTACAGTACCTCTGAAAAAATATTTGGGCTTCTAGCTGTGTGTGGGACTATTTGTATTAGTCCATCTATACTGACCTCCGTCAGGTTGCAAACTGAATATATTTTTTTCTGCATCTACCTCTGAAAAAATATTTGGCCTTCTAGTAGTGTGTCGGACTTTCTCTATTAGTCCATCTATACTGACCTCCATCAGGTTGCAAATTAAAACTAATTTTTATCTGCATCTACAGTACCTCTGAAAAAATATTTGGGCTTCTAGCTGTGTGTGGGACTATTTGTATTAGTCCATCTATACTGACCTCCATCAGGTTGCAAATTCAAAATAATTTTTTTCTGCATCTAACCCAGCCAATAGTTTTGGCCTAATACCACAGTTTGGCCACTCAGCTCTGCTCGGTTACCATCCATTGTTTTTTTGTGCAAACAACTAAAGAGTTGTGAATTAGTTAACCACCAAAATGAGTGGAAAAAGGCCTGCTGCTGGTGGAAAGGGGAATAGGCGTGTTGGGAAGGGGAAAAAAGGTTGTGACCGTGGGGTAGGTGTTAAAGCAACAGTAACATCTGCAGAAGAAAGACCATCTTCCAGCCAAACTAAAATGTCTACTTCTTTTAGCGGACAATGTGATAAGATCCCTTTCTTACGGCCACGCCAATCGCTGCAAATTCCAGATGAGGCACAAAAACAGCAGGTGCTTCAACCGATATCAAGTGCTCCTTTAAGTGGGCTCTACTCCACATCAACTTCAACTTCACAAATACTCCAGTCCTCAAAGGTGTCACCCAAATCGCACTTGCTTCTTCACAGCTCCCAAATCTCCAGCTGCCCGTCTGAGTATGAGGTAGAACAGATGGTTGAGTCTGCAGAGCTGTTTACTCATACTATAGCCTGGGAATCAGAGGTCGACTCCAGCGCTTCTGTGAATCCAGACGAGGAAATGATCTGCACTGATGCCCAGAATCTTTATGAGTCGGATCCAGGACCAGACGCAGAAGGTTCTGACCATAATGTAGACCCTCATTCCCAAACTGTAACTGATGTTGGTGGAGACAATGAGGAAGACGATGATAAGACTCAAATACCTGATTGGAGCGACAACTTTAGTTTTTTGTCAGGGCAGGAACAGGTTGGCTCTGAGGACGACGGGTGTGATAACGCACAGGGTGATGATGATGAGGTCGGAGATCCCACTTACTGTCAACCCACAGTCAGCCAAGAGATGAGGTCAGCAGAGGAGGTGGAGGAAGATGCTAGTGACGACGAGGTCAGGTTGCGCCTTCCTGGACAGAGACGTAGTACTGGAAGCACGTCAACAACTGCATCCTCAAACACAACTCTGCCTCTCACCACAAGTCGTGGTGGCTCTTCAGGTCGCATGGGTGCTAAGCCTTGCATAGCCTGGGCATTTTTTCAGATCGATAAAGATGACCCAACTCGTGTTATCAGTAACATTTGTCAGCAAAAGCTAAGTAGAGGCCAAAAAATACATAGTTTGAGTACTTCATGCATGAACCGGCACATGGACATGAAGCATAAGTTGCAGTGGGAAGCTCAGTGTGCTACAATGCGGCCTAGCCGGCCGGGCCAATCACCGTCTGCCATATCTTGTGCATCCGCGGCCTCTTCATCCTCTGTGACTGGGGGGACAGCAGTCACACCTGTTTTGGGGCGCAGACCTGCCACCTCTTTACCCGCAACAGCCAGCGTGATTGGCAGGTCATCATTTTCTTTGGAGGTGGTAACACCAGCTGGTGTTGAGCGCTGTCCGACATCGATAGCACCACCTTTGGATCAAGGCAACCTAACATGTCCGCCTGCATCTTCCTCACAGACCGGCAGTTTGCCGGGGACACCCTTATCAACCCCGTCTAAGCACAATAGCCAGCCCTCGGTCCCTCAGATGTGGACAAGTAAAAGACCATTTCCTCCTAGCCATGAGAAAGCTAAGAGGTTGAATTTCACCATCTGCAAGCTCTTGGCTACAGAAATGCTGCCTTTCCGCCTGGTGGACACAGAGGATTTTCGAGACCATATGTCCGTCACAGTGCCCCAGTACCAGATGCCCAGTCGGCACTACTTCTCAAAGAAAGGTGTGCCTGCGCTCCACCAGCATGTCGCACACAACATCACCGCTTCTTTGAGAAACTCTGTGTGTGACAGGGTGCATTTCACCACAGACACTTGGACGAGTAGGCATGGACAGGGGCGTTACATGTCGCTGACTGGGCACTGGGTAACTATGGTGACAGCAGGACAAGGGGCTGCTGTCCAAGTCTTGCCGTCCCCACGAGTTGTGCGTCAATCCTCTTTATGTCAAAGTTCCTCCACTGCTTCTGCCTCCTCAACCTCCTCTCAGTCTTCCACCTGCACCCAAAGCCTGTCTGGTCATGCCACAAGCTTTCTAACTGCGCAGAAGGGATCCTGCACACCTCCTTACTATGCTGGCAGTAGGGCTCAACGTCATCAGGCGGTTTTTACATTGAAATGTCTGGGAAATGTGAGTCACACAGCTGAGGAGTTGTGGTCAGCTCTGGAGAACCAATTTCATGAATGGTTGTCTCCACTGGACCTGAAACCAGGGAAGGCCGTGTGCGACAATGCTGCAAACCTGGGTGCGGCCCTTCGCCGGGGCAATGTCACACACGTGCCTTGTATGGCTCACGTGTTGAACCTGGTTGTCCAGCAATTTTTAGCCCACTATCCCAGACTAGATGGCCTTCTGCAGAGGGCACGGTCGCTGTGTGCTCACTTCCGCCGTTCGCATCCCGCAGCTCAGCGACTTACATCTCTACAGAAGTCGTTGGGCCTGCCACTTCACCGGCTAAAATGCGATGTGCCTACCCGGTGGAATTCAACTCTGCACATGTTGCGGCGACTGTGGCAGCACCGACAAGCCCTGGTGCAATACGTTCTGACGTATAGCCTGGGCCAACGAGATTCAGAGGTGGGGCAAATCACGCTGGAGGAGTGGTCTCAGATCAGGGACCTATGCACCCTTCTGCACAGTTTTGAAATGGCGACGAAGATGTTTAGTGCTGACGATGCCATTATCAGCATGACTATTCCGGTGATTTACATGCTGGAGCACATGTTAAACAGAATTTGGAGTAAGGTGGTGGCACAAGAGGAGGTGGAGGAAGTAGAGGAGGAGGAGTTGTATGCGGAAGGGCTAACATCTGCAAGGTCCAGACGGTCGGCAGCACCAAGGCGGCAGGCATGTGAGGGTGGGGGAGATGGTTTTACCAGGGCGCATGGTAGCAGCCAAACTAGTGAGGAAGGTGCAGGAGCCCAGGAAGAAGTGGAGGGCGAACTGATGGAAGACTCATTAGATGAGGGAGACCTTGATCACATTTCTGTTGTGCGAGGTTGGGGGGAGAGGACAGAGGAAGGAAGCATGATTGTTACCTCGCCACCAACACAACAGGTACTTGGTGCTCCTGGATGCGCAACACACATGAGTGCCTTCTTGCTGCACTACCTGCAACATGACCCTAGAATTGTGAGAATTAGAAATAATCCTGACTACTGGGTTGCCACACTGTTAGATCCCCGGTACAAAAGTAAATTTGCAGAAATTATTCCTGCCATAGAAAGGGATGCACGCATGCAGGAGTATCAGCAGAGACTGTTGCAGAATCTTACATGTGCTTTTCCACAAAATACCAGTGGTGCACGTAGTGAATCTCACAGTTCCAACTTGCCAACCGTGGGACCGTCAAGTGTTCAGCACTCAAACCGTAACAGAACCACAGTATCTGCTGGTAACATCAATTTTGCGGAATCATTTCACCACTTTTTTAGCCCATCCTTTGCAAGGCCACAGGAGACAAGAAGTCTGACACATAGTCAACGCCTAGAGACGATGGTACAGGAGTATCTCCAAGTAAACATTGAAGCCACGACTGTGTCACTGGACACTTGCTCTTTTTGGGCTTCCAATCTGGATAAATGGCCGGAGCTAGCCACTTACGCCTTGGAGATCTTGTCATGGCCCGCAGCCAGCGTTCTGTCTGAACGTGTGTTCAGCGCTGCTGGTTTTGTGCTGACAGATAAGCGCACGCGGCTCTAAACTGATAATTTAGACAGACTGACGTTCATAAAGATGAACAAATCATGGATCCGAAACGACTTTTCTACCCCTGTGTCATCCTGGGGAGAGTAAAAGCTTGATGATTGGTTAAAATCACCCTACCAACCGTTTTAAGCTTTCAAATTACTAATCATGTTTATCTGTATCTTGACTGGAAAATAATTTGGGCTTTGTAGCAGTGTGCAGCACTGATCCTATTAGGCCATCTATACTAAAGCTTCACCAGATTTAAAATTAAAAATAATTTTTAGCTGCATCTAGCCCGGAAAATAATTTTGGGGCTCCGAGATGCGCAAGGCACATAAGTGCCTTCTTGCTGCACTACCTTCAGCATGACCCTCATATTGTCAGAATTCGAAGTAATCATGACTACTGGGTTGCCACACTCTTAGATCCCCCAAACTTTTCGATCAACCTTTTCATTTTAATAAAGACCAAAAAAATGGTCATTTTTGAAATTATAAGCATTAGCAGGTTGTTAGAAACTGAAATCAAACAGTTTTCAACTCAAAACTTTATTCTAGGTGATGTTTCATTTTCACATAGGACCCCTTGTTCGAAAGGAGCTTCTGAACTCTCTCGTCCATTGAATTTGTCAGGTTTTGGATGGTTTCTGCTTCAATTGTTTTGCATGAGGACAGAATACCCTCCCAGAGCTGTTGCTTAGATGTGAACTGCCTCCCGCCATCATAGACACTCCTTTTAATGATGCTCCAAAGGTTCTGAATGGGGTAGAGGTCAGGGGAGCATGGGGGTCACACCATAAGTTTGTCCCCTTTTATGCCCATATCAGCCAGAGATGCAGATGTTTTATGTGCAGCATGAGATGGTGCATTATCATGCAGAAAAATGATCTTGCTGTGAAATACACGGTTCTTCTTCTTGAACCATGGCAGGAAGTGCTGTTTGAGAAAATCCACATACATTATGGAGTTCATCTTTAGCGCCTTCAGGGATCCTAAAGGGGCCGACAATCTCTCTCCCCATGATTCCAGCCCAAAACATTACTCCACCTCCTCCTTGTTGGCGCTGTAGCCGTGTTTGCGTGGAGTGTCCATCAACCAGCCATCCTCCACTCCATCCATCTGGACCATCGAGCGCTGCACGGCACTCATCCGTGAACAAAACAGTTTTGAAATCAGTCTTCATGTAATGTTTGGCCCACTGGAGCCGTTTCTGCTTGTGTGAAGTGGATAGAGGAGGTCGACAGGATGGCGCATGCACAGCTGCAAACCTCTGAAGGACCCTGCATCTTGTTGTTCGGGGGACGTTGGAGGCACAAGCAGCTTCAAAAACTTGTCTGCTGCTATGACAAGGCTTTTTTGCCGCTGCTCTTTCAACCTGACGTAATTGCCTGTAGGAAAGAGTCCTCAATTTGCCCTTATCAGCACGCACACATGTGTACTGTGAATCAGCTACATACTTCTTGATTGCCAAGACATTTCATCCTGATCATCGCACAATGTTGATTGTAGTCATGCCTTGACCTAAACACTCCACAATTTGTTGCTTCTCAGCAGCCGACACATCCTTTTTCTTTCCCATTTTGGCAGAAAATGTAGGCTGCTTAATAATGTGAGAGAGCCTTCTTAAGTAGTCTTGCCTTTCATTGGACACACCTGCCAAACTAATTAGCACAGGTGTCTGCAATTGCTTACAGTGATATAAAGAGCCCTGACACACATCACCATCAATGAGTTTAACTGACAAACAAACAAATTCTTCCCTTATCACTCCTAAACACTTTTTGTATAATAATTTGGAACGCAGTGTACATGTGCTTTTCCACAAAACACCAGTGGTTCACGTAGTGAATCTTACAGTTCTAACTTGCCAACCGTGGTCTGTATGGAGTTGTTCAATAAAGGGCCCAAAATTAAGATAACATAGATGGGAGAGGTCTCTATGAATAGGAATTCCTAAGTATTTGATACCCTGTGAGGGCCAGGCAAAGGGAAAGTTGGACTGGATGGAATCCTATATGGATTTGGGGAGGGAGACATCGAGGGCCTCAGACTTCGCTGCATTGATTTTAAAATTTTACCATGTAACAAAGTGATCTATTTCAGCCATAACAGCATGGATGGATATATGTGATTGAGTGATATATACTAGGACATCATCAGCAAATAGAGAGCACTTGTACTCGGTGCCTCCCACCTCAATCCACCTAATATTGGGGTTATGGCGAATTGATGAGAGCAGGTGCTCCGTCACTAGGATGTATAAGAGAGGGGACAGAGGACATCACTGCCTTGTCCCATTGGTGATTGTGAAAGGTGATGAAAATGTTCTGACGCACCCCCTGGGCCTTGGGACACCCGGAGCCGGACCCTTTTTGGTGGATGCTGGTGGTTGTAGTCTTCGTGGCGGCGACCCAGTTCCGTGGCTCAGGGCGGTCAAACCAGTGGCGGAACTATTTATGTGGTTTTCATGTTTAAATGTCCGACTACGCCACCCGTGGATTGCGGTCAGAGTGAACCGCCGCTACAGGGCAGACCACTGAGGCTGGTGTTGTGGGTGCAGCAGAGCGTAGCATAACTTCCCACGGGAGGAGTATAGCCTCAGGGCAGTGTATGCGGAGGATGGGGGTGATGGTGCAGGGCAGCAGCAGTAACGACACGGAGTCAGTGATGCAGTTCAGGGCCTTTACTCACAGTTCTTATTATCCAGACCACATCTGCAGGTAACGGCTGCCCACGTCGTACTGTGCTCACCAGGTGAGGGGCTCAGACAACTCCCAGATAACTTTGGAGCACTTCACAGGACCCCCTTTGTGTGTCCTTTGTCTGGCCTTTCTTACCAACACTTCTGTCCGGCTGCCTCGGGCCTCCTCTTGGTAAACTTGGCGCCAGTTTCCCTGACCCTATGTGGTGCCTTCCTAGCGGGTGTAGTGAGGGGCTGCGCCACATAAAATGTCAGAGCCTCCGGTTTCTAGCTGAGGGTCGTTTCCTGCCTCCACTAGTTCGAGGACCGGTCTCCCCCTTTGGCCTGACCCCTCCACGCAGGTGGATTCGGGCGTGCGGTGGCGACTCGCCCGTCCGCACCCCTGGGATCCCTTCATTCCTCGTTCCTGGAGCCTTCTCCGCTCCTCTTCCTTCCTTCTCCCTCCTCCATGCCTGGGCCTCTGTTACTAGGCCCGCCTCCGGAGCAGAGCTCATGCAGAGCCCCTGCTCCCTGCCACTTCTGCTCAGACTTCTCTGCACTGAACTAAGATGGTGCCCACCTTTTATACTCCCTTCTCAATGCACCCAGGAACTGCTTCCTCCCTGCTCCTGCACTACAGGGTTCCCCTTCCTCAGTGTTCCCTCCCCCCACTCCAGCCAGGGACAGGGACTGTCGTGCCCATCTCAGGGGCATATTGGTCGCCCTGCCCCACGGCAATGTGGTGTAATGCATGCAGGTGTCGGGTCCTGATCCACACTCCATCCTTACCTGAGAGTGAGATATCACACCTCTGGGTGAGGTGCAATACGTCTGTAGCAACCGAGCCCTCAGGGTGCTACAGTTCCATTTATCTTCAGCCTAGGTGACGTATTGCGATACAGGGCCGTGATTTTGGCTATGAAAGGGTCCCCTAGACCCCTACCCCAAGCTTTTTAAGAGAATCATATATGGCGTGCCAGGAGACTCTATGGAATGCTTTCTCAGCATCCAACGAGAGTATCTAATTACAAATTTTTAACTGCATCTAGTCCAGGAAATACTTTGTGCCTAGTAGCAGTGTCTGCTAGTGAGCGGATTATCCCGGCTGTTAAGCAAGCTGCACCACCTGTAGTTTAGACACTTAATTTTTTCAAAGGAAATGCTTCGGGACCATGGGATACTTAGTGAAGAGCATCAGGAGGCACCCCAAGGCATAGGGGCTGGGACTGGCAGTAGGATGCCTTGCGGTGGACAGCCGAGCTTGATCCTTATAAAAGCTTTTTAACTGCAGCAGCTTTAGTGGACGCTACTGTAGCTGGAATTACCGCGGCTGCTGGCATGAGACTTGCCCTCCAATAGATCCTTGTAAATGGATTTAAAGTGTATTCATTCAAATTAGAGAGACAATTTAAATTAAAAAGCTTAGAGCTGCCTCCACCACAGGGGGGCTCGCTCGACCCACCAGCGGACAGGCACCAGTATTGGGAGAGGGGGGCTGGCCGTCAGGGTTCACCGCGGCTCTGGCACAAACCCGGCGACACGGAGGTGGCACGGGCAGGAGCGGACTTGCCGTGTCGGCTTCTCACTTTTTGGATTTTAGAAGAGCATGACATGCCTATATCTGTGTCTCCCCCTCCTTTTACTCCTCCACCTCTTTTATTTTCGCATGACTATATGTACTTGTCACTTTTCCATGTGTTAGTTATGTCTTCTGAGCAGTTTGTCAGCTTTTGGACACCTTTGAAGGTGTTTTCTATGTGTTTCTATGTGTTTTTGTTTGCCTGCCATTGGTTTTAACGGTGTTCGAAGGTGTTCGACGAACAGTTCGACGAACAGTTCGGCGAACACACGGGTGTTCGACGAACCGAACCGAACTCGAACACTACGGGGGTGGCTCAACACTATTAATAACCACCATTTGTTTCCTATCACTAAGCCAATTCTTAACCCACATACATATATTTTCCCCTATCCCCATTGTTCTCATTTTATGTATCAACCTTTTGTGTGGAACCGTATCAAAAGCTTTTGAAAAGTCCATATACATAACATCCACTGTATTTCCTTGGTCCAGTCCAGACCTTGCCTCCTCATAAAAACTGATCAGATTAGTTTGACAGGAACGGTCCCTCGTAAACCCATGTTGATATTGGGTCATGAGGTTATTCTTCTTCAGATACTCTAGTATAGCATCTCTTAGGAAACCCTCCAGGATTTTACCCACAGTAGAGGTTAAGCTTACCGGCCTATAATTTCCAAGTTCAGTTTTTGTCCCCTTTTTGAATATTGGCACCACATTTGCTATACGCCAGTCCTGTGGTACAGACCCTGATATTATGGAATCTTTAAAGATTAAAAATAATGGTCTATCTATGACGTTACTTAATTCCTGCCGTACTCGCGGGTGTATCCCATCCGGGCCCGGGGATTTGTCAACTTTAGTGATTTTTAGATGCCGCCGTACTTCCTGCTGGGTTAAGCAAGTGACATTTACTGGAGAATTTTTGTTATCACTAATCATGTTTTCTGTCATGCGATTTTCTTGTGTAAATACGGTTGAAAAAAAATCATTTAGCATATTGGCTTTTTCCTCATCCTCATCCACCATTTCACCCAGACTATTTTTAAGGGGGCCAACACTATCATTTTTTAGTTTTTTACTATTTATGTAGTTAAAGAATATTTTGGGGTTATTTTTACTATCTTTGGCAATGATTCTCTCTGCCTCAATCTTTGCTGCCTTGATTTGGTTTTTACATAATTTATTTAATTTTCTATATTTATTTAATGCCTCATCACTACCTACTTGCTTTAGTTCTCTAAATGCTTACTTTTTGTCACTTATTGCGACCCTTACAACTCTATTTAGCCATAGTGGTTTCCTCCTATTTCTAGCATGTTTATTCCCATAGGGTATATATTGTACACAGGTCCTATTCAGGATGTTAATAAATGTCTCCCATTTGCTTTGTGTAGTTTTATGTCTCAGGATATCGTCCCAGTTTATTGCACTAAGATCATCTCTTAACCGTTGGAAATTTTCCTTCCTGAAGTTTAGTGTCCTTGTAACCCCTCTACTACACATCTTATTAAAGGTTACATGAAAACATATTATTTTGTGATCACTATCACCCAAGTGACCCCCAACTCGTATATTTGATATGCGGTCTGGCCTATTGGTTAATATTAGGTCTAGCAGTGCCCCCCTTCTCATTGGGTCCTGAACCAGTTGTGAAAGGTAATTGTCTCTCATAGTAGTCAAAAACTTATTTCCTTTGCTTGAACTACATGTTTCTGTCCCCCAATGTATTTCAGGGTAGTTGAAGTCTCCCATAATAATGACATCTCCTTGAGTCGCTGCTTCATCTATTTGCTTTACGAGGATATTCTCCGCTACTTACATTATTTTTGGAGACTTATAACAAACTCCTATCAGTATTTTATTATTTTTTCCCCCTCCCCTTATCTCTACCCACAGGGACTGTACATTTTCATTAGATTCACATATATCCTCCCGCAAGACAGGTTTTAAGGATGATTTTACATATAAACACACACCCCCCCCTCGCTTCTTTGTACGGTCATTTCTGAACAGACTATAGCCCTGTAAATTAACTGCCCAGTCATGGCTCTCGCCCAGCCACTTCTCAGATATCCCTTCCATGTCATAATTATTTTCCAACAAAATTAATTCTAATTCCTCCATTTTGTTGGTGAGGCTTCTGGCATTAGTGTACATGCATTTTATGTATCTCTCTGTACCTCTATTCCTTCTTACTTTATTGACTGTTCTAACCCCACCCCCAATTTCTTTATTTGTGCCCAGGTCACTATCTGCACTATCTTCCCCACCTATAAAATGAATACCCTCCCCCCCCAATCCCTAGTTTAAACACTCCTCCAACCTTATAGCCATTTTCTCCCCCAGCACAGCTGCACCCTCCCCATTAAGGTGCAGCCGGTCCTTAGCGTAGAGTCTGTAGCCAACTGAGTAGTCGTCCCAGTTCTCCAGGAACCCAAATCCCTCCTTCCTACACAAGTTCTTGAGCCTCTTATTTATCTCCCTAATCTCCCGTTGCCTCTCTGGCGTGGCACGTGGTACCGGTAGTATTTCAGAGAATACCACCTTGGAGGTCGTTGCTTTCAGCTTGCAGCCTAATTCCCTGAAATCATCTGTTAGGACCTTTCACCTACCTCTAACTTTGTCATTTGTGCCAATGTGCACCATGACCGCTGGGTCCTCACCAGCCCCTCCCAGTAATCTGTCAACCCGATCAGCGATGTGCCGGACTCGAGCGCCAGGTAGGCAGCACACTGTTCGACGATCCCTGTCTTTGTGACAGATTGCCCTATCGGTTCCTCTAATAATTGAGTCCCCCACTACCAGCACCTGCCTGGCCTTCCCTACTCTCCTATTTCCCTCTTTACTGGAGCGGACACTCCTCCGGCTTTCAGGGGACATGCCTTGCTGCAGTAGTGCTACCCCTGTACCGTCATTCCCCTCATCTGCCAACTTTGTAAACTTATTGGGGTGTGCCAGATCAGGACTAGCCTCCCTGGCACTCTTCCCTCTACCACCCCTTCTAACTGTCACCCAACTAGCGACCTCACTGTCCTGCTGCTCCCGACTACCACCCTCCCCCACATCTACCCCAGTGAGCTGCTGCTCAGTGAGCAGCAGACTCCTTTCCATGTTGTCAATGGATCTCAGTATTGCCAGCTGCTCATTTAGATCCAGTATCTGGGCTTCCAAACGCACAACGTGCACACATCTCACGCAGCAGTAAGCAACCTCGACTGGCTGTTCAAGGAATACATACATGTGGCAAGATGTACACTGGATAGCATTGTCAATAATGGAGCTCATTTCCTAATGGGGATTGCAATATTCAGAATGTTAAGTAAAAAGTAAAGTAAAGAAATTAATGAAATACAGTCAGCAATTCAGTCCAAAGTCCTCCCTTCCAAACTCCCTGAATACAAAGTCACTGAAAAACAAGTCACACACTTACTTTCGTTCGCACTTACGCTCCGGACACACGCAGCTCGTTCACACTCGCAAGCTAATAGATTTAAAGAGTTTTTTTTTTTTTTTCCCTTTTCCAGCAATGCACCCTTCACCTCAATGCACTAGTATCAGAGCCCAGATTATAAAGGGAAAAGGAGTGGCTAACCGAGCTCAGCTGTGAGCACAGGGATTTCCAACATGGCCGTTTAACCCCTGTTCTGTCAGAAGAAAATAAACACTTTTAAAATGAAGGAGAAGTGCTTCTTCTCGGAGCTGGAGTAGGAGCCATCCGACACTGTGGCCTTCTGGCTCCACACTGTTGTGATAACCCCGTGACACCATGTTAACTAAGTACCCTATGTTATGCACACCTACTGTTAGCACTGCAGTTATACCAACATATACTCTGGCTCAATTTTTTTGATTTTGGTTCAGTTTTTTATCTATTTCTATGTGTACTGACACATAGTGTGGTGAACTGCAAAAGACATGTACCTCCCCGAATGGGGTACACCTTGATGTGGCGGGATGGCTTTTATGTTTTTTTTATTAAAAGAATGTTAACAAAGTATCCTATGTCATTTACAAGTACTATTACTATTTATTTACTTACTACTAGTGATGAGCGAGCACTAAAATGCTTGGGTACTCATTGTTCAAGTCGAGCAAATTGGAATGCTCGAGTACTTGGTCCAAGTAACGAGCCTAATGTAAATGTTAGAATCTATGTTGTTTTACTATCGGCCATCTTGTTGTGGTTTGCTGGCTTCTAGTCTTTTCCTCTGTGTGTCTTGGTCATGTGATCTCTTCACTCTTTATTACACAGCACCTGTCTCCCATTCCCCGCTGGACATCAATGTTGTTACGCTTGTGCTCTGGCTAAGTTGCCTTGTTAAGTTCTTTGTGCTTTGGACAATTGATATCCTGGGACTTCTTGTTCCACCAGTTTTGTTCCCTTTAATCTTGTTCCCCTCCTGTTTTTGCTCCCAGTCCTTATATCTTTTAGGGACCCCTTTCCCCTTCCTTTAAGTCTTCATTTGAGTTCATTGCAGGAGTTTCGGTGGAGCTATTCGCAAGGAATTAGGCATCCACCCCAGCATAGATTAAGCTGAGTCTTGGTGCAGGGACAGCTTTTCCCTGCTATTCATTAGTTCTAAGTTTCAGAAAATAACAGTAAGTCTATGGGAAACTCAAGCATTTTTTCGGGGCTCCCCCCGTGGTCTGCAGAGGGCCTAAAAATTGCCAAAATCAATGGGAACTGTGCTCAAATGACATGGGAACAGCATGGGTAAGACCCGTGGAAGCATTTTTGACTCCCAGGTTACTGCTGTCAACAACGTTGTCAGAGGTATTACACCACTTTTAGGGACTCACAATGAAACATAAATGTCAAGGAACATCCTTTCCAAGGTAATAACTTGAATATAAGGAAAAATAATTAACCAAAAACAAAAATGCTCCTCCACACCTTGGGTTATGTTCAGACATAGCGTTTTTGCACTTTTGCATTGCTTTCAACCAAGACAAATGCATTCAACCGGAAATGTCGTTTTAACATTTTATAACCTTATCTGTTCATGTGGTTTGTGAAACATCATCAGACACATCCTGCTTCATTTATGAAGGAGGGATTGTGAAAGTCACCAGCACTATTTTTACACCCTTACTATTCTTAAAGGGCCAGCAGTAGCCCCTTGCTATTGTTAGAGAGCCATCAGCTGCCTATGCTTTGTTGTTCCCTTTATTTATGAGTTGGTCTCCTGTAAGGTGCCTCAGCGAGGTAGTCGTGGGTGAGTTGTGGCCCCTGCTCGCTTTGACACCTTACAGACAATTTGTGTCCTCCCTCTGATGTGTGGCCATGCATGTAGTGTGAAACACTTACAGTTTCCAGGGAAATCTCCGTTTTCTTCAGGAGTTCCGCTGTTGCAGGCAAATAATCACTTTCATGCTCAGTTTCTTTTTTATAAAAAAAAAGACTTTATTAAACTCCTCATATTACATTTGTCATCCTCTCTTCCTTCCCTTTCGGTCCTATTTGCAGAGTTAGTTTTTCCCCGGTACCACAACTTTTCCAGAACATGGTGCTACTCAGCTCAGGTAAGTCCCCGTCCGCTCTCCCCTCTTTGAGAGTTGTGAAGGCTGGCTCCATCGGTCTTCTACAGGCCTCGGACGTTTCGGGAATTTTCCTCAGAGTTTACCACCTCAACGTTCCCCAAGCTGCCTAACTCCTGCTATCATCGACCATCGGTATCCTTATTGACCTTCAGCCCTAAGGGCCACGAGCTTTTCCTCAGTAATCCTCCAGCACATACTTTAACGTTACTAACAGTAACAACTGCTCTGACTGAACAGTTTCCTGACAGTAATAAATGTTGCTCTCTCTGGCCCAAACTCCTCCCCCTTTTTCAACTGGACCAATCATCAAAAGTCTCCGTCGGTTGCTGGGCAAACTACTCCATTACTACCCCGGCTCCATCTACACTGGAGCTATTACCAAATATATTAACTATTTCTATACTAAACTATTGTACCCACCACTGCAATGTACCCAAATCCAAATCTAATATAGCATCCACTCCTAACATATACTGTCCCTGTAACTAACATTATACAATAGACATTTACATATTCATATATAAACACAGAGTTGAAAAATACATTCACAAAAGGAAAAGAGGCATATGACCGTCCTGGTCACCCTCTTACACCCCTATTATGTTATTGCGTATGCAATGACTGCAAGGGCTGCCAAAAATTAGGACGCTACCCAATACCCCTTTGAAGAGACATAGAGGAGAGTCTCAGTTAAAAAAAATGTTCCCATTATAAAGGAGTGGGTCTCTTATAGTTATAATGCCCATGCTGTGACTGCAAGGGCTGCCAAAATTTGGGAAAAACCCCACTAACAATTTAAAGACACATACAGCTGGGCCACAGTAACAATATGTTCCCATTAGAAAGTAGAGGGTCTGCTATTCAGTTATAGGGTATGCATTGAACCCAACAGCTGCCAAAATTTAGGAAAAACCCCATTAACAATTTAAAGACACATCAAACTGGGCCACAGTAAAGTCATGTTCCCATTAGAAAGGAGAAAGTCTGCTATTCTGTTATAGGGTATGCAGTGAGTTCAATTTATGAAAAACCCTACTAACAATTTAAAGACATAGAGGTAAGCCTCAGTAGAAAGGAGAGGGTCTCCCATACTGTTTGCCTATGCAGTGACTGCAATGGCTGTAAAAAAAATTGGAGGCACTCCAATGCCCCCTTGCAAGAGACGTAGAGGTCAGAGGGCCTCCTGAAAACAATGGTCTCATTATTAGGAAGTGTGTCTCCCATACTGTTTGCCTATGCAGTGAAGCAACGGCTGCCAAAAATTTGGAGGAACTCCAATGCCCCTTGCAAGAGATGTAGAGGTCGGAGGGCCTCCTTAAAGCAATGTTCAAAATATTAGAAAGTGCGTCTTCCATACTCTTTGCCTGTGCAGTGAAGAAACGGCTGCCAACATTTGTAGGAACTCCAATGCCCCTTGCAAGAGACGTAGAGGTCGGAGGGCCTCCTGAAAACAATGTTCCCATAATTAGGAAGTGTGTCTCCCATGCTGTTTCCCTATGCAGTGAAGCAGCGGCTGCCAAAAATTTGTAGGAACTCCAATGTCCCTTGCATGAGACGTAGATATGTTGATATGGAACATATGGTGGTGATATGGCGATGGAGGATGAGGATGTGGAGAAGGAGGAGGTCAAGAGAAAATAGACAAAATCAGGAAGCGTATACTCATGCCTGGGTGTGAAGACAGAGGTGCATGGGAATAGAATTAGACCTCCCAAAAAAAGACACTGTATTTGAGTTTATGTGAAGCTGCTATCATTCAGTGATGATGAGAAATCTGGCCCAATTCAGCCCTTGTTCATTTTTATGAGTCAGCCTGTGAGAATTTTCAGTTGAAAGGCGGATGCGCCTATCGGTTATAACTCCACTGGGGGCAGTAAAAACCATCCATGCTGAACAGACAGTATGACAGTTGTGCAGGTAGTACAGTCTATAGACAGGAAACTAGCTCCTCTTCTTCCTCCTCCTTCTCTTCTTCCTCATTGTCACCCAATCCACGTTGGGATGAGATGAGGTTGGGCTGTGTGGAATCACCCTGTATGGTTCCTTGCTCCATCTCATCGTGCTCCACCTGCAATGCATCCTCCTTAATTGTGAGCAGAGAGCGTTTCAGAAGAAAGAGATGGTGACTCTAATTATGGCCTCAACGCCACTCATCATCTTGGTGGAGTCCTCAAAGTTTTGGATGATGGTACATATGTCTGACATTCATGTCCACTCCATGTGTGGAGTCTGAACTGAATAACGACAGTCTTGCTGATGCTGGTAGTCAACAACTGCCCTCTTTTGTTGACAAATCCTTCCCAACATCTGCAATGTAGGGTTCCAATGCATAGGGACATCAAACACCAGTCGGTGAGCTGGAAGCTGCAAATGCTGCTGAAGCACGGCAAGGGCAGCGGAAGCAGTAGCTGACTTTCTAAAAACGACACACAGGAGGCGTACTTTGACAAGCATATCTGACAGATCTGGGTAGGTTTTGAGAAACCGCTGAACCACGAGGTTAGGGACATGGGCCAGGCATGGTACATGTGTGAGCTCGCCTAAACTCAGAACCTCCACCAGGTTATGGCCATTGTCAGACACGACCATGCCTGGCTGTAGGGTCAGCTGTGTCAGCCACAGATCTGCCTGCTTTTTCAGAGCTGTCCACAACTTTTCAGCATTGTGCGGTTTGTCACCTAAGAACATTAGCTTTGGGACAGCCTGTTGCTGCTTGTCCGGGGCAGTGCTGCAGTGCTTTCAGAATGCGACTGATGTGGTCATTTTGGAGATGGAGGCTGAGGAGGAGGAGGAGGTGCAGGAGCTGTAGAATGTGGGGGCAACCCTGATTGACCCAGGGCCCACAATCCTCAGTGTCAGGAGGATGTTTTCCATCCCAAGGTCCGACAGGGTCCCGGTTTCCACTATATTAACCCAGTGTGCCGTTAGCGAGATGTATCATCCCTGCCCACAAGCATTTGTCCACTTGTCCTTGGTTAGGAGGACTTTTCCAGGAACTGCGTTGTTGAGGGCAGGTCTAATCACACACACAGATGCACCCTGCAATTGCGATGCTGCAACGTCACAAAAGCGAGGCTCCAGCATCGCAAGCATAGCGGTCACACTGCACTTTCTTCATCACTGGGAGACCGATGGGGCCCTTACTGTAGTATATAAGCTATTTTTGTTGTGAAACTGGTTATAGATTTTTTCTCTTTTATTGTTATTTATTTACATAGTTTGATTTTTTCATTATTTTTTATTTTTTGTTTTATAAAACATGTTAACACAAAGTTATATTTAGTTAGATTTCTTTTTATGGTAATAGAAATCTAAAGCATGTTTGTTATTTGTGTGCAGAATGCTACAAAGCAAACATAATTGCAAACAGCCTGTGTAACCTTTTTTCTGAAAAAAATAAATAAAAATTAAGTTTTAATTTAATTTTTCATTTGTTTATGATCAACCATGTTCACATACAGTTTAATAATGAAATATGTATTCAAATAAAACACTTACAAAGCCCGACATTTTTATAGGTCGGGTCATATTGACCTGAAACAGTACAAGTGTTTAGTAAATGCGATAAGAACAGCAGGGTTAAATAGCAGGTCTGTAATTTACTAATACTATTCTACACAGGGACCTAGTGTGTATAGCTTGACCGACAAACTGCAACGAAATGAAAATGGAAGAAATGGCAGATTTTGGAACACTCTAATAGGTGTTATGTCTGACAGAAAACCATGGTTTTAAATAGCAGGCCGGTAATTTGATAATTCTATTCTTCACAGACACCTAGTGTGAATAGCTTGACCGACACACTGCAACGGAATGAAAATGGACGAAATGTCTGATGTTGGAGCAGTCTTATAAGTGATATGTCTGACAGAGAACCTCAGTTTTAAATAGCAGTCCTGTAATTTACTAATATTATTCTACACAGAAACTGACACACTGCAACAGAATGGAAAAGGAGGCCAATATTTTCCACGTTCAGTTTAAATTTCTGGATTTTTATTGCTGAAATATTGGACAGATCTGGATTTATTCTGCAGTGAGACCAAGCAAATGGAGCAGAAAAATTGTGTACTCTGGACTCTTTTTAAGCAAATAACCAGGATTAAGATAAAAACAAAATTTGCCCTGGCCCCTGATTTCTGGGGCTATGTATACAAACATCTGTAATTATTACAGCAGCAGCAGACAGTACATTCAATGGACCCTCTTGTGCTGTATCATACACTGCAGTCTGCCACATACACTGCCTGCATGCCTAGCAATGATAATATGTTGCTGGATAAGTCCTCAGAAGGACTGTTAGTTCTGATTGATATATACTGTATATATGTTGTGCAATACCTATACTTACTATAAAGAATCCAGTTTCTCCCTGACTCAGCAGCATCTCTCCCTACTCTGCCTGGTTCCGGTGTAGAGTGTGACGAGCATAGCGGCGCCTGGTCTTATATGAACCTGATGACGCTGTACGGCCAGCCAATCACTGTGATGCCCACAACCAACATAGCTGCAGCATTACATTGCGTGGCAGACAATCCCTGCATGTTCATTCGCTCTCTAAAGAGCGCCAAACATGCAGGGATGGGACCCGAGTTTCCGCCCGAGCAACCCGGAAATACTCGCCGAGCTCTGAGCTCATCGAGCACAGTCATGCTCGGACGAGTATCGAGCAGTGGCGAGCACGATCGCTCATCACTACTTACTACATGATATTTGTTAAAATATAACCAGCCAAACCATCACTGAATTCCAAACAACAAGCACCTACTGAAATGACTGAATGAAAAGCCCTATAATGGACTGAAAATGAAAAGTCAGATGTGTGCAACACATTAAATATGCCAATTGGTAATTTGTGCAACTTTTTAGTAAGTTTCAAAATTATATATGAAGAGAATGTTCTTCAAACAGAAAAAGCTATGCAATATATCTTACTATTAAGGCATTCTCTAAGAGCACTTCTAGACCAAGTACAGTAAAAGATAAAAGAATTTAAAAGATTGAGACTACACTTAGCTTTTTATTGATGTCAATAATGTTTCTCAAGAAATTGTTAAAATCTACTTCTTTTTTCATTTTCTTTTTTTGCCCTTCTGAGTAGATTGAAGCAATAAATTATTTTCTTCCTCTGTAAATAATTTCCACCTCTTACAATTTATAATAATAATAGTTTATTTTTATAGCGCCAACATATTCCGCAGCACTTTACAAATTTTAGGGGGGACTTATACAGACAATACAGAATAAGCATATCTCATATCGAACGGAGTGAGGGCCCTGCTTGCGAGCTTACAGTCTATGAGGAAGTGGGGGAGACACAAAAGGTAAAAAGTACATATATTGTATAATGCAGCCTTGATATACTGAATAGGATAAATAATAATACATGGACTGGTCGCCAGCCAGTATGTGTGCAGTCCTGACAGAGGCTTTTATGTGCATGGTTGGTTTGAACCCGAAGTTGAAGAAGATTTTAATATGGGGGAAAGCTGGGATGGACAGAGTGTGTTTAGGTGATACGCCAGTCAAAAGAAATGTGTTTTTAGGGTTCGCTTGAAACAGTGGGTATTGGGAATTAATCGAACTGTCCTGGGTAGTGCATTCCAGAGAATTGGCGCAGCACGCGAGAAATCTTGGAGACGGGAGTGGGAAGTTCGGATTATGGAGGATTTTAGTTTCAAGTCATTTGCAGAACGGAGGGCACGTGTAGGGTGGTAGACTGAGACAAGGGAGGAGATGTAGGGGGGTACTGAAGCATGGAGCGCTTTGTGGGTAAGCGTGATAAGTTTAAAACGAACTCTATATTGGATGGGCAACCAATGCAATGACTGGCACAGGGAAGAGGCATCTGAGTAGCGGTTGGCGAGGAATATGATCCTGGCTGCTGCGTTCAGGACGGATTGGAGAGGGGAGAGTTTAGTAAGAGGGAGACCGATTAGTAGAGCGTTGCAATAGTCAAGACGAGAATGAATAAGAGCGACAGTAAGAGTTTTTGCCGAGTCAAAGGTGAGAAAAGTCCTGATTCTTGAGATGTTTTTGAGGTGTAGATGACATGAACGAGCGAGTGATTTGATGTGAGGAGTGAAAGAAAGATCTGAATCAAAAATGACCCCAAGACAGTGGGCTTGTAGCTGGGGAGTAATGGTTGAGCCACAAACGGAGATGGCAATATCGGGCACAGGTAGATTAATGGAGGGAGGAAAGACGAGTAGTTCAGTTTTTGACAGATTCAGTTTTAGGTAGAGGGAGGACATAATGTTAGACACAGCAGAAAGACAATCACTGGTCTTTTGTAGTAATGCAGGGGTGATGTCCGGAGCAGAGGTGTATAATTGGGTGTCATCAGCATAGAGATGGTACTGAAAACCGAATCTACTGATTGTTTGTCCAATAGGAGCGGTGTATAAGGAGAAAAGAAGGGGGCCTAGGACTGATCCTTGAGGAACCCCGACAGTAAGAGGAAGTAGGGAGGAGGAGGAGCCGGCAAAAGACAAAGAGAAGAAGCGGTCAGAGAGATAAGAGGAGAACCAGGAGAGAACCGTGTCCTTGAGGCCAATAGTGCGGAGCATAGTGAGGAGGAGCTGATGATCCACAGTGTCGAATGCTGCAGAGAGATCCAGGAGAATCAGCAGGGAGTAGTGACCATTAGATTTAGCTGTTAGTAGATCATTAGAGACTTTAGTGAGGGCAGTTTCAGTAGAATGTAAAGAGCGGAAACCAGATTGTAAAGGGTCAAGAAGAGAGTTGTCTGAGAGATAGCGGATTAGACGGGAGTGGACCAGGCATTTCAGGAGTTTAGAGATAAAGGGAAGATTGGAAACAGGTCTGTAGTTGGCCGTGCAGTTCTGGTCGAGGGATGGTTTTTTAAGTAATGGTTGTATGCTGGCGTGTTTAAAAGAAGAGGGAAAGATACCAGATGAGAGGGAAAGGTTGAAAATTTTAGTTAGGTGAGAGGTGACAGCTGGAGCAAGGGACTGAAGGAGATGTGAGGGAATAGGGTCGCTGGTGCAGGTGGTAGGGCGAGAAGATGCAAGGAGCCTGATCACTTCATCTTCCGTGACTGGTTCGAAGTCAGAAAATGAGCAAGATACAATGTGGCGGGGGGGAGCATGCATAACATTTGGGGATTGGGAGAAAATTTCCTGTCGGATATGGTCAATTTTTTCTTTGAAATAGTTAGCCAGATCGTCAGCGCTGAGGTCGGTGGTCGGGGCCCGTGCTGTTTGATTGAGGAGAGAATGAAACGTGTCAAAGAGTCGTTTAGGATTATTGAAAAGTGAGATGATGAGGTTGTTAAAGTAGGTTTGTTTGGAGAGGTGAAGGGCAGAGTTATATGTTTTCAGCATAAATTTATAGTGGAGGAAATCTTCGGGCAGATTTGATTTTCTCCACAGCCGTTCAGCGCACCTGGAGTACCTCTGGAGAAGACGTGTTTGAGGCGTGTGCCAGGGTTGTCGCCGTCTATGCCGAATTGTTCTTTGTGTAGGAGGTGCGGCTTCATCCAGGGCGCATAGCATTATTTTGTTATAATGCTTCAATGCAGAGTCGGGACATGAGAAGGAGGAGATTGGGGCCAATGATGATTGCAACCTTTTTATAAATTTCTGGGTGTTAATGGCGCGTAAATTTCTATAAGTGTGGACGGTGGGAGTGTCTTGAGTAGAGTCACAGTTCTTGACAGAGAATGAAAGAAGATTATGGTCAGAGAGTGGAAGGGGAGAGTTAGTAAAGTCATGTACTGAGCAAAGCCGGGAGAAGATCAGGTCCAATGTGTTCCCGTCCTCATGTGTAGGAGAATTAGCAAGCTGTGAAAGGCCGAAGGAGGAGGTTAATGATAAAAGATGCGTGGCAGATGGGGAAAGAGGATCGCCAATTGGGATGTTAAAGTCTCCCATGATTATCGTGGGGATGTCGCAGGATAGAAAATTTGTAAGCCAGGCAGCAAAGTGATCCAGGAATTGACGGGGGGGACCTGGGGGGCGATAGACAACCGCCACTCGCAGGGAGAAGGGCCGGTAGAGTCTGACTGTGTGGGCCTCAAAGGACGGGAAGATAAGGGAGGGTACAGGGGGGATAACCTGAAAAGTACATTTTGTTGAAAGAAGCAGACCAACACCTCCACCTGATCTGTTGTCAGGTCGCGGGGTATGAGAGAAATGTAGGCCACCATAGGAGAGAGCTGCAGCGGCGGTGGTGTCCGACTGCTGGATCCAGGTTTCAGTGAGAGCCAGAAGGTTGAGGGAATTAGAGAGGAAAAAGTCATGGATGTAAGAGAGTTTATTACAAGCTGAGCGTGCATTCCAAAGGGCACAGTTGAATGAGACAGAAGATATGCAGGGAATATTAATGAGATTAGCAGGGTTTCTGAATGTAACAGGGAAAGAGTTAGTGTTATTATTACTGGAGGGTCCTGGGTTGGGAGAAATATCACCTGCGACTAATAGAAGGAAGATACAGAGAGTGAGCAGATGATTGAGTGATTTGTGAGAGCGTTTCCTGCGTTGTATGGTGGGAATGAATGGATCTGCGTGGTATAACATTGTGAAGAGAGCATGACAACTGTACATAGGAGAAGAGAGGAGTGAGGGATTAATATGGATGAAGTGTGCCGCATTTGTGGGAGAACGGTGAATGTGGATGATTGTAGCAACCAGAAAATAAATGGCACAGATACAAATGGTGAATACTGTTTGCCAAAAAGATGACCTGGAAGCAAGTTTGTTGGTTTGTCTTGCATGTCTTACCTGTCTCCTGCCCTGTCCAACTGCCATTTTCTAACTGCCAGGGCACTTTGCTAAATTATGGCAGTTCGATAAAGTATGCATAAATGCTATATGCATAAATGCCCCCGCATAAATGCTGCCCCTTAACTAAGTCTCAATATATAGGGATTTATCTGCTTAGATCTGCACAGATTTAACTCATTAACAATCAATCACTAGCTTAAAAGACAACAGGAGACCATAAAGTGCAGGGAAAAAAAAAAACAGACTAGTAAACTCGGCATGGATCATAAACTCTTAAAGTAAGTGTGATGACCTTTAAGTATCATGGAATAAAAAAGCTAGAGGAGTGAAAAAATATATACCAGAAATTGATAGGCTGCAGAGCATTGCATGGAGATATAATGCAGTTTTCAGGACAGATCACACAAGCAGTGAAAAATATATACCAGAAATTGATAGGCTGCAGAGCATTGCATGGAGATATAATGCAGTTTTCAGGACAGATCACACAAGCAGTGAAAAATATATACCAGAAATTGATAGGCTGCAGAGCATTGCATGGAGATATAATGCAGTTTTCAGGACAGATCACACAAGCAGTGAAAAATATATACCAGAAATTGATAGGCTGCAGAGCATTGCATGGAGATATAATGCAGTTTTCAGGACAGATCACACAAGCAGTGAAAAATATATACCAGAAATTGATAGGCTGCAGAGCATTGCATGGAGATATAATGCAGTTTTCAGGACAGATCACACAAGCAGTGAAAAATATATACCAGAAATTGATAGGCTGCAGAGCATTGCATGGAGATATAATGCAGTTTTCAGGACAGATCACACAAGCAGTGAAAAATATATACCAGAAATTGATAGGCTGCAGAGCATTGCATGGAGATATAATGCAGTTTTCAGGACAGATCACACAAGCAGTGAAAAATATATACCAGAAATTGATAGGCTGCAGAGCATTGCATGGAGATATAATGCAGTTTTCAGGACAGATCACACAAGCAGTGAAAAATATATACCAGAAATTGATAGGCTGCAGAGCATTGCATGGAGATATAATGCAGTTTTCAGGACAGATCACACAAGCAGTGAAAAATATATACCTGTAAGAAGAGAAGAAAGATGAATATTAGCAATGCCATTTTCTAACTGCCAGGGCACTTTGCTAAATTATGGCACTTTGATAAAGTATGCATAAATGCTATATGCATAAATGCCCCCGCATCATGTACTGGATCTTTTGAATGTTTTCTAACTAAACTGATATATAGCAACTGGTAACTAAAATAGAAGATTCGGCTTCTAGAAATGTGTTATACATTTTTATATAAATTTCCTACAGTATTACCTTTAACATACAATTTAAAATATGAAATATTGAACTTTTTTGAAGCCTAATGCAAATTTTAATTACTTATACATTTTAATGTATATGAAAATGGCATTTCCTTTAATTTCCCTTAAATATAATATTGCTACATAATAAGTTACAGATGATCACGTCAGCTTCCAGCCCAATCCTGGATAGATGTCTCAGATGTCTATATGCTTTATTTTTGCTTATGTAAGAGATAAAGGTTTATAGTCAATATGATATTTGGTTTCTTATCAGTTAAAGCAGCTGCAACTCTAAGGTATACTAGTGGTATGGCTTCTTTTTATAACTAAGTCGTATCAGCTATGGATCTTGTTTAGTGATGAGCGAGCATGCTCGCCACTGTTCAGTACTCGCCCGAGCATCTCAGTACTCGAGATGCTCGGAGCTCGCCGAGTACTTTCGTGATGCTCGGGCGGGAGCTGAGGTCCCCATCCTGCATGTTTGGCGCTATTTAGAGCACCAATCATGCAGGGATTGTCTGCCACTCACTGTAATGCCACAGCCATGGTGGTTGTTGCATTACAGTGATTGCCCAATTCGATGGGAACAGTGCTCACAGTGAAACAGGAAAAGACGGCAATTCATCAGCGGCATACACCGGTACCCGACAATTTAGAACAGAAAGAATAGAGCATCACACAAAGATTAGATAGATAGAAACATGTCAGTCACATATATAATAAGTACAGTGACAGTGTTGGTTACTGTACTTGATATTTAGTGTTAAAATAAAAGATTTATTAAAAAAAAAATCATAGTGTTTTCATGCACCCGTCTCTTTAAGAAAGCCGGCCGGCAATTCATCAGCGGCATACATCGGTACCCGACAGTTTAGAACAAAAAGAATAGAGCATCACACATAGATTAGATAGATAGAAACATGTCAGTCACATATATAATAAGTAAAGTGATAGTGTTGATTACTGTCCTTGTCATTTAGTGACACTACTACTAATATCAGCCCCCAGCTGAATACCTAGCCGTTACTAGCTATTAAAATGGGGGACCCCAAAAAAATGATGTGGGGTCCCCCCTATTTTAATAGCTAGCAAAGGCTATGCAGACAGCTGGGGGCTGATATTAATAGCCCAGGAAAGGTGCCATGAATATTGGCCCCCTCCCAGGCTAGAAACACCAGCCGTTAGCCGCCCCAGAAATGGCGCATCAATAGGATGCGCCAATTCTGGCACTTAGCCTCGCTCTTCCCACTGCCACAATTTTTTAATGTTCTAAATTAAACCATACTTACCATCACGCCCATTCCAGCTGAAGCCAATGTCTTCTGCAATAAAAGTAAAATAATAAAGCAACCTCATCCTTACCTTTCCATGGCTCTGAGGACAGCTTCAGCTCTGCTATCCAGCTGCCATCCAGCTTGCCATGCCGCAGACACTGAGAAGCGCAGGCATGCTTGAGCTACTCAATGTCTGGCTGTGACGCCATCCAGATGAGCCGAGTTCATGTCCAATGAACTCAGCTCACCTCATGCACGTCACTGAAAGCGTGGGAGAATTCTCCTGCGCATGCTGTCCTCATAGACACTGCAGAGTGCAGGCATGCTTGGGCTTTGCACTGTCTCTGAAGGATGACAAGCTAGATGGCAGCGCTCAGCTGCGATCCAGCCTGTCATGTTAATGCCATCCCAGCGTGGGAGAATTCTCCTGCGCTCACCGCCTGCGCAGGAGAATTCTCCCACGCTTTCCGTGACGTGCATGAGGTGAGCTGAGTTCATTGGACATGTAGTCGGCTCCTCTGGATGCAGTCACAGCCAGACACTAAGGAGCCCAAGCATGCCTGTGCTTCTCAGTGTCTGCGGCATGGCAAGCTGGATGGCAGCGTTCTGCTGCGGTCCAGCCTTTCATGTGAATGTAGCAGAGCGGGAGCCATCCTGGGAACCATGGAAAGGTAAGGATGAGGTTAGTTTATTATTTTATTTTTATTGCAGGAGATCGTTGGCTTCAGCTGTAATGGGCGTGATGGTAAGTATGGTTTAATTTAGAACATTAAAGAATTCTGTGTTTATTTCAATTAAAGGACTTTATTCTGGGTGTTTGTGTTTTTTTAACTTTGACTATGGGGTTAGTAATAGTGGTGTCTTATAGACGCCTCTCCATTACTAACCTGGGCTTGATGTCAGCTGGCATTATAAGCTGACATCAACCCTAGCCCTATTACCCCACTGCCACCGCTACAGGGCAGTGGGAAGAGCAAGGCTAAGTGCCAGAATTGGCACATCCTATGGTGTTTCTAGCCTGGGAGGGGGTCAATATTCATGGTACCCTTCCTGGGCTATTAATATCAGCCCCCTGCTGTCTGCCTAGCCTTTGCTAGCTATTAAAATAGGGGGGACCCCACATCATTTTTTTGGGTTCCCCATTTTAATAGCTAGTAAAGGCTAGATATTAAGGTGGGGGCTGCTATTAGTAGCCTGGGAAGCTCCGTGGGTATTACCACCTTCCAAGGCTTCAAACATCTGCCCCAACCATCTGCTTAACCTCCGCTAGAGACTAAAATTATGGGGAACTCCACGCCAATTTTTTTTTTAATAAATCCTTTATTTTAGCACTAAATGACAAGTACAGTAATCAACACTATCACTGTACTTATTATATATGTGACTGGCATGTTACTATCTATCTAATCTATGTGTGATGCTCTTTTCTTTCTGTTCTAAATTGTCTGGTACCGGTGTATGCTGCTGATGAATTGCCGGCGGGCTTTTTTAAAGAGACAAAAACACTATTATTTTTTTTTAATAAATACTTTATTTTAACACTAAATAACAAGTACAGTAACCAACACTGTCACTGTACTTATTATATATGTGACTGACATGTTTCTATCTAATCTATGTGTGATGCTCTGTTCTTTCTTTTCTAAATTGTCGGGTATCGGTGTATGCCACTGATGAATTGCCGGCCGGCTTTTTTAAAGAGACGGGTGCATGAAAATCGGAGAGCACTAGTGTGTTCCAAGTGCCCTGGTATGTTTTTCATGCACCCTCCTATATACCGTGCCTGCCTGTCTGCCTATATATTCTGCCTGCTTGACGTTTAATTGAGCACCGTTCCCATCGATTTGGGCAATTTTGGACCTTGTACAGACCGCCAGGGGAGACCACCAGAAAAATGCTCGAGTTTCCCGTATACTTACATTGGTCTCGTTGATCTGGTCGAGCACCCGAGTATTCCAATGTGCTCGACCCGAGCTTCGAGCACCCGAGCATTTTAGTGCTCGCTCATCACTAATCTTGTTGGAACAGATAAATGTTGATAAATCCTTATGAATTCCATCCAATAATATTAGGTCTAATTTTATTGCACCCGGGACCATTATGAGATGGGAAACATAACATCCCAGCACTCCTTATTGCACAATTCTTTTTGTTAAAAATAGCAGGAAAGTCGGTGAAAAACACAAATACTTAATGTGCCTCATTAACACAAGTCTTAACAGAGCCTGAAGAATGGATGACTAAATGTGAGATGTACTTGGCTATTCATGGCTGTGCAGAATTTTTCCTCTGCCACTGTTGTTGTTTGCCAGGCTCAACATTGTGTTAAATTGCTGAGATAAAATGGTCTTATGATTATAGGAGAACTTCAGCAAAAATATTATGCAGAGTTAAATCACTATCGACCGACAATATGTTTGCTGCTTGGTGGTTGTTTAATAGCCTGCTTGTACTGGCTGACTCCCCTTCAGATGTGCAGTAAATAATCAATAATAGATTGTTCAGTGTACATGGGCTACCATTGTTCTCTGCTGCACAGGTGTTGTTTATACAGCATGATGTGCTGCCGAGAGTGATCATTTTTGTGAAAACCTTAGGATCATTTCAGCAAACAAACATGGTTGTTTCTTGTTCATCATGTGATTGCCAGTCAGTTGCAATGGGAATTCATCATGAAATAAATAATCCTAGTAAGGTACTTACATGACAATTGTGCAGTATAAATGAAGTTTAATGGATGGGGCCACTGGCTGTTGTTCATGTTGCGCATATTTATAAAAAAAATCTGAGTTAAGATAATAGAATATACACATAAATTGAATGATAATTGATATACAGTAGGTATGGAAAGTATTCAGACCCCTTTACATTTTTCACTCTTTGTTTCATTGCAGCCATTTGGTAAATCCTAAAAAGTTCATTTTTTTTCTCATTAAAAAATGCACCCCATCTTGACTGAAAAAAAAAACAGAAATGTGGAAATTTTTGCAAGTTTATTAGTAAAGAAAAACTGAAATATCACATGGTCATAAATATTCAGACCCTTTGCTCAGATACTCATATTTAAGTCAGAGGCTGTCCATTTCCCTGTGATCATCCTTGAGATGGTTGTACTCCTTCATTGGAGTCCAGCTATGTTTAATTAAACTGTTTGGACTTGATTTGGAACGGCACACACCTGTCTATATAAGACCTCACAGCTCACAGTGCATGTCAGACCAAATGAGAATCATGAGCTCAAAGGAACTGCCCAAGGAGCTCAGAGACAGAATTGTGGCAAGGCACACATCTGGCCAAGGTTAAAAAAGAATTTCTGCATTACTCAATGTTCCTAAGAGCACAGAGGCCTCCATAGTCATTAAATGGAAGAAGTTTGGGACCACCAGAAGTCTTCCTAGAACTGGCCATCCAGCCAAACTGAGCAATCGTGGGAGAAGAGCTTTGGTGATCGAGGTAAAGAAGAACCCCAAGATCACTGTGACTGAGCTCCAGAGATGCAGTAGCGAGATGGGAGAAAGTTCCACAAAGTCAACTATCACTGCAGCCCTCCAGCAGTCGGGCGTTTATGGCAGAGTGGCCCGATGGAAGCCTCTTCTCAGTGCAAGACATAGAGTTTTCTCAAAAACACATGAAGGACTTCCAGACTATGAGAAATAAGATTCTCTGGTCTAATGAGATGAAGATAGAACTTTTTGGTGATAATTCTAAGTGGTATGTGAGTAGAAAACCAGGCACTGCTTATTACCTTCCCAATACAATCCCAACAGTGAAACATGGTGGTGACAGCATCATGCTATTGGGGTGTTTTTCAGCTGCAGAGACAGGACGACTGGTTGCAATTGAAGGAAACATGAATGCGGCCAAGTACAGAGATATTCTGGATGAAAACCTATTCCAGAGTGCCCTGGACCTCAGACTTGGCCAGAGGTTCACCTTCCAACAAGACAATGACCCTAAGCACACAGCTAAAATAACAAAGGAGTGGCTTCAGAACAACTCTGTGACCATTCTTGACTGGTCTAGCCAGAGCCCTGACCTAAATCCAATTGAGCATCTCTTGGAGAGACCTGAAAATGGCTGTCCACCAACGTTCACCATCCAACCTGAAGCAACTGGAGAGGATCTGCAAGGAAGAATGGCAGAGGATCCCCAAATCCAGGTGTTAAAAACTTGTTGCATCATTCCCAAGAAGACTCATGGCTGTACTAACTCAAAAGGGTGCTTCTACTCAATACTGACCAAAGGGTCTGAATACTTATGACCATGTGATATTTCAGTTTTTCTTTTTTAATAAATGTGCAAACATTTCTACATTTCTGTTTTTTTCAGTCAAGATGGGGTGCAGAGTATACTTTAATGAGAAAAAAATGAACTTTTTAGAATTTACCAAATGGCTGCAATGAAGCAAAGAGTATAAAATTTAAAGAGGTCTGAATACTTTCCGTACACACTGTAAAATGCATTACTTGTGTGAATATTATATATATTGTGGTAAAGCGACTTCTCAGCACTCAGAGGCAAACACAGGACACACGTCTCTGGTTAACTTCCTGCGGGTTTATTAATATGCGGCATAAACTCCAGCAGGGTTCCACAAAAATAAACAAGTCCTCTTTGGGATAACAGGAAACAAAAAGATAAAGTAAAGCACAGTTCATAGGTGAGCGGGTTTCGGTATCACAAACAGTCCAGCAAAGTCCTTCAGTGGAGCTCTCTGGTCTCCACTCATAGTCTGGAGACGTCCTCCTCCAGACCAGACTCAAGAAAAAAAAATAGTTACTGAACATTTAACATTGCTCAGCCACACCCTGAGGGGAGGTAGGGTGAATGACTTACCACCCGATCCCTATGTCATTCACACCAAACCACTCCCATGAAAATCGTGATTAATCCCTCCAACATATAACATGCTGTGAAAAAGCTGTAGGTTCAGTTCACACAGGTTAGCAGTCGTAGAGACACATACCTCCCCTCACATATAACACCACTGACTCTGTCACATTTTGTATATATATATATATATATATATATATATATTTGTACATACATTCCATAATAAGCTTTATTATTGTTGACCCTTAACATAAACAAATAATCTTGCTTTGCTTCTTGCATTTATATTAATCATATGAATTATTTAGTTTTTATAAACACATTCTTATAAATTGACTTAACCCACTATTCTCTAGAGAACATCCCACATTCGTTTAAAAAATATTAATAAAGAGTCTAGCTTTCATTTTTAGTTAACAGCCAGTATTATTTCTGGCAGCATATAGAAGAAACGCGTGCACAGAACTGAATATAAGAACAAAAATCTTTATTGAATAAGTTAGATACAGAATGTTAAAAAGGTAGGGTAGGTGAAAAGTGACTGTGAGTCAATGAAAGGGGGCACCACAAGTTGGCAATGTACACACAATTAATAGAATAAATGTAGTTGTTATATGATATTATTGACATTGAACCATGAAAAACAGTCTGCTGAAGACTAATATTGGTCATAGTTACACTAGCTATTGAACCGGTTCGAAGCCCGGGTAGCAAGCATTTTTGTTGGTATATGGTCCCCTATCTTGGTCTATGTGCCTCCATCCTGGTACCCTATCCTGGTATATGCTCTACAAGCCTGGTCCCCCATCCCGGTATATGCTCCCCTATCCTGGCATTTTCTCCTTCATCCTGGTCTCCCATCCTGGTATATGCTCCCCCATCCTCGTCCCCTATCCTGGTATATGTTCCCCAAGATTGGTCAATATCCTGATATATGCTCTTCAATCCTGGTCTCCCATCCTGGTATATATTCCCCCATCATGCTCCCCAATCCTGGTATATGCTCCCCCATCCTGGTCTCCTATCCTGGTATATGCTCCCCATTCTGGTCCCCATCCTGGAATATGGTTCCCCATCTTGGTATATGCTCCCCCATCCTGATATATTGTCCCCATCCTGATATGTGCTTCCTAATCATGGTCCCCATCCTGGTATATGATGCCCCATTCTGGTCCCCCATTCTGGTATATGATCCCCTATTCTGGTCCCCTATCCTGGTATATGCCCCCCCATCCTGGTCCCTTATCCTGGTATATGCTCCCCCATCCTGGTCCCCTATCCTGGTATATGCTCCTCCATCCTGGTCCCCCATTCTTGTCCCACTACCCTGATATATGACCCCCCATACTGGTATATGCTCTCACATCCTGGTCACCCATCCTAGTATTTGATCCCCCAACCTGGTCCCCCACCCTGTTCCCACATCCTAGTATATGCTCACCCATCCGGGTCCCCTATCCTGGTATATGCTCCCCAATCTTGGTCCCTCATCCTGGAAAATACTCCCTCATCCTGGTATATGCTCCCCATCCTGGTCCCCTATCCTGGTATCTGCTCTCCCGTCCTTGTCCCCCATCCTGGTATATGCTTCCCCATCTTGGCCCCCCATCCTGGTCCCCTATCCTGGAATATGCTCCCCAATTCTTGTCCCCTTTCCTATTATAAGCTCCTCAATCCTGTTCCCCCATCCTGGTATATGCTCCCCCATTATGCTTCCCCATCCTTGTCCCTCATCCTGGAATACGGTCTCCCATCCTGGTATATGCTACCCATCATGGAATATGCTCCCAATCCTGGTCCTCCATTCAGGTATATCCCCCCCATCTTGGTCACCCCTTCTGGTATATGCTTCCCTATCCTGGTCCCCCATCCTGGCATATGCTCACCCATCCTGGTCCCCCAACCTAGTATATGCTTCCCCCCATCCTGGTCTTCCATCCTGGTTTATGCTCTCCAATCTGAGTCCCCTATGCTGGTTTATGCTCCCCATTCCTGGTCCCCATCCTGGTATATGCTCCCCCATCTTGGTATATTCTCCCCCATCATGCTCCCCTGCTCCCCCATTCTGGTTTACGCGCCCCCATCCTGATCCCCTATCCTGGTATTTGCTTCCGCATCCTGATCCCCAACCTAGAATATGGTCCCCCATCCTGGTATATGCTCCCCAATCCTAGTATATGCACTCAATCCTGATTCCCCATCCTGGTATACACTCCCCCATCTTGGTCCCTCGTATGTGCTCCCCCATCCTGGTCCCCCATTCTGGTATATGCTCCCCCATTCTGCTCCCCTATCCTGGTCCCCTATCCTGGTATATGCTTCCCCCCATCCTGGTCTTTCATCCTGGTATATGCTCCCGCATCCTTGTCCCCATCCTGGTATGTGCTCACCCATCCTGGTATATGTTTCCTCCCATCCTGGTATATGCTCCCCTATCCTGGTCCCCCATCCTGGTATATGCTCCCCCATCCTTGTCCCCATCCTGGTATATGCTCACCCATCCTGGTATATGTTTCCTCCCATCCTGGTATATGCTCCCCCATCCTGGTACCCATCCTGGAATATACTCCCACATCCTGATCCCCCATCCTGGAATATTATCACCATCATGGTATATGCTTCCCCCCATCTTGGTATATACTCCTCCATCCTTGTATATGCTTCCCCCCCATCCTGGTATATTCTCCCCCATCCGGGTATATGCTTCCCTTCATCCTGGTCCCTCATCCTGTTATATGCTTCCCCCACCCTTGTATATGCTTCCCCCATCCTTGTATATTCTCCCCCATCCCGGTATATGCTTCCTCTTATCCTGGTCCTCCATCCTGGTATATGCTTCCCTCCATTCTGGTATATGCTCCCCCATCCTGATCCACATCCTGGTATATACTTCCAAATCCTACTCCCCCATCCTGGAATATGCTCCCCAATCCTAGTATATTCACCCCATCCTGGTCTCCCATCCTGTTATATGCTTCCCCATCCTGATATATGCTTCACCCCATCCTGGTATATGCTCCTCCCATCCTTATATATACTCCCCCATCCGGGTCCCCTATCCTGGTATATGCTCCCCCATCCTTGTCCCCATCCTGGTATATGCTCACCCTTCCTGGTATATGTTCCCCCCCATCCTGGTATATGCTCCCCCATCCTGGTACTCATCCTGGAATATACTCCCACATCCTGGTCCCCCATCCTGGAATATTATCACCATCCTGGTACATGCTTCCCCCATCTTGGTATGTACTCCTCTATCCTTGTATATGCTTCCCCCCATCCTGGTATATTCTCCCCCATCCGGGTATATGCTTCCCCCCATCCTGGTCCCCCATCCTGGTATATGCTTCCCCCACCCTCGTATATGCTTCTCCCATCCTTGTATATTCTCCCCCATCCCGGTATATGCTTCCTCTTATCCTGGTCCTCCATCCTGGTATATGCTTCCCTCCATCCTGGTATATGCTTTCTCCCAACCTGGTCTACCATTCTGGTATATGCTTCCCCCCATGCTGGTCCCTCATCCTGGTAACTGCTTCCCCCATCCTGGTATATGCTCCCCAATCCTGATCCCCCATCCTGATTTGCGCATGCACAGTCTATAGAGGCTTCGGACAGAAGGACACATCCCTGATTATATTATAAATACTAAAGTACTATGTGCATAAACAGATGTCCTAGGATGGTGCCATCATCGCTTGGCTAAGGTATTTAGTTACTCTTATTGCTTTGATAATGGCTGAGCTATGCTTTCTATTGGGTGTTTATATTTTGGTCCTAGCACATCTGTTTATGCACATAGCACTTTATTATTATGTAATTATGCCAGTATTAGTCTTCCATAGATTTTTTCATGGTCCAATGTCAATAATATTATATAACAACTAGATTTATTCTATTAATTGCCTGAACATGGTGAACCTGTGATTCCCCCATTCATTGTCTCCCAGCCAGTATTCACCTATTCTACTTTTTAACATTCGGTATCTAAATTATTCAATAAAGATTTTTGTTCTTATATTCAGTTCTGTGTGAGCTTTTCTTATATCTGCTCTCATTATTAGTGTTGAGCCACCCCTGTAGTGTTCGGGTTCGGTTCGGTTCGTCGAACACCGGGATGTTCGAGGAACTGTTCGTCAAACTGTTCGTCGAACACCTTAGAACACTGTCGAACACCGTTAAAACCAATGGCAGGCAAACAAAAACACAAAGAAACACATAGAAAGCACCTTCAAAGGTGTCCAAAAGCTGACAAACTGCTCAGAAGACGCTCTCTTTAAAAAAGCCGGCCGGCAATTCAGCAGTGGCATACACCGGTACCCGACAATTTAGACAAGAAGGAATAGAGCCTCACACATAGATTAGATAGATAGAAACATGTCAGTCACACATATAAGAAGCACAGTGACAGTGTTGCTTACTGTACTTGTCATTTAGTGTAAAGGATTTATTTAAAAAAATAATAGTGTTTTCATGCACCGTCTCTTTAAAAAAGCTGGCCGGCAATTCAGCATCGGTACCCGACAATTTATAACAGAAAGAATAGAGCATCACACATAGATAGATATAAACATGCCAATCACATATATAATAAGTACAGTGATAGTGTTGGTTACTGTACTTGTCATTTAGTGTAAAGGATTTATTTAAAAAAATAATAGTGTTTTCATGCACTGTCTCTTTAAAAAAGCCGGCCGGCAATTCAGCAGCGGTACCCGACAATTTATAACAGAAAGAATAGAGCATCACACATAGATTAGATATATAGAAACATGTCAGTCACATATATATGAAGGACAGTGACAGTGTTGATTACTGTACTTGTCATTTAGTGTTAAAATAAAGGATTTATTAAAAAAAAAATTGGCGTGGGGATCCCCGTAATTTTAGTCTCTAGCGGAGGTTAAGCAGACGGCTGGGGCAGATGTTTGAAGCCTGGGAAGGGGGTAATACCCATGGAGCTTCCCAGGCTACTAATATCAGCCCCCAGCTGAATACCTAGCCCTTACTAGCTATTAAAATGGGAACCCCCCCAAAAAATGACGTGGGGTCCCCCCTATTTTAATAGCTAGCAAAGGCTAGGCAGACAGCTGGGGGCTGATATTAATTGCCCAGGAAGGGTACCATGAATATTGGCCCCCTCCCAGGCTAGAAACACCAGCCGTCAGCCGCCCCAGAAATGGCGCATCCATAGGATGCGCCAATTCTGGCACTTAGCCTCGCTCTTTCACGCTGCCCTGGTGCGGTGGCAGGGGGTAATAGGGCTGGGGTTGATGTCAGCTTATAATGCCTGCTGACATCAAGCCCAGGTTAGTAATGGAGAGGAGTCTATAAGACACCCCCATTACTAACCCCATAGTCAAAGTTAAAAAAAAAACACAAACACCCAGAATAAAGTCCTTTAATTGAAATAAACACACAATTCTTTATTGTTCTAAATTAAACCATACTTACCGTCACGCCCATTCCAGCTGAAGCCAACGATCTCCTGCAATAAAAGTAAAATAATAAACCAACATCATCCTTACCTTTCCATGGTTCCCACGACAGCTTCAGCTCTGCTACATCGAGATGACAGGCTGGACCGCAGCAGAACGCTGCCATCCAGCCTGTCATCCCGCGGACACTGAGAAGCGCAGGCATGCTTGCGCTCCTCAGTGTCTCTCTGTGACGGCATAAAGATGAGCCGAGGTCATGTCCAATGAACTCGGCTCACCTCATGCACGTCACTGACAGCGTGGGAAAATTCTCCTGCACTCAGCGCTTCAGCGTGAGAATTTTCCCACGCTGTCAGTGACGTGCATGAGGTGAGCTCATGTCCAATGAACTCAGCTCACCTCATGTACGTCACTGACAGCGTGGGAGAATTCTCACGCTGAAGCGCTGAGTGCAGGAGAATTTTCCCACGCTGTCAGTGACGTGCATGAGGCTGATATTTAAATTTGGCGCACAAATCGGTGATTGGTCGCGGGCAGCGTCCGCGACCAATCAGCACGGTAGTGTTTAACTTTGGCGGCAAGATCAGTGATTGGTCGCGGTCAAGACGGCGACCAATCACCGATTTGTGCCGCACATTTAAATAGCGGCCGCGACCAATCACTGATCTTGCCGCCAAAGTTAAACACTACTGTGCTGATTGGTCGCGGACGCTGCCCGCGACCAATCACCGATTTGGGCGCCACATATAAATATCGGCCGCTACCAATCAGCACAGCGTTGTTTAAATGTGGATCCAAGATCGGTGATTGGTCGCGGCCGATATTTAAATGTGGCGCCCAAATCGGTGATTGGTCGCGGGCAGCGTCCGGGACCAATCAGCACAGTAGTGTTTAACTTTGGCGGCAAGATCAGTGATTGGTCGCGGTCAAGACGGCGACCAATCACCGATTTGTGCCGCACATTTAAATAGCGGCCGCGACCAATTGGATGTCAGCGCCGCTCCCCGGTCCTCCCTTCACGCCCTTGCCGCATGGATGTCAGCGGCGCTGCCTGTGCGGATACTTCCGCTGCGAGAACCCGGGACATGAGCGGGCGCTCGCAGCAGAAGTATCCCGACCCGCAGCGCCGCTCCCCGGTCCTCCCTTCACACCCTAGCCGCTGATGTCCCCACAGTATCTGCATGGTGTTACAAAGGTCCGGACATTTGTGTTAAAAATCGCTGATTGGTCGCTGGCGCTGCCCGCGACCAATCACCGATTTGGGCGCCAAATTTAAATATCAGCCGCGACCAATCACCGATTTGGGCGCCAAATTTAAATATCAGCCGCGACCAATCACCGATTTGGGTGCCAAATTTAAATATCCTCCGCGACCAATCACCCATCTTGGCTCCACATTTAAACACCGCTGTACTGATTGGTCGCGGCCGCTATTTAAATGTGGCGCCAAAATCGGTGATTGGTCGCGCCCAGCGTCGGCGACTAATCAGCACAGCGGTGTTTAAATGTGGAGCCAAGATTGGTGATTGGTTGCGGCCGATATTTAAATTTGGCGCCCAAATCGGTGATTGGTCGCGGGCAGCGCCCGCGACCAATCAGCGATTTTTAACACAAATGTCCGGATCTTTGTAACACCATGCGGATACTGTGGGAACATCAGCGGCTAGGGTGTGAAGGGAGGACCGGGGAGCGGCGCTGCGGGTCGGGATACTTCTGCTGCGAGCAGTCGCTCATCTCCCGGCTTCTCGCAACGGAAGTATCCGACCAGGCAGCGGCGCTCCCCGGTCCTCACCAATACGATTATCTGATTGGTCGCGCTCTCCGCACGCGACCAATCAGTGATCTTGGCGCTAAAGTTAAACACCGCTCTGCTGATTGGTCGCGGACGCTGCCCGCGACCAATCACCGATTTGGGCGCCACATTTAAATAGCGGCCGCAACCAATCAGCGAGCTTGGCGCCAAATTTAAACAATGCTCTGCTGATTGGTCGCGGACGCCAGACGCGTCCAATCAGTGAGATTGGCGCCAAATTTAAACAACGCTCTGTTGATTGGTCGCGGACTCCAGCCGCGACCAATCAGCGAGATTGGCGCCAAATTTAAACCCCGCTCTGCTAATTGGTCACGGATGCCGGCCGCGACTAATCAGCATTATTGGCGCCAAATTTAAACACCGCTCTGCTGATTGATCGCGGTCGCCGGCCGCGACCAATCAGTAGTATTGGCGCCAAATTTAAACCCTGCTCGGCTGATTGGTCACGGTTGCCGGCCGCGACCAATCAGCGATTTTGACGCCAAATTTAAACACCGCTCTGCTGATTGGTCGCGGCCGGCGATTGCGACCAATCAGCATTATTGGCGCCAAATTTAAACCCCGCTCTGCTGATTGGTCGTGACCGCCGGCCGCGACTAATCAACATTGTTGCCGCCAAATTTAAACACCGCTCTGCTGAATGGTCGAGGTCGTGACCAATCACCATTATTGGCGCCAAATTTAAACACCGCTTTGCTGATTGGTCGCGACCACAACCTATCAGCATTATTGGCGCAAAATTTAAACCCCGCTCTGCTGATTAGTCGCGACCGCCGGCCGCGACTAATCAACATTGTTGCCGCCAAATTTAAACACCGCTCTGCTGAATGGTCGAGGTCGTGACCAATCACCATTATTGGCGCCAAATTTAAACACCGCTTTGCTGATTGGTCGCGACCACAACCTATCAGCATTATTGGCGCAAAATTTAAACCCCGCTCTGCTGATTAGTCGCGACCGCCGGCCGTGACCAATCAGTGATATAGTCGCCAAATTTCAACACCGCTTTGCTGATTGGTCGCGGTTGCTGGCCGCGACCAGTCAGCGATTTTGGCGCCAAATTTAAACACCGCTCTGCTGATTGCGCCGGGTCTGCCGCATACATATTCTAGAATACCCGATGCGTTAGAATCGGGCCACCATCTAGTTTCATGAAATAATTTAAAAAAAAATTGACGTGGGGCTTCGCACTATATTTGTGTCCAGCCAGGTACAGCAGGCAGGACGGGCTGCCCCCAACCACCAGCTGCCTATTTGTACCTGGCCGGACACAACAATATAGGGAAGCCCTTTTTTTCTTAATTATTTCATGAATTTCATGAAATAATTTAAAAAAAATATACGTGGGGCTTCGCCCTATTTTTGTGTCCAGCCAGGTACAACTAGGCAGCTGGGGGCTGGAATCTGCAGCGCAGAGAGGCCCAAGCATTCTGGGTCCCCCCAGCTGCAAATTGCAGTCCGCAGCCACCCCGGAAAATGGCGCGTTCATAGAAGCGCCTTCTTCTGGCGCTGTACCCAACTCATCCAGGGCCCTGGTGCGGTGGCTCACTGGGTAATAAAGGGGTTAGGGCCAGCTTGGCATTATCAGCTGGCCCTAAGCCCGAAATTCATGGGGTCACGCCAATATTAGACATGACCGCCATGTATTTCTAGTAAAGTATTTAAAAAAAACACAACACCCAGAAAAAAGTCCTTTAATTGAAATAAACACACAATTCTTTATTGTTCTAAATTAAACCATACTTACCATCACGCCCATTCCAGCTGAAGCCAACGATCTCCTGCAATAAAAGTAAAATAATAAAGCAACCTCATCCTTACCTTTCCATGGTTCCCAGACAGCTTCAGCTCTGCTACACCGAGATGACAGGCTGGACCGCAGCAGAACGCTGCCATCCAGCCTGTCATCCCGCAGACACTGAGAAGCACAGGCATGCTTGCGCTCCTCAGTGTCTCTCTGTGACGGCATTCAGATGAGCCGAGGTCATGCCCAATGAACTCAGCTCACCTCATGTACGTCACTGACAGCGTGGAAGAATTCTCCTGCACTCAGCGCTTCAGCGTGAGAATTCTCCCACGCTGTCAGTGACGTACATGAGGTCAGCTGAGTTCAATGGACATGAATGAGCTCACCTCATGCACGTCACTGACAGCGTGGGAAAATTCTCCTGCACTCAGCTCTTCAGCGTGAGAATTTTCCCACGCTGTCAGTGACGTGCATGAGGTGAGCTCATTCATGTCCAATGAACTGGGCTCACCTCATGCATGTCACTGACAGCGTGGGAAAATTCTCACGCTGAAGCGCTGAGTGCAGGAGAATTCTCCCACGCTGTCAGTGACGTGCATGAGGTGAGCCGAGTTCATTGTCGGCTCATCTTTATGCCATCACAGCGAGACACTGAGGAGCGGAAGCATGCCTGCGCTTCTCAGTGTCCACGGGATGACAGGCTGGATGGCAGCGTTCTGCTGCGGTCCAGCCTGTCATCTCAATGTAGCAGAGCTGAAGCTGTCCTGGGAACCATGGAAAGGTAAGGATGAGGTTGCTTTATTATTTTTCTTTTATTGCAGGAGATCGTTGGCTTCAGCTGGAATGGGCGTGGTGGTAAGTATGGTTTAATTTAGAACAATAAAGAATTGTGTCTTTATTTCAATTAAAGGACTTTATTCTGGGTGTTTGTGTTTTCTTTTAACTTTGACTATGGGGTTAGTAATGGGGGTGTCTTATAGACGCCTCTCCATTACTAACCTGGGCTTGATGTCAGCTGGTATTATAAGCTGACATCAACCCCAGCCCTATTACCCCACTGCCACCGCTACAGGGCAGTGGGAAGAGCGAGGCTAAGTGCCAGAATTGGCGCATCCTATGGATGCGCCATTTCTGGGGCGGCTGACGGCTGGTGTTTCTAGCCTGGGAGGGGGCCAATATTCATGGACCCTTCCTGGGCTATTAATATCAGCCCCCAGCTGTCTGCCTAGCCTTTGCTAGCTATTAAAATAGGGGGGACCCCACGTCATTTTTTTGGGGGGGTCCCCCATTTTAATAGCTAGTAAAGGCTAGGTATTCCGCTGGGGGCTGATATTAGTAGCCTGGGAAGCTCCGTGGGTATTACCCCCATCCCAGGCTTCAAACATCTGCCCCAGCTGTCTGCTTAACCTCCGCTAGAGCCTAAAATTACGGGGAACCCCACGCCAATTTTTTTTTAAATATATCCTTTATTTTAACACTAAATGACAAGTACAGTAATCAACACTATCACTGTACTTCTTATATATGTGACTGACATGTTTCTATCTATCTAATCTATGTGTGATGCTCTATTCCTTCTATTCTAAATTGTCGGGTACAGATGCTGAAATGCCGGCCGGCTTTTTTAAAGAGACAGTGCATGAAAACACTATTATTTTTTTTAATAAATCCTTTACACTAAATGACAAGTACAGTAAGCAACACTGTCACTGTACTTCATATATATGTGACTGACATGTTTCTATCTATCTAATCTATGTGTGATTTTCTATTCTTTCTATTCCAAATTGTCGGGTACCGCTGCTGAATTGCCGGCCGGCTTTTTTAAAGAGACGGTGCATGAAAACACTATTATTTTTATTGATAAATCCTTTACACTAAATGACAAGTACAGTAAGCAACACTGTCACTGTACTTCATATATATGTGGCTGACATGTTTCTATCTATCTAATCTATGTGTGAAGCTCTATTCTTTCGGTTCTAAATGGTCGGGTACCGGTGTATGCCGCTGCTGAATTGCCGGCTTTTCATGTTTCACTGTTGGCACTGTTCCCATCGATTTGGGCAATCACTGTAATGCCACAACCACCATGGCTGTGGCATTACAGTGAGTGACAGACAATCCCTGATTGGTGCTCTAAATAGCGCCAGACATGCAGGACACGCTTTTGGTGTACGAACAGTTATCGAACATAACCTCGAACAGCCGAATTTTTTGCAAATCGTTCGGGTTCGTCGAACAACTCGAACACCGCCCAAAACAGCTCGCATTTGAGATTGGCGAACAGTTCTAGTCGAAAACCGCTCATCTCTACTCATTATATGATGGCACTAAACTTTTTTCCATTATAGTCTTGTAAGTAGGCACTTTATGTATAGCATTATATTGCTCACTGTGCATAAAAGTATTTTGTACCATATCAGGGGCAAACTTTTGATTAAACAGTATTATTTCTGGCAGCAATGCAATGGAAGCCACATCTTTTTCAGGAAAATTTCATTGCAAGATAATTTGGCCTATCAGGCCTTAGGGGCATCCATAGTGTCCAATCCATCAGCCAGATATTATGGTTTCCAATCAAAGGTAAAAACGCAGATGTCAACAATATAACTGCTCATTCAGACACATGTATTATAAGGGCATGTGCTGTAAGACTACTGATGTCACATTGCACAGCACACTGACCAAATTATTTCAGTTAGGTTGTTCAGATGACATTAGTAGGCATGATTCTTTTCTGTTTCTCAGAAGAGACTTGCCTTTACAAGTATATGGATGTGCAAAAGAATTGGATCCCTTAGAGATCAACTATATAGCATTAGGGGTGAGTGAGCATGTTCACCACTGCTCTTTATTCACCTGAGCATCTCACTACTCGAATACAGTCAGATTTTTTTTAATTTATTCGCATTGCTGAATTGTGGAAGCAGAGAAACTTTTCCATCATCAGATCCCATATTACTGCAGAAATAATACAGACATTTTGTGGAGCGTGCAAAATATTGCATTCCAGTTAAAGTCAGCCAGCTGTGTTTTGTTGAACCTATTCACATTTGGTCACTGACCAATACTATACTACAAGGCCACTGACTAAAACCGTGGTCATCAGACGTGATCCAATTTTACAGCGGTAATAACTGTGACATTTTTTGGAGCGTGCTAAATATTACCCTCCATTTAAAGTCTGCCACTTGGGTGTTGTGCATTCTATTCACACTTGGTCGCTGACGAATACCACACTACATGGCCACTGCCCAAAACTGTATTCATCAGACGTGATCCGAAATTACTTTTGTAATAATTGTGACATTTTTTTGAGAGGGCCAAATATTACACTCCATGTAAAATGGGCAAGGCGCGTGACAAGAGATGGGGAAGTGGATTTGATAGTGATAGGATAGTTCACGCAAAGGCTAAGGCCGTGGGCAAGATGAAACTGTGCCTGCTGATGGAGCACAACAAACACCCACATCATGTCAAACTACCTTCCTGTCTTAATTACTAGGGGGCCACGGAACACCACTCTTGAAGCCAGAACAGTGTGAAAAGGTTGTTTGTTGGATAGCAGATAATGCACCCAGTCAGATTGCCACCACCCCCACCCTTTCTTTCACATGGTCAAGTCTCACTAGTCATGAGCCTGGACCAGATATTCCTCACTCTGATCCTCCTTCCTCCCACCATGCCGAGTGACCGGAGACAACTAATGTCACACTTGGACACTCCGAAGAATTGTTCACTTTTACATTTATAGATTTGAGCCTCTTGCCTGGCCCGCTTCTAGCGGGGCAAGAGGAGATCGCATGTAGCGATGACAAAATATTTGAGCAGCCATGGGTACACGAAGGCGATGGTGGGAAATTGTCTCAAGAGGTGGATGATGATGATGAGTAGTGATGAGCGAGCATGCTCGCTACTGCTCGGTGCTCGTCCGAGCATCTCACTGCTCGAGATGCTCGGCGCTCGCCGAGTATTTCTGGGTTGCTCGGGCGGGAACTCAGGTCCCCTCCCTGCATGTTTGGCGCTCTATAGAGAGCCAATTGTTAGAACTCTCCTGTTAGTTTTTTTTTAGTTTGCTGGTCACATGACAATTTTTGCCTATTTAATCCGGCTCCGCCCTCCTGGCCTTGCTGGACTTCATTGTATTTACTACTCTTGAGCTAGCTTGGTGCTCTGTTGCCGTTCTCTGTTAGTTTTGCTAGGTCTTCTGACCTCTATGCTTTTTGTTGTGTGTTTGTCTTTGACTGCTACTATTTCTGCTAGGAGGTGTCCAACTTATCCCAGTCCCTAGTTCTTGTAGGGATCCCTCCCTCACATCTATAGGTCTTCGTACAGACTAGCCGAGGACTTTAGCGGGTCTGATCGCAGGATCAGGTTCCCCGTTACATCGTAGGGATCTAGTTTAGTTCTATTGTAGGGACAGATCTCCTGTCTTTCCTTAGTCCCTGTAGCAGATCATAACAGTAAGTCCAGCCATAAAAGAAAAAAAAAAAAAAATTTTCTCTAAGGAATGACCTCCAGTTTTCCATCATGGTCTCGGTTCAAGATTTGGCTTAACGCTTGCAGGGACTCTCTCTGAAGGTGGCCAAGCTCCAACAACACGTGAGTAGCTGTTCTGAAGCACATTTTGTGGAACCAAAGGTACGTCTGCCTGATTTATTTTTTGGCGAACAACAAGATTTTTTTTCTTTTAAAAATGCTTGTTTATTGTATTTTCGTTTGAGACCCGGATCCTCTGGTGATGAATCACAGCGCATAGGGTTCATAATGTCACTTTTGCGCAAAGATCCTCAGGGATGGGCCTTCTCTCTCCAACCTAGTGATCCGTGCTTTAGATCACTGGATAGTTTTTTTTCTGCTTTGGGTTTGTTGTACGATGATCCTGATCGTGTCTCATCTGCTGAGTCTGAATTGAAACGTTTGAGGCAGGGATCAGGTAATGTGGAAAAATATTGTTCTCACTTCCGTCGGTGGTCTGCCCAGGTGGGGTGGAACGATTCAGCTTTGAAAAGCTTGTTTCTTGCAGGGCTAGGTGAAAGGGTTAAGGATTTACGGATTGCTTATCCCACACCTGGAAACTTGCAGGAGGCAATGCAATTAGCTATACGGGTGGACAGGAGACTGCGTACAAGGGTTAATGAGAGCAAATCCTCTGCTATGTCAGCTCCGAGTCCTGACAGGGTCTGTGCTGACAATGGAGAGCCGATAGAGATTGGGGCGATGGCACCCCACTCTCAGGAAAAAGGCCGCAGGCTTTCTGAAGGCTTGTGCTTCTATTGCGGAAATTCTGGTCATTTTATTAAGAACTGTGTGCTTCGTATGAAGAAAGAAAAAAAAATGGTCAGTCATGCACGTATTGCCTGTTTAAATTCTAAGGGAGTATTCCTATCTGCTACTACTGCTGCTCTGGATGAATTAATTGAATTTCGTTTTTTTGTGGATTGTGGTTCTACTCTGAATGTGATTGATGGGGGATTCTTGGAAAAACTTAGATTAGAACCTAAAACTTTGTCATCCCCTATTGCTGTGGTTTCTGTTGATGGCTCTCCCTTGAAGAGTGTTACTCATAAGGTCTGTGAATTTCCCCTCACTATTAATGGTATTCATCAAGAGAATTTGGATTTGGTGGTATTGGATAATTTGCCTTCTCCAGTAATATTGGGGTTACCCTGGTTAAAATTGCACAATCCTGTACTGTATTGGTCTACCAATGAAATTAAGTCCTGGAGCCCTAAGTGTTATGACAAGTGTTGTAACGGACGTATTGCTGCGGTGGAAAAAGGGGAATTACCTGTACCTATTCAGGATTTTTGGAGAGTTTTTTCTGAGGAGGAGTCACAAATTTTGCCTCCCCATAGAGACTATGATTGTACCATTGAATTTGTCCCTGGAGCGACTCTTCCTAAAAGTCGTTTATTTAATCTTACTATTCCTGAGAGAAAGGCTTTGGAGGAATACATATAGACAAGCTTGGCTGCCGGTCACATTAGGCTTTCCAAGTCTCCTGTGGCTGTTGGATTTTTTGTAAAAAAAAAAGATGGCGGTTTACGTCCTTGTCTGGACTTTCGTGAGATTAATAAAATTACTGTACGCAATCCTTACCCACTGCCATTGATTCCTGATTTATTTAACCAGTTAGTGGGGGCCAAGTGGTTCTCTAAAATTGATCTCCGGGGGGCATACAATTTGTTGCGCATGAAGGAGGGTGATGAATGGAAGACTGCTTTTAACACTCCTGTGGGTCATTTTGAGAACCTGGTTATGCCTTTTGGTCTTACCAATGCTCCAGCATTTTTTCAGAATCTTATTAATGACATCCTTAGACCTTTAATCGGCAAAAATGTGGTTGTGTATTTGGATGACATTCTGATTTATTCGCCTGATCTGGAGTCTCATTGGCGGAGCGTACGTGAGGTATTACAGTTATTAATGGACAATTCGCTTTTTGCTAAGCTGGAGAAATGTGAGTTCGCTGTACAGAGAATTAGTTTTTTGGGCTACATTATCTCCAGTGAAGGTTTTGAGATGGACCCGGTTAAAGTTCAAGCTGTGCAGGAATGGCCTAGGCCTATTGGTTTGAAATCGATACAGAGGTTTTTGGGTTTCGCCAATTATTACAGAAAATTCCTAAAAAAATTTTCTATTATTGTGAAACCGCTGACCGATCTCACCAGGAAAGGTGCTAATGCGGTTCAGTGGACTTCTGAGGCCATTGAAGCTTTTGTGTTTCTAAAGGAGAGGTTCACCTCTGCTCCCATCCTTATGCAGCCTGATGTGACTAAGCCGTTTTTGGTTGAGGTTGATGCTTCTTCGGTGGGGGTCGGTGCGGTGTTGTCTCAGGAAAACAAGGATGGAGTACATCCCTGTGCCTTTTTTTCAAAAAAATTTTCTGAGACTGAACTTAATTACGATATTGGTAATCGGGAATTGCTGGCGATTAAACTCGCATTTGAACACTGGCGTCACCTCTTGGAAGGTGCTGAATTTCCCATTCAGGTTTTCACTGATCATAAAAATATGATCTATCTTGATGCTGCCAAGCGCTTGAATGCCCGTCAGGCTAGGTGGGCACTCTTTTTCTCGCGGTTTAATTTTTCCGTTACTTACATCCCGGGTACCAAGAATGTTAAAGCGGATGCTTTGTCTCGCAGCTTTTCTCCCATTGTCGGTGTTGAGGAGGAAGAGGAGAGAATTTTACAAGAAGGTGTTGTGATTGCTGCTTTGGACTCCGTTTTGGAGGGTGAGATTCTTAAAGCTCAGGAGAATGCCCCATCTAACACTCCCCATGGGAGGTTGTTTGTGCCTAGGACCTTTAGGAGAGATTTGTTTGTTGAGTGTCATGAGTCTCGGTTGGCAGGTCATCCAGGAATTTCTGAGACCAAGAGACTTGTGGGTCGCAGTTTTTGGTGGCCTGGATGGCAGAAGGAAGTCATTAAGTGGGTGCGCCAATGTACTGTGTGTGCTAGATCCAAGTCTTCGCATGCTCCTGCTGCGGGGTTGCTTTGCTTTGCTTTGGAGGTTCCTAGTGCACCTTGGACACATCTGGCTATGGACTTTATTACTGACCTTCCCCCCTCTGAAGGTTTCACGGTCATCTGGGTGGTCGTGGACCGTTTTAGCAAGATGTGTCACTTGGTTCCCTTCATCAAACTGCCTTGCGCTAAGACACTCGCTAAGGCCTTTGTCAAGGAAATTGTCAGACTACATGGTGTTCCTACTGACATTGTTTCTGATAGGGGACCTCAGTTCGTGGCTCGTTTTTGGCGTGCCTTTTGTGACAGGTTGGGAGTTCATTTGTCGTTTTCATCCGGATATCATCCTGAGTCTAATGGCCAGACAGAAAGGAAGAACCAGGATGTTGAGCAGTTCTTGCGTTGTTTTGTGGCAGACAATCAAGAGGGGTGGTCTGAGTTTCTGCCACTTGCTGAATTTGCTCTTAACAACCATACATCCTATTCTGCTGGGTGTTCGCCTTTTTTTTGTTGTTCTGGAAGACATCCGTCTTTTGGGTCATTCTCCAAATTGGTTTCGGCTGTGCCTGAGGAGGAGAGTCTTTCCGGTGATTTGGAGAGAGTTTGGACGGATGTGCGTGGTAATCTTCAGGAGGCTAACAAAAAATCTAAGAGGTACTTTGATAGGAAACGGCAATAGGTTTTGTTTGCTGTTGGTGACATGGTTTGGTGGTCCTCTAAGAATCTGCGATTGAGGATTCCTTCTAAAAAATTGGGTCCCAAGTTCGTAGGTGCTTCAGATAGTTAACCAATCTGCTGTTAGGTTGGAGGTTCCTACGTCCTGGAAGATTAACCCGGTGTTTCATGTTTCTCTGTTGAAAAAAGCAGATGTGTCGGATGGTGACGCCTCTGCCACTGTTCCTCCGGTGGTGGAGGACGGGGAATATGAAATTTCCCGCATCCTAAATTCTAGATGGTATAGAAGGAGTTTGCAGTATCTCGTCGCTTGGAAGGGTTTTGGACCTGAGGATAACTCATGGGTGAGGGCGGATGATTTTTCTGCTTCCAGACTTGTCAGAGCTTTTCACAGGAGGTTTCCTGGTAAGCCTGGGCCTAGGGGATCCGGAGGATCCTCTTAGAAGAGGGGGTACTGTTAGAACTCTCCTGTTAGTTTTTTTTAGTTTGCTGGTCACATGACCATTTTTGCCTATTTAATCCGGCTCCGCCCTCCTGGCCTTGCTGGACTTCATTGTATTTACTACTCTTGAGCTAGCTTGGTGCTCTGTTGTCATTCTCTGTTGTTTTGCTAGGTCTTCTGACCTCTATGCTTTTTGTTGTGTGTTTGTCTTTGACTGTTACTATTTCTGCTAGGAGGTGTCCAACTTATCCCAGTCCCTAGTTCTTGTAGGGATCCCTCCCTCACATCTATAGGTCTTCGTACAGACTAGCCGAGGACTTTAGCGGGTCTGATCGCAGGATCAGGTTCCCCGTTACATCGTAGGGATCTAGTTTAGTTCTATTGTAGGGACAGATCTCCTGTCTTTCCTTAGTCCCTGTAGCAGATCATAACTCCAATGAATATGCAGGGATTGCCTGCCATGCACTGTAATGCCGTAGCCATGTTGGGTGTGGGAATTACAGTGATTGGCTGGTTGCACAGCCTCATCAGGTCTATATAAGACCTGGTGCCGTCATGCTCGTCACAGTCACTCCGGATCAGACAGTGTAGGGAGAGCTGCTGCTGCGTTAGGGAGAGATTTGATTGTGTATAAGGTAGTGTAGGGAGAAAAACCGTACATTACACATATCCATCTCATCAAACAGTCCTTCTGAGGACTAATCCATCTGCAGAGATATCAGGCAGGCAGGGTGTATAGGCAGGCAGTGAATATAGCAGACTGCAGTGCATATAGCACAAAAGGCTCCATTCCAATTCTGCCTTCTGCTGCTGTTAGATATTTCTATACAAAGGCCAAAGTCTCAAGGGCCAGGAATACTTTTCTTTGGATCTTAATCCTCATTATTTGCTTAAAAAGCAATCCAGAGAACACCGTTTTTCTGTGCCATTTGCATGTGTAGGGAGAGGTGCTGCTGCGTCAGGGACAGATTTACTTGTGTATTAGGTAGTGTAGGGAGAAAAACCGTACATTACACATATTCAGCTTAACAAACAGTCCTTCTGAGGACTAATCCATCTGCAGAGATATCAGGCAGGCAGGGTGTATAGGCAGGCAGTGTATATAGCAGACTGCAGTGCATATAGCACAAGAGGCTCCATTACAATTCTGCCTTCTGCTGCTGTTAGATTTTTCTATGCAAAGGCACAGGTCTCAGAGGCCAGGAATACATCTCTTTGGATATTAATCCTCATTGTTTGCTTAAAAAGCAATCCAGAGAACACTATTTTTTCTGCGCCATTTGCTTGTTGGCACGGCAGAATACAGCCATGTCCTTTCCATATTAAAGCATTAGAAATCCAGCTATTCAAAGCTGTGTTTTCTCCGTCAAATGGATTACATATACATTGACAGAAAATACTGCCATTTCTGACCTCCATTAAAAATTTCCTTTAGTGTGTCAGTGAAGCAATTCACTGCAGTTTGCTGTTCAACCTGCTTACCTACAGGCCACGTATTTAAAACTGTGTTTTCTCCATAACACGGATCACATATACGTTGTCAGAAAATACTGCCATTTCTGGCCTCCATTAAAAATTTCCTTTAGTGTGTCATTGAAGCAATTCAACGCAGTTTGCTGTTCAAACTACTTACCTACAGGCCATGTATTTAAAACTCTGTTTTCTCCATCAAATGGATCACATATTCATTGTCAGAAAATGCGGCCATTTCTGGCCTTCATTAAAAATTTACTTTAGTGTGTCAGTGAAGCAATTCACAGCAGTTTGCTGTTCAAACTACTTACCTACAGGCCAGGTATTTAAAACTCTGGTTTCTCCGTCACACGGATCACATATAAGTTTGCTCCAAACTCAGTCAATTGTAGTGAGCGTGGAAGATACTGTCCTCCATTTAAAATGGGCAAGGCACGTGGCTAGGGACGGGGAACTGGACTTGATGGTAATGGTGCATGCAGAGGCCGAACACAAGGCCGTGGGCAAGCCGAAATTGTGCCACAACAAACACCCACATCTTCTCGCCTGACCTTCCTGTCCCAATTTCTAGGGGACCACAGCACACCACTATTGAACCCAGAGCAGTGTCACAAGGTTGTTGGTTGGATACCGGATAATGCTTCCAGTCACTTAGCCACCACCACCACCACCCTGTCTTCCACACGCTCAAGTATCAGTAGCCGTGAGTCTGGACCGCATATTCCTCACCCTGATCCTCCTTTCTCCCACCATGCTGAGTACCCAGAGGCAACTGATCCCACACTTGGACACTCTGAAGAGCTGTTCACTTTTACATTTATAGATTCGGGCCTCTTGCCCGGTCCACTTGAAGCGGGGCAAGAGGAGATCGCGTGTAGCGATGCCCAAACATTTGTGCAGCCATGATCACACGAAGGCGACGGTGGGAAAGTGTCACAAGAGGTGGATGATGATGAGACACAATTGCCAGAAAGTTAGGAGGAGGACCAGGGGGTGGAAGTGGAAGACGAGGTGGTGGATGATATATAAAATGACCCAACCTGGCAGGAGGACATGCAGAACGAGGACAGCAGCACATAGTGGGAGGGAGGCAGAGCACCCCAACAGGCAGGAAGAAGCAGTGTGGTGGCCACAGATAGAAGGCCGGCAACCATTCCCCGTAACACCAACACGAAGGAAGTTGCCAGTACAACTTTTAGGTCTTCCCGAGTCTGGTGGTTTTTTAAAGACACTGCCAATAACCCCAAAATGGCCATTTGCACCACCTGCAAGGCCAGCATCAGCAGGGGTGGCAAAACGACCAGCCTAACCGTCACCAGCACGATCAGGCACATGGCAGTAAAGCACCCGACTTTGTGGGCCGAACCCCAGGGTCCAGGAACAGTGTCTGCAGGTGGCAGCATTGCTTCTTCCGTTGTTGTGCATGCAAGCCAATCTCCTGTCCATGGTGCATGCGACGACGCGTCCTGCCCTGAACCTGTCGTTGCACACTCTCAATTAGTAGCATCAGGAAGCACATCCATGTCCTTGTCCCAGTGCAGCGTTCAGTTGTCCATACCCAAATCCTTGGAATGCAAGCGCCAAAATGCAGCCAACGCCCCACATGCCACACTACTAAATTCTCACATTTAACGACTGCTTGTGCTCGAAATGTTGCCTTTTAGGCTCGTGGAGACAGAAGCATTCCGCAAACTGATGGCGGTGGCCGTCTCTCGGTACACGGTCCCCAGCCGCCACTATTTCTCCCTGTGTGTCGTCCCCGCATTACACAAGCACGTATCCCAAAACATTAGCAGTGTTCCCAACAACGCAGTTACCGGTAAAGTCCACCTAACCACGGACATGTGGACAAGTGCTTGTGGGCAGGTACAATACATCTCGCTGATGGCACACTGGGTTTTCATAGTGGAAGGCGGGACCCAGTTGAACCTTGGGACAGAACACGTCTTCCCGACGCCAAGGATAGCAGGCCCTAGGTCAATCAGGATTGCTCCCACGCTCTGCAGCTCCTGCACATCATCCTTCTCAGCCTCCTCTTCAGCCTCCATCTCCAAAATGACCACATCAGTCACAAGCTGGAAGAACTGCAACACTGCCTCGGCCAAGCAGCAACAGGCTGTGCTGAAGCTAATATGCTTAGATGAAAACCTGCACAATGCTGAAGAGTTGTTGACAGCTCTGAAAGAGCAGGCAGATCTGTAGCTCACACCGCTGAACCTACTGCCAGGCATGGTCGTGTGTGACAATGGCCGGAACCTGGTGGCGGCTCTGAGGCGAGGTGAGCTCACACACGTACCATGCCTGGCCCATGTGCTTAACCTCATGGTTCAGCGGTTTCTCAAATCCTACCCGGAGCTTCCGGATCTGATTGTTAAAGTATGCCGCCTGTGTGCCCATTGTAGAAAGTCAGCTACAGCTTCCGCCGCCCTTGCAGTGTTTCAGCAGTGTTTGCAGCTTCCAGCTCACAGACCGGTGTGTGATGTCCCTCTGATGGAACTCTTCAGTGCAGATGTTGAGAAGGATTTGTGAGCAGAAGAGGGCAGTTGTTGAGTACCAGCATCAACAAAGCAGTCGGTATTCAGTTCAGACTCCACACATAAGACCTCAGGAGTGGACATGGATGTCAGACATATGTACCATCCTCCAAAACTTTGAGGACTCCACCAAGATGGTGAGCTGCGATGACGCCATAATTAGCATCACCATCCTGCTTCTCTGTCTTCTGAAACGCTCTCTGCTCACAATCAAAGAGGAAACATTGCAGGCGCAGCACGATGAGATAGAGAAAGGAACCATACAGGGTGATTACACACAGCCAAGCCTCATCTCATCCCAACGTGGATTGGGTGACAATGAGGAAGAGGAGGAGGAAGGACAGGAGCTAGTTTCATGCACTAAAGATGGTACTACCTGCACAGCTGTCATACCGTTTGTTCAGCGTGGATGGTCAGAGGACAGAGAGGAGGAGGAGGAGAGCATGGTCAGTCATCTTCTTGGTGAGGACACCGAAGTCTTGCCTGTAGTAGTCTGGCACGCATGTTACGCTGCCTTTCCCATGACCCTCGCGTTCTCAAAATTTTTTGTGACAGTCATTACTGGTTGGCGACACTTCTAGACCCACGCTACAAGGAGAACTTTATATCTCTTTTTCCTGAGGTGGACAGGTCTACAAAAATGGGGCTGTACCAGAAGGCCCTTGTTGCAGAGCTATTAAAAAAATTCCCATCTTAAAATGCAGGCGGCAGAGGGCACACTTCGTTGGACAACCAAGGAGTACAGGCGAGAGACACACAACTCCAATCCAGCAGAGGCATGGGAACATTGTGAAAGTTCTGGGAGAGTTTTCTCAGACCCTCCCATCGCACAGGCAATGAGGCGTGGGGTACTCTAACAAGGAGTGCAAAGTTTGGGAAGATGCTGAGGGAGTACCTTGCCGACCGTATCAACGTCCTCCGTGATTCCTCTGTAGCTTATAATTATTGGAAAAACATGCAAAAGACAAAAAATATATCTCATACCCTACCATCATTATATATAAATGTAAAGCTAAGTTGCATATTAAATGTAGGGTACTTAGTGAACTATTTTTGATCAAAAAAAGTTTACAAGCCGTCCCACCAGCGACAAGGTGACCCTAAATTGGGACGGTACCTACACTGTCTATATTAAAAACCTTACTGTATATCAAAGTTGAAGTAATGCATATAAAAGGGTAGACAAATAGGACCGGGTCCCAACTTCAGACCACCTAGGCCCGTGGTAAGCTACATATATACTAATCAGCTCAACAAAGGGGATGCCACACCCTTAATTTGCACAGAATGCAAACAAGACAAAAAACCAAGCAATGTGAACTGAGGTCTAAGATGGTACACATGCAAGAAATAGGAGCATGTTCTCACTAGCAAAAAGAAGCAAAACCTACAAAAGACAAAAAATATATCTCATACCCTACCATCATTATATATAAAAGTAAAGCAAAGTTGCATATTAAATATAGGGTACTTAGTGAACTATTTTTGATCAAAAAACGTATACAAGCCGTTCCACCAGTGACAAGGTGACTCTAAATTGGTACGGTACCTACACTGTCTATATTAAAAACCTTACTTTATATCAAAGTTGAAGTAATGCATATAAAAGGGTAGACAAATAGGACCGGGTCCCAACTTCAGACCACCTAGGCCCGTGGTAAGCTGCATATATACTAATCAGCTCAACAAAGGGGATGCCACACCCTTAATTTGCACAGAATGCAAACAAGACAAAAAAACAAGCAATGTGAACTGAGGTCTAAGATAGTACACATGCAAGAAATAGGAGCATGTTCACACTAGCAAAAAGAAGCAAAACCTACAAAAGACAAAAAATATATCTCATACCCTACCATCATTATATATAAATGTAAAGCAAAGCTGCATATTAAATATAGGGTACTTAGTGAACTATTTTTGATCAAAAAAAGTATACAAGCCGTCCCACCAGCGACAAGGTGACCCTAAATTGGGACGGTACCTACACTGTCTATATTAAAAACCTTACTGTATATCAAAGTTGAAGTAATGCATATAAAAGGGTAGACAACTAGGACCGGGTCCCAACTTCAGACCACCTAGGCCCGTGGTAAGCTACATATATACTAATCAGCTCAACAAAGGGGATGCCACACCCTTATAATTATTGGGTATCCAAGCTGGATTCGTGGAATGAATTGGCTCTCTATGCCTTGGAGGTCCTGGCCTGCCCTGCCCCAAGCGTTTTATCAGAGCGGGTTTTTAGTGATGCTGGTGGAATTGTAACTGATAAGCGCATCCGCCTGTCAACTGAAAATGTTGACAGGCTGACTCTTATAAAAATGAACAAGGGCTGGATTGGGCCAGACTTCTCAACACCATCGAATGATAGAAGCGTAACATAAACTCAAATCCAGTGTCTTTTCTTGGGAGGTGTATTCTCATGCACCTTTTCACACCGAAACATGGGTATACGCTTCTTGATTTTGGCTATTTGATCTTGTCCTCCTCCTTCTCCTCATCTTCCACCACCATATCACCAGGGTGACCGTGGTCCATGATGCAACACCCACAAAAATTTTTTAAAGGGTGTTTATGATGCCCGTAAAAAATAAAAAAATTTATACAGTATATTCATGTATACCCCCCAGGGTTAAATGTTTGTCAGCCCATACACTTAGTGCATGGGCATTACTAGTATAGGAGGCCCGATCCTTTCTAATGGAAACGTTTTTTTTTTAGGTCCTCCTCCACATCTCTTCCAAGGTTCATTGAAGTGCCTCCAAATTTTTGGCAGCCCTTGCATTCACTGCATAGGCCAACATTATGGGAGACTCTCTCCTTTCTAATGGGAATTTGTCGGTACTGTGGCCCTGCTCTATGCGTCTTTAATTTCTTATTAGGGTTTTTCCTAAATTTGATTAGCCGTTGGACTCACTGCATACACTGTAACTGTATAGCAGACCCTCTCCTTTCTAATGGGAACATGTCGTACCTTGTTACTGTGGCCCTGCTCTATATGTCTTTCAATTCTTAGTGGGGTTTTTCCTAAAATTCATCAGCCGTTGGACTCACAGCATACCCTATAACTGTATAGCAGATTCTCTCCTTTCTAAATGGAATTTGTCGTTACGTCGGCCCTGCTCTATGTGTCTTTAAATTCTTAGTGGGGTTTTTCCCAAATTTTGGCAGCCCTTGCAGTCACAGCATGGGCATTACCACTATAGGAGACCCCCTCCTTTATAATGGGAACATTTTTTTTACTGAGACCCTCCTCTATGTCTCTTCAAAGGGGTACTGGGTTGCGTCCAAATTTTTGGCAGTCCGTGCAGTCACTGGATATGCAATAACAGTATAGGAAACCCACTTATTAATAATAAAAACAACAAAGCATTGCCGGTAGATGGCTCTCTATCAATAGCTAGGGCCGACTGCTTGCCTTTTAAGAATAGTAAGGGCCATCTGATGGCCCTATAAAAATAGGCTTTATGACTTTCTGTGTCCCTCCATCAAAAATAAAACAGGATGTGTCTGATGATATGTCACACACCACATTGCCAGATATGGTTGTAAAATGTTAAAATGACATTTCCCCGTAAATGCATTTGTCTTAAAAAATAACGTAAAAAAAACAAAACAATAGCATCTTTCTTTAGTATAAAAAACAGCGTCACCAATTTAACCTCAATGTAATCACATTGTTCAGCTCATGCACCTCCTCCTCCATCTCCAAAATGACTACATCAGTCACAATCTGACAGCACTGCCTTGGCCAAGCGGCAACAGGCTGTTCTGAAGAAAACATGATTAATGCTTAATTGACAAACCGCCCAGCACTACTGTGTTGTTGAAAGCTGTAACACAGCAGCCTGATCTTTGACTCTCACAGCTGAACATACAGCCAGGCATGGTCATGTGTGACAATGGGCGGAACCTGGTGATGGAGAAATGACAGCCGGGGTAGATATGGTTTCCCTCTATTTCAGTCCTTTCACCGAGCTAAAGAATATGGCTGTGGTGAAATACAACTCCCACTGAGTAGCTGTTTCAGATTGAAAAACATTGTGCGCACCAGAGGATTTGATTCTGATGGATAACCTTTCTCACCTGCTCAAGAGCCCCATAGCAGCTGCAAAGTTAGCGCTATCATGAACTCTCCTGAGGTAGAAGCCAAGGCACACCAGAGGATTCTCTGGTGGGACCGTTCTACCCTGCCGAGAAGCAGTCCTTGCTAAGAAAAGTGGGTGGGAAGGTTCCTGGACACTCTATTTTTACTGAGGAGGAAACACACGCAAACACGGGTAGAATATACAAAGTCCTTGCAGATGTTGTTCTTGCTGGGATTTTAACCCAGGATCCCAGCGCTGTAAGGCTTCTGTGCTAACCACTGATCCAATGTGCTGCTGTTCACCCTCTAAAATCTATCAGGCTGGAGAAACTTGCACCTACTGCCTCTCTATCTTCAGCTCCTTTGTGAGAAAATGTATTTGGGCAGCCACTCAGTCTACCAAATAAAATTTCTGAGTAGGAAATTGGGGATGGCTTTGCTACTGGTACTGGGGGCAGAGCTAATACCATGGCGTCGTACCATAGTTTGCTGGAAATATTCTAGGCTGGTAGGAGGCAAGCAAATTCCCACAGAAAAGTACCAGCAGTAATATTCAGGCCACATTTCAAGTGCAAGGAGCTTTAGAGAACTTCCTGGGAGAAATGACACGCAGGGTAGATACGGTTTCGCTCTATGCCAGTCCTTTCACCGAGCTAAATGCAACTCTCAGCAAAAAAAGTTGTGGACTGGCTCTGTACAGTCCCCGGCCACATTCACCTGTCCACGTGTTTGTGATTAGGCGGTCCTTCCCAGTAATTGCACTGGGGAGGTCAATGGTAATGTTGTGGGATCCATGCTTGTGGAAGGCGGAGGCGACACCGGGAGAAATAGTGGCGGCTAGGGACCGAGTATGGACACCCGGCCGCCGATGGCATGAGGTTGTGAAAAGCTCCCGCCTCCAAGAGCTTAAAAGGCCATATTTCAAGTGCAAAGAGCTGCCCAGAAATCTGTCAGTTTAGTGTTGCGGCCTGTGAGTGGGTGGCTGGCTGCATACTTGCACTTGCATTCCATGTAACAGAAAACTAAGCAGATGGTGGCCTCTATCATGATTATGACCTCACCTCGGATCTATGAACTCTCCTGAAGGAGAAGCCAGGGCCCACCAGAGGAGTCTCCGGTTCTCTGGTGGGCCCGTCCAACCTTGCCAAAAAGCAGCCCTGGGTAAGAAAAGTGTGGAGGAAGGTTCCCGGACACTCTATGGCTGCTTTATTAATGTGGATCAGCCATGCTTATGCATGTTATTTCTCAAAACGCATTACAGATCAGGCCATTGCCCAACTCTGTGTTCAATAAATTAAATGTGCAAAGAAAGATGTGTGTGTGTCAAAGCACCACCGACAAGTGCAAGTTGATGTTGGACGGGCTGCCATTGCTTCTGCAACAAGCTCAACTACAGGACTTCCTGGGAGAAATGACACGCAGGGTAGATACGGTTTCCCTCTATGCCAGTCCTTTCACCGAGCTAAATACAACTCTCAGCAAAAAAAGTTGTGGACTGGCTCCGTACCGTCCCTGGCCACATTCACCTGTCCACTAGTTCGTGGTTAGGCGGTCCTTCCCAGTAAGTGCACTGGGGAGGGCACTGGTAATGTTGTGGGACCCGTGCTTGAGGAAGGCGGAGGCGATACCGAGAAATATAGTGGCAGCTGGGGACCGAGTATGGACACCCGGCCTCCGACGGCATGAGGTTGTGAAAAGCTTCCGCCTCCACGAGCTTTAAAGGCCATATTGTAAGTGCAAAGAGGTGCCCAGAAATCTGGCAGTTTAGTGTTTCGGCCTGTGGGTGGGTGGGTGGCTGGCTGAATACTTGCGCTTGCATTCCAATGAATGGGGTAGGGATAACTGAACGCTGCAGTGGGACAAGGACATGGACGTTGATTGTTGCAAGTCTGCAATGACAGGTGCATGGCGGGAGGCATCTTCTCATGCGCCAAGGATCACTTATGATGGGCACACTTTTAGGCAGTGACCTGGGAGTCAGAGATGCTTCCAGAGGTCTCCCCCATGCTGTTCCCATGTCTTTTCAGCACTGTATGCATGTGTCTGATGATGTGTCACACACCACATGGCCAGATAAGGTTGTAAAATGTTAAAATGACATTTCCTGGTGAATGCATTTGTCTTGGTTGAAAGCAATGTAAAAGTGCAAAAACGCATCAAAAACGCTATTGTTAGAACCCTCCTGTTAGTTTTGTCTATTTTGCTGGTCACGTGACTTTTTGCCTATATAATCCAGCTCCGCCCTCCTGGCCTTGCTGGACTTCAGTGTTACTTTTACTCTTGAGCTAGCCAGGTGCTTGTACCTTACTCTGTAGTTTGCTTGGTCTTTTGACCACTAGTATTTCTGTTTGTTTGTTTGTCTTTGCTCTGCTACAATTTCTGCTAGGAGGTGTCCAACTATATCCCAGTCCTTAGTTCTTGTAGGGACCCCTCCCTTATATCTACAGGTCTGCGTTCAGACTAGCTGAGGACTTAGGCGGGTCTGTTCATAAGGAACAGGTCCCCCGCTGCATCGTAGGGAATCAGCTTAGTCCTATTGTAGGGACAGTTTTCCTATCTTTCCTAAGTGTTTGTAGCAGTTCATAACAGTAAGTCCAGCCCAAAAATAAAACACTCTATGGAAAGAAATCCTGATTTCAGCATGGTGTCAGTTCAGGAGTTGGCTCAACGCCTGCAGGGACTGTCTTTGGAGGTGGTCGAGCTCCAGCAACACGTGAGTAGCTGTCCTGGATCGCATTTTGTCGAACCGAAGGTAGGACTTCCAGATTTTTTTTATGGTAAAAGGCAATATTTTTTTTCCTTTAAAAATGCTTGTTTATTATATTTTCGTTTAAGACCCAGATCCTCGGGGAATGAATCACAGCGCATTGGGTTTATAATGTCACTTTTGCGCAAAGAACCACAGGGATGGGCTTTTTTCTCTACAACCTAATGATCCGTGTTTTAGATCTGTGGAAGATTTTTTTTCTGCTATGGGGTTGTTGTATGATGATCCTGATCGAGTCTCATCTGCTGAAACTGAATTAAGACGTTTGAAGCAGGGATCAGGTTAAGTGGAAAATTATTGTACATACTTCAGAAGATGGTCGGCTGAAGTGGAATGGAATGCCTCAGCATTAAAATGTTTGTTTCTTGATGGTGTAGGTGAAAGGGTTAAGGATCTGCTGATTGCCTTCCCAAAACCTGGAACCTTGCAGGAGGCAATGCAATTAGCCATACGTGTGGACAGGAGACTGCATGCTAGGAGTAAAGAAGAGAAATTTACTGCTATGGCAGCTCCTAGTTTTCAGAGGGTCTTTTCGGAGGGTGCAGAACCGATGGAGATTGGGGCGATGTCACCCCACTCTCAGGAAAAGGACCGCAGGTTTGCTAAAGGATTGTGTTTTTATTGCGGTAAATCTGACCACTTTATTAAGAACTGTGTGCTTCGCTTGAACAAAGAAAAAAAAAAAGAGGTCAATTACGCCTGCATAGCGTGTTTAAACTCAAAAGGAGTATTTCTTTCTGGAAGCACCTCATTCCAGGAGGAGTTGATTGAATTTCGGGTATTTGTGGATTGTGGCTCTACACTCAATGTGATTGATGAGGGTTTTTTGGAAAAATTTAAATTAGAATCCAAACTTTTGTCATCTCCCATTTCTGTGGTTGCTGTTGATGGTACCCTTGAAAGGTATTACTCACAAGGTTTTTGAATTTCCCCTCACCATTAATGGTATCCACCAAGAGAATTTGGATTTGGCGGTATTAAATAATTTGCCTGCTACAGTGGTTTTGGGGTTACCTTGGTTAAAATTGCACAATCCTGTACTGGACTGGTCTACCAATGAAATTAAGTCTTGGAGTCCTAAGTGTTATGATATATGTTGTAACGGTCGCATTGCTGCTGTGGAAAGAGGGGAATTACCTGTACCTATTTAGGATTTTTGGAAGGTTTTTTCTGAGGAGGAGTTACAAGTTTTTTTCCTCCTCATAGGGACTATGATTGTACTATTGAGTTTGTCCCTGGAGCAACTCTTCCCAACAGTCGCTTATTTAATCTTACTATCCCTGAGAGAAAGGCCTTGGAGGAATACATACAGAAAAGCTTGGCTGCCGGTCACATTAGACCTTCTAAGTCACCTGTGGCTGTTGGATATTTTTTTGTAAAAAAAAAGGACAGCGGTTTACGTCCATGTCTGGACTTTCGCGAAATTAATAAAATTACAGTACGCAATTCCTACCCACTGCCATTAATTCCTGACTTGTTCAACCAGTTAGTGGGGGCCAAGTCGTTCTCTAAGATTGATCTCTGGGGGGCATACAATTTGTTACGTATGAAGGAAGGCGATGAGTGGAAAACTGCTTTTAACACTCCAGTGGGTCATTTTGAGAATCTGGTTATGCCCTTTGGTCTTACGAAAGCACCAGCATTTTTTCAGAACCTTATTAATTACATCCTAGGACCATTGATCGGTAAGAATGTGGTGGTGTATTTGGATGACATTTTGATTTTTGCGCCAGATCTGGAGTCTCATTGGCAGAGCGTACATGAGGTATTGCAGTTGTTAAGCGACAATTCACTTTTTGCTAAGCTGGAGAAATGTGAGTTCGCTGTTTAGAGAATTAGTTTTTTGGGCTACATTATCTCCAGCGAGGGCTTTGAGATGGACCCGGTGAAGGTTCAGGCGGTGCAGGAATGGCCTAGGCCTATTGGTTTGAAACCAATACAGAGATTTTTGGGTTTCGCCAATTATTACAGAAAATTCATTAAGAATTTTTCTATAATTGCTAAGCCGCTGACCGATCTCACCAGGAAAGGTGCGAATACGGTTCAGTGGACTACTGAGGCCATTGAAGCTTATTGTGTATCTTAAGGAGAGGTTCAGTTCTGCCCCCATCCTTATGCAGCCTGATGAGACCAAGCCATTTTTGGTCGAGGTTGATGCTTCTTCGGTGGGGGTCAGTGCCGTTTTGTCTCAGGAAAACAAGGATGGAGTACATCCCTGTGCTTTTTTTTCAAAAAAATTTTCTGAGACCGAACTTAATTACGATGTCGGTAATCGGGAATTGCTGGCGATTAAACTCGCATTTAAACATTGGCGTCATTTCTTAGAAGGTGCTAAATTTCCCATTCAGTTTTTTACTGATCATAAGAATCTGATCTATCTTGATGCTGCCAAGCGCTTGAATGACCGTCAAGCTAGGTGGGCATTTTTTTTTTCGCGTTTAATTTTTCTGTTACTTACATCCCGGGTACCAAGAATGTAAAAGCTGATGCTTTATCTCGCAGTTTTTCTCACATGGTTGGTACCGAGGAGGAGGAGACCATTTTACAGGAAGGTGTTGTGATAGCAGCATTGGACTCCGTTTTGGAAGATGGGATTCTAAAAGCCCAGGAGGATGCCCCATCTAACACTCCCCATGGGAGGATGTTTGTGCCTAGGAACTTTAGGAGAGATTTGTTTGTGGAGTGTCATGAGTCTCGTTTGGCAGGTCATCCAGGAATTTCAGAGACTAAGAGACTTGTAGGTCGCAGTTTTTGGTGGCCTGGGTGGCAGAAGGAAGTCATTAAGTGGGTGTGTCAATGTACTGTGTGTGCTAGATCTAAGTCTTCACATGCTCCAGCTGCGGGGTTGCTTTGCCCTTTGGAGGTTCTTAGCGCTCCTTGGACGCATCTTGCTATGGATTTTATTACTGACCTTCCTGCCTCTGAGGGTTTCACTGTTATCTGGATGGTCGTGGACCGTTTTAGCAAGATGTGTCACTTGGTTCCCTTCATCAAACTGCCCTGCGCCAAGACACTCGCTAAGGCCTTTGTTAAAGAAATTGTCAGGCTCCGTGGCGTTCCTACCGACATTGTTTCCGACAGGTGACCTCAGTTCGTGGCTCGTTTTTGGCGTGCCTTTTGTGACAGGTTGGGAGTCCATTTGTCATTTTCGTCTTGTTATCATCCTGAGTCTAATGGACAGACAGAAAGAAAGAACCAGGATGTTGAACAGTTTTTGCGTTGTTTTGTGGCTGACAATCAAGAGGGGTGGTCTTAGTTTCTGCCACTGGCTGAATTTGCTCTTAACAACCATACATCCTCTTCTGCTGGGTGTTCTCATTTTTTTTGTTGTACTGGTAGACATACGTCGTTTGGGTCATTCTCCAAATTGGTATCGGCTGTGCCGGAGGAGGAGAATTTTTCCGGTGATTTGGAGAGAGTTTGGACTGATGTACATCGTAACCTTCAAGAGGCTAACAAAAAATCCAAGAGGTACTTTGACGGGAAACGTCGAGAGGTTTTGTTTACTGTTGGTGACATGGTTTGGTTGTCCTCTAGGAATATGCGGTTGAGGATTCCTTCTAAGAAATTGGGCCCGAAGTTTGTAGGTCCATTTAAGGTGGTTCAGGTACTTAACCAATCTGCTGTTAGGTTGGAGGTTCCTACCTCCTGGAAGATTAATCCGGTGTTTCATGTTTCCGTATTGAAAAAAGCTGATGTTTCTGATAGGGACGCCACTGTCTCTGTTCCTCCGGTGGAGGAAGACGGTGAATATGAAATTTATCGCATTCTTAATTCTAGATGGCATAGAGGGAGATTGCAGTATCTCGTTGCTTGGAAAGGTTTCAGTCCCGAGGATAACTCCTGGGTAAGGGTGGATGATGTCTCTGCTCCTAGACTTGTCAGAGCGCTTCACAGGAGGTTTCCTGATAGACCTGGGCCTGGAGGATCCTCATTGAAGAGGGGGTACTGTTAGAACCCTCCTGTTAGTTTTTTCTATTTTGCTGGTCACGTGACTTTTTGCCTATATAATCCAGCTCCGCCCTCCTGGCCTTGCTGGACTTCAGTGTTACTTTTACTCTTGAGCTAGCCAGGTGCTTTGTACCTTACTCTGTAGTTTGCTTGGTCTTTTGACCACTAGTACTTCTGTTTGTTTGTTTGTCTTTGCTCTGCTACAATTTCTGCTAGGAGGTGTCCAACTATATCCCAGTCCTTAGTTCTTGTAGGGACCCCTCCCTTATATCTGCAGGTTAGCGTTCAGACTAGCTGAGGACTTAGGCGGGTCTGTTCACAAGGAACAGGTCCCCCGCTGCATCGTAGGGAATCATCTTAGTCCTATTGTAGGGACAGTTTTCCTATCTTTCCTTAGTGTTTGTAGCAGTTAATAACAGCTATGTGTGAATATAGCCCAAGTTGTGGAGAAGTATTTTTGTTTTTGGGTATTTATTTTACCTTATATGCAAGTCATTACCCTGGAAAGGATGTTCCTTAACATACTTCCCAGGAAAATAAATTTTGATTTTCGTTTTTGTATGTTTTATTGTGTGTCAGTAAAAGTGGTGTAATACTCTGACCACGTTGTTGACAGCAGTGATCTGGGAGTCAGAGATGCTTCCAGGGGTCTTCCCCATGCTGTCATTTGAGCACTGTTCCTATCAATTTGGGCAATTTTTAGGCCCTCTGCAGACCGCTGGTGGGAGCCACCTGAAAAATGCTCGAGTTTCCCTTAGACTTACATTTGGCTCATTGCTCGGGTCAAGCACCTGAGTATTCCGATTTGCTCAACCCAAGCAACGAGTACCCAAGCATTTTAGTGCTCTCTCATCACTAATGATGAGACACAATTGCCAGAAAGTCAGGAGGAGGCCCAAGGTGCGTATATGGAAGACAAGGTGGTGGACAGTTAAGTCACTGACCCAACCTGGCAAGGTGACATGCATAGTGAGGACAGCAGCATAGAGGGGGAGGGAGGCGTAGCATTGTAACAGGCAGAAACAAGCAGTGGGGTGGCCACAGACAAAGGCAGGCAACCGTTCAGTGGAACACCAACACGATGGAAGTTGCCAGTCCAACTTTTACGTCTTCCAGAGTCTGGCTCAATTTTAAAGACTGTCTAGATAACGCCACAAAGCCAGTTGTACCCTCTGCCATGCCAGCATCAGCAGGGGCAGCAAAACTACCAGCCTGACCACCACCAGAATGCTCTGACACATGACAGAAAAGCACCCGACTAGTTGTGCCGAATTCCAGTTTCCAGAAACAATGTCTGCGGGTGACACCATTGCCTGCTCCGCTGTTGTGAGTGCACGCCAATCCTCTGACCATGGCGCAGGCGAAGATGCCTCCTGCCCTGCTCCTGTCATTGCACATTTGCAACCATCACCGTGAGCATCCATGATCTTGTCCCAGCGCAGCGTTCAGTTGTTCCTACCCCAGTCATTTGAAAACAAGCTCAAATACACAGCCAATGTCCCACAGGCCACCCTACTAAACACACACATTTCTCGAATGCTTGCACTTGAAATGTTGTTTATTAGGCTCATGGAGATGGAATTCTTCCCCAACCTGATGGCGGCGGCCGTCCCTCTTTCTTCCAGTGTGCCATCCCTGCATTACACAAGCACGTGTCCCACAACATTACCCGTGCCCTCAACAATACAGTTACTGGGAGGGCCCACCTAACCACGGAGACGTGGACAAGTGCTTATGGCCAGGGACGTACATCTCACTGATGGCAAACTGGGTTAATATAGTGAAAACTTGGATGCAGTCGGACCCTGGGACGGAACATGTCCTCCCGATGCCGAGGATTGCGGGCCCTGGGTCATTCAGGGTTGCCCCCACATTCTACAGCTCCTGCACCTCCTCCTCATCCCCATCCTCCATCTCCGAAATGACCACATCATTCGGAAACTGGAAGCACTGCAGCACTACCTTGGACAAGTGGCAACAGGCACTGCTGAAGCTAATATGCTTAGATGACAAAATGCACACCGCTGCAGAGTTGTTGACAGCTGTAAAGAGCAGGCAGATCTGTGGCTGTCACCGCTGAACCTACAGCCAGCCATGGTCATGTGTGACAATGACCAGAACCTGTTGGCGGCTGTACAGCTAGTGGAGTTCACACATGTACCATGCCTGGCCCATGTGCTCAACCTAGTTGTTCAGCGGTTTCTCAAAACCTACCTGGATCTGCCTGAGCTGCTTGTCAAAGTACGCCGCCTGTGTGCCTATTTAAGTAAGTCGGCTACAACTTCCGCCGCCTTCGCCGTGCTTCAGTAGAAATTGCAGCTTCCAGCTCACCGACTGCTGTGCGATGTCACCACGCATTGGTACTCAACGTTGCAGATGTTGGGAAGGATTTGGGAGCAGCAGTTGTTAAGTACCAGCTTCAACACGCCCGTCGTTATTCAGGTCAGCCTCTGCTCATAAGAGCTGATGAGTGAGAAAGGATGTCAAACATCTGTGTCATCCTCCAAAACTTGGATGAATCCACCTAGATGGTGAGCGGCGATGATGCCATAATTGGCATCACCATCCCGCTACTCAGTCTACTGAAAGGCTCGCTGCTCACAATTAAAGAGGAGGCATTGCAGGTGCACCATGATGAGATGGAGAAAGGAGCCATACAGGGTGATGCAACACAGCCCAGCCTCATCTCATCCCAATGCAGTTTGGGTGATAATAAGTGGAGGAAGTGGAGGAGGAGCAGGAGCTGTTATCCTGTGCTCCAGATGGTACTACCCACACAACAGTCATACCGTCTGTTCAGCATTGATGGCCGGAGGAAAGGGAGAACGTGGAGGAGGAGGAGAAGGAGGAGAGCATGGACAGTTGTCCTCTTTGTCAGGACAGGGAAGACTTGGCTGTTACCAGTCTGGGATACAAAGCTGACTTTATGTTCCTTTGCCTTTCCCATGACCCTCGCATTGTACACATTTTGGCCGACAATAATTACTAATTGGTTAAACTTCTAGACCCATGCTACAAGGAGAACTTTCTATCTCTCCTTTCCATGGCAGAAAGGTCTAATAAAATGTAGCAGTATCAGAAGGCCCTTGTTGCAGTATTATTAAAAAAAATCCTATCGGAAAACGCTGGCGGCAGAGGTCACAGTTCCTTGGACAACCAAGGCAAAGGAGACACAAATATGATGCAGCAGAGGCAGGGGGAACACTGTCAAAGGTGTAAGATAGTTTGCTCAGACCCTCCCAGTGCCCAGGCCCTGCTGCACAGGGTACTCTGACAAGAAGGGAAAAGTTTTGGAAGATGCAGAATGAGTACCATGCAGACCGTACCAATGCCCTCTGTGATTCCTCTGTGCCTTATAACTATTGGGTATCCAAGCTGGACACTTGGTATGAACTGGCGCTCTACACCTTGGAGGGCCTGGCCTGCCCTGCCACTAGCGTTTTTTCAGAGCCAGATTTTAGTGCCGCCAGGGGTATTACAACTGATAGGCGCATACGTCTGTCAACTGAGAATGCTGACTGGCTGACTCTTATCAAAATGAACAAAGGCTGGATTAGGGTAGACTTCTCAACACCACCAGATGATAGCAGCAGAACAGAAAGTCAAATCCAGTGGCTTTTATTGGGGGGTCTATTCCCATGCACTTCTTCACACCCAGACATAGGTATACGCTTCCTGATTTTTTCTATTTTATGTCAACCTTCTCCTTCTCCTCATCATCCTCCAGAATATCACCAGGGTGACTGTGATGCAACACCTACATAATTTTTTTAAGGGTGTTTATGATGCCCGAAGTAAATTTTTTTAGAGACCTACCTCTAAAATTTTGTATGTTATACAGTATATTCATGTATATTCCCCAGGGGTAAATTTTTTTCAGCCTTTGCAGTCATTACCACTATAGGAGACCTGCTCCTTAATAATGGGAATATTTTTTTTAATGAGGCCCTCCTCTACGTCTTTTCAAAGTGGTATTGGGGTTTTTCCAAACTTTGGGCAGCCCTTGCAGTCACCGAATACGCAATAACAGTATAGGATACCGGCTTCTTTATAATGGGAATATTTTTTTTACTGAAGCCCTCCTCTATGTCTCTTCAAAGGGGTATTGGGGTTTGTCCAAGTTTTGGGCAGCCCTTGCAGTCACTACATATATAATAACAGTATAGGAAACCCTCTCCTTAATAATTGGAACAACAAAGCGTAGCCAGCTGATGGCCCTCTAACAATAGTGAGGGTCAACTGCTGGCCCTTTAACAATAGTAAGGGCCATCTGATGGCCCTGTAAAAAAAGGCATTGTGACTTTCAGAGTCCCTCCTCCATAAATGAAACAGGATTTGTCTGATCATGTCTCACACACCAAATGGCCAGTTAAGGTAGTAAAATGTTAAAATAACATTTACTGGTCAATGTATTTTTCACCATTGAAAGCAATGCAAAAGTGCAAAAACGCTATGTGTGAACATAGCCCAAGGTGAGGAGTTTTTTTTGTTTGGCTTATATACAAGTCATAACCCTGGAAAGAATGTCCCTTGAATCCATTTTGCCTTCATTTTTGTATGTTTTATTATGAGTCCATAAAAGTGGCGTCATACTCTGACAACATTGTTCACAGCAGTGACCTGGAAGTCAGAGATGCTTCCAGAGTGTCTTCCCCATATGGGTCCCACATGATTTCAGCACTGTTCCCATTGATTTGGGCAATTTTTAGGCCCCCTGCAGACCTCCGGGGGGGGCCGGAAAAATGCTCGAGTTTCCCATTGACTTACATTGGGCTCGTTGCTCGGGTAGAGCACCCGAACATTACGATTTGCTCGACCAGAGCAATGACCACCCGAGCATTTTAGTATTCGCTCATCACTATATAGCATCCCATTTTAAAGCAATTTCATCATGTCCATTTTTAAATGTAGATGTAAAAATACAAATGCCACACAAATGTCACATGTGACACACAGACACATTATTCAGACATGTGACATGTAAGATACAAAGATGACAATAAAAAATAAAACAAAATATTTTCTGGATGAAAATTGTCTCATCTGAAAAAAGCCTTAGTCTGATTGTTAAAACAGTCTTACCATGATAAAGTAATTAATTTCAGACAACAGGTGGGAGCTGAGGAAAGACTTGCCAAGTCAGACATTTCTCGGCTATAACTAACTCACCATAGTTCATATGCTTATCCAATCCATTGCTTGTGATTTGTGACTGGCGTGTGTTTACAGCAGATGCACCGCAATTCATCTAAAATCATATTAAATGATGCATTTTGTAAAGCGTCTGCTAGGGCAGTTCAGTTCTCTGTTCTTGCATCTACAGGATGATCTTGAACGGCTTACCCCTCTCCTCTATGACATGAAATCAAAATCCCATATTATATCAGACAATCTCTTTGAAAAAATTGTGTCTGTTTTAACTACAGGAGCACACCAATCTTCTGTGCTCCCGACGACAGTTTTGGTCGGCAGCATGGCTAAGCTGCTGTCATAAACTCTACACTCTACGATGCTGGTAGGAAAAGTATTTTAGCCCTTGTAGCAAGGGAAAAGCACATGAACACTGAAACTGGTTGGATCCTTGCCTAGGAAAGTTTGGCAACGAGCTGTAAACTTTAGAATTAAAAATGCCTGTGTTCTTGAAAGAGGTAAACTGCAAATTAACTGTTTTTTTATGTACTCTGAAATTTTGCAAGTTTAATTGGATGAGACAACCCCTTTAAAGCTTTGTTTTGTTACGTTCTATTGTCCATGATTCGACTATATATAATAAACAATTTTTATTAACTCTTTAATGAATCAAGATTCCAGGTCATGGAGCATGTTAGGGACATTGTAGCAGGATCCACAGAGGGCTCATGCCGGCTACATTATTTAGCTGACATCTGCCATTAATAGAAGCTGCTCTTAACCCCTTGAATGCTGTCAAATACTTAAGCCCATAATCAGGCCTGGACAATAGTATGTGTGCCCATCTCTCCCCACCTTCCCGCACTGCAACACGATCATGTGGAGCAAATGGGTTACTTTGACAGCCAGGTGATGGCTGAACGCTCCAATGAATGTCATATGACCTCTTCTATTACGTTCAGCCTTGAGAGCAAGCTATCATTTTTACTATATACAGCAATGCTATGGTATTGTTGTATATAATAGAAGTATTCAAACAAGGATGGGTTCAACTCCCCTGGGAGGACTAACAAATAAAGAGTATAAAAAATGATTTAAAAATAAGATTAAAAAATAAGTTGAATAAACCCACTCTCCCCAAGTTAATAATAAAGAAATCTAAAAAAATATATATACAGTACAGACCAAAAGTTTGGACACACCTTCTCATTTAAAGATTTTTCTGTATTTTCATGACTATGAAAATAGTACATTCACACGGAAGGCATCAAAACTATGAATTAACACATGTGGAGTTATATACTTAACAAAAAAGTGTGAAACAACTGGAAATATGTCTTATATTCTAGGTTCTTCAAAGTAGCCACCTTTTGCTTTGATGACTGCTTTGCACACTCCTGGCATTCTCTTTATTTGGGTCCAAACTTTTGGTCTGTACTGTATATGGGAGCTATGATATTTGAGACAGCAGTTGGCCAAGCATTCATGTTCATTTATGTGAATAGATCATGAATTTGACATGATAAAATTAAAATATCCAATGTCTCTTTAACCCCTTAACTACCGCCAATACGCAATAAAACAGCGGTCGATAAGGGGCTTTATTCCAGATCGTCATTTTAAAATGGCGATTGGCAATAAGGGAATAGCTCCGAATGGCAGCAGCAATTCCTACTGGTGTAGCTACCTTTTGCTTTGATGACTGCTTTGTACACTCTTGGTATTATCTTGATGAGATTCAAGAGGTAGTCACCGGAAATGGTCTTCCCACAATCTTGAAGGAGTTACCAGAGATGCTTAGCACTTGTTGGCCCTTCTGCCTTCACTCTGCGGTCCAGCACACCCCAAACAATCTTGATTGGGTTCAGGTCTGGTGACGGTGGAGGCCAGGTCATCTGGCGTAGCACCCCATCACTCTCCTTCTTGGTCAAATAGCCCTTACACAGCCTGGAGGTGTGTTTGGGGTCATTGTCCTGTTGAAAAATAAATGATGGTCCAACTAAGCGCAAACCGGATGGAATAGCATGGCACTGCAAGATGCTGTGGTAGCCATACTGGTTCAGTATGCCTTTAATTTTGAATAAATCCTCAACAGTGTCATCAGCAAAGCACCCCCACACCATCACACCTCCTCCTCCATGCTTCAGGGTGGGAACCAGGCATGTAGAACCCATCCGTTCACCTTTTCTGTGTCGCACAAAGACACGGTGATTGGAACCAAAGATCTCAAATTTGGACTCATCAGACCAAAGCACAGATTTCCACTGGTCTAATGTCCATTCCTTGTGTTCTTTATCCCAAACAAGTCTCTTCTGCTTGTTGCCTGTCCTTAGCAGTGGTTTCCTAGCAGCTGTTTTACCATGAAGGCCTGCTGCACAAAGTCTCTTCTTAACAGTTGTTGAAGAGATGTGTCAGCTGCTATAACTCTGTGTGGCATTGACCTGGTCTCTAATCTGAGCTGCTGTTAACTTGTGATTTCTGAGGCTGGTGAGTCGGATAAACTTATCCTCAGAAGCAGAGGTGACTCTTGGTCTTCCTTTCCTGCGTCGGTCCTCATGTGAGCCAGTTTCTTTTAGCGCTTGATGGTTTTTGCAACTGCACTTAGGGACACTTTCAAAGTTTTCCCAATTTTTCAGACTGACTGACCTTAATTTCTTAAAGTAATGATGGCCACTTGTTTTTCTTTACTTAGCTGCTTTTTTCTTGCCATAATACAAATTCAGTCTATTCAGTAGGACTATCAGCTGTGTATCCACAAGACTTCTGCACAACACAACTGATGGCCCCAACCCCATTTATAAGGCAAGAAATCCCACTTATTAAACCTGACAGGGCACACCTGTGAAGTGAAAACAATTTCCGGTGACTACTTCTTGAAGCTCATCAAGAGAATGCCAAGAGTGTGCAAAGCAGTCATCAAAGCAAAAGGTGGCTACTTTAAAGAACCTAGAATATAAGACATATTTTCAGTTGTTTCACACTTTTTTGTTAATTATATAATTCCATATGTGTTAATTCATAGTTTTGATGCCTTCCGTGTGAATGCACAATTTTCATAGTCATGAAAATACAGAAAAATCTTTAAATGAGAAGGTGTTTCCAAACTTTTGGTCTGTACTGTATGTATTTACCTATTTGAAATCACTATATGCAGAAAAGTCTGATACATCAAAGTATAAAATTAATTAACCTGATCTGTAAAAGCTGTAAAGAGCAAACAAAATTGAAATGCCAGAATTGTGGAGTTTTGGTTGTAATAATACTGCAAAAAAAATGCAGTTAGAAGTATCAAAGAGTTGCATATACCTCCAAATGATATCAATAAAAATATCAGGTCACCTTGCAAATATACAACTTTATCAACCAAAAAATAAAAATGTTACAGGCAAATTATTTTTTAAGATTTTCCAATTTTCTTTTCAACACTTAAATAAAGTAATTTTTACTACAGAATGAACACCGTAAAAAACGAAACAAAAAACAATTGAGGAATTGCTTTGTATTTTTTTTTGTAATTTCACCTCACAGTGATTTATTTTTCCATATTCTAGTAGGTTGTATGATAAAGTTTATGGTGTTAAAAAAAAGTACAACTAGTCCAACAAAAAACAAGCCCCCATATGGCTATGTCAGTGGGAAAAGAAAAAAGTTATGGCTCTTGGAAAAAAGAGAGAGAAAAATAAAAGTACAAAAGGAAAAATCACTCAATCTTAAGAGGTTAAGCATCAGACTAGTTTAGCAAAATAGTAGTGCCTTCATATATTATACTATCATAAGCAATAAGCTTATTAGCTGGAAGTTTCAGTTTTTAAAGGACACTCAATACTACAGAATCAGTGTAGAATTAATAATTTCTGAATGTTTTCTACAACATAAGCACCAAACATGTTGTAGTGAAGTAACTGATGAAATAATTTGCATAACACTTAAAGCTGATGGCTACAAATGTGACTATAATATGTGTGTTAGAGTATATACAAAGCACTTAACAGCGCAATGAAAAATAACAAGTCATAAGTAGCTTTTAAATTGCATTTATTTCTGGAATCACTTAAGCTCTCACTAGGAATCAATAGGATGTGCTTTGAGAATTATATTGGCAGCTAGTAAAGAACTGAAAGTATATTGAACGGTTTGTTATTTTGAGCCATAAATCCTAAAAGTTTGAAAAGCAAAAAAAAAACATAAATTAATTAATAAAAAAAATATGTCATGCATTCCATTGCCTCTTAGCATTGCTATAACATAAAAGCTTTAATCATTCATCATATTAGGGGTAATTTCATAGGTAACATTTCATCAATAAGTATTGATAAAATGTAATCAACATTTTTTTTATGCAATAAAAATAATAAAACTCTATGCATGGATTTTTTGCTACTAGAAAATTAACATACTAATAATAGTTTATATATTTATGATAGTTAGTTTGATTACTGTATGGTATCAGCTGTACACTATAATTTTTTACATATATACTGTATATGCTGTGAGGCAGTGACCGGGATCGTATACGAGGGACGTTATTTATCCCCCAGAATGTGTACAGAGACCTAATAAATCCATTGAAGTGCATTTCAGTCACAGACACACCTGTGGCTGCAATGCAGGAATGAAGGTGAGCATTGACCTGGTCAGGCTATCTGGCTAAGGCACATTAGTAAAACGCGGCAGGGCCTTCATTTATTGGGGGAGGCTACAGGAAGGCAGTGGGACGGCCTCCTCCCTCAAACCCGGGTTTTCCAGTGGCACTTGCCACAGGTCCTTTAAAAGCCCTGCATTTAGGATTAGTGTTGTTCAGTGTTGGGACCTGTTGGAACATAGCAGGAAAGCTTGGCGGGCCTGTGTGTAGCTGAACCTAAGCCTGGGAAGGCTCTGCACCCTTCAGGCTCTGAGCTACCCGGCGCAGCCGTTGCCCACAGCAACCGTTGTTATGGACTGATGTTAACCTGGCTGCGAACTGGAGGACATTCTGTTTTACCTATGAGTGCTGAATAAAAGCTGCTTATGTTGGACTTGCTTTGGTCACTGCCTCAGTTACTGCACGGTGAGAATACCGCCGCCTTACAATACATATATCTCATGAATAAATAAATATATATACAGTACAGACCAAAAGTTTGGACACACCTTCTCATTTAAAGATTTTTCTGCATTTTCATGACTTTGAAAATTGTACATTCACACTGAAGGCATCAAAACTATAAATTAACACATGTGGAATTATATACTTAACAAAAAAGTGTGAAACAACTGAAAATATGTCTTATATTCTATGTTCTTCAAAGAAGCTACCTTTTGCTTTGATGACTGCTTTGCACACTCTTGGCATTCTCTTGATAAGCTTCAAGAGGTAGTCACCGTAAATGGTTTTCACTTCACAGGAGTGCCCTGTCAGGTTCAATAAGTGGGATTTCTTGCCTTATAAATGGGGTTGGGACCATCAGTTGTGTTGTGCAGAAGTCAGAGGGATGCACAGCTGATAGTCCTACTGAATAGACTGTTAGAATTTGTTTTATGGCAAGAAAAAAACAGCTAAGTAAAGAAAAACGAGTGGCCATCATTACTTTAAGAAATGAAGGTCAGTCAGTGTGAAAAATTGGGCAAACTTTGAAAGTGTCCTCAAGTACAGTTGCAAAAACCATCAAGCGCTACAAAGAAACTGGCTCACATGAGGACCCCCCAGGAAAGGAAGACCAAGAGTCACCTCTGCTTCTGAGGATAAGTTTATCCGAGTTACCAGCCTCAGAAATTGCAGGTTAACAGCAGCTCAGATTAGAGACCAGGTCAATGCCACACACAGTTCTAGCAGCAGACACATCTCTTGTGAGTAGCTAATATTCGCCGAAGGGATGTTCGACTGATGCCACTCTCCAGTGACATGCGGCGAGTGCTACACTGTGGGCTCTTGTTGTATGAAGCTAGGACAGCCACAAATGTTTCTTCATTAGTGACAGTTTTCTTGCTTCCACATTTTGGCAAATCCAACACTGGATCTGTTTCATGAAATTTGGCAAGCAGTTTGATAACTGTAGCATGGAAGATGGGTAGTCTCGTAGAGTGTCTTGCATTGAAATTTGCTGCCATGATGCATGTACTCAACTCACCAGACATCAACACAATTTATATCCGCTCCTCACTTGTTAAACTCTGCGACATGTCAATGGCTGTAAACAAAGAGAAACTTGTAAATAACTCTTGAAAGAATAAAGTTACGTTACAACAAAGCACACCATTGTTTTTCTTATGAAATTCTCAATAACTTTGATTTGTCACATGAACCTCTTCCCATTGAAAAAAATAAAGTTGGATCAAAAATGTCCGCCTTCAAAATGGCCGCCATGTTCACCACCCATCTGGAAAAGTTTTCCCCTCCCATATTCTAATGTGCAACAAAAAGAAAGCTGATATCACCAGTAGAGATGAGCGTTGTTCGACTCGAACTGTTCGCCAATCTCAAATTCGAGCTGTTTTGGGCCGTGTTCGAGCCGTTCGGCGAACACGAACAATTTGAAAAAAATTCGGCTGTTCGAGGTTATGTTCGATAACTGTTCGTGCACCAAAATCATAACTGGATTTTTTCTCAGTAATGCTGAAAATTAATGTTAGTACGCAGTTTGAGTGTTCAGCGGGGCGGGGGGAGGGGCAGGGGATGGATCTCTGCAGGAATAATGAAGATCTCCATTTTTTTTCTCTTTCCCGCATTTACAGTGGGGTGGTGCAATCTGTCAGCCTATCAGCAGAGCACACACGGAGCGAACTGCTTTTTTTCACACAAGCAAGGGCATGTGTCATTGGCAGTGTATGTCACATGGCCTTGCCCTATAAGACCCAGCCATTTTCCCCGTCGCCACCATTTTCTCACTGCTGCAGCTGCGTGTTAGACGGCACTGCTGTTGCTGTGTGCGCTATACCTTGTTAATTGAAAGCCAATTTTCGCACAAATCTACAGATAGCTTGGGAGTAGGAAAGAGTTGTGTTTGCAGTCCTTTTAAGGACTAGGTTACAGCATTTCCTTTGATTTTTATCAGGCAGGTCTGTGCTCTTAAATAGATAGGTTGGGAGTAAAGACTAATTGTAATTACAGTCCTTTTCAGGACTAGGTTACATCGGTTACTATCAGTTTTTGCCAGGCAGGTCTGTGCCAGTGCTGTGCAAGTTTTTTTCACAGCATTTGGCTAAATCTAGCAAAGCTAATCCTTTTTGGCCTATTGCAGAGTGTCTTAGTCAGTGGAGTAGCCTATCTCTGTTGCAAGCTACACCACCTGTGTATAGAATACCAATTTTTTTACTGCACCTAGTGAAGTAAAACCTTTTGGGCATAGCATCATTCTATTAGTCCATCTATGCTGACCTCCATAAGGTTGCAAATTGAATATAATTTTTTTCTGCATCTAGCTCTGAAAAAATATTTGGGCTTCTAACAGTGTGTGGGACTTGTTCTATTAGTCCATCTATACTGACCTCCATCAGGTTGCAAATTGAATATAATTTTTTTCTGCATCTAGCTCTGAAAAAATATTTGGGCTTCTAGCAGTGTGTGGGACTTGTTCTATTAGTCCATCTATACTGACCTCCATCAGGTTGCAAATTCAATATAATTTTTTCTGCATCTAGCTCTGAAAAAATATTTGGGCTTCTAGCAGTGTGTGGGACTTGTTCTATTAGTCCATCTATACTGACCTCCATCAGGTTGCAAATTGAATATAATTTTTTTCTGCATCTAGCTCTGAAAAAATATTTGGGCTTCTAGCAGTGTGTGGGACTTGGTCTATTAGTCCATCTATACTGACCTCCATCAGGTTGCAAATTAAAAATAATTTTTTTCTTCATCTAGCTCTGAAAAAATATTTGGGCTTCTAGCTGTGTGTGGGACTTGTTCTATTAGTCCATCTATACTGGCCTCCATCAGGTTGCAAATTGAATATAATTTTTTTCTGCATCTAGCTCTGAAAAAATATTTGGGCTTCTAGCAGTGTGTGGGACTTGTTCTATTAGTCCATCTATACTGACCTCCATCAGGTTGCAAATTAAAAATAATTTTTTTCTCCATCTAGCTCTGAAAAAATATTTGGGCTTCTAGAAGTGTGTGGGACTTGGTCTATTAGTCCATATATACTGACCTCCATCAGGTTGCAAATTGAATATAATTTTTTTCTGCATCTAACCCAGCCAATACTTTTGGCCTAATACCACAGTTTGGCCACTCAGCTCTGCTTGGTTCCCATCCATTGTTTTTTTGTGCAAACAACTCCAGAGTTGTGAATTAGTTAACCACCAAAATGAGTGGAAAAAGTCCTGCTGCTGGTGGAAAGGGGAATAGGTGTGTTGGGAAGGGGTAAAAAGGTTGTGTCCATGGGGTAGGTGTTAAAGCAACAGTAACATCTGCAGAAGAAAGACCATCTTCCAGCCAAACTAAAATGTCTACTTCTTTTAGCGGACAATGTGATAAGATCCCTTTCTTACGGCCACGCCAATCGCTACAAATTCCAGATGAGGCACAAAAACAGCAGGTGCTTCAATGGATATCAAGTGCTCCTTTAAGTGGGCTCTCCTCCACATCAACTTCAACATCACAAATACTCCAGTCCTCAAAGGTGTCACCCCAATCGCACTTGCTTCCTCACAGCTCCCAAATCTCCAGGTGCCAGTCTGAGTGTGAGGTAGAACAGATGGCTGAGTCTGCAGAGCTGTTTACTCATACTATAACCAGGGAATCAGAGGTTGGCTCCAGCGCTTCTGTGAATCCAGACGAGGAAATGATCTGCACTGATGCCCAGAATCTTTATGAGTCGGATCCAGGACCAGACGCTGAAGGTTCTGACCATAATGTAGACCCTCATTCCCAAACTTTAACTCCTGTTGGTGGACACAATGAGGAAGACGATGATGAGATGCAAATACCTGATTGGAGCGACAACTTTAGCATTTTGTCAGGGCAGGAACCGGTTAGCTCTGAGGACGACGGGTGTGATAACGCAAAGGGTGATGATGATGAGGTTGGAGATCCCACTTACTGTCAACCCACAGTCAGCCAAGAGATGAGGTCAGCAAAGGAGGTGGACGAGAATGCTAGTGATGACACGGTCAGGTTGCGCCTTCCTGGACAGAGACGTAGTACTGGAAGCACGTCAACAACTGCATCCTCAAACACAACTCTGCCTCTCACCACAAGTCGTGGTGGCTCTTCAGGTCGCATGGGTTCTATGCCTTGCATAGCCTGGGCATTTTTTCAGATCTATAAAGATGACCCAACTCGTGTTATCTGTAACATTTGTTAGCAAAAGCTAAGTAGAGGCCAAAAAATACATAGTTTGAGTACTTCATGCATGAACCGGCACATGGACATGAAGCATAAGTTGCAGTGGGAATCTCACTGTGCTACAATGCGGCCTAGCCGGCCGGGCCGACCACCGTCTGCCATATCTTGCACATCTGTGGCCTCTTCATCCTCTGTGACTGGGGGGACAGCAGTCACACCTGTTTTGGGATGCAGACCTGCCACCTCGTTACCCGCAACAGCCAGCGTGATTGGCAGGTCATCATTTTCTTTGGAGATGGTAACACCAGCTGGTGTTGAGCGCTGTCCGACATCGATAGCACCACCTTTGGATCAAGGCAACCTAACATGTCCGCTTGTATCTTCCTCACAGACCGGCAGTTTGCCGGGGACACCCTTATCAACCCGGTCTAAGCACAATAGCCAGCCCTCGGTCCCTCAGATGTGGACAAGTAAAAGACCATTTCCTCCTAGCCATGAGAAAGCTAAGAGGTTGAATTTCACCATCTGCAAGCTCTTGGCTACAGAAATGCTGCCTTTCCGCCTGGTGGACACAGAGGATTTTCGAGACCTTATGTCCGTCGCAGTGCCCCAGTACCAGATGCCCAGTCGGCACTACTTCTCAAAGAAAGGTGTGCCTGTGCTCCACCAGCATGTCGCACACAACATCACCGCTTCTTTGAGAAACTCTGTGTGTGACAGGGTGCATTTCACCACAGACACTTGGACGAGTAGGCATGGACAGGGGCATTACATGTCGCTGACTGGGCACTGGGTAACTATGGTGACAGCAGGACAAGGGGCTGCTGTCCAAGTCTTGCCGTCCCCACGAGTTGTGCGTCAATCCTCTTTATCTCAAAGTTCCTCCACTGCTTCTGCCTCCTCAACCTCCTCTCGGTCCTCCACCTGCACCCAAAGCCTGTCTGGTCATGCCACAAGCTTTCTAACTGCGCAGAAGGGATCCTGCACACCTCCTTACTATGCTGGCAGTAGGGCTCAACGTCATCAGGCAGTTTTTACTTTGAAATGTCTGGGAAATGTGAGTCACACAGCTGAGGAGTTGAGGTCAGCTCTGGAGAACCAAATTCATGAATGGTTGTCTCCACTGGACCTGAAACCAGGGAAGGCCGTGTGCGACAATGCTGCAAACCTGGGTGCGGCCCTTCGCCGGGGCAATGTCACACACGTGCCTTGTATGGCTCACGTGTTGAACCTGGTTGTCCAGCAATTTTTAGCCCACTATCCCGGACTAGATGGCCTTTTGCAGAGGGCTGTGTGCTCACTTCCGCCGTTCGCATCCCGCAGCTCAGCGACTTACATCTCTACAGAAGACATTGGGCCCGCCACTTCACTGGCTAAAATGCGATGTGCCTACCCGGTGGAATTCAACTCTGCACATGTTGCAGCGACTGTGGCAGCACCGACAAGCCCTGGTGCAATACGTATTGACGTATAGCCTGGGCCAACGAGATCCAGAGGTGGGGCAAATCACGCTGGAGGAGTGGTCTCAGATCAGGGACCTATGCACCCTTCTGCACAGTTTGAAATGGCGACGAAGATGTTTAGTGCTGACGATGCCATAATCAGCATGACTATTCCGGTGATTTACATGCTGGAGCACATGTTAAACAGAATTCGGAGTCAGGTGGTGGCACAAGAGGAGGTGGAGGAAGTATTGGAGGAGGAGTTGTATGCGGAAGGGCTAACATCTGCAAGGTCCAGACGGTCGGCAGCACCAAGGCGACAGGCATGTGAGGGTGGGGGAGATGATTTTACCAGGGTGGATGGTAGCAGCCAAACTAGTGAGGAAGGTGCAGGAGCCCAGGAAGAAGTGGAGGACGAACTGATGGAAGACTCATCAGATGAGGGAGACCTTGATCACATTTCTGTTGTGCGAGGTAGGGGGGAGAGGACAGAGGAAGGAAGCATGATTGTTACCTCGCCACCAACACAACAGGGACTTGGTGCTCCTGGATGCGCAAGACACATGAGTGTCTTCTTGCTGCACTACCTGCAACATGACCCTCGAATTGTGAGAATTAGAAATAATCCTGACTACTGGGTTGCCACACTGTTAGATCCCCGGTACAAAAGTAAATTTGCAGAAATTATTCCTGCCATAGAAAGGGATGCACGCATGCAGGAGTATCAGCAGAGACTGTTGCAGAATCTTACATGTGCTTTTCCACAAAACACCAGTGGTGCACGTAGTGAATCTCACAGTTCCAACTTGCCAACCGTGGGACCGTCGAGTGTTCAGCACTCAAACCGTAACAGAAACACAGTATCCGCTGGTAACATCAATTTTGCGGAATCATTTCACCACTTTTTTAGCCCATTCTTTGCAAGGCCACAGGAGACAAGAAGTCTGACACATAGTCAACGCCTAGAGACGATGGTACAGGAGTATCTCCAAGTAAACATTGAAGCCATGACTGTGTCACTGGACCCTTGCTCTTTTTGGGCTTCCAATCTAGATAAATGGCCGGAGCTAGCCACTTACGCCTTGGAGATCTTGTCATGCCCCGCAGCCAGCGTTCTGTCTGAACGTGTGTTCAGCAGTGCTGGTGGTGTGCTGACAGATAAGCGCACGCGGCCCTCCACTGATAATGTAGACAGACTCACGTTCATAAAGATGAACAAATCATGGATCCGAAATGACTTTTCTACCCCTGTGTCATCATGAGGAGAGTAAAAGGTGGATGATTTGTCAAAATCACCTCACCAACCGTTTTAAGCTTTCAAATTACTAATCATGTTTATCTGTATCTTGGCTGGAAAATAATTTGGGCTTTGTAGCAGTGTGCAGCACTGATTCTAATAGGCCATCTATACTAAGCTCCACCAGATTTAAAATTACTAATCATGTTTATCTGTATCTTGGCTGGAAAATAATTTGGGCTTTGTAGCAGTGTGCAGTACTGATTCTATTAGGCCATCTATACTTACCTCCACCAGATTTAAAATTAATAATAATTTTTAGCTGCATCTAGCCCGGAATATAATTTTGGGGCTCCGAGATGCGCAAGACACATAAGTGCCTTCTTTCTGCACTACCTGCAACATGACCCTCAGATTGTCAGAATTCGAAATAATCCTGACTACTGAGTTGCCACACTCTTAGATCCCCCACACTCTTCGATAAACCTTTTCATTTTAATAAAGACCAAAAAAATGGTCATTTTTGAAATTATAAGCATTAGCAGGTTATTAGAAACTGAAATTAAACAGTTTTCAACTCAAAATGTTATTATAGGTGATGTTACATTTGCACATAGGACCCCTTGTTCGAAAGGAGCTTCTGAACTCTTTCTTCCATTGAATTTGTCAGGTTTTGGATGGTTTCTGCTTCAATTGTTTTGCATGAGGACAGAATACCCTCCCAGAGCTGTTGCTTAGATGTGAACTGCCTCCCGCCATCATAGACACTCCTTTTGATGATGCTCCAGAGGTTCTGAATGGGGTAGAGGTCAGGGGAGCATGGGGGTCACAGCATAAGTTTGTCCCCTTTTATGCCCATATCAGCCAGAGATGCAGATGTGTTATGTGCAGCATGAGACGGTGCATTATCATGCATAAAAATGATCTTGCTGTGGATTACACGGTTCTTCTTCTTGAACCATGGCAGGAAGTGCTGTTTGAGAAACTCCACATACATTGTGGAGTTCATCTTTACCCCTTCAGGGATCCTAAAGGGGCCGACAATCTCTCTCCCCATGATTCCAGCCCAAAACATTACTCCACCTCCTCCTTGTTGGCGCTGTAGCCGTGTTTGCGTGGTGTGTCCATCAACCAGCCATCCTCCACTCCATCCATCTGGACCATCGAGCGTTGCACGACATTCATCCGTGAACAAAACAGTTTTGAAATCAGTCTTCATGTAATGTTTGGCCCACTGGAGCCGTTTCTGCTTGTGTGAAGTGGATAGAGGAGGTCGACAGGATGGCGTACGCACAGCTGCAAACCTCTGACGGACCCTGCATCTTGTTGTTCGGGGGACGTTGGAGGCACCAGCAGCTTCAAAAACTTGTCTGCTGCTATGACAAGGCTTTTTTGCCGCTGCTCTTTTAACCTGACGTAATTGCCTGTAGGAAAGAGTCCTCAATTTGCCCTTATCAGCACGCACACGTGTGTACTGTGAATCAGCTACATACTTCTTGATTGCCAATACTCTTCATCCTGATCATCGCACAATGTTGATTGTAGTCATGCCTTGACCTAAACACTTCACAATTTGTTGCTTCTCAGCAGCCGACACATCCTTTTTCTTTCCCGTTTTGGCAGAAAATGTAGGCTGCTTAATAATGTGGGACAGCCTTCTTAAGTAGTCTTGCCTTTCTTTCGACACACCTGCCAAACTAATTAGCACAGGTGTCTGCAATTGCTTACAGTGACATAAAGAGCCCTGACACACATCACCATCAATGAGTTCAACTGACAAACAAACAAATTCTTCCCTTATAACTCCTAAACACTTTTTGCATAATAATTTGGAACACAGTGTACATGTGATTTTCCACAAAACACAAGTGGTTCACGTAGTGAATCTTACAGTTCTAACTTGCCAACCGTGATCTGTATGGAGTTGTTCAATAAAGGGCCCAAAATTAAGATAACATAGACGGGAGAGGTCTCTATGAATAGGAATTCCTAAGTATTTGATACCCTGTGAGGGCCAGGCAAAGGGAAAGTTGGACTGGATGGAATCCTGTATGGATTTTGGGAGGGAGACATGAAGGGCCTCAGACTTCGCTGCATTGATTTTAAAATTTGACCATTTAACAAAGTGATCTATTTCAGCCATAACAGCAGGGATGGATATATGTAATTGAGTGATATATACTAGGACATCATCAGCAAATAGAGAGCACTTGTACTCAGTGCCTCCCACCTCAATCCACCTAATATTGGGGTTATGGCGAATTGATGAGAGCAGGTGCTCCATCACTAGGATGTATAAGAGAGGGGACAGAGGACATCCCTGCCTTGTCCCATTGGTGATTATGAAAGGTGATGAAAATGTTCTGACGCGCCCCCTGGGCCTTGGGACACCCGGAGCCGGACCCTTTTTGGTGGATGCTGGTGGTTGTAGTCTCCGTGGCGGCGACCCGGTTCCATGGCTCAGGGCAGTCAAACCAGTGGCGGAACTATTTATGTGGTTTTGATGTTTAAATGTCCGACTGTGCCACCCGTGGATTGCGGTCAGAGTGAACCGCCGCTGCAGTGCAGAAAGCTGAGGCTGGTGTTGTGGGTGCAGCAGAGCGTAGCATAACTCCCCACTGGAGGAGTATAGCCTCAGGGCAGTGTATGCGGAGGATGGGGGTGATGGTGCAGGGCAGCGGCTGTAAGGACACGGAGTCAGTGATGCAGTCCAGGGCCTTTACTCACAGTTCTTATTATCCAGACCACTTCTGCAGGTAACGGCTGCCCACGTCGTACTGTGCTTACCAGATGAGGGGCTCAGACAACTCCCAGATAACTTTGGAGCGCTTCACAGGACCCCCTTTGTGTGTACTTTGTCTGGCCTTTCTTACCAACGCTTCTGTCCGGCTGCCTCGGACCTCCTCTTGGTAAACTTGGCGCCAGTTTCCCTGACCCTATGTGGTGCCTTCCTAGCGGGTGTAGCGAGGGGCTGCGCCACATAAAATGTCACAGCCTCCGGTTTCTAGCTGAGGGTCGTTTCCCGCCTCCACTTGTTTCGGGGACTGGTCTCCCCCTTTGGCCTGACCCCTCCACGCAGGTGGATTCGGGCGTGCGGTGGCGACTCACCCGTCCGCACCCCTGGGATTCCTTTGTTCCTCGTTCCTGGAGTCTTCTCCGCTCCTCTTCCTTCCTTCTCCCTCTTCCAGGCCTGGGACTCTGTTACTAGGCCCGCCTCCGGAGCAGAGCTCATGCAGAGCCCATGCTCCCTGTCACTTCTGCTCAGACTTCTCTGCACTGAACTAAGATGGTGCTCACCTTTTATACTTCCTTCTCAATGCACCCAGGAACTGCTTCCTCCCTGCTCCTGCACTACAGGGTTCCCCTTCCTCAGTGTTCCCTCCCCCCACTCCAGCCAGGGACAGGGACTGTCGTGCCCATCTCAGAGGCATATTGGTCGCCCTGCCCCACGGCAATGTGGTGTAATGCATGCAGGTGTCGGGGTCCTGATCCACACTCCATCCTTACCTGTGAGTTAGATATCACACCTCTGGGTGAGGTGCAATACCTCTGTAGCAACCATGCCCTCGTGGTGCTACAGTTCCATTTATCTTCAGCCTAGGTGACGTATTGCGATACAGGGCCGTGATTTTGGCTATAAAAGGGTCCCCTAGACCCCTACCCCAAGCTTTTTAAGAGAATAATATATGGCGTGCCAGGAGACTCTATGGAATGCTTTCTCAGCATCCAACGAGAGTATCTAATTACAAATTTTTAACTGCATCTAGCCCAGGAAATAATTTGTGCCTAGTAGCAGTGTCTGCTAGTCAGCGGATTATCCCAGCTGTTATGCAAGCTACACCACCTGTAGTTTGGACACTTAATTTTTTCAAAGGAAATGCTTCGGGACCCCGGGATACTCAGTGAAGAGCATCAGGAGGCATCCCAAGGCATAGGGGCTGGGACTGGCGGTAGGACGCCTTGCGGTGGACCGCCGAGCTCGATCCTTATAAAAGCTTTTTAACTGCAGCAGCTTTAGTGGACGCTACTGGAGCTGGAATTACGCGGCTGCTGGCATGAGACTTGCCCTCCAATAGATCCTTGTAAAAGGATTTAAAGTGTATTCATTCAAATTAGAGAGACAATTTAAATTAAAAAGCTTAGAGCTGCCTCCACCACAGGGGGTCTCGCTCGACCCACCAGTGGACAGGCACCAGTATTGGGAGAGGGGGGCTGGCCGTCAGGGTCCACCGCGGCTCTGGCACAAACCCGGCGACACGGAGATGGCACGGGCAGGAACGGACTGGCCGTGTCGGCTTCTCACTTTTTGGATTTTAGAAGGGCATGACATGCCTATATCTGTGTCTCCCCCTCCTTTTACTCCATCATCTCTTTTCTTTTCGCATGACTATATGTACTTGTCACTTTTCCATGTGTTAGTTATGTCTTCTGAGCAGTTTGTCAGCTTTTGGACACCTTTGAAGGTGTTTTCTATGTGTTTCTATATGTTTTTGTTTGCCTGTCATTGGTTTTAACGGTGTTCGAAGGTGTTCAACGAACAGTTCGACGAACAGTTCGGCTCAACACTAATCACCAACATTCCCATTTTATTTAGGTGTATCCATATAAATGGCCCACCCTGTATATACACATATACATATATATAAATTTAAACATATATATATATATATATATATATATATATATACATTACAGACCAAAAGTTTGGACACACCTTCTCATTTAAAGATTTTTCTTTATTTTCATGACTGAATATTCTACATGTGTTAATTCATATATTTGATGCCTTCAGTGTGAATGTACAATTTTCATAGTCATGAAAGTACAGAAAAATCTTTAAATGAGAAGGTGTGTCCAAACTTTTGGTCTGTACTGTATATATATACTTAATGGAAAAATTATGGCTAAGAAACAGCTATTTGATATTGAAAAAAGACTAAATGAATAAACTCTGGATGAAAACACAGGAACTCGGTGAAGAAAAATGGAAATAATGAGTCAAAATTTGAAATACCTGGCTGTAACAAGAGGCAGTTTCTTTACCGGAGGTCTTGAGACCTGTAGAATAGTGTTGAGCCACCCCCGTAGTGTTCGGGTTCGGTTTGGTTCGTCGAACACCGGGATGTTCGAGAAACTGTTCGTCGAACTGTTCGTTAAACACCTTAGAACACCGTCGAACACCGTTAAAACCAATGGCATGCAAACAAAAGCACATAGAAACACATAGAAAACACCTTCAAAGGTGTCCAAAAGCTGACAAACTGCTCAGAAGACGCTCTCTTTAAAAAAGCCGGCCGGCAATTCAGCAGCGGCATACACCGGTACCCGACAATTTAGACAAGAAGGAATAGAGCATCACACATAGATTAGATAGAGAGAAACATGTCAGTCACATATATAAGAAGTACAGTGATAGTGTTGGTTACTGTACTTGTCATTTTGTGTAAAGGATTTATTAAAAAAAATATTAGTGTTTTCATGCACCGTCTCTTTAAAAAAGCCGGCCGGTAATTCAGCAGCGGTACCCGACAATTTAGAACAGAAAGAATAGAGCTTCACACATAGATTAGATAGATAGAAACATGTCAGTCACATATATAAGAAGTACAGTGATAGTGTTGCTTACTGTACTTGTCATTTAGTGTAAAGGATTTATTTAAAAAAATAATAGTGTTTTCATGAACCTTCTCATTAAAAAAGCTGGCCGGCATTTCAGCAGCGGTACCCGACAATTTAGAATAGAAGGAATAGAGAATCACACATAGATTAGATAAATAGAAACGTGTCAGTCACATATATATGAAGTACAGTGACAGTGTTGGTTACTGTACTTGTCATTTAGTGTTAAAATAAAGGATTTAATTAAAAATAAATTGGCGTGGGGTTCCCCGTAATTTTAGTCTCTAGCGGAGGTTAAGCAGACGGCTGGGGCAAATGTTTGAAGCCTGGGAAGGGGGTAATGCCCATGGAGCTTCCCAGGCTACTAATATCAGCCCCCAGCTGAATACCTAGCCTTTACTAGCTATTAAAATGGGGGACCCCCCAAAAAAATGATGTGTGGTCCCCCTATTTTAATAGCTAGCAAAGGCTAGGCAGACAGCGGGGGGCTGATATTAATAGGCAAGGAAGGGTGCCATGAATATTGGCCCCCTCCTAGGCTAGAAACACCAGCCATCAGCCGCCCCAGAAATGGCGCATCCATAGGATGCGCCAATTCTGGCACTTAGCCTCGCTCTTCCCACTGCCCTGTAGCGGTGGCAGTGGGGTAATAGGGCTGGGGTTGATGTGAGCTTATAATGTCAGCTGACATCAAGCCCAGGTTAGTAATGGAGAGGCTTCTATAAGACACCCCCATTACTAACCCCATAGTCAAAGTAAAAAAAAAACACAAACACCCAGAATAAAGTCCTTTAATTGAAATAAAGACACAATTCTTTATTGTTCTAAATTAAACCATACTTACCATCACGCCCATTCCAGCTGAAGCCAATGTCTTCTGTAATAAAAATAAAATAATAAAGCAACATCATCCTTACCTTTTCATGGTTCCCACGATGGCTCCAGCTCTGCTACATTCACATAACAGGCTGGATCTGAGCAGAACGCTGCCATCCAGCTTGCCATGCCGCAAAGACTGAGAAGCGCAGGCATGCTTGCGCTCCTCAGTGTCTCGCTGAGACATGCAGGACACGCTTTTGGTGCATGAACCGTTAGCAAACATATCCTCGAACAGCCAAATTTTTTGCAAATCGTTCGGGCTCGTCGAACAACTCGAACAACAGCTCGAATTTGAGATTGGCGAACAGTTCTAGTCGAACACCGCTCATCTCTACTGTAGAATAATGGGTATCTACAAGCAACAGTGAAGCACGATAGAGGTTTATTGCAGGTTTGGGGCTATATTTCAGCAAATGGATGTGGAAAATTGGTAAAGGTTATTGGTGTTCTCAATCAATCATCTATACATGCGGATGTTATGCGGTTCAATGCGCGGATGGTACCCAGGTCTGGAGAAGAGGAGACTCTCCTCCAACCCGGGTACCATGGTACCTGCAAGTAAAAAGAGAATAAAGTAAAAAACAAAAAAAAATATTCATAGTCACCTTTCCGGCGGCCCCCGGTCTCCTCCCAGCCGCATCCTTTCTCCTCGGCGTCCCGCGGTGTACTGGCAGGACCTGTGATGACGTCATTTAGTCAGCTGATGGTCACGCGACCATCACCTGACCACTGACGTCAGCGGTCGCGTGGCCATCAGCTGACTAAATTACGTCACTGCATGTCCTGCCAGTACACCACGAGACGCCGAGGAGAGGAGGAGAGAGGACGCTGCTGGGAGGAGACCAGGGGCCACCGGAGAGGTGAATATAAGGTTTTTTATTTCTTTTTACTTTTTTTATTCTTTTTTTTACTTTAGATGCAGTATTTGAAGCAGAAATCTCCTCATAAGTTGGTCACACAATATAAATCCATGCCAACTTGTCAAGCCCTTTTCCAAGTGACGCTCAAAATCGCTTGGAAAAACGCTTGAAAAAAACGCAAGCATAAACGCAAGTAAAAACGCTGAAAAAATGCTGAAAAAACACATGTAATATTCACATGCGTTTTTTTCTGCCAAGGAGATGCAGAAATGCTTTGGGAATTTCTGCTTCAAATCTGCATCGTGGGCACATAAGCTTAGGCTCAAAGGAAACTAAAGCATAACACATAAATCCTAGCAAGGCCTGCTGATTGAAACAAGGGCTGCATTAAATTGTGAGAATCAGATAAGTGCATAGGTAAAACAATATCATAGTTCAACATAAGAACACAGGAACCTAATGATTGATGTTTTGTAGTGATGATTGAGCACTAAATGCTCGAGTGCTCAGTACTGGATGCTCGCATGGGCTAGACACGAGTACTGAGTATAATGGAAGTCAATAAGAAAGGAGCATTTTTCCAGAAGACCCTAACAGGAGGGCTGGGGAGGCAGAAAAATAGCTTAAATGGATGGAACCAGCACTAAAATGTAGTGGGAACATTATGGCTAAGATACCTGTATGCATCTATGACTCTCAGGTTGCTGCTGGAAACAATTTTGGCAGAGCATTACTCCACTTTTATGGACTGTCTTTAAAACATACAAAACAGAAGATAAAATGGATTTTACAGGAAAAAATGTTAGGAAATTCTTTCCTATATAATGACTTATGTATAAGGCAAAATTAAAAACAGAAAAAAAAACGCCTCCTCCAACGCTTAATAGCCTGGCCATCTCTCACCATATTTCCCCATTGCCTATGACTACAGTAGATGACATAGTAGAGGAGGAAATAAAACTACACCCACTGGTAGTCACTGGTAATCGTAATTTGAACATTTTACTATCTTATCTGGGCATGTGGTGTGTGTGACTTGGTCAGACACATCCTGTTTAATTTATGAAGGATGGACTCTGAAACTCACAAAGCCTATGCGGACAATGCAAGAACTGCAAAAAATTAGAAGGAAGAGGGATCCTGATACACCCTGTATTAGACATAAAGAGGGACTCATACACTGTGTCTCATCATAATCTACCTCTTGAGACAATAATTTTCTTTCCCCACCGTCATCTTCTTCTGACCCTGGCTGCTCAAATATTTGGGCGTCACTACACAAAATCTCCTCATATCTCTCTTGAAACGTTCAGGAGGAGAGGTCAAAATCAATAAATGGAAATGTAAAGAGCTCCTTGGCGTGTCCGAATGTGGGATCATTTGTCTCCTGGGACTCATCATGGTGGGAGGAAGGAGGATCAGGGTGAGGATTATGTAGTCCAGACTCTTGGCTGCAATCCAACCGATCACCTGTTCACATTTTCTGGCTTCAAGAGTGGTGTCCCGCGCCCCACTACAAAGTGGGACAGAAAGCTAGATCTCATGGATAAGCATATTTCATGTGCTTCCACAGCAGGCACAGTTTCACCTGGCCCATGTTCTTGGCCTCCGAGTGCACCATCAACAACACGTCTATTTACTCTTCCCTTACCACACAGCTTGCACATTTTAAATTAGATTTATAATAAATGCCTGCAAACTTTCTGGTATCAATATGGAAAAGAAAACACGTTTTTAAGTTGCAACAGCAGTTTATACCTAGAGAAGGACTGTAAGGCAATAAACCCTGCCAATATGCCTCTAATCCAAAACTATTCCTCCTCCATCAGCTATCCCTACACTGAATGCAGGTAACAGCGGTTTTGCTAAAGAAAGGTCAGTATATTGCCCTGAAGAGGACTTTGCTTTAATAGTGCAGCAGCGGTATACAAGTACTGCAATAACAATTAAATAATGCCTATATACCTGCTCTAATCTAAGCCCTCCCTCCTAGATCAACTCTCCATGAATTGCTTGCAGAGGAGAGTGTGCCGAGCATCACGTCACCGAGTCTTATATAAAACCCATTGACGAGATGCGAATGTCCAATCACAGTAATGCCAGTAGCCAACATAGCTACGCATTACTGAGTATGGAAGGCAATCTCAGCATGTTTATTGGCTGTCTAACAGCCGTGAAACATGCGGTACTGGGACTCCAGCATGGCGCTCGAGCACCCATGATACTCTATCATGTATCGAGCGTACCAGAGTATTCTGATGCTCGATCGAGTATCGAGCAGTGGCGAGCATGCTCTCTCATCACTAGTGTTTTCCTTATCTATTTTTGCATTATTTTTCTGATATTCTTTGTACTGTTCATCCCCACTTAATATGAGTTCCATGGACAACGATACCAGTTGTGTATTTTGTGAGATGCATGCATACCTTGAACAGTTATTTGGGGGTGAATATATCTGTACTGGATGTCGGCATGTTGTATATTTGGATAGACAGGTAATGCATATACAGTATATACACTGCCGTTCAAAAGTTTGGGGTTACCCAGACAATTTTGTGTTTTTTATGGAAACTCATACTTTTATTTATCAAATGAGTTGAAAAATGAATAGAAAATATAGTCCAGACATTGACAAGGTTAGAAATAATAATTTTTATTTGAAAGAATAATTTTCTCCTTCAAACTTTGCTTTCGTCAAAGAATGCTCCCTTTGCAGCAATTACAGCATTGCAGACCTTTGGCATTCTAGTTGTTAATTTGCTGAGGTAATCTTGAGAAATTTCACCCCATGCTGCCTGAAGCCCCTCCCACAAGTTGGATTGGCTTGATGGGCACTTTTTGCGTACCATACAGTCAAGCTGCTCCCACAACAGTTCAATGGGGTTGAGATCTGGTGACTGCACTGGGCACTCCATTACAGATAGAATACCAGCTGCCTGCTTCTTCCCTAAATAGTTCATGCATAATTTGGAGGTTTGCTTTGGGTCATTGTCCTGTTGTAGGATGAAATTTGCTCCAATCAAGCGCTGTCCACAGGGTATGGCATGGTGTTGCAAAATGGAGAGATAGCCTTCCTTATTAAAAATCCCATTTACCTTGTACAAATCTCCAACTTTACCAGCACCAAAGCAACCACAGACCATCACATTACCTCCACCATGCTTGACAGATGGCTTCAGGCACACTTCCAGCATCTTTTCAGTTGTTCTGTGTCTCACAAATGTTCTTCTGTGTGATCCAAACATCTCAAACTTTGATTCGTCTGTCCATAAAACTTTTTTCCAATCTTCCTCAGTCCAATGTCTGTGTTATTTTGCCCATATTAATCTTTTCCTTTTATTAGTCAGTCTCAGATATGGCTTTTTTTTTTGCCACTTTGCCTTGAAGGCCAGCATCCCGGAGTCGCCTCTACATTGTAGATGTTGACACTGGCGTTTTGCGTGTACTATTTAATGAAGCTGCCAGTTGAGGAGCTGTGAGGCGTTGATTTCTCAAGCTAGAGACTCTAATGTACTTGTCTTGTTGCTCAGTTGTGCAGCGGGGCCTCCCACTTCTCTTTCTACTCTGGTTAGAGCCTGTTTGTGCTCTCCTCTGAAGGGAGTAGTACACACCGTTGAAGGAAATCTTGAGTTTCTTGGCAATTTCTCGCATGGAATAGCCTTCATTTCTAAGAACAAAAATAGACTGTCAAGTTTCACATGAAAGTTCTCTATTTCTGGACATTTTGAGAGTTTCATAGAACAAACAAATGTAATGCTCCAGATTCTCAACTAGCTCAAAGGAAGGTCAATTTTATAGCTTCTCAAATCAGCCAAACTGTTTTCAGCTGGGCTAACATACTTGTGCAGGGGTTTTCTAGGGTTTTCCAAACATCCATTAGCCTTCTTATACAGTTAGCAAACACAATGTACCATTAAAACACTGGAGTGGTGGTTGTTGGAAATGGGCCTCTATACACCTATGTAGATATTGCAATAAAAACAAGACGTTTTCAGCTAGAATAGTCATTTACTACATTAACAATGTATAGAGTGTATTTCTGATTCATTTAATGTTAGCTTCATTGAAAAAAATGTGCTTTTCTCTCAATAATAATGAAATTTCTAAATGACCCCAAACTTTTGAATGGTAGTGTATACAGCTTTCTAAATTTAGGAGCATTGCAAACCTGGAAAGGAGTTTACAGCTCAGTGAGCATGCTCTTGCTAGGGCCAGTGTTATGGAGGTGGACAAGATCCGGATCCAGATGTGGGTAGCTAAGAGTTAGAGGAAAGGTAGGGGAAAAGGTTTCATGGAGCCTTATCCTGATCTGGCATACCCTTTGTAAATATGCCTATTTGGCTATTAGGGGTAAAAATTCAGGACTAGGATAACTACAGCAGTGCACTGTTCCTAGCAACCAGGAAAATGACTGCTATAAGATGGAGGGAAAAGGAGTTCAGAAAAGGCCAGACAGATGTTTGTGGTAGAGGACTATAATTAGGCGAACAGACAGGATCATCTGAAACCATGAATGCCAAACAACATATTATCTACAAGGTGCTTGTGTTTAGCACATTGTGGATTAGATACACAAATTGCTGGGTGAGTCTGGTGGAAAACCAGTGGTAATGATACACATTGGTACCAGTGACAAAGTTAAAGGGAGATGGCATGTCCTTAAAAATGATTACAGGGAGCTAGGAGAGAAACTAAAGTTCAGGATTTCAAAGCTTGTGTTTTCAGAAATACTGCAGGTGCAAAGTGTTTCACTATAAAGGCATGAGAAGCTAGGGGAGCTTTTGAACTAGGATTTGGGGTTGATGAAGTGTAGTTAGTTACGCAAAAAAGGGCAGATTTAGAGCTGATAGGGTGAGAGACAGTAGGTACCAATGAGGATTTAGAGGAAGTTGGGACTAATGTGCAGAGCTGATTTGGAGTAATAAATGTACTAACAGTATTGTATGTCTGCTGTCAAATGTAAGAAGTCTTGCAAACAAAATTAATGAATTGGTGAATTTTATATCAGCCATTGATGAAGATGTGGTGAGAATTACAGAAACTTGAATGAATGAGAGCCATGATTGGGGGACAAAAAAGGGTTACATACATTTAGAAATTATAGGAAAGACAAAAAAGTGGAAGGGGTGTGCAATTTCATAAAATCCAACTTAAGACTTGTGCCTAATGAAGACATTCGGCGAAATAATGATAACATGCAAATTAGAGTTTGCTATAAGCCTCCGAACATAGCTGAACAAGTAGCAGATGAAATGCTGCAACAAATGGAAAAGGCAGCAAATAATTATAGCATTCTCATTACAGGGAATTTTAAGTATCCAAACATTGAATGGAACATAGAATCTTCCGGTTGTGATAAAATCTGTAAGTTCTTATTCACAATTCAAGACGATTAGCTTTCTCAATTGGTTGATGAACCAGCCAGAGGAAATGATTTTGCTATATCTGGTCCTCTCAAATAGACCAGATACAATATCAGATCTACAGGTCCATTTGAACAGCAATGAGTGTAATATGGTAAGTTTCAAAGCAATATTCAATAAATCATTTCAAAGGATAAAACAAAAAAATGAAAATTTAGATAAACTAAATTCAGCTGACCAACCCCTTCCCGACATGTGCCGTATATATACTGCTCTGCGGGAGCTGTGTTCCCACATACGGCCCAGTGATGGCGAGGCTCATGCTGAGAACTGCCGCAATCACATGCTGATGTCAGCTCTATCTGAGAGCCGACACCCCACAGCAATAGCACATTTAACCCCCGTGACACATTTAATCCCTGCGATGCTGCTGTCAATAGTGACAGCAACATTGCGGGGCATCGCAGAGGGAGGGAGCTCCCTCTGTGCTCCCATCAGCACAAAGCGATCAGATCACATGGTGCTGATGGTCTCCATGGAGACCCCGGGTCCCAAGGTGGCTGAGGGGCTCTTCAGGGTTCTTCAGGGAATGTGGCTTGTCAGAGCCTGCTCAGAGCAGGAGTTGACATGCCACCTCCCTGCCTGTCAGACGCTGATCTGATACTCCGCAGTGCAGATGCATTGCAGATTATCAGATCGCTGATCTGACAGTGTAAAGGTGATATCCTACAGTGGGACAATGTAATAAAGTAAAAAGAAGAAATCAATAAAAATTGTAAAAATATGAAAACTAATTCCCAGAATACAGAACAAAGAAAAAATATTTATCCAATAAATATATTTATTTCTAAAAAAACATACACAAATTTGGTATCGGCATGTCAGGAATGATCATACCTACAGTCATGGCCAAAAGTATTGAGAATGAGAGAAATAGTAATTTTTCCAAAGTTTACTGCTTCATTTTTTGTAATGGCAATTTGCATATACTCCTGAATTTCAAAGAGTGATCAGCTTAACAGCAATTACTGTACTTGCATAGTCAATATTTGCCCAGAAAATGAACTTTAACCCCCAAAACACATTTCAACATCATTGCAGTCCTGCCTTAATAGGAGCAGCTAATATCATTTTAGTGATTGATCCATTAACACAGGTGTGGGTGTTGATGAGGACAGGGCTGGCGATCAATCAGTCATGATTAAGTAAGAATGACATCACTGGACACTTTAAAAGGAGGCTGGTTCTTGTTATCATTGTTTCTCTTCAGTTAACCATGGTTATCTCTAAAGAAACACGTGCAGCCATCATTGCACTGCAAAAAAATGGCCTAACAGGGAAGAGTATCGCAGCTACAAAGATTGCACCTCAGTCAACAATCTATCGCATCATCAAGAACTTCAAGGAGAGAGCTTCCATTGTTGTCAAAAAGGCTCCAGGGTGCCCAAGAAAGACCAGCAAGCGCCAGGACCGTATCTTAAAACTGTTTCAGCTGCGGGATCGGACTACCAGTAGTGCCGAGCTTGCTCAGGAATGGCAGCAGGCTGGTGTGAGTGCTTCTGCACTCACTGTGAGGCGGAGACTCTTTGAGCAAGGGCTGGTTTCAAGGAGGGCAGCAAAGAAGCCACTTCTCTCCAGAAAAAACATCAGGGACCGACTGATATTCTGCAAAAGGTACAGGGAGTGGACTGCTGTAGACTGGGGCAAAGTCATTTTCTCTGATGAATCCCCTTTTCGATTGTTTGGGACATCTGGAAAACAGCTTATTCGGAGAAGAAGAGGTGAGCGCTACCACCAGTCTTGTCTCATGCCAACTGTAAAGCATCCTGAAACCATTCATGTGTGGGGTTGCTTCTCAGCCAAGGGAATCGGCTCACTCACAGTCTTGCCTGAAAAAACAGCCATGAATAAAGAATGGTACCAGAATGTCCTCCCAGAGCAACTTCTCCCAACCGTCCAAGAGCAGTTTGTCGCCCAAAAATGCCTTTTCCAGCATGATGGAGCACCTTGCCATAAAGCAAAGGTGATAACAAAATGGCTCATGGAACAAAACATAGAGATTTTGGGTCCATGGCCTGGAAACTCCCCAGATCTTAATCCCATTGAGAACTTGTGGTCAATCATCAAGAGAAGGGTGGACAAACAAAAACCAACAAATTCTGGCAAAATGCAAGCATTGATTATGCAAGAATGGACTGCTATCAGTCAGGATTTAGTCCAAAAGTTGATTGAGAGCATGCCAGGGAGAATTACAGAGGTCTTGAAGAAGAAGGGGCAACACTGCAATTATTGACTTGCTGCATTAACTCATTCTAACTGTCAATATAACCTATTGGTACTCATAATATGATTGCAATTATATTTCTGTATGTGATATAAACATCAGACAAACATTAATAAAAACCAGAGGCCAGCAGATCATGTGAAAATATAATTTTGGTGTCATTCTCAAAACTTTTTGCCATGACTGTACAAAACTGTCTCACCAGTTAACCCATTCAGGGAACACAATAAAAAATAAAAAAACAAGACAAGACTATGCTTTGTCAACATACTGATGAACAAAAAGTGCAATAAAATACTATAAAATAGACAATTGTAAGTAAATATGGTATCGCTGAAAACGTCATCTTGTCCAACAAAAAAAAAGCCGCTATAAAGCTCCATCTGTGGAAGAATAAAAAAGGTATTGCTCTCAGAATAAAGCAATGCAAATAAGTGAAAATAAGTGTAAATATACACATATTAGATGGTATTGCCCAGTGGTTGTTTGAATTTTATATGAGAATTTTTTTTCCTCACAGGTTACAAACATCATGACTCCCTGGTTTTGGAATGTCTGTGTGACTGCGACATATATAAGTAATTGAAATGGAACTTGAAATTCTTGTGACTTCGTCTCGATGCTGTGTATCAAAATTGTGCATGTGATAGATGTTATTGCCAAGTGGTTATGTTATTTTTAATATGTATATTTGTATTTGCGTATATATATATATATATATATATATATATATATATATATGTGTATATATATATATATACAGTACAGACCAAAAGTTTGGACACACCATCTCATTTAAAGTTTTTTATGTATTTTCATTACTATGAAAATTGTACATTCACACTGTGTTCGAGTTCGGTTCGGTTCGTCGAACACCCGTATGTTCGCCGAACTGTTCATCGAACTGTTCGTCGAACACCTTTGAACACCGTTAAAACCAATGGCAGGCTAACAAAAACACATAGAAACACATGGAAAACACCTTCAAAGGTGTCCAAAAGATGACAAACTGCTCAGAAGACACAACTAACACATGGAAAAGTGACAAGTACATATAGTCATGCGAAAAGAAAAGACGTGGAGGAGTAAAAGTAGGGGGAGACACATATATAGGCATGTCATGCCCTACTAAAACTAAAAAAGTGCGAAGCCGACACGGCCAGTCCGTTCCTGCCCGTGCGACCTCCGTGTCGCCGGGTTTGTGCCAGAGCTGCGGTGGACCCTGACGGCCAGCCCCCCTCTCCCAATACTGGTGCCTGTCCACTGGTGGGTCGAGCGAGCGCCCCTGCGGTGGAGGCAAGGCAAAGCTTTAGAATTTAAATTGTCTCTCTAATTTGAATGAGTACACTTTAAATCCTTTTAGAAGGATTTATTGGAGGGCAAGTCTGATGCGAGCAGCTACGGGAATTCCAGCTCCAGTAGCGTCCACTAAAGCTGCTGCAGTTAAAAAGCTTTTATAATGATCGAGCTTGGCGGTCCACCGCAAGGCGTCCTACCGCCAGTCCCAGCCCCTGTGCCTTGGGGTGCCTCCCGATGCTCTTCACTGAGTGTCCCGGGGGCCCGAAACATTTCCTTTGAAAAAATTAAGTGTCCAAACTACAAGTGGTGTAGCTTGCTTAACAGCTGGGATAATCCGCTGACAAGCAGACACTGCTACTAGGGACAAATTATTTCCAGGGCTAGATGCAGTTAAAAATTTGTAATTAGATACTGTCATTGGATGCTGAGAAAGCATTCCATAGAGTCTCCTGGCACGCCATATATTATTCTCTTAAAAAGCTTGGGGTAAGGGTCTAGGGGACCCTTTTATAGCCAAAATCACGGCCCTGTATTGCAATACGTTACCTAGTCTGAAGATAAATGGAACATTTTCATCACCTTTCATAATCACCAATGGGACAAGGCAGGGATGTCCTCTGTCCCCTCTCTTATACATCCTAGTGATGGAGCACCTGCTCTCATCAATTTGCCATAACCCCAATATTAGGTGGATTGAGGTGGGAGGCACCGAGTACAAGTGCTCTGCATTTGCTGATGATATCACTCAGTCACATATATCCATCCCTGCTGTTATGGCTGAAATAGATCACTTTGTTAAATGGTCAAATTATTTTAAAATCAATGCAGCGAAGTCTGAGGCCCTCGATGTCTCCCTCCCCAAATCCATACAGGATTCCATCCAGTCCAACTTTCCCTTTGCCTTGCCCTCACAGGGTATCAAATACTTAGGAATTCGTATTCATAGAGACCTCTCCCGTCTATGTTATCTTAATTTTGGGCCCTTTATTGAACAACTCCATACAGACCACGGTTGGCAAGTTAAAACTGTAACCACTGGTGTTTTGTGGAAAAGCACATGTACACTGTGTTCCAAATTGTTATTCAGAAAGTGTTTAGGAGTGATAAGGTAAGAATTTTTTTGTTTGTCAGTTAAACTCATTGATGGTGATGTGTGTCAGGGCTCTTTATATCACTGTAAGCAATTGCAGACACCTGTGCTAATTAGTTTGGCAGGTGTGTCCAATGAAAGGCAAGACTATTTAAGAAGGCTGTCCCACATTATTAAGCAGCCTACATTTTCTGACAAAATGGATAAGAAAATGGATGTGTCGGCTGCTGAGAAGCAACAAATTGTGGAGTGTTTAGGTCAAGGCATGACTACAATCAACATTGCCAAGACACTTCATCCTGATCATCGCACAATCAAGAAGTATGTAGCTGATTCACAGTACACACATGTGTGTGCTGATATGGGAAAATTGAGGACTCTTTCCTACTGGCAATTAAGTCAGGTTAAAAGAGCAGCGGCAAAAAAGCATTGTCATAGCAGCAGACAATTTTTTGAAGCTGCTGGTGCCTCCATCGTCCCCCGAACAACAAGATGCAGGGTCATTCAGAGGTCTGCAGCTGTGCGTAAGCCATCCTGTCGACCTCCTCTATCCACTGTACACAAGCAGAAACGGCTCCAGTGGGCCAAACAATACATGAAGACTGACTTAAAAACTGTTTTGTTCACCGATGAGTGCCGTGCAACGCTCGATGGTCCAGATGGATGGAGTGGAGGATGGCTGGTTGATGGACACCCCAAGAAAACATGGCTACTGCGCCAACAAGGAGGAGGTGGAGTAATGTTTTGGGCTGGAATCATGGGGAGAGAGATTGTCGGCCCCTTCAGGGGCCCTGAAGGGGTAAAGATGAACTCCATAATGTATGTGTAGTTTCTCAAACAGCACTTCCTGCCATGGTTCAAGAAGAAGAACCGTGTATTCCGCAGCAAGATCATTTTCATGCATGATAATGCACCGTCTCATGCTGCACATAACATATCTGCATCTCTGGCTGATATGGGCATAAAAGGGGGACCCCCCATGCTCCCCTGACCTCAACCCCATTGAGAACCTCTGGAGCATCATCAAAAGGAGTGTCTATGATGGCGGGAGGCAGTTCACATCTAAGCAACAGCTCTGGGAGGGTATTCTGTCCTCATGCAACACAATTGAAGCAGAAACCATCCAAAACCTGACAAATTCAATGGAAGAGAGAGTTCAGAAGCTCCATTCAAAAAAGGGGTCCTATGTGCAAATGTAACATCACCTAGAATAAAGTTTTGAGTTGAAAACTGTTTGATTTCAGTTTGTAATAACCTGCTAATGCTTATAATTTCAAAAATGACCATTTTTTTGTTCTTTATTAAAATGAAAAGGCTGATCGAAGAGTGTGGGGGATCTAAGAGTGTGGCAACCAAGTAGTCAGGATTATTTCGAATTCTGACAATCTGAGGGTCATGTTGCAGGTAGTGCAGCAAGAAGGCACTCATGTGTCTTGCGCATCTAGGAACACCAAAATTATTTTCCGGGCTAGATGCAGCTAAAAATTATTATTAATTTGAAAGCTGGTGGATCTTAGTATAGATGGCCTAATAGAATCAGTACTGCAAACTGCTACAAAGCCCAAATTATTTTCCAGCCAAGATACAGATAAACATGATTAGTAATTTTAAATCTGGTGGCGTTTAGTATAGATGGCCTAATAGAATCAGTACTGCACACTGCTACAATGCCCAAATTATTTTCCAGCCAAGATACAGATAAACATGATTAGTAATTTGAAAGCTTAAAATGGTTGGTGAAGTGATTTTAACAAATCATCAAGCTTTTACTCTCCCCAGGATGACACAGGGGTAGAAAAGTCGTTCCGGATCCATGATTTGTTCATCTTTATGAACGTGAGTCTGTCTACATTATCAGTGGAGAGCCGCGTGCGCTTATCTGTCAGCACACCACCAGCAGCGCTGAACACACATTCAGACAGAACGCTGGCTGCGGGGCATGACAAGATCTCCAAGGCGTAAGTGGCTAGCTCCGGACATTTATCCAGATTGGAAGCCCAAAAAGAGCAAGGGTCCCGTGACACAGTCATGGCTTCAATGTTTACATGGAGATTCTCCTGTACTATCGTTTCTAGGCGTTGACTATGTGTCAGACTTCTTGTCTCCTGTGGCCTTGCAAAGGATGGGCTAAAAAAGTGGTGAAATGATTCCGCAAAATTGATGTTACCAGCAGATACTGTGTTTCTGTTACGTTTTGAGTGCTGAACACTCGACGTTCCCACGGTTGGCAAGTTGGAACTGTGAGATTTACTACGTGCACCACTAGTGTTTTGGGGAAAAGCACATGTAAGATTCTGCAACAGTCTCTGCTGATACTCCTGCATGCGTGCATCTCTTTCTATGGCAGGAATAATTTCTGAAACTTTACTTTTGTACCGGGGATCAAACAGTGTGGCAACCCAGTAGTCAGGATTATTTGTAATTTTCACAATCTGAGGGTCATGTTGCAGGTAGTGCAGCAAGAAGGCACTCATGTGTCTTGCGCTTCCAGGAGCACCATGTCCCTGTTGTGTTCGTGTCGAGGTAACAATCATGCTTCCTTCCTCTGCCCTCTCCCCCAACCTCGCACAACAGAAATGTGATCAAGGTCTCCCTCATCTGATGAGTCTTCCATCAGTTCGTCCTTTACTTCATCCTGGGCTCCTGCACCTTCCTCACTAGTTTGGCTGCTACCATGCGCCCTGGTAAAACCATCTCCCCCACCCTCACATGCCTGCCGCCTTGGTGCTGCCGACCATCTGGACCTTGCAGATGTTAGCCCTTCCGCATACAACTCCTCCTCCTCTACTTCCTCCACCTCCTCTTGTGCCACCATCTGACTCCGAATTCTGTTTAACATGTGCTCCAGCATGTAAATCACCGGAATAGTCATGCTGATAATGGCATCGTCAGCAATAAACATCTTCGTTGCCATTTCAAAACTGTGCAGAAGGGTGCCTAGGTCCCTGATCTGAGACCACTCCTCCAGCGTGATTTGCCCCACCTCTGGATCTCGTTGGCCCAGGCTATACATCTCAACGTATTGCACCAGGGCTTGTTGGTGCTGCCACAGTTGCTGCAACATGTACAGAGTTGAATTCCACCGGGTAGGCACATCGCATTTTAGCCGGTGAAGTGGCAGGCCCAACGACTTCTGTAGAGATGTAAGTCGCTGAGCTGCAGGATGCGAACGGCGGAATTGAGCACACAGCAACCTTGCCCTCTGCAGAAGGCCATCTAGTCCAGGATAGTGGGCTAAAAATTGCTGGACAACCAGGTTCAACACGTGAGCCATACAAGGCACGTGTGTGACATTGCCCCGGCGAAGGGCCGCACCCAGGTTTGCAGCATTGTCGCACACGGCCTTCCCTGGTTTCAGGTCCAGTGGAGACAACCATTCATGAAACTGGTTCTCCAGAGCTGACCAAAACTCCTCAGCTGTGTGACTCACATTTCCCAAACATTTCAAAGTAAAAACCGCCTGATGATGTTGAGGCCTGCTGCCAGCATAGTAAGGAGGTGTGCAGGATCCCTTCTGCGCAGTTTGAAAGCTTGTGGCATGACCAGACAGGCTTTGGGTGCAGGTGGAGAACCGAGAGGAGGTTGAGGAGGCAGAAGCAGTGGAGGAACTTTGAGATAAAGAGGATTGACGCTCAACTCGTGGGGACGGCAAGACTTGGACAGCAGCCCCTTGTCCTGCTGTCACCATAGTTACCCAGTGCCCAGTCAGTGACATGTAACACCACTGTCCATGCCTACTCGTCCAAGTGTCTGTGGTGAAATGCACCCTGTCACACATAGAGTTTCTCAAAGAAGCGGTGATGTTGTATGCGACATGCTGGTGGAGCGCAGGCACACCTTTCTTTGAGAAGTAGTGCCGACTGGGCATCTGGTACTGGGGCACTGCGACGGACATAAGGTCTCGAAAATCCTCTGTGTCCACCAGGCGGAAAGGCAGCATTTCTGTAGCCAAGAGCTTGTAGATGGTGAAATTCAACCTCTTAGCTTTCTCATGGCTAGGAGGAAATGGTCTTTTACTTGTCCACATCTGAGGGACCGAGGGCTGGCTGTTGTGCTTAGACGGGGTTGAGAAGGGTGTCCCCGGCAAACTGCCGGTCTGTGAGGAAGATGCAGGCGGACATGTTAGGTTGCCTTGATCCAAAGGTGGTGCTATCGATGTCGGACAGCGCTGAACACCAGCTGGTGTTTCCACCTCCAAAGAAAATGATGACCTGCCAATCACGCTGGCTGTTGCGGGTAAGGAGGTGGCAGGTCTGCGTCCCAAAACAGGTGTGACTGCTGTCCCCCTAGTCACAGAGGATGAAGAGACCGCGGATGCACAAGATGCGGCAGACGGTTCGCCCGGCCGGCTAGGCCGCATTGTAGCACAGTGAGCTTTCCACTGCAACTTATGTTTCATATCCATGTGCCGGTTCAAGCATGAAGCGCTCAAACTATGTATTTTTTGGCCTCTGCTTAGCTTTTGCTGACAAATGTTACAGATAACACGAGTTGGGTCATTTTTATCAATCTGAAAAAATGCCCAGGCTATGCAAGGCTTAGCACCCATGCAACCTGAAGAGTCACCACGACTTGTGGTCAGAGGCACAGTTGTGTTTGAGGATGCAGTTGTTGACGTGCTTCCAGTACTACGTCTCTGTCCAGGAAGGTGCAACCTGATATCGTCGTCACTAGCATCCTCCTCCACCTCCTCTGCTGACCTCATCGACTGGCTGACTGTGGGTTGACAGTAAGTGGGATCTCCAACCTCGTCATCATCACCCTGTGTGTTATCACACCCGTCGTCCTCAGAGGCAACCTTTTCCTGCCCTGACAAAAAACTAAAGTTGTCGCTCCAATCAGGTATTTGAGTCTCATCATTGTCTTCCTCATTGTCTCCACCAACAGGAGTTACAGTTTGGGAACGAGGGTCTGCATTATGGTCAGAACCTTCTGCGTCTGGTCCTGGATCCGACTCATAAAGATTCTGGGCATCAGTGCAGATCATTTCCACGTCTGGATTCACAGAAGCTCTGGAGCCGATCTCTGATTCCCAGGCTATAGTATGAGTAAACAGCTCTGCAGACTCAACCATCTGTTCTACCCCATACTCAGACGGGCAGCTGAAGACTTGGGAGCTGTGAGGAAGCAAGTGCGATTGGGGTGACACCTCTGAGGACTGGAGTATTTGTGATGTTGAAGTTGAGGTGGAGGAGAGCCCACTTAAAGGAGCACTTGATATCCGTTGAAGCACCTGCTGTTTTTGTGCCTCATCTGGAATTTGTAGCGATTGGCGTGGCTGTAAGAACGGGATCTTATCACATTGTCAGCTAAAAGAAGTAGACATCTTAGTTTGGCTGGTAGATGGTCTTTCTTCTGCAGATGTTACTGTTGCTTTAACACTTACTCCACGGACACAACCTTTTTTTCCCTTCCAAACATGTCTAATCCCCTTTCCACCAGCAGCAGGCCTTTTTCCACTCATTTTGGTGGTTAACTAATTCACAAGTCTGGAGTTGTTTGCACAAAAAACAATAGAGGGGAACCGAGCAGAGCTGAGTGGCCAAACTGTGGTATTAGCCCAAAAGTATTGGCTGGGTTAGATGCAGATAAAAATTATATTGAATTTGCAACCTGGTGGAGGTTAGTATAGATGGACTAATAGAACAAGTTCCACACACTGCTACAAGCCGAAATATCTTTTCAGAGCTAGATGCATAAAAAAATTATATTGAATTTGCAACATGGTGGAGGTTAGTATAGATGGACTAATAGAACAAGTCCCACACACTGCTACTAGCCGAAATATTTTTTCAGTGCTAGATGCATAAAAAATTTATATAGAATTTGCAACCTGGTGGAGGTTAGTATAGATGGACTAATAGAACAAGTCCCACACACTGCTACAAGCCGAAATATTTTTTCAATGCTAGATGCAGAAAAAAATTATATTGAATTTGCAACCTGGTGGAGGTTAGTATAGATGGACTAATAGAACAAGTCCCACACACTGCTACAAGCCAAAATATTTTTTCAGAGCAAGATGCAGATAAAACTTATATTGAATTTGCAACCTGGTGGAGGTTAGTATAGATGGACTAATAGAACAAGTCCCACACACTGCTACAAGCCGAAATATTTTTTCAGAGCTAGATGCAGAAAAAAATTATATTGAATTTGCAACCTGGTGGAGGTTAGTATAGATGGACTAATAGAATGATGCTATGCCCAAAAGGTTTTACTTCACTAGGTGCAGTAAAAAAATTGAATTCTATACACAGGTGGTGTAGCTTGTAACACAGATATTCTTCTCCACTGACTAACACACACTGCTAGAGGACAAAAAGGATTTGCTTTGCTAGATTAAGCCAAATGCTGTGAAAAAAACTTGCACAGCACTGGCACAGACCTGCCTGGCAAAAATTGATAGGAACTGATGTAACCTAGCCCTCAAAAGGACTGCAAGTAAAATTAGTCTTTACTCCCAACCTATCGATTTAAGAGCACAGACCTGCCTGATAAAAGTGATAGGAACTGATGTAACCTAGACCTGAAAAGGACTGCAATTACAATTAGTCTTTGCTCCCAACCTATCTATTTAAGAGCACAGACCTGCCTGATAAAAGTCGTATTAAATGATGTAACCTTGTCCTTAAAAGGACTGCAATCACAACTATTCCCTACTCCAAAAGCTATCTGTAGATTTGTGCGAAATTTGGCATGAAATTAACAAAGTATAGCGCACGCAGCAACAGCGATGCCATCTAACACGCAGCTGCAGCAGTGAGAAAATGGTGGCGACGGGGAAAATGGCTGGGTCTTATAGGGCAAGAACATGTGACATACACTGCCAATGACACATGCCCTTGCTTGTGTGAAAAAAGCAGTTCGCTCTGTGTGTGCGCTGCTGATAGGCTGACAGATTGCACCTCCCCACTATAAATGCGGGAAAGAGAAAAAAAAAATGGAGATCTCCATTATTTCTGCAGAGATCCATCCCCTGCCCCTCCCCCTGCCCCGCTGTACACTCAAACTGCGTATTAACATTAATTTTCAGCATTACTGAGAAAAAATCCAGTTATGATTTTGGTGCACGAACAGTTATCGAACATAACCTCGAACAGCCGAATTTTTTTCAAATTGTTTGTGTTCGCCGAACGGCTCGAACACCGCCCAAAACAGCTCGAATTTAAGATTGGCGAACAGTTCGAGTTGAACTCCTCTCATCTCTAGTGTTTAGCTATGATGTATACATGTACTAAAAATATATAATTATTTAAAGTATATAATATCTATCATATGTCTATGTATAATGTATGTCTAAAATGTATAATTTTTTAAGGTATAAATAGAGATATATATGAATATATATCTATGTAGCGATGTCTCTATCCTCATGGATTAGAGCCAGAGGAGGAGATATGGTGACCAGGCGTCCCTGTTATGATCTGCAACAAGAACTAAGGAAAGATAGGGGAAAGCTGTCCCTACAGTAAGACTAAGCTGAATCCCTATGATGCAGCGAGCTTCCTGTTCCTAGTGAACAGACCCAGCTTCATCCTCGGCTAGTCTGAACGAAGACCTATAGAATTAAGGGAGGGGTCCCTAAAAGGACTAAGGACTGGGACAAAATAGGGACACCTCCTAAACAGAAGTTGTTGCAGAACACAAAAGACAAACTGACAAAAAGTACTAGAGGTCCCAGAGGACCAAGCGAACTGACAGAGATAGGCACCGAAGCACCAGGCTAGCAAGACAGTCAAAAAACACTGAAGTCCAGCAAAGCCAGAAGGGCGGAGCTGGAATATATAGGCCGATGGTCACGTGACCGCAAAACACAAGATAGAAAAAAACAAACAGGAGGGTTCTAACAGTACCCCATCTTTTATGAGGATCCTCCGGATCCTCCAGGCCCAGGCCTATCCGAAAACCTCCTGTGGAAAGCTTTAGCAAGCCTAGGAGCAGAGACATCATCCATCCTTACCCAGGAGTTGTCTTCGGGACCGAAACCCTTCCAGGAGACAAGATACTGTAATCTCCCTCTATGCCGTCTAGAATTCAAGACACACGAAATCTCAAATTTGCCGTCTTCCACCACAAGAGGAACTGTGAAAGTGGCGTCTCTATCAGAAACGTCAGCCTTTTTCAACAAGGAAACATGAAACACAGGATTAATCTTTCAGGATGTAGGGACATCCAACCTAACAGCAGACAGGTTAACAACCTGAAGCACTTTACATTGACCCACAAATTTAGGACCCAGTTTTTTAGAGGGAATCCTCAACCGCAGGTTCTTCGAGGACAGCCAAACCATGTCACCCACAGTAAACAAAACCTCTTTACATTTCCTGTCAAAATACTTCTTGGATTTCTTGTTAGCCTCTTGAAGGTTGCAATGTACATTAGTCCAAACTCTCTCCAAATCACCGGAAAAATTCTCCTCCTCTGGCACCACAGACCCTAATTTGGAGAACGAACCAAAAGACGGATGTCTCCCAGTACAACAATAAAAAGGAGAACACCCAGCAGAGGAGGATGTATGATTGTTAAGAGCAAATTCTGCGAGAGGCAGAAACTCAGACCACACCTCTTGATTGTCTGCCACAAAACAACGCAAAAACTGTTCAACATCCTGGTTCTTTCTTTCAGTCTGTCCATTAGACTCAGGATGATAAACAGACGAAAATGACAAATGGACTCCCAACCTGTCACAAAAAGCATGCCAAAAGCGAGCCACAAACTGAGGTCCTCTGTCAGAAACAATATCTGTGGGAACGCCATGGAGCTTGACAATCTCCTTAACAAATGCCTTAGTGAGTGTCTTGGCGCAGGGCAACTTAATGAATGGAGCCAAGTGACACATCTTACTAAAACGGTCCACGACCACCCAAATGACAGTAAAACCCTCGGACACAGGAAGATCAGTAATAAAATCCATTGTGAGATGCATCCAAGGTGCACCAGGAACTTCCAGAGGGCAAAGGAGTATGTGAAGCCTTTGACCTAGCACACACAGTACATTGATGCACCCACTTGATGACTTCCTTCTGCCATCCAGGCCACCAAAAACTGCGACTGATAAGTCTCTTAGTCTACGAAACTCCTGGATGACCTGCCAACCGAGACTCATGACACTCCACAAACAAATCTCTCCTAAAGGCTCTTGGCACGAACAACCTCCCATGGGGAGTGTTAGATGGAGCATCATCTTGAGCTTTCAGAATCCCATTCTCCAAGACGGAGTCCAAAGCCGCCACCATAACTCCTTTCTGTAAAATGCTCTCCTCCTCCTCGGCACCGACCGAAGGAGAGAATCTGCGAGATAAAGCATTGGCTTTAACATTCTTAGTACCAGGGATATAGGTAACAGAAAAATGAAACCGAGAAAAAAAAAGTGCCCACCTAGCTTGAGGGGCAATCAAGCTCTTGGCAGCATCCAGAAAGATCAAATTCTTATGATCTATGAAAACCTGAATAGGAAATCTAGCGCCTTCCAAAAAATTACGCCAATGTTCAAACGCAAGTTTAATAGCCAGCAACTCCCGATTTCCAACATCATAATTCAGTTCGGTTTCTGAAAATTTCCTTGAAAAGAAGGCACAAGGATGTACTCCACCCTTGTTCTCCTGAGACAAAACTGCTCCGACCCCCACCGATGAAACATCGACCTCGACCCAAAAAGGCTTGGTCTCATCAGGCTGCATAAGGATAGGGGCAGAACTGAACCTCTCCTTGAGATACTCAAACGCTTCAATGGCCTCAGTAGTCCACTGGGCCGTATTCACACCTTTCTTGGTGAGATCGGTTAGAGGTTTAACAATTACAGAAAAATTCTTAATGAATTTCCTGTAATAATTGGCAAAACCCAAAAATCTCTGTATAGATTTCAAACCAATAGGCCTAGGCCATTCCTGCACAGCCTGAACTTTCACAGGGTCCATCTCAAAGGCCTCGCTGGAGACAATGTAGCCCAAAAAACAAATTTTCTGCACAGCGAACTCACATTTCTCCAGCTTAGCAAAGAGTGAATTATCACTCAATAACTGCAAAACTTCATGTACACTCTGCCAATTGGACTCCTGATCTGGTGAATAAATCAAAATGTCATCCAAATACACAACCACATTCTTACCAATCAAAGGTCTCAGGACGTCGTTAATAAGGTTCTGAAAAAATGCAGGTGCATTGGTAAGACCAAAAGGCCTCACCAGATTCTCAAAATGACCTACCGGAGTGTTGAAAGCAGTTTTCCATTCATCACCCTATTTCACTCGTAACAAATTGTATGCCCCCCGGAGATCAATTTTGGAGAACCACTTGGCTCCCACTAACTGGTTAAATAAGTCAGGAATTAATGGCAGTGGGTAGGAATTGTGTACGGTAATCTTATTAATTTCACGAAAATCTAGACATGGACGTAAACCGCCGTCCTTTTTTTTAACAATGAAGAATCCAACTGCCACAGGTGACTTAGAAGGTCTAATGTGACCAGCAGCCAGGCTAGTCTCTATGTACTCCTCCAAAGCCTTTCTTTCAGGGATAGTCAGATTAAACTAGCGACTTTTGGGAAGATTAGCACCCGGAACAAACTCAATGACATAATCATAATCCCTATGAGGAGGTAAAACTTGCGACTCCTCCTCAGAAAAAACCCTCCAAAAATCATGAATAGGTACAGGTAATTCCCCTTTTACCACAGCCGCAATGCGACCATTACAACATTTATCATAGCACTTCGGACTCCAAGACTTAATCACATTAGTAGGCCAGTCCAATAAAGGATTGTGCAGTTTTAACCAAGGCAATCCTAGAACAACTGGAGAGGGCAAATTATCCAAAATAACCAAGTGCAAAATTTCTTTGTGAACTCCATTGATAGTGAGGGAAAATGCAGAAGTCTTGTGAGTAATACATTTCAAAGGAGTGTTATCAATTGCACCCACAGAAGTAGGTGATGACAAAGGTTTGGATTTCAATTTAAGGTTTTCCAAAAACCCTTTATCAATCACATCAAGTGTTGAACCACAATTCACAAATACCTGAAATTCAATCAAATCTCCCTGCAGAGTGGTACTCCCAGAAAGAAATACTCCTGCAGAGCGTAAACAAGCTATACGGGCGTAAGTGACCTTTTTTTTTTCTTTACATAAACGACGCTCACAATACTTAATCAAATAGTCAGGTTTACCACAATAAGACACAAACCTTCGGCGAATCTCCGGTCTCTTTCCTGAGAGTGGAGCGACATTGCCCCCACCTCCATTGGTTCTCCGCTGTCAGAGCAGATTTTCTGGGAACTAGGACCTGACATTACAGGAGGTTTTACATCATTCACCCTGGACCTCAGTCTCCTGTCCACACGAACAGCTAATTGCATAGCTTCCTGCAGAGTCTCAGGTGCAAGGAATGCAATTAGCAAATCCTTAACCCTTTCACTCAGACCAGCAAGAAATAAACATTTCAGCTCAGAATCATTCCATTTAACTTCTGAGGCCCATCTCCTGAAGTGTGTGCAATAATTTTCAACATCATCTGACCCCTGATTCAAACATCTAAGTTCTGATTCAGGAGATGAGATTCGATCAGGATCGTCATATAATAGCCCCATAGCAGAAAAAAATTCCTCAACAGACCCCAAACATGGATCATTAGGTTGGAGAGAAAAGGCCCACCTCTGTGGTTCATTGCGCAAAAGTGACATATTAAAACCATTGCGCTGTGATTCATTCCCAGAGGATCTTGGTCTCAAACGAAAATATAACAAACAAGTATTTTTAAAGGAAAAAAAATCTTGCTGTTTACCACAAAAAACATCAGGCAGTCGTACCTTGGGTTCGACAAAATGCGCTCCAGAGCAGCTACTCACATGATGCTGGAGCTCAGCCACCTCCAGAGACAATCCCTGCAAGCGTTGAGCCAACTCCTGGATGGAAACCATACTGATCCCCGAATTTCTTTCCTTTAAGTTTTCTTTGGGCTGGACATACTGTTATGATCTGCAACAAGAATTAAGGAAAGATAGGGGAAAGCTGTCCCTACAGTAAGACTAAGCTGAATCCCTACGATGTAGCGGGCTGCCTGTTCCTAGTGAACAGACCCGCCTTCGTTCTCGGCTAGTCTGAATGAAGACCTATAGAATTAAGGGAGGGGTCCCTAAAAGGACTAAGGACTGGGACAAAATAGGGACACCTCCTAAACAGAAGTTGTTGCAGAACACAAAAGACAAACAGACAAAAAGTACTAGAGGTCCCAGAGGACCAAACGAGCTGACAGAGATAGGCACTGAAGCACCAGGCTAGCAAGACAGTCAAACAACACTGAAGTCCAGCAAAGCCAGAAGGGCGGAGCTGGAATATATAGGCAGATGGTCACGTGACCGCAAAACACAAGATAGAAAAAAACAAACAGGAGGGTTCTAACAGTCTCACCCATCTCTTCAGCTGTTCACAAATAACCCAACCTAGTGAAAAGACCAATAAGTCTCTCAGCATCTTTGACACTGTAGTTACAAATATGGGTTTCCATCACCAACTGATTAAAAGTTGATGATACATATCTCCCCTGTGATGACCCTAAATACTTCGATATATATGTATTTACAACAGAATTAATGGCGCAAAATATATGTTATCTATATATATTATATAACAATGTGCATGTTCTACTATGTATTTATATACAGTGGTGGCCAAAAGTATTGGCACCCCTGCAATTCTGTCAGATAATACTCAGTTTCTTCCTGAAAATGATTGCAATCACAAATTCTTTGGTATTATTATCTTCATTTAATTTGTCTTCAATGAAAAAAACACAAAAAGAATTCTCCTAAAGCCAAATTGGATATAATTCCACACCAAACCTAAAAAAGGGGGTGAACAAAAGTATTGGCACTGTTTGAAAAATCATGTGATGCTTCTCTAATTCATGTAATTAACAGCACCTGTATCTTACCTGTGGCACCTAACAGGTGTTGGCAATAACTAAATCACACTTGCAGCCAGTTAACATGGATTAAAGTTGACTCAACCTCTGTCCTGTGTCCTTGTGTGTACCACATTGAGCATGGAGAAAAGAAAGCAGACCAAAGAACTGTCTGAGGACTTGAGAAACCAAATTGTGAGGAAGCATGAGCAATCTCAAGGCTACAAGTCCATCTCCAAAGACCTGAATGTTCCTGTGTCTTCCGTGAGCAGTGTCATCAAGAAGTTTAAAGCCCATGGCACTGTGGCTAACCTCCCTAGATGTGGACGGAAAAGAAAAATTGACTAGAGATTTCAACGCAAGATTGTGCGGATGGTGGATAAGGAACCTCGACTAACATCCAAACAAGTTCAAGCTGCCCTGCAGTCCGAGGGTACAGCAGTGTCAACCCGTACTATCCGTCGGCGTCTGAATGAAAATGGACAGTATGGTAGGATACCCAGGAAGACCCCACTTCTTAGCCCGAGACATAAAAAAGCCAGGCTGGAGTTTGCCAAAACGTACCTGAGAAAGCCTAAAATGTTTTGGAAGAATGTTCTCTGGTCAGATGAGACAAAAGTAGAGCTTTTTGGGAAAAATCATCAACATAGAGTGTACAGGAAAAAAAAAGAGGCATTCAAAGAAAAGAACATGGTCCCTACAGTCAAACATGGTGGAGTTTCCCTGATGTTTTGGGGTTGCTTTGCTGCCTCTGGCACTGGACTGCTTCACCGTGTGCATGGCATTATAAAGTCTGAAGACTGCCAACAAATTTTGCAGCATAATGTAGGGCCCAGTGTGAGAAAGCTGGGTCACCCTCAGAGGTCATGGGTCTTCCAGCAGGACAATGACCCAAAACACACTTCCAAAAGCACTATAAAATGGTTTGAGAGAAAGCACTGGAGACTTCTAAGGTGGCCAGCAATGAGTCCAGACCTGAATCCCATAGAACGCCTGTGGAGAGATCTCAAAATGGCAGTTTGGAGAAGGCACCCTTCAAATATCAGGGACCTGGAGCAGTTTGCCAAAGAAGAATAGTCTACAATTCCAGCAGAGCATTGTAAGAAACTCATTAATGGTTACCGGAAGCGGTGGTTCACAGTTATTTTTTTGCTAAAAGTTGTGCAACCAAGTATTAGGCTGAGGGTGCCAATACTTTTGTCTGGCCCATTTTTGGAGTTTTGTGTGAAATGATCAATGATTTGATTTTTGCTTCATTCTCTTTTGTGTTTAATAGCCATTGTGATGTTTGGCATGACAGTTCCATTTTGTAGAGCTTTGATCGTCTCTTGTTCTTCCACATTGTGTAGCATTCTATAGGCAGCAGTGAAAGGATTTTGTGTTTGCATTAGCTCAGCAATAATGGTCATTAAAGTAGGATGACATTTTTCATTTTCTTTACATTGCAGTCATTGTTCATTAGCGTGGGTGGTATCTAGTATGTAAAGTTGTGCAAATTTAGGTGGTTCTTCATCAGCTGCATGCAGTGTGCCTATTTGATGATAGATCTGTCCATGAATTTGAAAACAGTATGGGCCATATCCAGGAGGTGGTGAAACACTTGCTCCCATGGACACAAAAGCAAAAGCAAATCCCGCGTGGCACACTCATTGGCTCAACCGGCGGGCGGCTGAGCCAATGAGCGATGCCGCGCGGGATTGAAATCCCCCGCCAAATCCTCACGGCACAGCTCAGCCAATGAGCTGTGCTGCGCACCTTGGCGGGGGATTTGAACCTTGCCACCATATCGGAATACCCATAACTTGGGTCTTCCAATATGGCGGTTGGCATAGTTCAGATGCGAGCAGCCAAGAGATTAGCGGCTAGCGCCGCTCATCTCCCGGCTGCGTCGCCGCTGACCTCCATACGGGGGGAGAAGAGCCGCTGATCTCCCGACGGAATAACGGTGTTGTTTTTGTCACTTGTGGAGGCGCAGTTCTTCTGCCGCAGTGGATTGTGGGATAGCGTCACAATCGCCGGAAGCTGCTGCGGTGGATTGTGGATAGCGACACAATCTCCAGAAGCTGTGACAGAGCCGATTGGCAACTACACTGCTCAAAAAAATAAAGGGAACACTTAAACAACAGAATATAACTCCAAGTAAATCAAACTTCTGTGAAATCAAACTGTCAAATTAGGAAGCAACACTGATTGACAATCAATTTCACATGCTGTTGTGCAAATGGAATAGACAAATGATGGAAATTATTGGCAATTATCAAGGCACCCTCAATAAAGGAGTGGTTTTGCAGTTGGGGACCACAGACCACATCTCAGTACCAATGCTTTCTGGCTGATGTTTTGGTCACTTTTGAATGTTGGTTGTGCTTTCACACTCATGGTAGCATGAGACGGACTCTACAACTCACAAAAGTTGCTCAGGTAGTGCAGCTCTTCCAGGATGGCACATCAATGCGAGCTGTGGCAAGATGGATTGCTGTGTCTGTCAGCGTAGTGTCCAGAGGCTGGAGGCGCTACCAGGAGACAGGCCGGTACACCAGGAGATGTGGAGGGGGCCGTAGGAGGGCAACAACCCAGCAGCAGGACCGCTACCTCCACCTTTGTGCAAGGAGGAACAGGAGGAGCACTGCCAAAGCCCTGCAAAATGACCTCCAGCAGGCCACAAATGTGCATGTGTCTGCACAAATGGTCAGAAACCGACTCCATGAGGGTGGTATGAGGGCCCAACGTCCACAGATGGGGGTTGCGCTCACAGTCCAACACCGTACAGGGCGCTTGGCATTTGCCACAGAACACCAGGATAGGCAAAGTCGCCACTGGCGCCCTGTGCTCTTCACAGATGAAAGCAGGTTCACACTGAGCACATCTGACAGACGTGACAGAGTCTAGAGATGCCGTGGAGAGCGATTGTAACATACCTGGTGGCATCCTTGCATAGTGGTCCATCTCCCACTGTGCAAGAGCGCGCACTTGATCTCCAGTCCAGTCTGCTAGCCTGGCTTCCCTCCATGCTGTTTGCTTGCCTCTGTTTCTGCTGCCTAAGGGTGGCACCCGATCACTTCCTGTTTCTTGTACCTGCTGCGGGAACACCCCTTGGGCGTCCTCAGCCTATTGCTGTCTGTCTTCTGGTATTTAACCCAGCTCCTCCCAAGAAACCCTGCCTGAGCATTGTGTTTCATTCAGTGTGCTCTTTCACTCTGAATGTGCCAGGTCCCTTTCTGTGTTTGCTTGCCTGCCTTTCCTGGAGGCTGTATTTCCAGGCCTGTCTGAACTCGCTCCTTGCCTGTTCGTTCCGCCTTCTAGGGGCTGCATACCTAGATCCGCTCCTGTATCTTGTCTGTCCTGTCTGAACACGCTCCTAGCCTGTTCCTTCCGCCTTCTAGGGGCTGCATACCTAGATCCGCTCCTGTATCTTGTCTGTCCTGTCTGAACACGCTCCTAGCCTGTTCCTTCCGCCTTCTAGGGGCTGCATACCTAGACCCGCTCCTGTATCTTGCTACTGTGTCTGTTCTTGTCTGAATACTCTTCTAGCCTGTTTCCTGTTTTTCTCTATGTCCGTACCTTTCCTTTTTCTGCAGAGTCTGAACTCGTACCTAACTCCTGTTCGTTGTCACTGTACTTCCATTTGTGAGTTTGTGGTCCACTCGCTACTTCACTGCAAGTACCCTGTGGGTATCTGGCTCTGTCTTTCCCTTCCTGTCTGTTCCGTGTGAACAGAGCTCTGTCCCCTCTGCCCTGCCTCGCTCTCCGCTCCTGCGGTTCTCGCTCTGCTCTGACCCTTTGCTCACTGCTCCGGCAGTCTCGCTCTGCTCTGACCCTTTGCTCGCTGCTCCGGCAGTCTCGCTCTGCTCTGACCCTTTGCTCGCTGCTCTGGCAGTTTCACTCTGCTCTGACCCTTTGCTCGCTGCTCCGGCAGTCTCGCTCTGCTCTGACCCTTTGCTCGCTGCTCCGGCAGTCTCGCTCTGCTCTGACCCTTTGCTCGCTTCTCCGGCAGTCTCGCTCTGCTCTGACCCTTTGCTCGCTGCTCCGGCAGTCTCACTCTGCTCTGACCCTTTGCTCGCTGCTCCGGCAGTCTCGCTCTGCTCTGACCCTTTGCTCGCTTCTCTGGCAGTCTCGCTCTGCTCTGACCCTTTGCTCGCTGCTCTGGCAGTCTCGCTCTGCTCTGACCCTTGGCTCGCTGCTCCGGCGGCCTCGTCCTGCTCTACTCTTGCTCACTGCTCCAGGCGGCCTCGTCCTGCTCTACTCTTGCTCACCGCTCCAGGCGGCCTCGTCCTGCTCTCCTCTTGCTCACCGTTCCAGGAGGCCTCGTCCTGCTCTACTCTCGATTACCGCTCCAGGCTGCCTCGTCCTGCTCTACTCTCGCTCACCGCTCCAGGCGGCCTCGTCCTGCTCTACTCTCGCTCACCGCTCCAGGCGGCCTCGTCCTGCTCTTCTCTTGCTCACCGCTCTAGGCAGTCTCGTCTTGCCCTGCTCTCGCTCACCACTCTGGGCGGCCTCTCTCTGCTGTGTTTGACCGCCACATTTGTGGTTCTGTTCCTGAGTCCCAGTGTGTACTGGGTCCTATCCTGCCTGTGTTCCTACCTGCTAGTGCCTCCCTGTCTGCACTCTAGCCGTGCTTGCCTGTACCCCCCTGCCTGCATACCTGCCTGCCTGCATACCAGTCATGCACGCCAGCATCCACCTGTCTGTATTCCAGCCGTGTCTGCCTATACCCACCAGTCGGTGTGCCAGCCTAACCTGCCTGTTACAGTATTCCACTGTGTGGGTAAACAGCTGTGTCCGGGGTCTGACCTGGAGTAGCACCTGGTCCCTCTGCCCGGTTCCTCCATGGTGCACTGGCGTCGTATGCCGTCGTGCGACCTTGGTCGGATCAGGCAGATACTTAGTTACGCCCCTCCAGGCACTCTCCGGTTCATGGCACAGTGAAATCACTACATATACACGCACATGCCGCTCAGCCCGGGCGTGAGCATTACAGCGATCTGCTGCCTGCAACATCCTTCAGCATGACCGGATTGACAGTGGGTCAGTAATGGTGTGGGGTGGCATTTCTTTGGAGGGTCACACAGCCCTCCATATACTCGCCCACCAGAGGTAGCCTGACTGCTACTATGTACCGAGATGAGATCCTCAGACAACTTGTGAGACCATATGCTGATGCGGTTGGCCCTGGGTTCCTCCTAATGCAGGACAATGCCAGACCTCATGGGTCTGGAGTGTGTCAGCAGTTCCTGCAAGATGAAGGCATTGAAGCTATGGACTGGCCCGCCCGTTCCCCAGACCTGAATCCGATTGAGCACATCTGGGACATCATGTCTCGCTCCATCCACCAATGTCACGTCGCACCACAGACTGTCCAGGAGTTGGCGGATGCTTTAGTCAAGGTCTGGGAGGAGATCCCACAGGGGACCATTCGCAACCTCATCAGGAGCATGCCCAGGAGTTGTAGGGAGGTCATACAGGCACGTGGAGGCTACACACAATACTTAGCCTCATTTTGACTAGTTTTAAGGACATTACATCAAGGTTGGATCAGCCTGTAGTGTGTTTTTCCACTTTAATTTTGGGGGTGACTCCAAATCCAGGCCTCCATTGGTTAACAAATTTGATTTCCATTGATGATTTTTGTGTGATTTTGTTGTCAGCACATTCAACTTTGCACAGTACTAAGTATTCAGTGAGAATATTTCATTCATTCAAATCTAGGATGTCTTATTTGTGTGTTCCCTTTATTTTTTTGAGCAGTGTGTATAATAGAATATTATATCGGGCCCTCATGACACCCTCATGGAGTTAGTTTCTAACCATTTGTGCAGACACTTGCACATCCTGGTTGCGCCTCCAGCCTCTGGACACTACGCTGACAGACACAGCAAACCTTCTTGCCACAGCTCGCAATGATGTGCCATCCTGTATGAGCTGCACTACCTGAGCAACTTCTGTGGGTTGTAGAGTCAGTCTCATGCTATCACGAGTGTGAAAGCACAACCATCATTCAAAAGTGACCAAAACATCAGCCAGAAAGCATTGGTACTGAGAAGTGGTCTGTGGTCCCCACCTGCAGGACCACTCCTTTATTGAGGGTGTCTTGATAATTGCCAATAACTTCCATCTATTGTCTATTCCATTTGCACAACAGCATGTGAAATTGATATTCAATCAGTGTTGCTTCCTAATTTGACAGTTTGATTTCACAGAAGTTTGATTTACTTGGAGCTATATTCTGTTGTTTAAGTGTTTCCTTTATATTTTTGAGCAGTGTGTATATATATATATATATATATATATATATATATATGTATATATACAGTCATATGAAAAAGTTTGGGCACCCCTATTAATCTTAAGCTTAATGTTTTATAAAAATTGGTGTTTTTGCAACAGCTATTTCAGTTTCATATATGTAATAACTGTTGGACACAGTAATGTTTCTGCCTTGAAATGAGGTTTATTGTGCTAACAGAAAATGTGCAATCTGCATTCAAACAAAATTTGACCGGTGCATAAGTATGGGCACCCTTATCATTTTCTTGTTTTAAATACTCCTGCCTACTTTTTACTGACTTACTAAAGCACTTTTTTTGGTTTTGTAACCTCATTGAGCTTTGAATTTTATAGCCAGGTGTATGCAATCATGAGAAAAGCTACTTAAAGTGGCCACTTGCAAGTTGTTCTCCTGTTTGAATCTCCTCTGAAGAGTGGCATCATGGGCTCCTCAAAACAACTGTCAAATGATCTGAAAACAAAGATTATTCAACATAGTTGTTCAGGGGAAGGATACAAAAAGCTGTCTCAGAGATTTAACCTGTCAGTTTCCACTGTGAGGAACATAGTAAGGAAATGGAAGAACATAGGGACAGTTCTTGTTAAGGCCAGAAGTGTCAGGACAAGAAAAACATCAGAAAGGCAGAGAAGAAGAATGGTGAGATCAGTCAAGGACAATCCTCAGACCACCTCCAGAGAGCTGCAGCATCAACTTGCTGCAGATGGTGTCACTGTGCATCGGTCAACTATACAACGCACTTTGCACAAGGAGAAGCTGTATGGGAGAGTGATGCGAAAGAAGCCGTTTCTGCAAGTACGCACAAACAGAGTCGGCTGAGGTATGCAAAAGCACATTTGAAGAAGCCTATTTCTTTTTGGAAGAAGGTCCTGTGGACTGATGAAACCAAGATTGAGTTGTTTGGTCATACAAAAAGGCGTTATGCATGGTGGCAAAAAAACACAGCATTCCAAGAAAAACACTTGCTACCCACAGTAAAATTTGGTGGAGGTTCCATCATGCTTTGGGGCTGTGTGGTCAATGCCGGCACTGGGAATCTTGTTAAAGTTGAGGGACGCATGGATTCCACTCAGTATCAGCAGATTCTTGGCAATAGTGTTCAAGAATCAGTGATAAAGTTGAAGTTACGCAGTGGATGGATCTTTCAGCAAGACAATGATCCAAAACACCGCTCCAAATCTACTCAGGCATTCATGCAGAGGAACAATTACAATGTTCTGGAATGGCCATCCCAGTCCCCAGACCTGAATATCATTGAACATCTGTGGGATCATTTGAAGAGGCTGTCCATGCTCGGCGACCATCAAACTTAACTGAACTGGAATTGTTTTGTAAAGAGGAATGGTCAAAAATACCTTCATCCAGGATCCAGGAACTCATTAAAAGCTACAGGAAGCGACTAGAGGCTGTTATTTTTGCAAAAGGAGGATCTACTAAATATTAATGTCACTTTTCTGGTGAGGTGCCCATACTTATGCACCTGTCAAATTTTGTTTGAATGCAGATTGCACATTTTCTGTTAGTACAATAAACCTCATTTCAAGGCAGAAACATTACTGTATCCAACAGTTATTACATATATCAAACTGAAATAGCTGTTGCAAAAACACCAATTTTTATAAAACATTAAGCTTAAGATTAATAGGGGTGCCCAAACTTTTTCATATGACTGTATATATATATATATATATATATATATATATATATACAGGGTGGTCCAAAAGTAAGTGGCCAGAAAATAATAACATTTATTTTGATTTATATATAAAATGATATTTAATACAAGCATAACATTGACAATTAAATTTTATTCTGAACAATAATACAAAAGTCCTTAAATTTTATCAATGCAGGTGCTCAAACTGTTTTCCATTACAATTTGCACAGCTTTGAAGTCTGACTCTTACATGTCGACAAACTTTTTTGCACAAGTCTCTTTGGGTATTAATTTCTTGAAATGCATCTCTTATATAATTTTTCAAATCACTGACACTTTTTGGTTTTCGACTATAAACGTTGTCCTTGAGTACTCCCCAAAATAAAAAATCCATTGGGGTCAAGTCTTGTGAACGTGCCGGCCAATCAAGTCGGCCTCTTCGGCCAATCCATTTATTAGGAAATGTTTCATCAAGATACTCGCGGACTACTCTTGAATAATGTGGAGGGGCCCCATCTTGTTGGAAATAAAGGTCATTTGAATTAGGCTGTTGCTGTAACTGGGGAACAACTTGATTCATTCGAATTTCGAGATACTTGTCTCCTGTGACTGTTCCATCAAAAAATATTGATCCTAAAACACCAAAACTTGAAATACCACCCCAAATATTGACACCAGGCTCATTTAGTTGTTGCTCTAATGTTAAATGCATGTTCTCATTAAACCAGTAAATACAATTATGTCTGTTAATATGGCCAGATAATTTGAAAGAAGCTTCATCACCCCACATAATGTTATCTAAAATTACTGGATTTTCTTCACTTTCGTTAAGCATAATCTCACTAAATTACAGCCGCCTGTCTGGATCATCTTCCAATAAACCATGAATTAGACGTGGACGATAAGCTTTCCACCCAATAGATTTCAGGATTCGCATAATAGAAGCTCGTGAAATTCCCAATTCCAAAGAGCCTCTTCTGGTGGACTTTTTTGGACTCTGAACAAATGTTTCAGCAACAAGTTGTTTATTATCTTCTGTATAGACTATTTTGGGTAGACCAGTTTTTGGAGCATTAAGGATTGAGCCAGTGGCATTGAATTTGTCATGAACGCGGTAAGTGGTTTGTCTCTTTGGGGCTTGAGTACCAAATGTTTCAACCCAATTTGCTCTAATGGTTTCAGCATTTTAAGATTTCCAATAGTCTGTTAAAATCCATTTTCTTTGATCTCTATTTAAATTATTTGCCATTATGTGTTATCTGAATTATCTGAAAACAGATTTGGGGGAGATCTATCTGTGAAAACTAGATCTTTGAAACTGGCTCAGTTGCCCTTAGCAACCAATCAGATTCCACCTTTCATTTTCCAAAGAGTCTGTGAGGAATGAAAAGAGGAATCTGATTGGTTGCTAAGGGCAGCTGAGCCATTTTCACTTTACACCATGTTTGATAAATCGCCCCCTTCATGACCTTTTTAGACTTTCTGTCCACCTACTTTTGGACCCCCCTGTATATACCACAGCATCTTGCAGCGGCATGCTATTCCAAGTTTTGATGCCTTCAGTGTGAATGTACAATTTTCATAGTCATGAGAATACAGAAAAATCTATAAATGAGAAGGTGTGTCCAAACTTTTGGTCTGTACTGTATATATATATATATATATATATATATATATATATAGTTGTATTTTATATGTGCATTTTATACATTTGGCATTTTAAGATTCTCTGGTATGCAGAAAGACACGCAACACAGCTGCCAATTAATGAATGTGAGCACCTGATTTGTAAGGAAACACCCTGATGGGGTGTAAGTAAGTAAGATGTCTTTTTATATATATTTTTGTCTGATAAAGAGGCTAGAACAGACTTGAAATGCTTAGCAAATAAATATAGATTTTCAAGATCACTTCTTTGTGGCATCGGTTGCTCGGCAGCGCTATTGATCACGGGCTAAAAAACATTTTTGTGGGAAAATTTTTTTTTTTTTATTTTCATGGCTCAACATTATAAATTTCTATGAAGCACCTGGGGGTTCAAGATGCTCACCACACATCCATACAAGTTCTCTGAGGGGTCTTGTTTCCAGAAGGGTGTGGGGAGTTTCCAATGTTTAGGCACATCAGGGGCTCTCCAAGCGTGACATGGCGACCGATAATTATGCCAGCAAATTTTAAATTCAAAAAGTCAAATGGCGCTCCTTTCCTTCCGAGCCCTACTGTATGCCCATACAGTGGTTTTCACCCACATTTAGGGTACCAGTGTGCTCAGGAGAAATTGCACAAAAAACATAAGGGTCTATTTTATCCTGTTACTAATGTGAAAGTAAAAAAAAATGGGTCTAAGTGAAAACTTTTGTGAAAAAAAATTTTTTTTCTTTCCTTCCTTCCTTCCTTCCTTCCTTCCTTCCTTCCTTCCTTCCTTCCTTCCTTCCTTCCTTCCTTCCTTCCTTCCTTCCACATTCCATTAATTAATTCCTTTAATTTCTGTGAAGCAATAAACTTCTTGAATGTGGTTTTGAGCACCTTAAGGGGTGCAGTTTTTAGAATGCTGTCACTTTTGGGTATTTTCTGTCATATAAACCCCTCAAAATCACTTCAAATATGATGTGGATCCTGAAAAAAATAGTTTTGTAAATTTTGTTGTAAAAATTAGAAATCTCTGCTCAACTTTTAACCCTTCTAACTTACTAACTAAAAAAAAATGATGTTTCAAAAATTGTGCTGATGTAAAGTAGACATGGTGGAAATGTTATTTATTAACTATTTTGTGTGATATAACTCTCTTATTTAAGAGCATAAAAATTAAAAGTTTAAAAATTTCAAAATTTTCAAAATTTTCACCAAATTTCAGATTTTTTCACAAATAAACGCAAGTCAGATCAAATAAATTTTACTACTATCAAGAAGTACAAAATGTCATGAAAAAACACTATCAAAATCATTGGGATCCATCTAAGCGTTCCAGAGCTATTACCTTTTGAATTGACACTGGGCAGAATTAAAAAAATTGGCCTTGTCAGGAAGATGAAAACAGGCTTCGGGGTGAAAGAGTTGAGGGAAAAGCTTAGTCTTGTAGACTGAGATCATGTCCTGGTAACTGGGAATACCAATCATAAATGGGGACTGTTTAAAGATTTACTACTAAGATCCAGTAGAAAGCTTAGACCCTCTGGAATTAACTAGTCCAGGAGTAAAAATAAACCGTGATAAATAGGACACTACAAAGTATAATAATAATTATAATACAAAAACAAGGGGCATTTAAAACCTTGAAGGTCAACAATCACATTCGAGGAGTATAAAGATCACATGTTAAAAAGAAATCCAGCTAGCAAAGTTAGCTACAGAGACAAATCGCCAACTAAATTAAAATAAATCCACAATTTTATAAATACATTAATGCCAAAAAGTAAAATCTGATGGCATTAACCTTTATGAAGATTATCACAGCAATGTAATTAGAGAGGACAAAGATAAAGCCAAGATAATAAAGTTGTACTTTCTATACGTGTTCACCAACTACCTGTGTCAGGTAATATTCAGCAAAGCAGTAATAAAAATTCACCACCCAATATAACTAATTTAATATAAGAAAAAGTATGGATGCATTTGAGCAAATTAAATATTGACAAAGCCCCTGATCCAGATGTCATTCATCCACGGACATAAGAGAGTTGAGCTCAGTAATTGACAGACCGCTGTATTTTATCTTCTTAGACTCTTGTGTAATAAGGTCGGTGCCACATGATTGAAGGATGGCTGGCATGTTACCAATATTTAAGAAAAGTAATAAGGTGAATCTAAACAATCACTGTCCAATAAGTCTGACATTGGTGGTGTGAAAAATTTTTGAGCACATTATTTTAGATGTCTTGCAAAGATATATTGCATAGAATAAATAACTTTTAACCAGCATGGATTCATGAAAGATAAGTTGTGCTTGTCCAACATGTTGGGTTTCTATGAGGATGTAAGAGCAAAGCATTTTATACTATACCACACAACACAACATCCTTGTACTGAAACTTCAGAAGCAGGTACTAAGGGGAACTATATGCAGATGTGTAGAAAGCTGGTTAAGGGACAGGAAATAAACAGTCATAATAAAGTATACATTCTCTAAATGTAACATTTCCTTCAGTGTGTCAGTGAAGCAATTCACACCAGTTTGCTGTTCAAACTAGTCACCTACAGGCCAGGTATTTAAAACTGTGCTTTCTCCGTCACATGAATCACATATACGTTGTCAGAAAATGCTGCCATTTCTGGCATCCATTAAAATTTCCTTCAGTGTATCAGTGAAGCAATTCACAGCAGTTTACTGTTCAAACTACATACCTACAGGCCAGGTATTTAAAACACTGTTTTTAAAACAGGTATTTAAAACACTGTTTTCTCCAACACATTCATCACATATATGTTGTCAGAAACTACTGTCATTTCTGGCTTCCATTAAAAATTTCCTTCAGTGTGTCAGTGAAGCAATTCACACCAGTTTGCTGATCAAACTAGTCACCTACAAGCCAGGTATTTAAAACTCTGTTTTCTCCGTCACACGAATCACATATATGTTGTCAGAAAATACTGTCATTTCTGGCCTCCATTAAAAATTTCCTTTAGTGTGTCAGTGAAGCAATTCTCACCAGTTTGCTGTTCAAACTAGTTACCTACAGGCCAGGTATTCAAAATTCTGTTTTCTCCATCACACGGATTACATATACGTTGTCAGAAAATACTGCCATTTCTGACCTCCATTAAAAATTTCCTTTAGTGTGTCAGTGAAGCAATTCACACCAGTTTGCTGTTCAAACTAGTTACCTACAGGCCAGGTATTTAAAACTCTGTTTTCTCCGTCACACGGATCACATATACGTTGTCAAAAAATACTGCCATTTCTGGCCTCCATTAAAAATCTCTTTCAGTGTGTCAGTGAAGCAATTCACACCAGTTTGTTGTTCAAACTAGTTACCTGCAGGCCAGGTATTGAAAACTCTGCTTTCTCCGTCAACGGATCACATATACGTTGTCAGAAACTACTGCCATTTCTGGCCTCCATTAAAAATGCATAACCTTTAACTGTATAGCTGACCCTCTCCTTTCTAATGGGAACATGTCGTACTTGTTACTGTGGCCCTGCTCTGTGTGTCTTTAAATTCTTAGTGGGGTTTTTCCTAAATTTGGTCAGCCGTTGGACTCACTGCATACCCTATAACTGTATAGCAGACTCTCTCCTTGCTAATGGGAACATGTCGTATTCGTAACTGTGGCCCTGCTCTATGTGTCTTTCAGAGTCCCTCCTTCATCAATGAAACAGGATGTGTCTCATGATGTGTCACACACCACATTGCCAGATAAGGTTGTAAAATGTTAAAATGACATTTCCAGGTGAATGCATTTGCCTTAAAAAATAAAGTATAAAAAAATAGTAGGATTTCTTTTAGTATAAAAACTGAGTCGCCAATGTAACCTCAATGTAATCACATTGTTCAGCTCCTGCACCTCCTCCTCCATCTCCGAAATGACCACATCAGTCACAAGTTGAAAGCACTGCAGCACTGCCTTGGCCAAGCGGCAACAGGCTGTGCTGAAGATAACATGCTTAACCCCTTTCCGTCCAGGTCAGTAATAGTACGCACCTGGTCGGAAAGGATGATTCTTATCGCGATTCAACCGCGGCAGTTAACATGTTAAATGCCACTGTCAATCTCTGACAGCGGCATTTAACTCACGCTTCTGGGAAGCGTGTCCTAAGCCCTGCCCATCGGTGACACTGTCACGTGATCGCGGGTCATCGATGGGTGGGCATGACAACCCAGGGTCTGCAGCAGATGCCTGTGGTGGTCATGACTCAATTGCTATGAGCACCACCTAGTGGTCGGCGCTCATAGCAAGTGAGCATTTCTGCTGCATACAAGCAATCTGCTCATTGTCTGTATGCAGTAGAAGCAATCAGACAACTGCACCTTCTAGTGGAGACTATTGAAGCATGCAGTAAGTGTAAAAAAAATGTTTTTAAAAATATTAAAAAAAATAAAAAAATATAAAAGTTTAGATCACCCCCATTTCGCCCGATTCAAAATAAAATAATTAAAAAAAACAACCAGATACACATATTTGGTATCTCTGCGTTAAGAATCGCCTGATCTATCAATATAAAAGAAGAATTAATCCAATCGGTAAACGGCGTAACGAGAAAAAAATTCTAAACATCGGATTTACGTTTTTTTGGTCTCTGCAACATTGCAATAAAATGCAATAATGGACGAACAAAACATCGGATCTACCCCAAAATAGTATCAATAAAAATGTCAGCCCAGCATGCAAAAAATAAGCCCTCACCCGGCCCCAGATCCCGAAAAATGGAGACACTACGGGTCTTGGAAAAAGGCATCTTTTTTTTTTTAGCAAAATTTGTATTTTCTTTTCACCACTTAAATAAAAAAGAACCTGTACATGTTTGGTGTCCACAAACTCGTAATGACCTGGAAAATTGTGATGGCAGGTCAGTTTTAGCAATCAGTGAACGTGGTAAAGAAAGGGCCCAATGAACGACTGTGGAATGGCATTTTTTTGCAATTTCACCGCACTTGGAATTTTTTTCCTGTTTTACAACACACGATATGGTAAAACCAGTGATGGTCTTTAAAAGTACATATTGTCCCACAAAAAATAAGCCCCCACACGGCCATATTGAGTAAAAATTAAAAAAAGTTCTGGCTCTGGGAAGAAGGGGAGCAAAAAATGAAAACACAAAAACAGAAAGACCCATGGTCGCTAAGGGGTTAAACGTTTGGTGACAAACCGCCCAGCGCTGCAGAGTTGTTGAAAGCTGTAACACAGCAGCTTGATCTGTGGCTCTCTACGCTGAAAATACAGCCAGGCATGGTTGTGTGTGACAATGGGTGGAACCTGGTGACGGAGAAATGACAGCAGAAGTAGATAAGGTTTCCCTCTATGCCAGTCCTTTCACTGAGCTAAAGAATATGGCTGTGGTGAAATACAACTCCCACTGAGAAGCTGTTTCAGATTGAAAAACATTGTGCCCACCAAAGGATTTGATTCTGAGGGCTCACCTTTCTCCCCCGCTCAAGAGCCCCATAGCAGCTGCAAAGTTAGCGCTATCAAGAGCTCTCCTGATGTAGAAGCCAAGGCACACCAGAGGATTCTCTGGTGGGACCGTCCAACCCTCCCAAGAATCAGTCCTGGCTAAAAAAAGTGTGTGGAAAGATTCCCCGACACTCTATGGCTGCTTTTTTACTGAGGTGGAAACCCAAGCAAACATGGGGAGAACATACAAAGTCCTTGCAGATGTAGTCCTTGCTGGGATTTGGCAGTATAGTATTGCAGCCTGTGGGTTGCTGGGAGGCTGTCTGCATACTTGCGCTTGCATTCCAAGGAATGGGGTAGGGACTGAATGCTGCACTGGGACAAGGACATGGACGGTGATTGTTGCAAGTCTGCAATCACAGGTGCATGGCGGGAGGCATCTTTGCATGCACCAAGGATCACTTGTGATGGTCACACTTTTAGGCAGTGACCTGGGAGACAGAGATGCTTCCAGATATCTTCCCCATGCTGTTCCCATGTCTATTCAGCACTGTATGCATGTGTTTGATGATGTGTCACAGACCACATAGCCAGATAAGGTTTTAAAATGTTAAAATGACATTTCCTGGTGAATGCATTTGTCTTGGTTGAAAGCAATGCAAAAGTGCAAAAACGCATCAAAAACGCTACGTGTGAACATAGCCCAAGATGTGGAGGAGTTTTTTTGTTTTTTTGAACCTGGAAAATATTGGCCTCCTTTTCCATTCTGTTGCAGTGTGGCGTCAAGCTATTCACACTAGGTGTCTGTGAAGGATAGTATTAACAAATAGCAGGCCTGCTATTTAAAATTATAGTTCTCTGTCAGACATAACACCTATAAGAGTGTTCCAAAATCAGACATTTCTTCCATTTTCATTTTGTTGCAGTGTGTCGGTCAAGCTATTCACACTAGGTGTCAGTGAAAGATATTATTAGCAAATTACAGGCCTGCTATTTAAAACTGTGGTTCTCTGTCAGACATAACACCTATAAGAGTGTTCCAAAATCAAGCATTTGTTCCATTTTCATTTTGTTTCAGTGTGTCGGTCAAGCTATTCACACTAGTTGTCTGTGAAGGATAGTATTAGCAAATTACTGCCATGCTATTTAAAACCGTGGTTCTCTGTCAGACGTATCACATATAACTGTGTTCCAAACTCAGCCATTTCTCGTGAACGTGGAAAATATTGTCCTCCATTAAAAATGGAGGACAAGGGCTGGGAAGTGGATTTGATGATGACGGTGCATGCAAAGGCCGAGGACGTGGCCGTGGGCAAGCTGAAATTGTGCCCCAACAAATACCCACATCCTATCACTCGACCTTCCTGTTCCATTTACTTGGGGACCGCAGAACATCACTACTGAACACAGAGCAGTGTCAAAAGGTTATTGTTTGGAGAGCAGATAATGCTTCCAGTCACTTTACCACCATCACCACAAGTCTCAGTAGCCGTGAATCTGGACCGCATATACCTCACCCTGATCCTCCTTCATCCCACCATGCCGAGTGCCCGGAGACAACTGATCCCACACTTGGACACTCAGAATAGCTGTTCACTTTTCCATTTGTAGATTCGGGCCTTTTACCTGGCCAGCTTCAAGCAAGTCAAGAAGAGAACACTTGTATAGCGATGCCCAAAAATTGGAGCAGCCACGGTCACTCGAAGGCGACAGTGGGAAAGTACAATTACTCATCATCGCAAGAGGTGGATGATGATGATGATGAGACACAATTGCCAGAAAGTCAGCAGGAGGACCAGGGTGCAGAAGTGGAAGACGAGTTGGTGGATGATATAGTAACTGACCCAACCTGGCAGGGAGACATACGGAGCGAGGAAAGCAGCACACAGGGGGACGGAGGTGTAGCACCACAACAGGCAGGAAGAAGCAGCGTGGTGGCCGTAGACACAATGCGGGAAAGCGTTCCTCATAATGCCAACACGAAGGAAATTTCCAGTACTACTGTTAGGTCTTCCTGAGTCTAGTTACTTTTTAAAGACACTGCAGATAACCCCAAAAAGGCAAATTGCACCATCTGCCAGGCCAGCATCAGCAGGGGGAGCAAAACTAATAGCCTGACCACCACCAGCATGATCAGGCACATGGCAGCAAAGCACCCGACTAAGTGGGCCGAACCCCAGGCTCCAGCAACAGAGTCTGCGGGTGACGCCACTGCTTGTTCCGCTGTTGTGCGTGCACACCAATCCCCTGTCCATGGCACATGCCAAGATGCCTCCCGTTGTGCACCTGTCATTACACACTCTCAACTAGTACCATCAGCACGCACATCCACGTCCTCGTTCCAGCACAGTGTTCAGTTGTCCCTACCCCAGTCCTTGGAACTCAAGCGCAAATACGCAGTGATCGCCCCACAGCCACACTACTAAATTCACACATTTCGCGAATGCTTGCGTTCGAAATGTTGCCTTTTAGGCTTGTGGAGACGGAAGCTTTCCGCAACCTGATGGCGGCGGCCGTCTCTTGGTACTCAGTCCCCAGCCACCACTATTTATCCCGGTGTGTCATCCCCACATTACACAAGCACGTGTCCCACAAGTGCTTGTGGTCAGGGACTGTACATCTCGGTGATACAAAATGGGATAATATAGTGGAAGCCAGGATCCTGTTGGACCTTGGGACGCAACACATCCTCCTGATGCTGAGGATTGGGGGACCTAGGTCAATCAGGGTTGCCCCCACATTCTAGAGCTCCTGCACCTGCTCCTCCACTTCAGACTCCATCTCCAAAATTACCACATCAGTCGCAAACTGGAAGCACTGCAGCACTGCCTCTGCCAAGTGGAAACAGGCTGTGCTGAAGCTAATATGCTTAGGTGACAAACCACATAATGCTGAAGAGTTGTGGACAGCTCTGAAAGAGCAGGCAGATCTGTGGCTGACACCACTGAACCAACAGCCAGGCATGGTCATGTGTGACAATGGCCAGAACCTAGTGGTGGCTCTGATGCAAGCTCACACACGTACCATGCCTGGCCTATGTGCTTAACCTCATGATTCAGCTGTTTCTCAAAACCTACCCGGATCGGTCAGATCTGCTTATCAACGTACACCGCCTGTGTGCCCATTTTAGAAAGTCAGCTACAGCTTCCACCGCCCTTGCCTTGCTTCAGCAGCGTTTGCAGCTTCCTGCTCACCGACTGATCTGCGATGTCCCCACCCATTGGAACTCTACTTTGCAGATGTTGGGAAGAATTTGTGAGCAGAAGAGGGCAGTTGTTGATTACCAGCATCAACAAGGCCGTCGGTATTCAGGTCGGACTCCACACATAAAACCTCAAGAGTGGACATGGATATCAGACATTTGTACCATCCTACAAAACTTTGAGGACTCCACCAAGATGATGAACGGTGATAATGAGGAAGTGGAGGAGGAGGAAGAAGAACAGAAGCTAGTTTCCTGTGCTATACTGTAGATGGTACTACCTGCACAACTTTCATATCGTCTGTTCGGCATGGATGGCCTGAGGACAGAGAGGAGGAGGAAGAGGAGGAGGATGAGGAGGAGAGCATTGTCAGTCGTCCTCTTGGTGAGGACACGGAAGTCTTGCCTCTTTGCATTCTGGCACACATGCCTGAGTTTATGTTACGCTGCCTTTCCCGTGACCCTCGCATTCTCCAAATTTTGGGTGATAGTCATTTCTAGTTGGTGACACTTCTAGACCCATGCTACAAGGAGAACTTTCTGTCTCTTACTCCCTTGCAGGACAGGCCTAATAAAATGGGGCAGTACAAGAAGGCTCTTGAGGCAGAATTATTTAAAAAATTACCATCTGAAAATGCTGGTGGCAGAGGTCACAGTTCGTTAGACAACCAAGGAGTACAGACAAGACAGACTCAAATGCAATCCAGCAGAGGCAGGGGAACACTGTCAAGGTTCTGGGACAGTTATCTCAGACCCTCCCATCGCACAGGCACTGAGGCGCAGGATATTCTCCCAAGGAAGTAAAAGTTTCAGAAGATGATGAGAGAGTACCTTGCCAACTATACCAATGTCCTACATGATTCCTCTGTGCCTTATAATTATTGTGTATCCAAGTTGGATACGTGGAATGAACTGGCTCTCTACGCCTTGGAAGTCCTGGCCTGCCATGCATCTAGCATTTTGTTAGAGCAGGTTTTTAGTGTCGCTGGTGGAATTATAACCTTTCAGCGCATCTGCCTGTCGACGTAAAATGCTGACAGGCTGACTCTTATAAAAATGAACAAGGGCTGGATTGGGCCAGACTTTTCAACACCACAGAATGATAGCAGTGTAACATAAACTCAAATACAGTGTCTTTTTTTGGGAGGTCTAACTCTATTCCCATGCACCTTTGTCTTCACACCCAGACATGGGTATACACTTCCTGATTTTGTCTATTTGCTCTTGTCCTCCTCGTTCTCCACATCCTCATCCTCCATCACCATATCACCACCATATGTACCATATCAACATATCTACATCTCTTGCAAGGGGCATTGGAGTTCCTCAAAATTTTTGGCTGCCGTTGCTTCACTGCAAAAGCAAAGAGTATGAGAGACACACTTCCTAATAATGGGAACATTGTTTTCAGGAGTACCTCTGACCTCTATGTCTCTTTCAAGGGGAATTGGAGTTTCTCCAAATTTTTGGCAGCCACTGCTACACTGCATAGGCAAACTGTATGGGAGACACATTTTCTAATAATGGGAGCATTATTTACAGGAGTCTCTCCGACCTTTACATCTCCTGCAAGTGGCATGGGAGTTCCTCCATATTTTTGGTAGCCATTGCAGTCACTGCATATGCAATAACAGTATAGGAGACCCACTCATTAATAATGGGAACAACAAAGCATAGCCAACTGCTGGCCCTTTAATAATAGTAAGAGCTGCCTGATGGCCCTATAAAAATTGTCTTTGTGACTTTCAGAGTCGCTTCATCATAAATGAAACAGGATGTGTCTGATGATGTGTCACACACCACATGGCCAGATAAGGTAGTAAAATGTTAAATGTTTACTGGTAAATGTTTTTTCACCGTTGAAAGCAATGGAAAAGTGCAAAAACGCATCAAAATCGCTATGTGTGAACAAAGCCCAAGGTGTGGAGGAGCATTTTTGTTTTTGGTTATTTATTTTGCCTTATATACAAGTCATTACCCTGGAAAGGATGATCCTTAACATATTTCCTAGGAAAATCCATTTTGGTTTCGTTTTTGAATGTTTTATTGTGAGTCCATAAAAGTGGAGCAATACCTCTAACAACATTATTGACAACTGTGACCTGGGAGTCAAAAATGCTTCCAGAGGTCTTCCCCATGCTGTTCCCATGTCATTTGAGCAATGTTCCCATCGATTTGGGCAATTTGTAGTCCCACTGCAGACCGCCGGGGGGAGCCACCGGAAAAATGCTAGAGTTTCCCATAGACTTACATTAGGCTCGTTACTCGGTCCGAGCACTCGAGCAATCCAATTTGCTCGACTCGAGCAATGAGTACCCGAGCATTTTAGTGCTCACTCATCACTGATCAAAATGTGTTCGATGATTAAACCACTTATACTTGGATTAACATCTTTTATCTTTTCTAAATGGCAGCGCAGAATTAACCCATTAGTTTGTCCACTACCTATACTTTTATCTCCTCGTGGGTCTGCAGCAGCCTCAAGCGTTATCAGTGGTTGGCTGCATACAACACAAACAGGTGAGCACAGTTGTGCAATTCTTTTAACATTATTACCCAGGTAAGCCCCTATCTTGTGCTTTGTCTTTCTCCAGTACTTTCTCCTTCTAATGAGTAGGTAGTGTCTCTGCCCTATGTTTAGAGAAGAAATCAGCAAAGTCTTAATAAGAACCAGGCAAATTATAGGGAATGGATCAATGGATGCACAGAGTTTCAGAGAAGAGGGTTGAGGTAGAGCTATTACGAAAACAAGATTATCAACACTGGGTTATCTGGTTGGAAGACCAATCACTGGATCAAGCAGCCATAGCCATGGAAATCCCAAAAGCACCAATGTATCTCAATGAGGCAAAATTAAAAAAGGAATGTCCTCAAAGTGTAGTGCACCAATGTGAAATGTCACATTTTGTGTCAGGAATTGGATAAAACTACCATGAATAATTGAGCTGTTCACAGAGATTAACTTCCGAGTCATCCGCAAAAAAACAGAAGTTAATAATAATCTCGGCTGAATGAACGCTTTTTCTACCAACACAGAAGAACCAAAGGAAACAAACATAAGCAAGATCAGTTTGTCTTTAGATGAGGATATAGTTAATTACAAGGCGATCCCACCTTGTTTGTCTGACCTTTAGTTTGGAAAAATGTATGTGATTTACGTAAATTCCGGAATGACCGATCTTTGGGGAGATTTTGAATGCTGTTTGGAGTGTAGAACAGAAGAATCCAAAGTTTTTTCTCTAAACTGCTCATTCAAATGCAAGTTCACTTTGGTGGCAAGGGGAATCAAATTCAAGGGAAGACGACAAATGTCTACCAGTAAATTCATCTTTGATACTACTTGAAGAAGACAGCCAGGAGATTGTCATTTGTCCAAGATAATTCAGCATACAGAGTATAGAACTAGTTGTCAAAATATCACACAGTTTTAGTTCCCTGTCTAAACAGTAAAATGGAATCAGTAACTGAATGGGCACAACCAGGTTCATCAAACACTCTAAGTAAAGCAGATAGTCCCATGGCAAAACGTCTCCAGATAACCAAGAAAAAAATAGAAAGCTGAAGAACAACACTGGAGTATAATGCTGAATAAATATAAATTTATTGATGCAAATATTTAAGAGGATTATCATACACAATGAATACAAGACAAAAATAAAAGTACAAAGACAGCCAAACATAACAGCATACACACAGTGTATGTAGGGTATTACAAGGTGTATATGCACATAAATAGACACAATGGTCATAAACTGAGAATGCAAGCAATGAGAAAGTAACACTAAGGTATCAAGACATTACATAATATCCATAAAAGTTGAGTGTTGAGTGCTGGCTTCCAAGGAGGAAAAGGACCCCAAAGAGACCCCAACGAATGCTTTGCATATTAAGGTACAGCTTTTTCATGGGGGAGGTATGCTAACATTGAACAGCTGCACTCAGGCACCACTTCTACAGCCAAATCAAATTGCCCATACAGATTTATTAGCAGACACTTAAATAGAGAGCGCACAGTAAGTAGCTGGCAAACACATTTTATAAGCTTTATGGGCCCCCATACACAAAGATAGTTGACCAGGTCTACTGAAATTGGTAGATTTGGTTAACTCATGTACAGTACAGACCAAAAGTTTGGACACACCTTCTCATTTAAAGATTTTTCTGTATTTTCATGACTTTGAAAATTGTACATTGACACTGAAGGCATCAAAACTATGAATTAACACATGTGGAATTATATACTTAACAAAAAAGTGTGAAATAACTGAAAATATGTCTTTTATTGTAGGTTCTTCAAAGTAGCCACCTTTTGCTTTAATGACTGCTTTGCACACTCCTGGCATTCTCTTGAATTGGGTCCAAACTTTTGGTCTGTACTGTATATGGAAGCTATGATATTTGAGACAGCAGTTGGCCAAGCATTCATGTTTATTTATCTGAATAGATCATGAATTTGACATGATAAAATTAAAATATCCAATGTCTCTTTAACCCCTTAACTACCGCCAATACGCATTAAAACAGTGGTCGTTAAGGGGCTTTATTCCAGATCGTCGTTTTAAAATGGCGATTGGCAATAAGGGAATAGCTCCGACCGGCAGCAGCAATTCCTACTGGTGTTAGCTGTATGTGACAGCTGACACCCTGCAGTGTTGGCCCGCCATTTTTTGTGACCGATCGGGTTCTATTAACCCCTTAAATACCGCTGTCAATTGCGTCAGCGGTATTTAAGTTGTTGCAAGGGGGCACAAGATCCCCTTGGTAACCATCGAACCCCCGCCTTGAGAATAGCGGCATGGCATGACCCCAGGGTACAGTGGCCTTTAAGATCCAGCTATAAGTTAGGTCTCACAGGCAGTCAGTCAAGCACGGACAGTCTCATGCATTGCAGTACATGAGTACTGCAGTGTATGAGACCAGTGATCAAAAAAATTATACATGTCCCACAGTAGTCAAATAAAATATGTAAAAAAGAAATAAAAACACAAAAAAGTGCACACAAATCACGAAAAGCCATTTTGCCATTCAAAACACTGCGTTTGTGATAAAACAAAAATGAACAAAAAAACATGCACATAATTGGTATCGCCGTCTCCGGAACGACCCGCTCTGTAAAACTGGCACATTATTTATTCCGTTTGGTGAACACCGAAAAAAAATGAAAAAAGAGCAAGTCAAAAATGTCACTTTTTCATCATGCTGACTCACATAAAAGTAAATAAAAAGCGATCAAAAAGTCATACAGTGGTGGCCAAAAGTATTGGCACCCCTGCAGTTCTGTCAGATAATACTCAGTTTCTTCCTGAAAATGATTGCAATCACAAATTCTTTTGTCTTATTATCTTCGTTTAATTTGCCTGCAAGGAAAAAACACAAAAGAGAATGAAGCAAAAATCAAATCATTGATCATTTCACACAAAACTCCAAAAATGGGCCAGACAAAAGTATTGGCACCCTCAGCCTAACTCTTGGTTGCACAACCTTTAGCCAAAATAACTGCGAACACCCGCTTCCGGTAACCATCAATGAGTTTCTTACAGTGCTCTGCTGGAATTGAAGACTAGTGTTGAGCCACCCCCGTAGTGTTCGGGTTCGGTTCGGTTCGTCGAACACCGGGATGTTCGAGGAACTGTTCGTCGAACTGTTCGTCGAACACCTTAGAACACCGTCGAACACCGTTAAAACCAATGGCAGGCAAACAAAAACACATAGGAACACATAGAAAACACCTTCAAAGGTGTCCAAAAGCTGACAAACTGCTCAGAAGACGCTTTCTTTAAAAAAGCCGGCCGGCAATTCAGCAGTGGCATACACCGGTACCCGACAATTTAGACATGAAGGAATAGAGCATCACACATAGATTAGATAGATAGAAACATGTCAGTCACATATATATGAAGTACAGTGACAGTGTTGCTTACTGTACTTGTCATTTAGTGTAAAGGATTTATTAAAAAATACAATAGTGTTTTCGTGCACCGTCTCTTTAAAAAAGCCGGCAGGCAATTCAGCAGCGGTACCCGACAATTTATAACAGACAGAATAGAGCTTCACACATAGATTAGATAGATAGAAACATGTCAGTCACATATATATGAAGTACTGTGACAGTGTTGCTTACTGTACTTGTCATTTACTGCAAAGAATTTATTTAAAAAAATAATAGTGTTTTCATGCACCGTCTCTTTAAAAAAGCCGGCTGGCAATTCAGCATCTGTACCCGACAATTTAGAATAGAAGGAATAGAGAATCACACATAGATTAGATAGATAGAAACATGTCAGCCACATATATACGAAGTACAGTGACAGTGTTGCTTACTGTACTTGTCATTTAGTGTAAAGGATTTATTAAAAAATATAATAGTGTTTTCGTGCACCGTCTCTTTAAAAAAGCCGGCCGGCAATTCAGCAGCGGTACCCGACAATTTATAACAGACAGAATAGAGCTTCACACATAGATTAGATAGATAGAAATATGTCAGTCACATATATATGAAGTACTGTGACAGTGTTGCTTACTGTACTTGTCATTTACTGCAAAGGATTTATTAAAAAAAATAATAGTGTATTCATGTACCGTCTCTTTAAAAAAGCCGGCCGGCAATTCAGCATCTGTACCCGACAATTTATAACAGACAGAATAGAGCTTCACACATAGATTAGATAGATAGAAACATGTCAGTCACATATATAATAAGTACAGTGACAGTGTTGGTTACTGTACTTGTCATTTAGTATTAAAATAAAGGATTTATTATTAAAAAAAATTGGCGTGGGGTTCCCCGTAATTTTAGTCTCTAGCGGAGGTTAAGCAGACAGCTGGGGCAGATGTTTGAAGCCTGGGAAGGGGGTAATACCCACGGAGCTTCCCAGGCTACTAATATCAGCCCCCAGCTGAATACCTAGCCTTTACTAGCTATTAAAATGGAGGACCCCCCAAAAAAATGACGTGGGGTCCCCCCTAATTTAATAGCTAGCAAAGGCTAGGCAGACAGCTGGGGGCTGATATTAATAGCCCAGGAAGGGAGCCATGAATATTGGCCCCCTCCCAGGCTAGAAACACCAGCCCTCAGCCGCCCCAGAAATGGCGCATCCATAGGATGCGCCAATTCTGGCACTTAGCCTCGCTCTTCCACGCTGCCCTGGTGCGGTGGCAGGGGGTAATAGGGTTGGGGTTGATGTCAGCTTATAATGCCAGCTGACATCAAGCCCAGGTTAGTAATGGAGAGGCGTCTATAAGACACCCCCATTACTAACCCCATAGTCAAAGTTAAAAAAAAAACACAAACACCCAGAATAAAGTCCTTTAATTGAAATAAAGACACAATTCTTTATTGTTCTAAATTAAACCATACTTACCATCACGCCCATTCCAGCTGAAGCCAACGATCTCCTGCAATAAAAGAAAAATAATAAAGCAACCTCATCCTTACCTTTCCATGGTTCCCAGGACAGCTCCAGCTCTGCTACATCGAGATGACAGGCTGGACCGCAGCAGAACGCTGCCATCCAGCTTGCTATGCCGCACACACTGAGAAGCGCAGGCATGCTTGCGCTCCTCAGTGTCTGACTGTGACGGCATCCAGATGAGCCGACAATGAACTCGGCTCACCTCATGTACGTCACTGACAGCGTGGGAAAATTCTCCTGCACTCAGCGCTTCAGCGTGAGAATTTTCCCACGCTGTCAGTGACGTGCATGAGGTGAGCCGAGTTCATTGGACATGACCTCGGCTCATCTGGATGCCGTCACAGCCAGACACTGAGTAGCGCAAGCATGCCTGCGCTTCTCAGTGTCTGCGGGATGACAGGCTGGATGGCAGCGTTCTGCTGCGGTCCAGCCTGTCATCTCGATGTAGCAGAGCTGAAGCTGTCGTGGGAGCCATGGAAAGGTAAGGATGATGTTGCTTTATTATTTTACTTTTATTGCAGGAGATCATTGGCTTCAGCTGGAATGGGCGTGGCGGTAAGTATGGTTTAATTTAGAACAATAAAGAATTGTGTGTTTATTTCAATTTAAGGACTTTTTTCTGGGTGTTTGTGTTTTTTTTAAATACTTTACTAGAAATTCATGGTGGTCATGTCTAATATTGGCGTGACCCCATGATTTTCGGGCTTAGGGCCAGCTGATAATGCCAAGCTGGCCTTAACCCCTTTATTACCCAGTGAGCCACCGCACCAGGGCCCTGGATGAGTTGGTTACAGCGCCAGAAGATGGCGCTTCTATGAATGCGCCATTTTCCGGGGCGGCTGCGGACTGCAATTTGCAGCGGGTGGGGCCCAGAAAGCTTGGGCCTCCCTGCGCTGCAGATTCCAGCCCCCAGCTGCCTAGTTGTACCTGGCTGGACACAAAAATAGGGCGAAGCTCCACGTATTTTTTTTTTAAATTCATGAAATTCATGGAATAATTAAGAAAAAAAGGGCTTCCCTATATTGTTGTGTCCGGCTAGGTACAAATAGGCAGCTGGTGGTTGGGAGCAGCCCGTTCCTGCCTGCTGTACCTGACTGGACACAAATATAGGGCGAAGCCCCACATCAATTTTTTTTTCATTATTTCATGAATTTCCTGAAATAATTTAAAAAAAATTGACGTGGGGCTTCGCCCTATATTTGTGTCCAGTCAGGTACAGCAGGCAGGAACGGGCTGCCCCCAACCACCAGCTGCCTATTTGTACCTGGCCAGACACAACAATATAGGGAAGCCCTTTTTAAAAAAAATTATTTCATGAAATAATTAAAAAAAAATTGACGTGGGGCTTCGCACTATAATTGTGTCCAGCCAGGTACAGCAGGCAGGAACGGGCTGCCCCCAACCACCAGCTGCCTATTTGTACCTGGCCAGACACAACAATATAGGGAAGCCCTTTTTTAAAAAAATTATTTCATGAAATAATTAAAAAAAAATTGACGTGGGGCTTCGCACTATATTTGTGTCCAGCCAGGTACAGCAGGCAGGGACGGGCTGCCCCCAACCACCAGCTGCCTATTTGTACCTGGTTGGACACAACAATATAGGGAAGCCCTTTTTTTCTTAATTATTCCATGAATTTCATGAAATAATTTAAAAAAAAAATGCGTGGGGCTTCGCCCTATTTTTGTGCCCAGCCAGGTACAACTAGGCAGCTGGGGGCTGGAATCTGCAGCGCAGGGAGGCCCAAGCTTTCTGGACCCCACCCGCTGCATATTGCAGTCCGCAGCCGCCCCGGAAAATGGCGCGTTCATAGAAGCGCCATCTTCTGGCGCTGTACCCAACTCATCCAGGGCCCTGGTGCGGTGGCTCACTGGGTAATAAAGGGGTTAAGGCCAGCTTGGCATTATCAGCTGACCCTAAGCCCGAAATTCATGGGGTCACGCCAATATTAGACATGACCACCATGAATTTCTAGTAAAGTATTTAAAAAAACACAACACCCAGAATAAAGTCCTTTAATTGAAATAAACACACAATTCTTTATTGTTCTAAATTAAACCATACTTACCGTCACGCCCATTCCAGCTGAAGCCAATGTCTTCTGCAATAAAAGTAAAATAATAAAGCAACCTCATCCTTACCTTTCCATGGTTCCCACGACAGCTTCAGCTCTGCTACATCGAGATGACAGGCTGGACCGCAGCAGAACGCTGCCACCAGCCTGTCATCCCGCGGACACTCAGAAGCGCAGGCATGCTTGCGCTCCTCAGTGTCTCGCTGTGACGGCATAAAGATGAGACAAGCTCATGTCCAATGAACTCGGCGCACCTCATGCACGTCACTGACAGCGTGGGAGAATTCTCCTGCACTCAGCACTTCAGCGTGAAAATTCTCCCACGCTGTCAGTGACGTACATGAGGTCAGCTGAGTTCATTGGACAGGAATGAGCTCACCTCATGCACGTCACTGACAGCGTGGGAAAATTCTCACGCTGAAGCGCTGAGTGCAGGAGAATTTTCCCACGCTGTCAGTGACGTGCATGAGGTGAGCTCATTCATGTCCAATGATCTCAGCTCACCTCATGCACGTCACTGACAGCGTGGGAAAATTCTCCTGCACTTAGCGCTACAGCGTGAGAATTCTCCCACGCTGTCAGTGACGTGCATGAGGTGAGCTCATTCATGTCCAATGAACTCAGCTGACCTCATGCACGCCACTGACAGCGTGGGAGAATTCTCACGCTGAAGTGCTGAGTGCAGGAGAATTCTCCCACGCTGTCAGTGACGTGCATGAGGTGCGCCGAGTTCATTGGACATGAACTCGTCTCATCTTTATGCCGTCACAGCCAGACACTGCAGAGCGCAAGCATGCCTGCGCTTCTCAGTGTCTGCGGGATGACAGGATGGATGGCAGCGTTCTGCTGTGGTCCAGCCTGTCATCTCGATGTAGCAGAGCTGAAGCTGTCGTGGGAACCATGGAAAGGTAAGGATGAGGTTGCTTTATTATTTTTCTTTTATTGCAGGAGATCGTTGGCTTCAGCTGGAATGGGCGTGACGGTAAGTATGGTTTAATTTAGAACAATAAAGGAATGTGTCTTTATTTCAATTAAAGGACTTTATTCTGGAAGTTTGTGTTTTCTTTTAACTTTGACTATGGGGTTAGTAATGGGGGTGTCTTACAGACGCCTCTCCATTACTAACCTGGGCTTGATGTCAGCTGGCATTATAAGCTGACATCAACCCCAACTCTATTACCCCCTGCCACCGCACCAGGGCAGCGTGGAAGAGCGAGGCTAAGTGCCAGAATTGGCGCATCCTATGGATGCGCCATTTCTGGGGCGGCTGACGGCTGGTGTTTCTAGCCTGGGAGGGGGCCAATATTCATGGTTCCCTTCCTGGGCTATTAATATCAGCCCCCAGCTGTCTGCCTAGCCTTTGCTAGCTATTAAATTAGGGGGGACCCCACGTCATTTTTTTGGGGGGTCCCCCATTTTAATAGCTAGTAAAGGCTAGGTATTCAGCTGGGGGCTGATATTAGTAGTCTGGGAAGCTCCGTGGGTATTACCCCCTTCCCAGGCTTCAAACATCTGCCCCAGCTGTCTGCTTAACCTCCGCTAGAGACTAAAATTACGGGGAACCCCACGCCAATTTTTTTTAATAATAAATCCTTTATTTTAATACTAAATGACAAGTACAGTAACCAACACTGTCACTGTACTTATTATATATGTGACTGACATGTTTCTATCTATCTAATCTATGTGTGAAGCTCTATTCTGTCTGTTATAAATTGTCGGGTACAGATGCTGAATTGCCGGCCGGCTTTTTTAAAGAGACGGTGCATGAAAACACTATTATTTTTTTTAATAAATCCTTTGCAGTAAATGACAAGTACAGTAAGCAACACTGTCACAGTACTTCATATATATGTGACTGACATGTTTCTATCTATCTAATCTATGTGTGAAGCTCTATTCTGTCTGTTATAAATTGTCGGGTACAGATGCTGAATTGCCGGCCGGCTTTTTTAAAGAGACGGTGCATGAAAACACTATTATTTTTTTTGATAAATCCTTTACACTAAATGACAAGTACAGTAAGCAACACTGTCACTGTGCTTTTTATATGTGTGACTGACATGTTTCTATCTATCTAATCTATGTGTGATTCTCTATTCTTTCTGTTCTAAATTGTCGGGTACCGGTGTATGCCGCTGCTGAATTGCCGGCTTTTCATGTTTCACTGTGAGCACTGTTCCCATCGATTTGGGCAATCACTGTAATGCCACAACCACCATGGCTGTGGCATTACAGTGAGTGGCAGACAATCCCTGCATGATTGGTGCTCTAAATAGCGCCAGACATGCAGGACACGCTTTTGGTGCACGAACAGTTATCGAACATAACCTCGAACAGCCGAATTTTTTGCAAATCGTTCGGGTTCGTCGAACAACTCGAACACCGCCCAAAACAGCTCGAATTTGAGATTGGCGAACAGTTCTAGTCGAACACCGCTCATCTCTATTGAAGACCATTCTTCTTTGGCAAACTGCTCCAGGTCCCTGATATTTGAAGGGTGCCTTCTCCAAACAGCCATTTTGAGATCTCTCCACATGTGTTCTATGGGATTCAGGTCTGGACTCGTTGCTGGCCACCTTAGAATTCTCCAGTGCTTTCTCTCAAACCATTTTATAGTGCTTTTGGAAGTGTGTTTTGGGTCATTGTCCTTCTGGAAGACCCATGACCTCTGAGGGAGACCCAGCTTTCTCACACTGAGCCCTACATTATGCTGCAAAATTTGTTGGGAGTCTTCAGACATCATAATGCCATGCACACGGTCAAGCAGTCTAGTGCCAGAGGCAGCAAAGCAACCCTAAAACATCAGGGAACCTCCGCCATGTTTGACTGCAGGGACCGTGTTCTTTTCTTTGAATGCCTCATTTTTTTTCCTGTACACTCTATGTTAATGCTTTTTCCCAAAAAGCTCTACTTTTGTCTCATCTGACCAGAGAACATTCTTCCAAAACGTTTTAGGCTTTCTCAGGTAAGTTTTGGCAAACTCCAGCCTGGCTTTTTTATGTTTCGGGGAAGGAAGTGGGGTCTTCCTGGGTATCCTACCATACAGTCCCTGTTCATTCAGATGCCAACGGATAGTACGGGTTGACACTGTTGTACCCTCAGACTGCAGGGCACCTTGAACTTGTTTGGATGTTAGTCGAGGTTCTTTATCCACCATCCGCACAATCTTGCGTTGAAATCTCTCATCAATTTTTCTTTTCCGTCCACATCTAGGGAGGTTAGCCACAGTGCCATGGGCTTTAAACTTCTTGATGACACTGCGCACGGAAGACACAGGAACATTCAGATCTTTGGAGATGGACTTGTAGCCTTGAGATTGCTCATGCTTCCTCACAATTTGGTTTCTCAAGTCCTCAGACAGTTCTTTGGTCTTCTTTCTTTTCTCCATGCTCAATGTGGTACACACAAGGACACAGGACAGAGGTTGAGTCAACTTTAATCCATGTTAACTGGCTGCAAGTGTGATTTAGTTATTGCCAACACCTGTTAGGTGCCACAGGTAAGTTACAGGTGCTGTTAATTACATGAATTAGAGAAGCATCACATGATTTTCCAAACAGTGCCAATACTTTTGTCCACCCCCTTTTTTAGGTTTGGTGTGGAATTATATCCAATTTTGCTTTAGGACAATTCTTTTTGTGTTTTTCATTGAAGACAAATTAAATGAAGATAATAATACCAAAGAATTTGTGATTGCAATCATTTTCAGGAAGAAACAGTATTATCTGGCAGAATTGCAGGGGTTCTAATACTTTTGGCCACCACTGTATGTAAAAGAAATAGTATAAAAGAAAACTGGAAACTGTCCATCAAAAAACAAGCCCCAATATAGCTCATTTGGAAAAAAAATAAAGTTACAGCTCTTAGAATATGCCAATGCAAAAGCAAATTCATTTTTGCAAAATATTGTTTTCAGTGTGTAAAAATAGCAAAGCATAAAAAATATATAAATCTTGTATCAATGTAATCATACCGACCCAAAGAATAAATTTGCCTTATCACTTATACCACATGGTGAACCAAGCAAAAATAAAACAAGAACTATTCTTGTACTGCTGTCTATTTGTTCATCCTACCTCCCAAAAATCCGAACAAGGCTCGACTCGACTTTTATGCTATGCCAAAACCGCGATTCAGTCAAAACCCCAGATGGAAACACTCACTGATAAGACAGATGGCGTCACTTTGGACTGCTCTGTGTTCAGTCAGTGCACCATCATTTTAGGCATCTTTTTAGCGCACAAATGTGGATGACCACAGATCTATGTGCACCTAAAAAATGTACGCCACCGGAGCATATGCCAAACGGACTCCAAAATGTCTCCGTCTGACTCCTTATGGTGGGTGGTTCCGTTGGAGGTTTCGTCGTAATCGCATTTTTGTGGTTTTTACATGGAAACCCCGAAATATATTATGCACCCCAAAATGTTACCAATAAAAAAAATGTAATTTATGCCATGCAAAACTAGCCCCCACTCAGGTTTGTCATCTGTCACTGGACTATAGAGAGTTCCCACATTACTAGCAGAAAAAATACTCTGGAAAAGTGACATGGGTCTTGCCCCCTCAAATAAAATCCGGTAAATTCTGCACTCCCAAATCTTAAATGTCCTCTCCTTCTAAACCCCACTGTGCCTAAACCGCAGTAAGTAGCCACATGTTTGGCATTAATGCAGTGGTGAGAGAGCACTTAACAATTTATGCGGTGCATATTGCCAGAAGCACATGCTGGGCACAATGTATGGGGGCACTACAATATATGGGGGCTCTACATTTTATGGGGGTTATAATGGAGGAGCACTAAACTGGCAGATTTGCAATTCTGAAGAAAAAAAGCCTGCTGTGGATGTTACAAAATTGTCACTACAGCCATAGAATAATTCATCAAGAGGTGCAATTTTTCCAAATGAGGTCACTTTTGGAGTTTTTATGGTGTTCTGACACCAAATGTCACCCGTAAAGACTGCAAATGTCCGCCGCAAAATATTCTACCAAAATCAGTACTCCAAAAGCCAAATAGCGCTCCTTCCGTCTCAGCCATGATGTGTGGCCTAACAGTAATTTCTGATGACATATGAGGCATTACCGCATTTGGGACAAATTGCGTAGTAAATTATGGGGTCCAGTTTAACCTATTAACCCTTATGTTCCTGAAAAATTTGCCGCAAATACATTAGTTACATTTTTACCACTTAAATGTCATATTTCCATGTCTCAATGTTATAAAATTCTGCATGGCACATATGGGTTCAAAATACTCACTACACACCTAGGTGAATTCCATAGGCAGTAAAGTTTACAATATGGTGTCAGCTGTTCCTGCTGTTCTGGCACTTCAGGGGCTCAGCTAAAGGAGCTCACAATCTATTCAAATGGAATATGCATTCTAAAAGCCAAGCAGCGCTCGTTCCCATCCGATCCTCGCCATGTGCTCAAACAGTAGTGTACAACCACATATGGGGTACTGCCACATTCAGGAGGAATTGCATACATAACAAATTGTGGAGTCCAATTTCATCCATTACTCCTTGTGTAAATTATAATTTGGTGCTAAAACAGTATTTTAGTGGAAAAAAATATATTTTTTGTTCTCACATCTAAATGTTATAAAGTTTTGTGAATCACACGTATTTTAAAATGCTACATACACCCCTAGATGAATTCCTTGAGGGGTCTAGTTTCCAAAATGGAGTCACTTGTGGGTGGTTTCTGACGTTTTTGCAAGTCACAGGCTCTCCAAATGTGACATGGCTTTCACAATTTATTCCAAACAAATAGCGCTCTTTCCTTTCCTAACCCTGCCATGTGCCCAAACAGAAGTTTTTGACCACATATAAGGAAGGTATCAATGTGTTCGGTAGAAATTTTTTAACAAATTATGGGATCCATTTTTACCTATTATCCATTCTGAAAATTACAAATTTGGGGCTTAAACAACATTTTCGTGAAAAAAATGAAAATTTTCCATATGACAACCTAATGTTATCAAATTCAGAGTAGTACCTCTGGGTTAAAAATGCTCACTATACCAGTTAATAAAATCCTTGAGGGGTCTAGTTTCCGAAATAGGGTCAATTGTGTTTTTTTTTCACTGTTTAGGTACATCAAGGGCTCTCCAAAAGTGACATGGCATCCACTCTCGATTCCAGCCTTTTTTGCGTTCAAAAAGTCAACTGGAGCTCATTCCTTTCTGAGTCCTGTCATGCGACATGATGTCCTCTCGATTGCAAACATTTTTGCGCTCAAAGAGTCAAAACGGTTCTCCTTTTCTTCCAAACCCTGCCGTGCGCCCAAACAATAGTTTTCCCCCCACATATGGGGACTTGGGATGCTCAGGAAAAATTGAACAACACATTTTTTGGTCCATTTTATCCTGTTACCCTTGTGAAAATTTGGGGCTATAGTAAATTTTTTGTGGAAAAAGAAGATTTCTCAATTATTTCTTTTTTTCTGAAGCAGAAATGGTATTCAAATTTCATATATTTCATATTGGCATACCTAGCATTACAGAGTGCTACTTTATTTGTTAGTTGTATATCGAGATGGCTAACCTTAGTAAGCTCCTGTACTCACCAGTTTTCTGATTTGAAAGTGATGGTCAGTCTTTTTTGATACTTGTATACTGTAATGCAGCCCCTTGCTTGGCATTACTGTATGGTCCAGAGTATGTTTTGGCCAACCAGGCACCTCCCCCTCAGCTGACAGGTCACATGACTGTGACATCACACAGGTCCTTTTGCACACAGAAGGTGTGAACACATAACTTTGATATCAGCTAAGGTCCTGTCTGTGTATGTGTGTGTGTGCTACAGGATATATAAACCCTGGTAGTCTTGAGACAGTGTGTTAGGCGTGAGGCCTGTTCCCATGTGGGACACCGTGATACAGTGAAGCCTGGCAGCCTGAAAGGTCGAGTCTGGATCCTGTGTGTAGATGCCAGTGGCCTTGGAGGGAAAGCCGGCTTGGAAGGCAAGAGTCCTGGAAGGCAACGGCTAGATGTTGTGTGTGTGAAACATACCAGTAGCCTTGGATGGGACGACGGCTAGAGACCCCCATCTGGGAAGCCGCAAAGCCACAGTGGTGGCAACCCACAGGACTGAAGCAGCTGTAACCCGTCAAAGGTAAAGACACTGCTTATTGTGGACATTTAAGTTAGTACCTCGCTGAAGGCTGTAACTTGGGCCAATTGGGCCTGTCTGCTACTTGAGAGACTCCCTGATGTTAAGTGTGCAAACATGCCGGCGATAAACTAAGATGGACTGTGTGATATGCGGTTTATGATAAAATAATAAACTGCTGCATTGTGCAATACCGGAAGGCCATGGCATGTGTGCTTTAATTAACCCGGTGCAGCGAGTATCCCCCAGTATGTTGACTAGCGCTGCCTTACATGTGGTTCGAGAACGCGGGCAACTGTAGTTCGGTTGCTAGGGGCAACTGCAGTCCGGTTGCTAAGGGAAACGACACAGGACGACGAGTGTGGATAAAACATCTTACTGTGGCTCGGCGGGGTCATGAAGATCAAAGCATCTGGCTGCAACTCGGTGGGGTTGCGAAGATTGTCGTCGCACTCAAATCCGGTTTTGCTGTGACTCGGCGGGGTCACGAAGCTCAAAGCATCTTGCGGTAACTTGGCAGGGGTTACGAAAATTGTCTTCGCACTCAAACCTGGTTTGCTGTGGCTCGGCAGGGCCACAAATTTTTTTCCGGGGAGAGCGGTGTGTGTGAATAGTGTCCTGAGGAAATGCAGGAGCAGATAAAGATGGCTGTGAAGGGAGCAGCAACTGAGTCTGAAGATATTGAGCGTTTAAAGTGCCTGTTAAAACTGCAGTAGGAATTTGAGAAACGTCTACTGGACATGGTGCTGGATCCACAGGAGCTGTGGGCACCATATAGAATGGCAGCAGTGGACCATTCTGTGAACTCTCCGGGGGTGCCATTGTTGTCCCAGAGTGCCCGGGGAGGTCTTAAGAGCTGTTGTGAACTGATTCCTAAGACTACTGTTGATTTTTCTTGTAAAAATTCCCCTGCCGGTGTGGTTGTTAAAAAGGGGGCGGAGACTAAAAAAGGTGCGGTTGTTCAAAACAGCGTGGAGTGTAGAAAATCAAAAAAAATTACTGGTGGTGGGTTGGTACCTCCTAAAAATGACAATTTGACCGTTGATAACGGGGTAGCTCCAGTAGAAGGGGGTGACGTAAAAGTGGGATGTGACCTGTTAGTCCACAACACCATGGGGAGTGACACAGACCCCGCAGCTGATGGTGACTCTATGAAAGTAGAAGGAGAGGTCAGTCAGGAGGGGCTAGACGGGGTGAGAAAGTCCCCATCTTGAAGACGACGCAAGGGCCACAAAAAGGTTGCTCCTGTAGTCTTCGCTGAAAAAGAAAATAAAATGTAATGCTGTGTGCTGTTGTTTCAAGGGTGGATTCTCCTTCCGAGGCAGAAGAGGAGGTGACGTTGCCAGTAGCAACCTCCGGTACAGTACCAAGTCAGAAGGATCGGACAGCCCTGGAAGAGGAGGCAGCCAGTTGTGACCAAGAGCTGGAGCCTATCAGGCTGCAGTGTCAGAGTGACGTGCAGCAACTATGTGGAAACTTGGAGATCGTGTCCTCAGACCAGCTGAGCCTGGAGTCTGAAAGGCAGAAATTATACCTGGTTGTGAGGAATTTACAGCGAGACCTGAAGGGAAGCAACGAGGAAATTAACCAGTGGAAGGAAATGTTCTACGAAGTTAAAGAGGACAACCGCAAAATCAAGGGAGAGGTTTTGCAGTTGAAGCTTGAGAAGGAGGCGTGGCAGGATGGAGTTTCTGGACGTGATCAGGAACTAGAACGACTGCGCGAACAATTCAACCAGGAGCTGTGTGAATCCAAAAAGGAGTATGGTGAACTCATGAGGGAGCTGCAGCAATTCCAGGACCAAGTAAAGCCTCTAATGCAGGAGAAGGAGCGGCTGGAGTACTTTCTGTACCAGCGAGACCGGGAGCTATCCACCCTGAAAGAGGCAATAAAAATGAAAGTGTCTGGTCACGACAATGAGGCAGAAAAGAGGCATGAGATGTTCGGTGAGGAACTGCAGCAGATTTAGAGATGTTATGATCTGTTACAAGCACTAAGGAAAGACAGGAGATCTGTCCCTACAATAGAACTAAACTGGATCCCTACTATGTAACGGGGAACCTGATCCTGCGATCAGACCCGCTAAAGTCCTCGGCTAGTCTGTACGAAGACCTATAGATGCAAGGGAGGGATTTCTACAAGAACTAGGGACTGGGATAAAGTTGGACACCTCCTAGCAGAAATTGTAGCAATAAAGAAAAACACACAACATTGAACATAGAGGTCAGAAGACCTAGCAAAACTAACAGAGAAAGGTAACAGAGTACCAAGCTAGCTCAAGAGTAGAAAATACAATGAAGTCCAGCAAGGCCAGGAGGGCGGAGCCGGATTAAATAGGCAAAAATGGTCATGTGACCAGCAAACTATAAAAAACCTAACAGGAGAGTTCTAACAAGAGAGACTATGAGGATCTCCTCAAGGTTAAAGAAAAACTAGAGGATGATAAGGTGGATGCAGAGCACAAGCGCCAAGTGGTTGAGACCACTCTGCAGGCCACCGGTGGTGAAAATGGTGATCTCTGCAGAAAGACCTTAGGTCAGGATGCTCAGGTGAAGGAGCTGCAGACGTTCTGTGATAATCTCCAGAGGGCAGAGACGTGCCTTAAGGAAAGGCTCAGCAAGATGGAAGCTGAGTGGAAAAAGATGGGGAACCCATCGGAGAAGCCACAGTCCAGGGCCAGGAGTTGGCCGCTGGTGATGGGAGGTATGAAGCAGATACCTCCTCGAGTGATGTGAGCTCGGATAATTCGGTGGATGTAGGAGCCGAGATCAAGGAGCTCAAGGAGATGCTACAAACCCATTGGAAGCAAGAGAAGCTTCAGAGACTGGCTGTCGACAGCCGAGTGGCCGCATTGGAAACAGAGAGGTCTGAGAGAACGCTACTGTTAAAGGAAAAGTTGAAGCAGGAAGAGCTTCAGAGATGGGCCGCTGAGAGGCGAGTGGTGGAGCTAGAGGAAGAAGTTTCCAGTTCAAAAGTCGCCTGACAAAGTATCACTCAGTGAACGAGGCCTCCTTGGAGAAGGAAAACGGCAAACACGTTGCACTCACTCCCTTATACCATGAGAAGGTGGACCTGAGGAGAGCTAAGAGAGGGTTAACGGAAGATAAATATGAAATGGAAGTAGTCAGGATGGAAATTCGTTAATTTGTAGCTGTGAGTCAGCTCAGGGGAAGCATACAGGGTGAAGAAGCTGGAAGTCAGTTGTCCCTGAAACCTGAGCTGGTTGATCGTCTGGAAACCACTGGTGAAACTGAAACGTCTCGGTATAAGTGCCTCGTAGATGTACCCGAGGATTTGAGGGAAGAATGCACCAGTGAGTCCGTGCATGAGAAGTTTAAGAAGGCCGTGGGAGCCTGTAAGGTGTACTTGACCTCAGAAGCTAAACAGCTGGTGGTCCTATCCACGACCGAAGTCACAGTGAAGAGGGTGGCGATCCTAAGTGACATACACTGGCGATGTATTCGCACAAAGTGGTTTGTCCGGTTGAAGACGGAACAAGCCATTAGACAACTGGAGCTTATGAGAAAAGCTCACAGTCTGTGGGAAGAGGTCATCCGGGTGCCTCATGTCCTTTTGAGACAGCTCGTTGGGAGAAATGGTCGAGCCATGCAGATGATGGTCAAAAAGTCTGGTGTGGTGAAAGTAAGCAGTCCACGTGATCGTCAGGACTGGATACCACACGAAGACAGCATGGTGTCATTCTCCGCTGTGGGAACGGAAGAAAGTCTTGCATATATGAGCATGCTGATAGAGTACCGAGTGACCTACCTGAGAGAGGTAGAACAGTTGAATCTCGCTAGACTGCGAGTGGATAGACAGCATCATCTGAGCAGCAGAAGAGGTCAGCCGTCTAGAAATTGTGAGACCAGACAGAGAAAGGGCCCCCTAAATAACAGAACAGCTATAGCTGGAGTTAGGGACCTTTCAAGATGTCCTGAGAGTAGTGGGCGTGGGTTTAGAGGTAGTGAGACCTCCAGTAACTCAGGTTTGAGAGGCCCATACAAATGACCCAATAGAGTACAGGACAGTACGGAGTCTAACCAGACCTTAGATAGCAGGGCATGTGAGTCACACTGCTGTATGGCTGACCGCTGGGAGCGGGGGAGACCTGACAAGGTTACGACTGACCGCTGGGAGCGGGGGAGACCTGACAAGGTTACAACTGACCACTGGGAGCGGGGGAGCTCTGACAAGGTTACGACCAGGAAAGTTGACCTGACGAAGTCAGTGACATTGACAGATGGTAGGTCCCTAAGGAATGGGCTAATGTCGATGACTAATATTCCAGGGGCTGGACAATGCAAATGTCAAGTACATGGTCTCGGTGTGAACTGTGGGTTATAGTGGTTTGTGTATGTTCTGTGTTCAACCCCACAAGCTTGAACAGAGGGGGGGATATGTAATGCAGTGCCTTGCTTGGCATTACTGTATGGTCCAGGGTAGGTTTTGGCTGACCAGGCACCTTCCCCTCAGCTGACTGGTCACATGACTGTGACATCACACACGTCCTTTTGCACATAGAAGGTCTGAACACATGACTGTGACATCAGCTTAGGTCCTGTCTGTGTATGTGTGTGTGTGCTACAGGATATATAAACCCTGGTAGTCTTGAGACAGTGTGTTAGGCGTGAGGCCTGTTCCCATGTGGGACACCGTGATACAGTGAAGCCTGGCAGCCTGAAAGGTCGAGGCTGGATCCTGTGTGTAGATGCCAGTGGCCTTGGAGGGAGTCCTGGAAGGCAAAGGCTGGATGTTGTGTGTGTGAAACATACCAGTAGCCTTGGACAGGACGACGGCTAGAGACCCCCATCTAGGAAGCCGCAAAGCCACAGTGGTGGCAAACCAACGGGACTGAAGCAGCTGTAACCTGTCAAAGGTAAAGACACTGCTTATTGTGGACATTTAAGAAAGTACCTCGCTGAAGGCTGTAACTTGGGCCAATTGGGCCTGTCTGCTACTTGAGAGACTCCCTGATGTTAAGTGTGTAAACATGCCGGTGATAAACTAAGATGGACTGTGTGATATGTGGTTTATGATAAAATAATAAACTGCTGCATTGTGCAATACCGGAAGGCCATGGCATGTGTGCTTTAATTAACCCGGTGCAGCGAGTATCCCCCAGTATGATGACTAGCGCTGCCTTACAATACAAAGGCTTTTTGACTGAGCACTCTGCCTCTAAGCCTCAGGCAGTTTTAACTACAGCAGGATCTTACCTTCCCATATGCATGCAGACTTTAGTGTCTAAGAGAGGATTCACATTAGGTAGGTTCCTGGCAACGAGAAACGCCTTACCGTGACTGCCTGGTATACATGAATTGGCCAATTTATGCTCTAAGATTTCTCATTTTTTTCTATTTTCTAGAGCAGTAAAGCTAATATTGTCACAAATGGACGCAAGTCGTATCAAGGAAATTTTCCTACTATAATGAAGTACAGTATGTCACAAAAAACTGTCTCAGAATCACTGGGATCCGTTGAAGCATTCTAGAGTTATTACCTCCTAAAATGACACAGGTCAGAATTCAAAAATTTGGCCTCGTCATTAAGGACAAAATTGGCTCCATCACTAAGGGGTTAACCCAACACTGTGATTGAGTGATATCCTACAAGTTCCAATATGCATTACAATAGTTACTCATCTAGATAAAATCTGCAGGTTTAGGCCAAGTACCTTGGCATCTTCAAATCATGATTTGAGGGTGTTTTACAGTTGCATAGTATTATAATTTCCCTGTTTGTCCATTACTAAGTCTTGTCAAGTAAGGATGCCCATTAGTGTTGAGCCACCCCCGAAGTGTTCGAGTTCGGTTCGGTTCGTCGAACACTTGTGTGTTCGTCGAACTGTTCGTCGAACACCTTCGAACACCATTAAAACCAATGGCAGGCAAACAAAAACACATAGAAACACATAGAAAACACCTTCAAAGGTGTCCAAAAGCTGACAAACTGCTCAGAAGACACAACTAACACATGGAAAAGTGAAAAGTACATATAGTCATGCGACAAGAAAAGAGGTGGAGGAGTAAAAGGAGGGGGAGACACAGATATAGGCATGTCATGCCCTTCTAAAATCCAAAAAGTGAGAAGCCGACACGTTCAGTCCGCTCCTGCCCGTGCTACCTCCGTGTCGCCGGGTTTGTGCCAGAGCCGCGGTGAACCCTGACGGCCAGCCCTCCTCTCCCAATACTGGTGCCTGTCCGCTGGTGGGTCGAGCGAGCCCCCCTGTGGTGGAGGCAGCTCTAAGCTTTTTAATTTAAATTGTCTCTCTAATTTGAATGAATACACTTTAAATCCATTTACAAGCATCTATTGGAGGGCAAGTCTCATTCCAGCAGCCGCGTAATTCCAGCTCCAGTAGCGTCCACTAAAGCTGCTGCAGTTAAAAAGCTTTTATAAGGATCGAGCTCGGCTGTCCACCGCAAGGCATCCTACTGCCAGTCCCAGCCCATATGCCTTGGGGTGCCTCCTGATGCTCTTCACTGAGTATCCCGTGGTCCCGAAGCATTTCCTTTGAAAAAATTAAGTGTCCAAACTATAGGTGGTGTAGCTTGCTTAACAGCCAGGATAATCCGCTGGCTAGCAGACACTGCTACTAGGCACAAAGTATTTCCTGGGCTAGATGCAGTTAAAAATTTGTAATTAGATACTCTCGTTGGATGCTGAGAAAGCATTCCATAGAGTCTCCTGGCACGCCATATATGATTCTCTTAAAAAGCTTGGGGTAGGGGTCTAGGGGACCATTTTATAGCCAAAATCAAGGCCCTGTATCACAATACGTCACCTAGGCTGAAAATAAATGGAACTGTAGCACCCTGAGGGCTCGGTTGCTACAGAGGTATTGCACCTCACCCAGAGGTGTGATATCTCACTCTCAGGTAAGGATGGAGTGTGGATCAGGACCCGACACCTGCATGCATTACACCACATTGCCGTGGGGCAGGGTGACCAATATGCCTCTGAGATGGGCACGACAGTCCCTGTCCCTGGCTGGAGTGGGGGGAGGGAACACTGAGGAAGGGGAACCCTGTAGTGCAGGAGCAGGGAGGAAGCAGTTCCTGGGTGCATTGAGAAGGGAGTATAAAAGGTGGGCACCATCTTAGTTCAGTGCAGAGAAGTCTGAGCAGAAGTGGCAGGGAGCAGGGGCTCTGCATGAGCTCTGCTCCGGAGGCAGGCCTAGTAACAGAGGCCCAGGCCTGGAAGAGGGAGAAGGAAGGAAGAGGAGCGGAGAAGGCTCCAGGAACGAGGAATGAAGGGATCCCAGGGGTGCGGACGGGCGAGTCGCCACCGCACGCCCGAATCCACCTGCGTGGAGGGGTCAGGCCAAAGGGGGAGACCGGTCCCCGAAACTAGTGGAGGCAGGAAACGACCCTCAGCTAGAAACCGGAGGCTGTGACATTTTATGTGGCGCAGCCCCTCGCTACACCCGCTAGGAAGGCACCACATAGGGTCAGGGAAACTGGCGCCAAGTTTACCAAGAGGAGGCCCGAGGCAGCTGGACAGAAGGGTTGGTAAGAAAGGCCAGAAAAAGGACACACAAAGGGGGTCCTGTGAAGCGCTCCAAAGTTATCTGGGAGTTGTCTGAGCCCCTCACCTGGTGAGCACAGTACGACGTGGGCAGCCGTTACCTGCAGACGTGGTCTGGATAATAAGAACTGTGAGTAAAGGCCCTGGACTGCATCACTGACTCCGTGTCGTTACTGCTGCTGCCCTGCACCATCACCCCCATCCTCCGCATACACTGCCCTGAGGCTATGCTTCTCCCGTGGGGAGTTATGCTACGCTCTGCTGCACCCACAACACCAGCCTCAGCGGTCTGCCCTGAAGAGGCGGTTCACTCTGACCGCAATCCACGGGTGGCGTAGTCGGACATTTAAACATCAAAACCACATAAATAGTTCCGCCACTGGTTTGACCACCCTGAGCCACGGAACCGGGTCGCCGCCACGAAGACTACAACCACCAGCATCCACCAAAAAGGGTCCGACTCCGGGTGTCCCAAGGCCCAGGGGGTTCATCAGAACATTTTCATCACCTTTCACAATCACCAATGGGACAAGGCAGGGATGTCCTCTGTCCCCTCTCTTATACATCCTAGTGACGGAGCACCTGCTCTCATCAATTCGCCATAACCCCAATATTAGGTGGATTGAGGTGGGAGGCACCGAGTACAAGTGCTCTCTATTTGCTGATGATGTCCTAGTATATATCACTCAATCACATATATCCATCCATGCTGTTATGGCTGAAATAGATCACTTTGTTACATGGTAAAATTTTAAAATCAATGCAGCGAAGTCTGAGGACCTCGATGTTTCCCTCCCCAAATCCATATAGGATTCCATCCAGTCCAACTTTCCCTTTGCCTGGCCCTCACAGGGTATCAAATACTTAGGAATTCCTATTCATAGAGACCTCTCCCATCTATGTTATCTTAATTTTGGGCCCTTTATTGAACAACTCCATACAGACCACGGTTGGCAAGTTAGAACTGTAAGATTCACTACGTGAACCACTGGTGTTTTGTGGAAAAGCACATGTACACTGTGTTCCAAATTATTATGCAAAAAGTGTTTAGGAGTGATAAGGGAAGAATTTGTTTGTTTGTCAGTTAAACTCATTGATGGTGATGTGTGTCAGGGCTCTTTATATCACTGTAAGCAATTGCAGACACCTGTGCTAATTAGTTTGGCAGGTGTGTCCAATGAAAGGCAAGACTACTTAAGAAGGCTGTCTCACATTATTAAGCAGCCTACATTTTCTGCCAAAATGGGAAAGAAAAAGGATGTGTCGGCTGCTGAGAAGCAACAAATTGTGGAGAGTTTAGGTCAAGGCATGACTACAATCAACATTGTGCGATGATCAGGATGATGTGTCTTGGCAATCAAGAAGTATGTAGCTGATTCACAGTACACACGTGTGCGTGCTGATAAGGGCAAATTGAGGACTCTTTCCTACAGGCAATTACGTCAGGTTAAAAGAGCAGCGGCAAAAAAGTCTTGTCATAGCAGCAGACAAGTTTTTGAAGCTGCTGGTGCCTCCGACGTACCCCGAACAACAAGATGCAGGGTCCTTCAGAGGTTTGCAGCTGTGCATACGCCATCCTGTCGACCTCCTCTATCCACTTCACACAAGCAGAAACGGCTCCAGTGGCCAAACATTGCATGAAGACTGATTTCAAAACTATTTTGTTCACGGATGAGTGCCATGCAGCGCTCGATGGTCCAGATGGATGGAGTGGAGGATGGCTGGTTGATGGACACCCCACGCAAACATGGCTACAGCGCCAACAAGGAGGAGGTGGAGTAATGTTTTGGGCTGGAATCATGGGGAGAGAGATTGTCGGCCCCTTTAGGATCCCTGAAGGCGCTAAAGATGAACTCCATAATGTATGTGGATTTTCTCAAATAGCACTTCCTGCCATGGTTCAAGAAGAAGAACCGTGTATTTCAAAGCAAGATCATTTTTTTGCATGATAATGCACCATCTCATGCTGCACATAAAACATCTGCATCTCTGGCTGATATGGGCATAAAAGGGGACAAACTTATGGTGTGACCCCCATGCTCCCCTGACCTCTACCCCATTCAGAACCTCTGGAGCATCATCAAAAGGAGTGTCTATGATGGCGGGAGGCAGTTCACATCTGAGCAACAGCTCTGGGAGGGTATCCTGTCCTCATGCAAAACAATTGAAGCAGAAACCATCCAAAACCTGACAAATTCAATGGACGAGAGAGTTCAGAAGCTCCTTTCGAACAAGGGGTCCTATGTGAAAATGTAACATCACCTAGAATAGAGTTTTGAGTTGAAAACTGTTTGATTTCAGTTTCTAATAACCTGCTAATGCTTATAATTTCAAAAATGACCATTTTTTTGGTCTTTATTAAAATGAAAAGGTTGATCGAAAAGTTTGGGGGATCTAAGAGTGTGGCAACCCAGTAGTCATGATTACTTCGAATTCTGACAATATGAGCGTCATGTTACAGGTAGTGCAGCAAGAAGGCACTTATGTGTCTTGCGCATCTCGGAGCCCCAAAATTATTTTCCGGGCTAGATGCAGCTAAAAATTATTATTAATTTTAAATCTGGTGGAGCTTAGTATAGATGGCCTAATAGGATCAGTGCTGCACACTGCTACAAAGCCCAAATTATTTTCCAGTCAAGATACAGATAAACATGATAAGTAATTTTAAATCTGGTGGAGCTTATTATAGATGGCCTAATAGAATCAGTGCTGCACACTGCTACAAAGCCCAAATTATTTTCCAGACAAGATACAGATAAACATGATTAGTAATTTGAAAGCTTAAAACGGTTGGTAGGGTGATTTAAACCAATCATCAAGCTTTTACTCTCCCCAGGATGACACAGGGGTAGAAAAGTCATTTCGGATCCATGATTTGTTCATCTTTATGAACGTGAGTCTGTCTACATTATCAGTGTAGAGCCGCGTGCGCTTATCTGTCAGCACACCACCAGCAGCGCTGAACACACGTTCAGACAGAACGCTGGCTGCGGGGCATGACAAGATCTCCAAGGCGTAAGTGGCTAGCTCCGGCCATTTATCCAGATTGGAAGCCCAAAAAGAGCAAGGGTCCAGTGACACAGTCATGGCTTCAATGTTTACTTGGAGATACTCCTGTACCATCGTCTCTAGGCGTTGACTATGTGTCAGACTTCTTGTCTCCCGTGGCCTTGCAAAGGATGGGCTAAAAAAGTGGTGAAATGATTCCGCAAAATTGATGTTACCAGCAGATACTGTGGTTCTGTTACGGTTTGAGTGCTGAACACTTGACGGTCCCACGGTTGGCAAGTTGGAACTGTGAGATTCACTACGTGCATCACTGGTGTTTTGTGGAAAAGCACATGTAAGATTCTGCAACAGTCTCTGCTGATACTCCTGCATGCGTGCATCCCTTTCTATGGCAGGAATAATTTCTGCAAATTTACTTTTGTACCGGGGATCTAACAGTGTGGCAACCCAGTAGTCAGGATTATTTCTAATTCTCCCAATTCGAGGGTCATGTTGCAGGTAGTGCAGCAAGAAGGCACTCATGTGTGTTGCGCATCCAGGAGCACCAAGTCCCTGTTGTGCTGTTGGCGAGGTAACAATCATGCTTCCTTCCTCTGTCCTCTCCCCCCAACCTCGCACAACAGAAATGTGATCAAGGTCTCCCTCATCTGATGAGTCTTCCATCAGTTCGTCCTCCACTTCTTCCTGGGCTCCTGCACCTTCCTCACTAGTTTGGCTGCTACCATGCGCCCTGGTAAAACCGTCTCCCCCACCCTCACATGCCTGCCGCCTTGGTGCTGCCGACTGTCTGGACCTTGCAGATGTTAGCCCTTCCGCATACAACTCCTCCTCCTCTACTTCCTCCACCTCCTCTTGTGCGACCACCTGACTCCGAATTCTGTTTAACATGTGCTCCAGCATGTAAATCACCGGAATAGTCATGCTGATAATGGCATCGTCAGCACTAAACATCTTCGTCGCCATTTCAAAACTGTGCAGAAGGGTGCATAGGTCCCTGATCTGAGACCACTCCTCCAGCGTGATTTGACCCCACCTCTGGATCTCGTTGGCCCAGGCTATACGTCAGAACATATTGCACCAGGGCATGTCGGTGCTGCCACAGTCGCTGCAACATGTGCAGAGTTGAATTCCACCGGGTAGGCACATCGCATTTTAGCCGGTGAAGTGGCAGGCCCAACGACTTCTGTAGAGATGTAAGTCGCTGAGCTGCGGGATGCGAACGGCGGAAGTGAGCACACAGCGACCGTGCCCCCCAGAAGGCCATCTAGTCTGGGATAGTGGGCTAAAAATTGCTGGACAACCAGGTTCAACACGTGAGCCATACAAGGCACGTGTGTGACATTGCCCCGGCGAAGGGCCGCACCCAGGTTTGCAGCATTGTCGCACACGGCCTTCCCTGGTTTCAGGTCCAGTGGAGACAACCATTCATGAGATTGGTTCTCCAGAGCTGACCACAACTCCTCAGCTGTGTGACTCACATTTCCCAGACATTTCAAAGTAAAAACCGCCTGATGACGTTGAGCCCTGCTGCCAGCATAGTAAGGAGGTGTGCAGGATCCCTTCTGCGCAGTTAGAAAGCTTGTGGCATGACCAGACAGGCTTTGGGTGCAGGTGGAAGACCGAGAGGAGGTTGAGGAGGCAGAAGCAGTGGTGGAACTTTGACATAAAGAGGATTGACGCACAACTCGTGGGGACGGCATGACTTGGACAGCAGCCCCTTGTCCTGCTGTCACCATAGTTACCCAGTGCCCAGTCAGCGACATGTAACGCCCCTGTCCATGCCTACTCGTCCAAGTGTCTGTGGTGAAATGCACCCTGTCACACACAGAGTTTCTTAAAGAAGCGGTGATGTTGTGTGGGACATGCTGGTGGAGCGCAGGCACACCTTTCTTTGAGAAGTAGTGCCAACTGGGCATCTGGTACTGGGGCACTGCGACGGACATAAGGTCTCGAAAATCCTCTGTGTCCACCAGGCGGAAAGGCAGCATTTCTGTAGCCAAGAGCTTGCAGATAGTGAAATTCAACCTCTTAGCTTTCTCATGGCTAGGAGAAAATGGTCTTTTACTTGTCCACATCTGAGGGACCGAGGGCTGGCTATTGTGCTTAGACGGGGTTGATAAGGGTGTCCCCGGCAAACTGCCGGTCTGTGAGGAAGATGCAGGCGGACATGTTAGGTTGCCTTGAACCAAAGGTGGTGCTATCGATGTCGGACAGCGCTCAACACCAGCTGGTGTTACCACCTCCAAAGAAAATGATGACCTGCCAATCACGCTGGCTGTTGCGGGTAAAGAGGTGGCAGGTCTGCGCCCCAAAACAGGTGTGACTGCTGTCCCCCCAGTCACAGAGGATGAAGAGGCCGCGGATGCACAAGATATGGCAGACGGTGGTTGGCCCGGCCGGCTAGGCCGCATTGTAGCACACTGAGTGTTATGTTCTGCTACCAGAGCTAAGGAAAGAGAGGAGATCTGTCCCTACAATAGAACTCAGCTTAATCCCTACGATGTAACAGGGGACCTGATCCTGCGATCAGACCTGCTAAAGTCCTAAGCTAGTCTGTACGGAGACCTATAGATGTGGGGAAGGAATCCCTACAAGTACTAAGGACTGGGAGGAAAATGGGACACCTCCTAACAGAAATAGTAGCAGACAGACGAACAAACAAAATATATAGAACAAAGAGGTCCGTAGACCAAGCAAACTAACAGAGTTAGATACAGAGCACAGGCTAGCTAGAAAGTAGATATACAATGAAGTCCAGCAAAGCCAGAAGGGCGGAGCAGGACTAAATAGGCCAAACAAGGTCATGTGACCAACAATAGAAAAAACCTAAGAGCAAGGTTCTAACAGTACCCCCTCTTCTAAGAGGATCCTCCGGATCCCCTAGGACCAGGTTTATCAGGAAATCTCCTGTGAAACGCTCTGATAAGTCTGGACGCGGAAACATCATCCGACCTCACCCAAGAGTTATCCTCGGGTCCGAAACCTTTTCAGGCCACAAGATACTGCAAACTACCTCTATACTGTCTAGAGTTAAGGATGCGAGAAATTTCATATTCCCCGTCCTCCACCACCGGAGGAACAGAGGCAGAGGCGTCACAATCCGATACAACAGCTTTTTTCAACAGAGAGACATGAAATACCGGATTAATTCTCCAGGAGGTAGGAACCTCCAACCTAACTGCAGATTGTTTGACAACCTGAAGCACCTTAAAGGGCCCTACAAACTTGGGACCCAATTTCTTAGAAGGAATCCTCAACCGCAGATTCCTAGAGGACAACCAAACCATGTCACCAACAGCGAACAAAACCTCCTGTCGTTTCCTATCAAAGTAGTCTTTAGATTTTCTGTTGGCCTCCTGAAGATTACCACGCACATCCGTCCAAACTCTCTCCAAATCACCGGAAAAATTCTCCTCCTCAGGCACGGCAGATCCCAACTTGGAGAACGACCCAAACGACGGATGTCTCCCAGAACAACAAAAAAAAGGCGAACAACCAGCCGAAGAAGATGTATGATTGTTCAGAGCAAATTCAGCAAGTGGCAGAAACTCAGACCACCCCTCTTGATTGTCTGCCACAAAACAACGCAAGAACTGCTCAACATCCTGGTTTTTCCTTTCTGTCTGGCCATTAGATTCAGGATGATATCCGGACGAGAACGACAAATGAACTCCCAACCTGTCACAAAAGGCACGCCAAAAACGAGCCACGAACTGAGGACCCCTATCAGAAACAATGTCAGTAGGAACGCCATGAAGTCTGACAATTTCCTTGACAAAGGCCTTAGCGAGAGTTTTAGCGCAGGGCAGTTTGATGAAGGGAACCAAGTGACACATCTTGCTAAAACGGTCCACGACCACCCAGATGACAGTAAAACCCTCAGAGGGGGGAAGGTCAGTTATAAAGTCCATAGCCAAATGTGTCCAAGGAGCACTGGGAACCTCCAAAGGACAAAGCAACCCAGCAGCAGGAGTATGTGAGGACTTAGATCTAGCACACACAGTACATTGGCGCACCCACTTAATGACTTCCTTCTGCCATCCAGGCCACCAAAAACTGTGACCCACCAGTCTCTTGGTCTCAGAGATTCCGGGATGACCTGCCAACCGAGATTCGTGACACTCAACAAACAAATCTCTCCTAAAGGTCCCAGGCACAAACAACCTCCCATGAGGAGTGTTAGATGGGGCATTCTCCTGTGCTTTAAGAATCTCATCTTCCAAAATGGAGTCCAAAGCAGCTATCACAACACCTTCTTGTAAAATGTTCTCCTCTTTCTCAGCACCGACTATGGGAGAAAAACTGCGAGACAAGGCATTCGCCTTAACATTCTTAGTACCAAGGATGTAAGTAACGGAGAAATTAAACCGCGAGAAAAACAGTGCCCACCTAGCCTGACGGGCATTCAGGCGCTTGGCAGCATCAAGATATATCAGATTTTTATGATCCGTAAGAACCTGAACGGGAAATTCCGCACCTTCCAAGAAGTGGCGCCAGTGTTCAAATGCGAGTTTAATAGCCAATAATTCCCGATTACCAATATCGTAATTCAGTTGTCTCCGAAAATTTTTTTGAAAAAAAGGCACAGGGATGTAATCCATCCCCGTTATCCTGAGACAATACTGCGCCAACCCCCACAGAGGAAGCATCAACCTCAACCAAAAACGGCTTAGTCACATCAGGCTGCATAAGGATGGGAGCAGAGGTGAACCTCTCCTTGAGATACACAAAAGCTTCAATGGCCTCAGAAGACCACTGAACCGCATCAGCACCTTTCCTGGTGAGATCGGTCAGAGGTTTGACAATACTAGAAATTTTTTTTATGAATTTTCTGTAATAATTGGCAAAACCTAAAAACCTCTGTATCGATTTCAAACCAATAGGCCTAGGCCATTCCTGTACAGCTTGAACTTTAACCGGGTCCATCTCAAAACCTTCGCTGGAGATAATGTAGCCCAAAAAACTAATTCTCTGTACAGCGAACTCACATTTCTCCAGCTTAGCAAAAAGCGAATTGTCCATTAATAACTGTAATACCTCACGTACGCTCCGCCAATGAAACTCCAAATCCGGCGAATAAATCAAAATGTCATCCAAATACACAACCATATTTTTGCCGATCAAAGGTCTAAGGATATCATTAATAAGATTCTGAAAAAATGCAGGAGCACTAGTAAGACCAAAAGGCATAACCAGATTCTCAAAATGACCCACAGGAGTGTTAAAAGCAGTCTTCCATTCGTCACCCTCCTTCATGCGCAACAGATTGTATGCCCCCTTAAGGTCAATTTTAGAGAACCACTTGGCCCCCATTAACTGTTTAAACAGATCAGGAATCAATGGCAGTGGGTAAGGATTGCGTACAGTAATTTTGTTAATCTCACGAAAATCCAGACAAGGACGTAAACCGCCGTCCTTTTTTTTTACAAAAAAAAAATCCAACCGCCACAGGAGACGTAGAGGGCCTAATGTGACCGGCGGCCAAACTTGTCTGTATGTATTCCTCCAAAACCTTTCTCTCAGGAATAGTAAGGTTAAATAAACGACTTTTAGGAAGTGTCGCTCCAGGGACAAATTCAATAGAACAATCATAGTCTCTATGGGGAGGCAAAACCTGCGATTCCTTCTCAGAAAAAACTCTCCAAAAATCCTGAATAGGAACAGGCAATTCTCCCCTATCCAAAGCTGCAATACGCCCGTTACAACACTTGTCATAACATTTATGGCTCCAGGATTTAATTTCACTGGTAGACCAAGCCAGTACAGGATTGTGAAATTTTAACCAGGGCAATCCCAATATTACTGGAGAAGGCAAGTTATTCAACACTACCAAATCCAATTTCTCATGGTGAACACCATTAATAGTGAGAGGAAATTCACAGACCTTGAGAGTAATATTCTTCAAAGGGGAACCATCCACAGAAATCACAGCAATGGGGGATGATAAAAGTTCGGGTTTTAAATTGAGGCTTTCCAAGAATCCCCCATCAATAACATTCAAAGTAGACCCACAATCAACAAACACCCGAAATTCCATTAATTTTTCCAGAGCAATCGTGGAAGCAGCTAAAAATACACCCTTGGAATTTAAACAGGCAATACGGGCATGACTGACCATTTTTTTTTCTTTCTTGATACGAAGCTCACAGTCTTTAATCAAATGACCAGATTTTCCGCAATAGAAACACAAGCCTTCAGAAAATCTGCGATCTTTTTCTTGAGAGCGAGGTGCCATCACTCCAATCTCCATCGATTCATCACTGTTAGTACACACATTCTCATAACCAGAAACTGACAAAGCAGAGGATTTGCTCTCATTAACCCTTGCACGCAGTCTCCTATCCACCCGTATAGCTAATTGCATAGCCTGTTGCAAATCTTCAGGTGTAGGATAAGCAATTAGCAGGTCTTTAACCCTTTCACTGAGCCCAGCAAGAAATAGACTTTTCAGAGCAGAATCGTTCCACCCTGTTTGAGTAGACCATCGACGGAAATGAGTACAATATTTTTCCACATTACCTGATCCCTGTCTCAAACGTCTTAACTCAGTCTCAGCTGATGAGACACGGTCAGGATCATCATATAATAGTCCCAAAGCAGAAAAAAAACTATCCACTGAACTGAAGCATGTATCACTAGGTTGCAAAGAAAAGGCCCACTCCTGAGGCTCTTTGCGCAAAAGTGACATTATAAACCCTACGCGCTGGGAATCATCCCCAGAGGACTTGGGTCTCAAACGAAAATACAATAAGCAAGCATTTTTAAATGAAAAAAATTCTCGGTGTTCACCAAAAAATAAAACCGTCAAACGTACCTTAGGCTCCAAGAAATGTGCTCCAGGACAGTTACTCACGTGCTGACGGAGCTCAGTCACCTCCAAAGAGAGTCCCTGCAGGTGTTTAGCAAAATCCAGAACCGACACCATGATGGAACAGAAAAAATCTTTCCTTAGAGCATTTGCTGGGCTGGACTTACTGTTATGTTCTGCTACCAGAGCTAAGGAAAGAGAGGAGATCTGTCCCTACAATAGAACTCAGCTTAATCCCTACGATGTAACAGGGGACCTGATCCTGCGATCAGACCTGCTAAAGTCCTAAGCTAGTCTGTACGGAGACCTATAGATGTGGGGAAGGAATCCCTACAAGTACTAAGGACTGGGAGGAAAATGGGACACCTCCTAACAGAAATAGTAGCAGACAGACGAACAAACAAAATATATAGAACAAAGAGGTCCGTAGACCAAGCAAACTAACAGAGTTAGATACAGAGCACAGGCTAGCTAGAAAGTAGATATACAATGAAGTCCAGCAAAGCCAGAAGGGCGGAGCAGGACTAAATAGGCCAAACAAGGTCATGTGACCAACAATAGAAAAAACCTAAGAGCAAGGTTCTAACACTGAGCTTCCCACTGCAACTTATGCTTCATGTCCATGTGCCGGTTCATGCATGAAGTACTCAAACTATGTATATTTTGGACTCTACTTAGCTTTTGCTGACAAATGTTACAGATAACACGAGTTTGGTCATCTTTATCGATCTGAAAAAATGCCCAGGCTATGCAAGGCTTAGCACCCATGCGACCTGAAGAGCCACCACGACTTGTGGTGAGAGGCAGAGTTGTGTTTGAGGATGTAGTTGTTGCCGTGCTTCCAGTACTACGTCTCTGTCCAGGAAGGCGCAACCTGACCTCGTCGTCACTAGCATCTTCCTCCACCTCCTCTGCTGACCTCATCTCTTGGCTGACTGTGGGTTGACAGTAAGTGGGATCTCCAACCTCATCATCATCACCCTGTGCGTTATCACACCCGTCGTCCTCAGAGCCAACCTGTTCCTGCCCTTACAAAAAACTAAAGTTGTCACTCCAATCAGGTATTTGAGTCTCATCATCGTCTTCCTCATTGTCTCCACCAACAGGAGTTACAGTTTGGGAATGAGGGTCTACATTATGGTCAGAACCTTCTGCGTCTGGTCCTGGTCCGACTCATAAAGATTCTGGGCATCAGTGCAGATCATTTCCTCGTCTGGATTCACAGAAGCGCTGGAGTCGACCTCTGATTCCCAGGCTATAGTATGAGTAAACAGCTCTGCAGACTCAACCATCTGTTCTACCTCATACTCAGACGGGCAGCTGGAGATTTGGGAGCTGTGAGGAAGCAAGTGCGATGGGGGTGACACCTTTGAGGACTGGAATATTTGTGATGTTGAAGTTGATGTGGAGGAGAGCCCACTTAAAGGAGCACTTGATATCCGTTGAAGCACCTGCTGTTTTTGTGTCTCATCTGGAATTTGTAGTGATTGGCGTGGCCGTAAGAAAGGGATCTTATCACATTGTCCGCTAAAAGAAGTACACATTTTAGTTTGGCTGAAAGATGGTCTTTCTTCTGCAGATGTTACTGTTGCTTTAACACCTACCCCACGGACACAACCTTTTTTCCCCTTTCCAACACGCCTATTCCCCTTTCCACCAGCAGCAGGCCTTTTTCCACTCATTTTGGTGGTTAACTAATTCACAACTCTGGAGTTGTTTGCACAAAAAAACAATGGATGGGAACCGAGCAGAGCTGAGTGGCCAAACTGTGGTATTAGGCCAAAACTATTGGCTGGGTTAGATGTAGAAAAAAATTATATTCAATTTGCAACCTGATGTAGGTCAGTATAGATGGACTAATAGAACAAGTCCCACACACAGCTAGAAGCCCAAAAGTTTTTTCAGAGGTAGATGCAGAAAAAAATTGTATTCAGTTTGCAACCTGATGGAGGTCAGTATAGATGGACTAATAGAACAAGTCCTACACACAGGTAGAAGCCCAAATATTTTTTCAGAGGTAGATGCAGAAAAAAAATATATTCAGTTTGCAACCTGATGGAGGTCAGTATAGATGGACTAATAGAGAAAGTCCCACACACTGCTAGAAGGCCAAATATTTTTTCAGAGCTAGATGCAGACAAAAAATTATTTTTAATTTGCAACCTGATGGAGGTCAGTATAGATGGACTAATAGAGAAAGTCCCACACACTGCTAGAAGGCCAAATATTTTTTCAGAGCTAGATGCAGAAAAAAATTATATTCAGTTTGCAACCTGATGGAGGTCAGTATAGATGGACTAATAGAGAAAGTCCCACACACTGCTAGAAGGCCAAATATTTTTTCAGAGGTAGATGCAGAAAAAAATTATATTCAGTTTGCAACCTGATGGAGGTCTGTATAGATGGATTAATAGAACAAGTCCCACACACAGCTAGAAGCCCAATATTTTTTCAGAGGTAGATGCAGAAAAAAAATATATTCAGTTTGAAACCTGATGGAGGTCAGTATAGATGGACTAATAGAGAAAGTCCCACACACTGCTAGAAGGCCAAATATTTTTTCAGAGCTAGATGCAGACAAAAAATTATTTTTAATTTGCAACCTGATGGAGGTCAGTATAGATGGACTAATAGAGAAAGTCCCACACACTGCTAGAAGGCCAAATATTTTTTCAGAGCTAGATGCAGAAAAAAATTATATTCAGTTTGCAACCTGATGGAGATCAGTATAGATGGACTAATAGAACAAGTCCCACACACAGCTAGAAGGCCAAATATTTTTTCAGAGGTAGATGCAGATAAAAATTATTTTTAATTTGCAGCCTGATGGAGGTCAGTAAAGATGGACTAATAGAGAAAGTCCCACACACTGCTAGAAGGCCAAATATTTTTTCAGAGCTAGATGCAGAAAAAAATTATATTCAGTTTGCAACCTGATGGAGGTCAGTATAGATGGACTAATAGAACAAGTCCCACACACAGCTAGAAGCCCAAATATTTTTTCAGAGGAAGATGCAGATAAAAATTATTTTTAATTTGCAGCCTGATGGAGGTCAGTATAGATGGACTAATAGATAAAGTCCCACACACTGGTAGAAGGCCAAATATTTTTTCAGAGGTAGATGCAGACAAAAAATTATTTTGAATTTGCAACCTGATGGAGGTCAGTATAGATGGACTAATAGAGAAAGTCCCACTCACTGCTAGAAGGCCAAATATTTTTTCAGAGCTAGATGCAGATAAAAATTATTTTTAATTTGCAAACTGATGGAGGTCAGTAAAGATGGACTAATAGAGAAAGTCCCACACACTGCTAGAAGGCCAAATATTTTTTCAGAGCTAGATGCAGAAAAAAATTATATTCAGTATGCAACCTGATGGAGGTCAGTATGGATGGACTAATAGAACAAGTCCCACACACAGCTAGAAGCCCAAATATTTTTTCAGAGGTAGATGCAGATAAAAATTATTTTTAATTTGCAACCTGATGGAGGTCAGTATAGATGGACTAATAGAGAAAGTCCCACACACTGCTAGAAGGCCAAATATTTTTTCAGAGCTAGATGCAGACAAAAAATTATTTTGAATTTGCAGCGTGATGGAGGTCAGTATAGATGGACTAATAGAACAAGTCCCACACACTGCTAGAAGGCCAAATAGTTTTTCAGAGCTAGATGCAGAAAAAAATTATATTCAGTTTGCAACCTGATGGAGGTCAGTATAGATGGACTAATAGAACAAGTCCCACACACTGCTAGAAGCCCAAATATTTTTTCAGAGCTAGATGCAGAAAAAAATTATATTCAATTTGCAACCTGATGGAGGTCAGTATAGATGGACTAATAGAGAAAGTCCCACACACTGCTAGAAGGCCAAATATTTTTTCAGAGCTAGATGCAGACAAAAAATTATTTTTAATTTGCAACCTAATGGAGGTCAGTATAGATGGACTAATAGAGAAAGTCCCACTCACTGCTAGAAGGCCAAATATTTTTTCAGAGCTAGATGCAGATAAAAATTATTTTTAATTTGCAAACTGATGGAGGTCAGTAAAGATGGACAAATAGAGAAAGTCCCACACACTGTTAGAAGGCCAAATATTTTTTCAGAGCTAGATGCAGAAAAAAATTATATTCAGTTTGCAACCTGATGGAGGTCAGTATGGATGGACTAATAGAACAAGTCCCACACACAGCTAGAAGCCCAAATATTTTTTCAGAGGTAGATGCAGCTAAAAATTATTTTTAATTTGCAACCTGATGGAGGTCAGTATAGATGGACTAATAGAGAAAGTCCCACACACTGCTAGAAGGCCAAATATTTTTTCAGAGCTAGATGCAGACAAAAAATTATTTTGAATTTGCAGCGTGATGGAGGTCAGTATAGATGGACTAATAGAACAAGTCCCACACACTGCTAGAAGGCCAAATAGTTTTTCAGAGCTAGATGCAGAAAAAAATTATATTCAGTTTGCAACCTGATGGAGGTCAGTATAGATGGACTAATAGAACAAGTCCCACACACTGCTAGAAGCCCAAATATTTTTTCAGAGCTAGATGCAGAAAAAAATTATATTCAATTTGCAACCTGATGGAGGTCAGTATAGATGGACTAATAGAATGATGTTATGCCCAAAAGATTTTACTTCACTAGGTGCAGTAAAAAAATTGGTATTCTATACACAGGTGGTATATCTTGCAACACAGATAGGCTACTCCACTGACTAACACACTCTGCAATAGGCCAAAAAGGATTAGCTTTGCTAGATTCAGCCAAATTCTGTGAAAAAAACTTGCACAGCACTGGCACAGACCTGCCTGGCAAAAACTGATAGGAACTGATGTAACCTAGTCCTGAAAAGGACTGCAATTACAATTAGTCTTTACTCCCACAATCTATCTAAGAGCACAGACCTGCCTGATAAAAGGCGTAGGAAATGCTGTAACCTAGTCCTTAAAAGGACTGCAATCACAACTATTCCCTACTCCCAAGCTATATGTAGATTTGTGCGAAAATTGGCTTGAAATTAACAAGGTATAGCGCACACAGCAACAGCGGTGCCGTCTAACACGCAGCTGCAGCAGTGAGAAAATGGTGGCGACGGGGAAAATGGCTTGGTCTTATAGGGCAAGGACATGTGACATACACTGCCAATCACACATGCCCTTGCTTGTGTGAAAAAAAGCACTTCGCTCCGTGTGTGCGCTGCTGATAGGCTGACAGATTGCACCTCCCAACTGCAAATGCGGGAAAGAGAAAAAAAAATGGAGATCTTCATTGTTCCTGCAGAGATCCATCCCCTGCCCCTCCCCCCACCCCGCTGTACACTCAAACTGCGTATTAACATTAATTTTCATCATTACTGAGAAAAAATCCAGTTATGATTTTGTTGCACGAACAGTTATCGAACATAACCTCGAACAGCCGAATTTTTCTCAAATCAATCGTGTTCGCCGAACGGCTCGAACACCGCCCAAAACAGCTCGAACTTGAGATTGGTGAACAGTTCGAGTCGAACAACGCTCATCTCTAATGCCCATACACATTGGAGAAAGCTCATCTGCACCTGAAAACTTTGGTGACCTGAGCTAATCATGTCCCACGTCAAGAAGGACATCCTGCCTCTTCCAGAAATGCTGATTTTAGTAGAAGTATCAGGTAAATTGGATTTTTATCAGAGGTCAATGCATATTGAATTTGTGTAATTTTTTTAGGAATTAGTGGAAGTTTAATAAGTTGAATGATTTTCAATTTGCTTCACATGAATCGCCTAGAATAACTGCTACCATTTTACACATTGCAGAAGATTTTATCTGTGCGATAAGGTTCAGATGACTTTAGGCATGGGAGGGGAAGAAGAAGAGGAAGAAGAAGATTTGATACAAATTTTATCAAAAGTATATTATTTTTTGTTTTGGACAACATAACTCACAAAAATGTATTTACTAAAGCCAGTTATTATTTTTTCTGAACTGTAAAAAAAAATAAGTACGAAATGCATATCTAAAAATAATACTGTTATGTATGCAGTATATATATAAATATTGTGACTATATAAACTAGTTTTCTCACACTCTGGTACCATATTTCATAGTCCTATAGGAAATGTTTGTGAATTAATCTTCAAAGGAAAAAAGAGAAAAAAACTAATTATGAATATATCAGTGCCCCCTATATGTCACAAAGATGAAGAAGAAAAAGGTATAACAGTTCATTTTATCATTTTGTAAAATGTCATCTGTTCTGTGTAAAAGCAGCTAAACTTTTCCATTTTTACTTTTATTCTATGATATGGTTTATAATCTACTAAATATATTTATGTGCTGTGTTAATATTGTATATAATTGCATAATGTCAAAAATCAACATACATAATGAGTGTTCTCACCTAATACTTGATAAGTAATAAGGTTACTTTCAATATCACAGTGGCAATAATGTAATCTGTCAGATCAGAGCCTTTTTATCCTTTAATTTGTTCAAAGTCTTTTTCTGCCTGTGATGCTATTCTTTGATGTTACATCAAATGAAAAAAGATTAAAGTGCAACAAGAATTTATCACTGCTGACATATTTGTGACTTAGGACCATCATTTTTTTTCATTTTTTTTTGTCTGTGGCCATAAGCCAGATATCTTCAGAAATTCACTAATGACAGTCCCATGAACATGTTTTCAAAATTTAGTATATTTGTATTTTTTTGTTTTAATATTTTAGCTAGTTGAAATCATTGTATGTGCACAATAATAACACTATTTAATTTACAGGAAGCTAGTAATTTAGTGAGTATTACAAATTGATCACTAAAGTTTTCTCTAATAAGAACATACATGTAAAATTTAATCAAATGTCTTCCAGAAAATATTAATTCATTATGAACTCAAAACTGGAGTGAAAATTGAATGATCCGAATATTATTTTTGCTATGTTGCTATTTATTCTGGGAAACACAGGAAAATATTGAGTATGCCAAACTGCATGAATGATCTGTATTAATGCAAGCCTTTAAATTGATGTATTTTCTTGGCATGATTACTGTATGTGAAAAAGTACATCACAATGTACTGACTGTGATAAACTACATGTCTGATCATAAAAGAGGCAGCAAATCAAAAGTGTACAAGGAATGATCCCACAGGCAATTTTAGAGATATTCTACAGTGTCAACCCTTATTCTGTGCGTATTAAGTAATTAGTATATATTGTTTAAAAGAACAATAAACTGTTCTTGTATGGCTTTTGCTTTTCAATCCCACCTGGAGGTAGAAACATAGAGCAATTATTAAATTTCAACATTCTGCTGGTACCAAGTGATATATCAGGACATTAAAGAACACAATATTATCTTATATCCTGAGAAGCATTAATACTCAAATGAAACTGCAGAGAAATAGTGCAGGTCAGGACCAGAGATGAGCACAATTCCCAAAATTAGTTTAGAGAAGATTTCCTTCATTTGGTCAGGAGATATGATTCAGTTCAAAATTATTTGCCATGTACACTGCTCAAAAAAATAAATGGAACACTTAACAGAATATAACTCCAAGTAAATCAAACTTCTGTAAAATCAAACTGTCCACTTAGGAAGCAACACTGATTGACAATCAATTTCACGTGCTGTTGTGCAAATGGAATAGACAATAGATGGAAATTATTGGCAATTATCAAGACACCCTCAATAAAGGAGTGGTTCTGCAGGTGGGGACCACAGACCACATCTCAGTACCAATGATTTCTGGCTGATGTTTTGGTCACTTTTGCTGTGTCTGTCAACATAGTGTCCAGAGGCTGGAGGCGCTACTAGGAGACAGGCCAGTACACCAGGAGACGTGGAGGGGGCCGTAGGAGGGCAACAACCCAGCAGCAAGACCACTACCTCCGCCTTTGTGCAAGGAGGAAGAGGAGGAGCACTGCCAGAGCCCTGCAAAATGACCTCCAGCAGGCCACAAATGTGCATTCAAAAGTGACCAAAACATCAGCCAGAAAGCATTGGTACTGAGATGTGGTCTGTGGTCCCAATGCAAAAACGTTTAGAAACTGACTCCATGAGGGTGATATGAGGGCCCGACATCCACAGATGGGGGTTGTGCTCAAAGCACAACACCGTGCAGGACGCTTGGCATTTGCCACAGAACACCAGGACTGGCAAAGTCGCCACTGGCGCCCTGTGCGCTTCACAGAAGAAAGCAGGTTCACACTGAGCACATGTGACAGACGTGACAGAGTCTGGAGACGCCGTGGAGAGCATTCTGCTGCCTGCAACATCCTTCAGCGTGACCGGTTTGGCAGTGGGTCAGTAATGTTGTGAGGTGGCATTTCTTTGGAGGGCCGCACAGCCCTCCATGTGCTCGCCAGAGGTAGCCTGACTGCCATTAGGTACCGAGATGAGATCCTTAGACCCCTTGTGAGACCATATGCTGGTGCGGTTGGCCCTGGGTTCCTCCTAATGCAGGACAATGCCAGACCTCATGTGGCTGGAGTGTTTCAGCAGTTCCTGCAAGATGAAGGCATTGAAGCTATGGACAGGCCCACCCGTTCTCCACACCTGAATCCAATTGAGCACATCTGGGACATCATGTCTCGCTCCATCCACCAACGTCACGTTGCATCACAGACTGTCCAGGAGTTGGCCGATGCTTTAGTCCAGGTCTGGGAGGAGATTCCACAGGAGACCATCCACAACCCCATCAGGAGCATGCCCAGGCATTGTAGGGAGGTCATACAGGCACGCGGAGGCCACACACAACACTGAGCCTCATTTTGACTTGTTTTAAGGACATTACATCAAGGTTGGATCAGCCTGTAGTGTGTTTTTCCACTTTAATTTTGGGGGTGACTCCAAATCCATGCCTCCATTGGTTAATAAATTTGATTTCCTTTGATGCTTTTTGTGTGATTTTGTTGTCAGCACATTCAACTTTGTACAGAACAAAGTATTCCATGAAAATATTTCATTCATTCAGATCTAGGATGTGCTATTTGAGTGTTCCCTTTATTTTTTTGAGCAGTGTATTATGCTCTGAGGTCTCGCCAGGCCAAAAAGGAATAATAAAAACAACTCTGGGAAGAGTTTAAGAAAGAATAAAATATTATATTCATCTGTCTGCCCCTCACTTGTCATGCCGCCATGCTTTCACACGTGGTGCTCCATTAGCCTCTTTCCAATGTGTGTTCACTCTTGCACGGGAATGATGACAGAGGGGAAGAACAATGTCAGAAGTGAGTAAAGAGTGATGTCTGTGCTCTATTCTGCACAGTGACAGTGCAAAAATAACAGCGATTTATCTTTAAGCAGCACTGGCTCCTTGAGTACTTTTTACCTGCCATACATTTCTTTATTACATAGATCACAAAAATCGTCATGTGGGACATCCTTTGGATGACTTTTCTGGGATGGTTTTCTTTCACCATAAACATTATCATGATTGAGATTTCTCTCTCGAAATGCGTAGATCCGGTGTCTTCTGATGTTTAGTATCATGTTTTTATATACATCCCGTCTTTAAAGTTTGTCTAATAAATGCAGTTGACATTTGTGGATGCCTGATCACCTGATAATCTTTGCTGCTCGTGTTCATCCAGAACCAGCCTGGAGTTATCCATGCACTGCACCCATTATGGACATAATATATGATGAGATCTGGTATTTCCTATACTGGAAATCTCACTCCAATACATGACTGGAGTAAGATTCCTGATGAGGTACAAGCCAATCATCAGAATCTTCAGATTCATGAAGAGGCATGCACCTCATCATAAATCAGAAGTATCTGACTCCAGCATGACCCCACATCAAGACTGGCGTGAACAAGTCTGATGTAGAGGAATCAGGCGCATACAGCTGATTTGTTGAAGAAAATTCTGAAGTTGAAAATCAGTTCACTACTTGGAGATGGTTGATGTAGCTAATGAGATGTATCTAATGGGAACATGCTAATGTTTGATCAAAAATATTAACATCTTTATATGGAAAAAAATCCTAAACACCTTGTAAAATGTATTAATGTAGGGCAGTTTTATGAACTCCACACAATATAGGGCAATACTGGGTTCAGGAGGTTTTCCAGTCAGTTTATTATATCAAAGTCACTTTTATTAATACTGAAAATAGCTGTCCTTCTTATTCATTGCATTATACTAACATTTATATAATATGGCAAGTGGCAACACTCTATTTCTCCTGTCTTTGACAATTAAAATAACTTAGCCCAGTTATGATCTCCTTGTTTGTTCTTGCTATGCAAATTGTAGAATTGACATCGCTTGGATTTGTTAAGTTTAATAGCAGTATTTAAATCTACACATTTTTAGGTTGTCTTGATTTCTAATAAAATAATCAATGTTCATTAGAAAATTCATTGATTCTAAACTTATCATTGATTTACATAAGCCTTTTGTTTAATTAACTCCTTAAGGATTATGCTATTTTAGATCTCAAGTAAAAAGGATTTTTTTAACTACTTCACAACCTTGGACATATCCATACGTCCTGGTTAGGAAGGGGTTCCTGACCTTGAATGTATGGATACGCCCTGGCGATAGTGTGGGTACAGGAGCTGTTAACGCATGATTGCCACCGAGAGTTCAGCTAGCATGACAACTGACACCTGTGTCTCACAGCCAGGAGCAGTGACACACTGCCCCAGGATTTTTAACCCCCTAAATGCCATGATCAATATTAATCACAACCTTTAATAAGCTGGGAGAGGGAGGGGACTCCCTCTTCGCCCGATCAGCACTTCCAAGACGACATCGCGAGGGCCCGATGTTTGCATTGGTGATCTGAGGTCGTCATAATGACATCTGGGTCATCAAGCTACTGAAAACCTGTTAGACCATGCTCACAGCAAGTCTAAGAGGTCTAAGAGGTCTATGTGGCTTTTGTCAGTGCAGCACTGACAAGTATAAAGCATTGCTGGTGCAATTCAATGCATCATACCTGAAATCAGAATGCCAAAGCGGGAATAAGTAAGAAAGTAAAAAAAAATTAAAAATATTTTTTTATCAAATTACAAAACAATAATATTTAAAAATATATTTTACCAATAAATATGTATGTTTAAGTAAAAAATGAAAAATAAATACAAAAGTACACATGTGATATTGCCGCATCTAGAACGACCCGACCTATAAAACTGTCACACTAATTAACCCCTTCAGTGAACACCGTAAAAAAGAGATAAAAAAAGAGGAAAAAAACATCATAATGCCAAATAAAATGTGGAATAAAATGCATTAAAAACGACAAATGTAAATAAAAATGATATCTCTGAAAATGTCATATTTTGCCACAAAAATCAAGCTGCCATACAGCTCCGTCAGCGGAAAAATAAAAAAGTTATACGTCTCAGACTACAGCGATGCAAAAATAATTAGTTTTTCTATAAAATAGTTTTTATTGTGTAAAGGCGCCAAAACATAAAACAATTATACAGATGTGGTATCGCTGTAATTGTAATGACCCAAAGAATAAAGCTGCTTTATTAATTTTACCACACACGGAACTGCATAAAAAAAATACAATTCCTGAATTGCTTGGTTTTGTTCATTCTGCCTCCCAAAAATCGGAATAGAAAGTGATCAAAAAATGTTATATGACGGAAAATGGTACCAATTAAAAATAAATCAACTCTTCCTGCAAAAAACAATCCCTCACATTACTCTGTCGGCAGAAATATGGAAAATTATAGCTTTCAAATATGCTGATGAAATTTATTTATTTTTTTTAAAAAAAGCATCTTTAAGTGTGTGACAACAGCCAAACATAAAAAAAGGTATAAATGTGGTATCGCTGTAATCGCACCGACCCGAACAATAAAGTCGTCTCATCACTTATACCACATGAGGAATGGAGTAAAAAATAAAATACAAAAGTTCTTCACCTGCTGTTGATTTGTTCATTCTGCCTCCCAATGATCGCAGCAAGGTTCGGCTCACATTTATCCTGCTCTCTACGCTGAACGCTTGCAATGGGGTTTTTGTGTAAATCTCTGAATTACGTGCTTCAAGCAGAAACCACAGCAAAAGATTCCCTATAATGAAGCAGATGGAAGCAATGTGGATGCCATCTGGTCTATGATCCATCGGTGTCCATCTTTTTAAGCATTGAAAGATGGTTACAAGAAGCACCAGCCACCTTCCAGAGAACCATGGACCAGATCCTAAACCCCCAAAAGAGGTACGCAGTGACCTACCTGGATGACATCATGATCTTCAGCCAGGATTGGGGAAGACATCTTAGCAAAGTACAGGCAATATTTGATGCTCTACGAAATGCAGAGTTTTCCATTAGCACGTAGAAATGTGCCATGGGAATGGAGGAAGCTAAGTACTTGGGCTGTGTAATAGGCAGGGGTGAAATAAAGCCCCAAATAAATAAAGTTGACGCAATCCAGAGTTGGCCACAACCCCTCTCACAGAAACAGGTCAGAGGATTCCTGGGCATCATGAGCTATTACAGCCGGTTGATCCCTAACTTCCCCATCATAGCCACCACTTTGACAGAAATTCATAAAGGGACAAAATCGGCTACAGCTAAGTTGTCTCCAGAAGCTGAGATGGCCTTCCAGGAACTGAAGCTAGCCCTGTGTAAACAGCCAATGTTGGTGGCATCGGATTTCTCTAAGGAGTTTGTGGTCAAGACGGATAAGTCAAATGTTCGGCTGTGCGCTGTCCTTCCACAAGAGGTGATCGGTGAAGAGCACTGTGAAGACCCGGGGACTTCCAAGGGAGTAACGCTACTCAGACAACACAGGGTGAGGGTAAAACAGAGTGGCAATACTTTATTGAACCACAAAGTGGACAAAACAGACAGAACAGTCCCAAACAGTCGCAAATACTCAAGATGGTACAACATTACACAGTCTCACATTTCCTTCTCTGCCTGCCTGGGATAGGATAGCTGTGACTTTGGAGACTTCCAGGGCCAACTACCTCAACCAGTGTCCCCCCGCTTCTGGCGGGCCCCCACAGAGAGAATGTAGCAGCAAGCTTAGGAAGCTAGCAGTCCATTGAGGTACAAGGTCAGGAGACCCGAGGGTCCCAACCTGGCCTCTTTGAGAGTTTCCATGGGGCTCTCCTGGCAACTCCAAACAACATATCCATGGGGCCAGGTGACTTCCTCATCCTATGCTGGTCTCCCCAAAATGTATCCATGTCTCTCTGATGGTCAAATGGAGAAGATCCGTATCTTTCCAGTCAGGGCCGATACCCTTAGACTAGAATCATGAAGACTACAAACCTGTGTCTCTTTGGATGCCATGCAATCCATCTGCTTTCCTGAAGGATGTCTCTCATTCTCCTTGTAAAGTCTTTCTGATCCTCCTTGATTCTGTCTCAAGTCTGACTGCTTCAAAAACACATCACTTCTGCTTCTCTGAGCTCATCCCCCTGAATGGCAGAATTGCCCTCACCCTCCCCCTCAAAGCTAAGTGTGCATTAGTGGAGGTATCTTTCTCAGGTCGACCGCATCACCTGCGTCTACATGTGAGACTCCCTGTGTTGAAGGCTCCACCAGATCTTCTTGCAACACTTACACAATAGGCCTAGACGAATTTTGAACAATTGCTAGAGGCTCCTGAGATACTAATGAGATTACTGGAATGCTGGACACTTTACAAGTTAGATTAGTGTACATAAACAGACAAGCAAGCAGAACAATAATAAAACACAGCCAGCAATCTCTAATAAAACACAATAAGGTATTTATCTTGACTTAACAAATCTAATTGTCTGGATAATTAAAATTTTATGCTGTTTCGTCACAAGCGCACCATATTGTATTTAAGACGGAAGCTGACATCCTGTGAGAAGAATTACTCCATAGTGGAGAAGGAATGTTTGGCCATCAAGTGGGCGTTGGACACTCTAAGGTACTACCTCTTAGGTGTAACATCCCTGGTGGCGTGCTTGCATAGTGCACCACCTCCCACCATGCAAGACCGCAATCTTACCTGTCAGTCCAGGCTGCACACTTTTGCTCCAGTACCTGCTCTTTATATGTCTCCTGTCTGCTGGCTTAGGGCGTCGGCGCTGTTGCTTTCTGATTCTTAAAGCTACTGTGTGCGCAGTTCTAATGCGTCCCCAGCCTATTGCTGTGATTCACTGGATACTTAAACCCCCTCCACCCAGTAGGAGGTGCCTGAGCAAAACTTTCTTACAGTCTGTGTTCTGTGCAACTGTTAGTTGTCAGGTCCTGTCCTGACTCTAGTCTGTCCGCCACCCTGGGGGCCAAGTACCCAGGGCCACTACCTGTATCTCTGACTTCTAGTCTGTTTCCGACACCCTGGGGGCTGAGTTCCCAGGCTCGTTCCTGTATCTTGTTCCCAGCCCAGTTTCTGTCTGAACAGTGTCCTAGCCCGTTACCTGTTTGTCTTTATGTTCGAATCTTCCCTTTTCTTGCAGTGTCTGAACCTGCACCTAACTCCAACTCGTTGTCTCTGTAGTTCTGTTTGTGAGTTTTGTGTCCACTCGCTACTTCATTGTAAGTACCTTGTGTGTATCTGGTTCTGCTTGTCCCCTTTCCCTTCCTCCATATCTACCTCCTGTGTTCTAACCATCTTCCTTTATTTTCCAGTCTGTTCCATGTGAACAAAGCCCTGTCCTGTCTGCCTTCACCTTCTGCTCTGTTCTGCTTGGTTACCACACCTGCGGTTCTGCTCCACTCTGCTTGTTTACCGCTCTGGCGGTTCTTCTCCTCTCTGCTTGTTCTCCACGCCTGCGGTTTTGCTCCGCTCTGCTTGTTCACCGTGCCTGTGGTTTTGCTCCGCTTTGCTTGTTCACCGCTTCGGCGGTTAAACTCTTCTCTGCTTGTTTACCTCACCTGCGGTTCAATTCTGCTCTGTTTGTTCACCGCTCCGGTGGTTCCTCTCTGCTTCGCTTGTTTACCGCACCTGCGGTTCTGCTTCGTTCTGCTTGTTCACCGCTCCTGCAGTTTTGCTCCACTCTGCTTGTTCACCGCGCCTGCGGTTTTGCTCTGCTCTGCTTGCTCAACGCACCTGCAGTTTGCTATGCTCTGCTTTTTCACCGCATCTGCGGTTTCGCCCTGCTCTGTTTTCTCACCGCTCCGGCAGTTCTGCTCCGCTTGTTTACCGCATCTGCGGTTTCGCTCTGCTCTGCTGTCCACCACACCTGCGGCTCCGCTCCTGTGTCCCAGTCTGAACTGGTCCCTATCCTACCTGCATTCCTACCTGCCAGTACCAGCCAATCTGCATACCAGCCGTGCCTTCCAGTGCCCACCTGTCTGCATGCCAGCCGAGCCTGCCAGTCCTCTCCTGTCTGCATACCAGCCGTGCCTGCCAGTACCCACCTGTCTTCATACCAGCCGTGTCAGCCAGTACCCACCTGTCTGTATGCCAGCCTAACCTGCCTGTTCCTGCATTCCCTCGTGTGGGTCAACATCTGTGACCGGGGTCTGACCTGGAGTAGCACCTTGTCCCTCTGCTCGGTTCCTCCCTGCTTCACGGAGTTGACTGAGCCGCCGTGCGAGCTTGGTCAGATCAGGTTGATAATTAGTTACGCCCCTCCAGGCACTCCTTGGTTCATGGTACAGTGGGATCACTAATCACTCTCACGCCAGTCAGTCCGGGTGTGAGCGTAACAGTTTGCTCAGGCCATGGTTCCCGTTGAACCCCACGGCCCTTCGCTCTCAGAGACATTTGAAACCTTGTCTGGAGAATACGTGCACCAAGGAAAAATTTTTTTGCAAGCTAAGGCCCAGGCGATTTACGCACCAGCCCAAATGGATCTATCAGCACTCGTTCCTGCGGATCCACCGCGGTACTATGGGGATCCAAAACGAAGCCGTGCATTTGTGGAGCAATGCATGCTGCATTTCAAATTCTATGCTCACTATTTTCCTACCGATCAGGTTAAAGTAGCATTCATGATGTCCTACCTAGCGGGTGATGCCTTAAAATGGATCACCCCCCTATGGGAAGCATGGAATCCTATTGTCTCTGACCAGCAGGCCTTCCTGGTGGCCATTCTAATGGTCTTCGATGACCCTAATCCTGAAGCTTCTGCTAAAGCTTCCCTTACCAATATCCAGGAGCAGCCCCTATGGGTGATGTGTGTAGATAGCCTACCAGTTGTCCTGCCTGAAGAGACTGCTGCCCACACAGAATCCACACAGGATGACAATGCTCCACAGAATACTTCCCTTCCCAACCTCAAGAGGCAGTCCAGATGCGCAAGGCGTAGAGGTAAACCGTCACGCCGTGTTCTGTCCTCCCAAAGACCTCCTGTTCCCCAGCCTTTGGAGCCAGCTATCCGCACAGAGTCCATGAAGGATGACTATGTTCGTCAGGCAAAGCAGAGGCCAGAACTCAGTCACAAAGTTGGATTGCAGTCCCGCTGCGGTTGTTTGGGACCCCCGGACGGTCTTTGTCCAGCGAAGGTTGGAGAATCCCAAGACATTAGGCCTGTGGGAGAGGCTGCCCTTGACGTTAGTGTTTCCTCTCCACAGATGACCATGACTGTCTCCGTGGCAAGTGAAGGCCTCGGATTAACCCGAAGTTTCGGGCTTAAAGCCTTGAAGAGTCAGTGTCTGATTCCCGTCCGACAACTCCAGAAACCGGTTTGGGCATTGTCAGCAGAAGGACGAGCCCTACTCAGAAACAGTCAAAATATGTCTGTACAAATTAAGCTCCAGATTGAAGCATTACACATGAAGAAGTTCACATTTCAGGTGCTGTCTTGTTTACCCACAGGTCATCCAGAGCCAAGAGATCTAGTGCCCGCTCAGATCTGGAGATCCTGCATGGTGTTTCCAGGGAAACTGCTGAGGTGCAAGGGGTGTCCAGTCCCCATATCTTCAGGACAGTCAGCAGTTTCTTCTTCTTCTTCACCAGATCTGCTAGTCGCTGACTCGCTGTGCGCTGAAGTCTCCAAAGGAAGGGAAGCGGAGGCATTGTCCCCACACAGTCTCGATGATTGTACCAATGATCTGGCTTTTGGCACCGCCCCGCCTCGCAGACGTGTCATCTCAGAAACCAGACTGAAGTTGGTCCCTAAGCAAGGATCCTCCATCTTTAACAAATCTGGTAATAAGTCCACCAAGGCGGTGGTTACCTCCAAGTCTCTGCACCCCTCCAACCAGGCGGAGGACCTCCAGTTGCCTACTGAATCCTCCGGGGTGCTATCTGATAACAAATGGAGAGAGACTTTTCTGCACTCTGTACCTGGTACTTCGCCCACTTCATCCAGTAAGCTTGACAAAGTGTACGTCAAGGCAGTGGTTACCCCCGAGTCTCTGCACTTCTCCAACCAGGTGGGGGACTTCCAGTTGTCTCCTGAATCCTCCGGGGTGCTACCTGATAACAAATGGATAGAGACTTTTCTTCACCCTGTACCTAGTACTTTACCCACTTCATCCAGTAAGCTCGGCAAAGTGTACGTCAAAGCGGTGGTTAACCCCAAGTCTCTGCACCCCTCCAACCTGATGGAGGACCTCCAGTTGTCCCGTGAATCCTTTGGGGTGCTACCCAATATTAATACGTGGAGAGAGACTTTCCTGTGTCCTGTTCCTGGTACCTCGCCCACTTCATCTGTTGCTGAGGATGGCCTGATGGAAGGAAGCATCCTAGTTACCAAGATGATGAGACCAGCTTTGTTCCCTCTAGTGGACAGAAGAGGAAATCTTCTTGAGGAGAAGGATCGGCCTCCAAATTCTCTGCAGAAAATCCTTGCTGGCTGGAGGAAGAGGGGGCTTAAAGGGTGGGTACTGTAACATCCCTGGCGGCTTGCTTGCATAGTGCACCACCTCCCACCATGCAAGACTGCAGTCTTACCTGTCAGTCCAGGCTGCACACTTTTGCTCCAGTACCTGCTGTTTGTATGTCTCTTGTCTGCTGGCTTAGGGCATCGGCGCTGTTGCTTTCTGATTCTTAAAGCTACAGTGTGCGCAGTCCTAATGCATCCCCAGCCTATTGCTGTGAGTCACTAGATACTTAAACCCCCTCCACCCAGTAGGAGGTGCCTGAGCAACACTTTCTTGCAGTCTGTGTTCTGTGCAACTGTTAGTTGCCAGGTCCTGTCCTGACTCTAGTCTGTCCGCCACCATTGGGGGGCCTTCAGGATTTTAGCTTCCATGTCGAGCAAAGGCCAGGGAAACTTCATGGCAATGCTGACGCTCTGTTGAGAGTCCAGTTTGATGGCAGAGGGTGCCAAACCCACGGCTTTGGGTAAAGGGTGGGTGTGTAAGATGACATTTATCCCTTGCTCCTGTGTTTTTTTTCTCTTTCTCTATTAAAGTGTTTAAAGCATCTCTTTCACTGTTTTATGGCCTCTGTTCAACATAGGTTTGTTTATATTGCATAGAAAGGCCTGCTCTGATCTTGTGCTAATTGGTTAATTATTCAATGTGGCCAATAGGTGCTAGACTCTAGCAGATATTTCCTATATATTCAGTTCTTGCTAGGGAGAGCATGCATACTGGGCCACGCGTGCAATATATTTTAAGTGCAATATCTTTAAAGTGTTTTTCAGTTATACATGGCAGTTGGACAGGGCAGGAGACTGGTAAGGTGCACAAGACATTCAACAAACATGCTTCTTGGTCAGTTGTACTGCATTATGTATTGGTTATATCACTCTGCTTCTTATATGTTTTAACTTCTGCTTTCTCACAACTTTCCCGCAATTTAACACATTCTGTGCACTCTCTCCACATCAACCCCTCCCTTTGCACCTCTCCCAAGTATAACTCTGTGACTCTACTGACATTTCTTACCCACCCCAAACCATCCACTACCACCATACAGAACACAAAATGTTCATACAAATTGTTGCACCACGTGCTCTCTTTTTTCTCCTTCTCCTAGTCGCTGGTGATATCTCCCCCAACCCTAGGCCTCAACCACTGGTAAGTATATATAACTCTCTTCCAGTTTCATAAAGAAACCCTGCTAATCTTATTAACATTCAGTGCATGCCTTCTCCTAGCGCTTTTCATTGTGCCCTCTAGAAGGCACGGTCAGTGTGTAACAAACTAACTTACATTCACAATTTTTTCTTCTTTAATCCCCTTAACCTTCTGGCTCTTGCAGAAACCTGTATCCAGCAGTCAGACACCACTGCTGCTCTCTTGTTTGATGGGCTGAAATTTTCCTCACTTATGTTTCCTTCCTTTGAAGTCCACACCGTCAGACATTTTTTAAGCCCTTTTCCCTGCGAGTGGCGGTTGTGTATCGTCATCCAGGCTTTTCTTTCCTATTCCTGGATCACTTTGCCACCTGGCTTCCTCACTTTCTATCCAGTGACATCCCCACCATCATCATGAGAGACTTTAATATCCCCTTCTCCAAATCTGCCTCTCATCTTCTTTCTCTAACCTCTTCAGTCAGCCTCTCACAGTTTACTAACTATCCTACCCATGAAGACGGGAATACCCTGGACTTGGTCTTCTCCCATCTCTGTTCGCTGCATAGCTTTACTAACTCCCCTCTACCATTTTCGAACCACAACCTTCTTTGCCTCTGTCAAGAACTCTCTGCGCAACCGGGACACCCCCACTTACCACACTTACACACGTGGTCAAAACTGTTGGTACTCCTTGTTTAATAAAAGAAAAACCCACAATGGTCACAGAAATAACTTGAATCTGACAAAAGTAATAATAAATTAAAAATCTTTGAAAATGAACAAATGAAAGTCAGACATTGCTTTTCAACCCGGCTTACACAGAATTTAAAAAAAAATTAAACTCATGAAATAGGCCTGGACAGAAATGATGGTACTCTCAACTTAATATTTTGTTGCACAACTTTTTGAGGAAATCACTACAATCAAACGATTCCTGTAACTGTCAATGAGACTTCTGCACCCCTCGACAGGTATTTTGGCCCACTCATGAGCAAACTGCTCCAGTTGTCTCATGTTTGAAGGTTGCCTTTTCCAGACGGCATATTTCAGCTCTTTCCAAAGATGCTCAATAGGATTTAGGTCAGGGCTCATAGAAGGCCACTTCAGAATAGTCCAATGTTTTCCTCTTAGCTATTCTTGGATGTTTTTAGCTGTGTGTTTTGGGTCATTATCCTGTTGCAAGACCCATGACCTGCGACTGAGACTAAGCTTTCTTACACTGGGCAGCACATATCTCTCTAGAATCTCTTGATAGTCCTGAGATTTCATTGTACCCTGCACAGATTCAAGACACCCTGTGCCAGATGCAGCAAAGCAGCCCTAGTACATAAAAGAGCCTCATCCATGTTTCACTGTAGGGACAGTGTTCTTTTGTTAATATGCTTAATTTTTCCATCTGTGAACATAGAGCTGATGTGCCTTGCCAAAAACTTCCTTTTTTGTCTCATCTGTCCATAGGACATTCTCCCAGAAGCTTTGTGGCTTGTCATCATGTAGTTTGGCAAATTCCAGTCTGGCTTTTTTATGATTTTTTTTCAACAATGGTGTTCTCCTTGGTCGTCTCCCATGAAGTCCACTTTGGATCAAACAACGACGGATGGTGCGATCTGACACTGATGTTCCTTGAGCTTGAAGTTAACCTTTAATCTCTTTAGAGGTTATCCTGGGCTCTTTTGTTACCATTCGTATTATCCGTCTCTTTGATTTGTCATCAATTTTCCTCCTGCGGTCACGTCCAGGGAGGTTGGCTACAGTCTCATGAATCTTAAATTTCTGAATAATATGTGCTTCCTCAGTTTCTATCCTGTGACATCCCCACCCTCATCATGGGAGACTTTAATATCCCCTTCTCCAAATCTGCCTCTCATCTTCTTTCTCTAACCTCTTCATTCGGCCTCTCACAGTTTATTAACTATCCTACCCATGAAGACGGGAATACCCTGAACTTGGTCTTCTCCCATCTCTGTTCGCTGCATAACTTTATTTACTCCACTCTACCACTTTCGAACCACAACCTTCTTTCCTTCTGTCAAGAACTGTCTGCGCAACCGGGACACCCCCACTTACCACACTTACACACATGGTCAAAACTGTGGGTACCACTTGTTTAATGAAAGAAAAACCCACAATGGTCACAGAAATAACTTGAATCTGACAAAAGTAATAATAAATGATAAATCTTTGAAAATGAACGAATGAAAGTCAGACATTGCTTTTCAACCCTGCTTACACAGAATTTTTTAAAAAACTCATGTTTCAGCTCTTTCCAGAGATGCTCAATAGGATTTAGGTCAGGGCTCATAGAAGGCCACTTCAGAATAGTCCAATGTTTTCCTCTTAGTTATTCTTGGCTGTTTTTAGCTGTGTGTGTTGGGTCCTTATCCTGTTGCAAGACCCATGACCTTCGACTGAGACTAAGCTTTCTGAAACTGGGCAGCACATATCTCTCTACAATCCCTTGATACTCTTGAGACAGAAATCTCTGTCCCTGTTTTGATTTCTGGGAATTGAACTAAATTACCATTCAAGATCCATACCCTTTTCCTCTAATTCTAGATGTATTTAAACAGGTTGTGGGAGCCAAGTTGGATTTAAGGGGAGCTTACAACCTGGTTAGAATCAGAGAAGGGTACGAATGGAAAACAGCGTTTAATACCCCTGAGGGACATTTCGAGAGTTTGGTTATGCCTTTTGGTCTGACCAATGCACCTGCGGTGTTCCAGCATTTCGTAAATGATATTTTTCATCATTTGGTGGGCAGGTTTGTGGTGGTCTATCTTGATGATATTTTGGTTTACTCACCGGATTTTGAGACACATCGGGGGCATGTTAAGCAGGTGATCCAGATATTAAGGGATAGCAAACTATATGCCAAACTAGAGAAATGTGTTTTCACCGTTGAGGAGGTGCAGTTTTTGGTGTACCTGTTGTCATCTTCGGGTTTTCGGATGGATCTGGAGAAAGGTCTATGCTGTACTTGATTGGGACGGTCCCGAGAACCTGAAGGCATTACAGCACTTTCTGGCTTTACTAATTTTTACCAGAAATGTATTCAAAATGATTCAGTAGTTGTGAAACCCCGTACTGATATGACAAGGAAGGGGTCTGAGTTTTCTAAATGGTCGAATGTCACCCAGCAGGATTTTTCCTCACTAAAAAGTTGTTTTGCCACAGCACTTATACTCAGTCAACCCGATGATTCTCAGTCTTTTATCGTGGAGGTTGATGAGTTGGAGGTGGTGGTTGGGACTGTCTTGTCTCAGAGTCCATCTCCTGTAAATGGCATCCATGCGCTTTCTTTTCCAATAAATTATCTTCGGCAGAGAGAAATTATGATGTGGGCAATAGGGAGCTTTTGGCGATTAAATTGGCATTCAAAGAATGGCAACATTGGTTGGAAGGTGCAATCCATCCTATTACTGTTATCACGGACCATAAGAACCTGTCATATCTTCAGTCTGCTTACGTCTCCACCCTAGACAAGCGAGGTGGTGCCTGTTTTTTACTAGGTTTAATTTTGTTGTCACTTTCCGTCCGGGGGTTAAAAATATCATGACTGATGCATTGTCCCAGAGCTTGCCTGGTGGTGGTGACCATGAGAACCCTGCAACAATTTTGCTGAAAGGAATAACCATTTTAGTGTTGTACTGTGACCTGGAAATTGAGGTGTTGGAAGCTCAGGGGGACACCCCTGCCTCCTTCCCTTCAGGTAGATTATTTGTACCATCTAATTTGCGCCGTAAAGTAATTAGCGAACATCATAACTGAGTACTTGCTGGTCATCCAGGTGATAAGGCAAACTCGGACCTCCTTTCTCATTGTTTTTGGAGGCTGGAGTTGCATCCGATGTGGTTGAACAGGTATCTGCTTGCAGTATTTGCACACGTTCTAAAGTATCGCACACCCATCCGTCTTGTCCTCTTCTTCCACTGCCTATTTCAAGCAGGCCATGGACACATGGCCATGTATTTTATTACTGACCTACCAGTATCTGCAGGCAAGACTGTGGTTCTGGTGGTTGTAGATAAGTTCAGTTAAATGGTTCATTTCATCTCATTACTGGCACTTCCGAATGCCTAGACTCTTGCTCAGGCTTTTATTAATGAGATCATGAAGCTTCACGGGGTCCCCTCTGATGTGGTGTCAGATTAAGGGACCCAGTTTGCTTCTAAGTTCTGGAAAGCTTTCTTTTCTCGACTAGGGGTGTAGCAGTTCTTTTCTTCTCCCTTCCATCCTCAGTCGTATGGAAAGACCAAGCGCATTAATCTGAATTTAGAGACTTACCTCAGGTTTTTTGCCTCCGAGAACCAGGAAGATTGGGCATCTTTCTTACTGATGGGCAAGTTTGCTATTAATAATCATTGCCATGAATCTACCGGCATGTCACTGTTTTTTGGTGCATACGGTTTCCATCCACAGGTTGGTACTTTTAGTGGGCGAGGGGCTTCGGGAGTTCCTGAGGAGGAATGTTTTGCTTCTTCACTCTCTTCTGTGTGGCGAGGGGGTTCAGAGTAATTTGAAGATTATGGGAGACAGGTACAAACATATGGCTAACAGGATACGCTCGCCAGGGCCGGACCTAAGAGTGAGTGACTTAGTGTGGTTGTCTACCAGCAATATCAAGTTGAAGGTTCCTTCCTGGAAACTGGGACCTAGGTTTATTGGCCCCTATAAAATAACCGCCGTCATTAACTCTACAGCGTTTCGTATTGAGTTACCTCAGGCTCTTAAAATCCACAAAGTGTTCCACAGGTCTCTGCTCAAAAAATATGTAAAACCTGTTGAGTATTCTTCCCTGCCACCACCCCCATTCATGATTGATGTTATTTTGGAGTTTCAAATTTCGAGAATTGTTGATTCCCGTCTCCAGTGTCGTTCCCTACAGTACTTGGTGCACTGGAAGTGTTATGGTCCAGAGGAAAAGATGTAAGTTTCAGCATAGGAGGTGAATGCCCCTAGGCTGGTTCGTTCGTTCCATGCCTCTCATCCTGAGAAACCTGGTCCTAAGTGTCCAGAGGCTACTCATAGAAGAGGTGTCACTGTAACGGGTGTGTCAGGTTTGGCAGACAGTCTTTCTGGATCCAACTGTAGAAAGGAAATTGCGCTTTGCTCTGCAGGCACCTTCTTGATCTTTTAATCTCTGTAGTGCTGTGATATCCTTCTCCCTCTAGGACCTAGCAGTGACCTCTACCTTCTGCTGCTAATTCACACACCCTTGCTGGATGTTTAAATACCTTCAGTCTCTCCAGAGAGTCGCCAGTGATACAGTGAGTAGGGAAAGTATTCAGACCCCTTTACATTTTTCACTATTTGTTTCATTGCAGCCATTTGGTAAATTCTCAATGAAGTACACTCTGCACCCCATCTTGACTGAAAAAAAACAGAAATGTAGAAATTTTTGCAAATTTATTAAAAAAGAAAAACTGAAATATCACATGGTCATAAGTAGTGTTGAGTAGTGTTGAGCCACCCCCGTAGTGTTCGGGTTCGGTTCGGTTCGTCGAACACCGGGATGTTCGAGGAACTGTTCGTCGAACTGTTCGTCGAACACCTTAGAACACCGTCGAACACCGTTAAAACCAATGGCAGGCAAACAAAAACACATAGAAACACATAGAAAACACCTGCAAAGGTGTCCAAAAGCTGACAAACTGCTCAGAAGACACTCTCTTTAAAAAAGCCGGCCGGCAAATTCAGCAGCGGCATACACCGGTACCCGACAATTTAGACAAGAAAGAATAGAGCATCACACATAGATTAGATAGATAGAAACATGTCAGTCACACATATAAGAAGCACAGTGACAGTGTTGGTTACTGCACTTGTCATTTAGTGTAAAGGATTTATTAAAAAAAATATTAGTGTTTTCATGCACCGTCTCTTTAAAAAAGCCGGCCGGCAATTCAGCATCTGTACCCGACAATTTAGAACAGAAAGAATAGAGCTTCACACATAGATTAGATAGATAGAAACATGTCAGTCACATATATAATAAGTACAGTGATAGTGTTGCTTACTGTACTTGTCATTTAGTGTAAAGGATTTATTTAAAAAAATAATAGTGTTTTCATGCACTGTCTCTTTAAAAAAGCCGGCCGGCAATTCAGCAGCGGTACCCGACAATTTAGAACAGAAAGATAGAGCATCACACATAGATTAGATAGATAGAAACATGTCAGTCACATATATATGAAGTACAGTGATAGTGTTGGTTACTGTACTTGTCATTTAGTATTAAAATAAAGGATTTATTATTAAAAAAATTGGCGTGGGGTTCCCCTTAATTTTAGGCTCTAGCGGAGGTTAAGCAGACGGCTGGGGCAGATGTTTGAAGCCTGGGAAGGGGGTAATACCCACGGAGCTTCCCAGGCTACTAATATCAGCCTCCAGCTGAATACATAGCCTTTACTAGCTATTAAAATGGGGGACCCCCCCAAAAAAATGACGTGGGGTCCCCCCTAATTTAATAGCTAGCAAAGGCTAGGCAGACAGCTGGGGGCTGATATTAATAGCCCAGGAAGGGAGCCATGAATATTGGCCCCCTCCAAGGCTAGAAACACCAGCCGTCAGCCGCCCCAGAAATGGCGCATTTATAGGATGCGCCAATTCTGGCACTTAGCCTCGCTCTTCCACGCTGCCCTGTTGCGGTGGCAGGGGGTAATAGGGTTGGGGTTGATGTCAGCTTATAATGCCAGCTGACATCAAGCCCAGGTTAGTAATGGAGAGGCGTCTAAAAGACACCCCCATTACTAACCCCATAGTCAAAGTTAAAAAAAACACAAACACCCAGAATAAAGTCCTTTAATTGAAATAAAGACACAATCCTTTATTGTTCTAAATTAAACCATACTTACCATCACGCCCATTCCAGCTGAAGCCAACGATCTCCTGCAATAAAAGAAAAATAATAAAGCAACCTCATCCTTACCTTTCCATGGTTCCCACGACAGCTTCAGCTCTGCTACATCGAGATGACAGGCTGGACCGCAGCAGAACGCTGCCATCCAGCCTCTCATCCCGCAGACACTGAGAAGCGCAGGCTTGCTTGCGCTGCTCAGCGTCTCTCTGTGACGACATCCAGATGAGCCGAGTTCATGTCCAATGAACTCGGCTCACCTCATGCACGTCACTGACAGCGTGGGAAAATTCTCCTGCACTCACCGCTTCAGCGTGGGAGAATTCTCACACTGAAGCGCTGAGTGCAGGAGAATTCTCCCACGCTGTCAGTGACGTGCAGGAGGTGAGCTGAGTTCATTGGACATGAGCTCACCTTATGCACTTCACTGACAGCGTGGGAAAATTCTCCTGCACTCAGCGCTTCAGCGGGAGAATTCTCACGCTGAAGCGCTGAGTGCAGGAGAATTCTCCCACGCTGTCAGTGATGTGCAGGAGGTGAGCTGAGTTCATTGGACATGAGCTCACCTTATGCACGTCACTGACAGCGTGGGAGAATTCTCCTGCACTCACCGCTTCAGCGTGAGAATTTTCCCACGCTGTCAGTGACGTGCATGAGGTGAGCCGAGTTCATTGGACATGAACTCGGCTCATCTGGATGTCGTCACAGAGAGACGCTGAGCAGCGCAAGCAAGCCTGCGCTTCTCAGTGTCTGCGGGATGAGAGGCTGGATGGCAGCGTTCTGCTGCGGTCCAGCCTGTCATCTCGATGTAGCAGAGCTGAAGCTGTCGTGGGAACCATGGAAAGGTAAGGATGAGGTTGCTTTATTATTTTTCTTTTATTGCAGGAGATCGTTGGCTTCAGCTGGAATGGGCGTGACGGTAAGTATGGTTTAATTTAGAACAATAAAGGATTGTGTCTTTATTTCAATTAAAGGACTTTATTCTGGGTGTTTGTGTTTTTTTTAACTTTGACTATGGGGTTAGTAATGGGGGTGTCTTATAGACGCCTCTCCATTACTAACCTGGGCTTGATGTCAGCTGGCATTATAAGCTGACATCAACCCCAACCCTATTACCCCCTGCCACCGCACCAGGGCAGCGTGGAAGAGCGAGGCTAAGTGCCAGAATTGGCGCATCCTATGAATGCGCCATTTCTGGGGCGGCTGACGGCTGGTGTTTCTAGCCTGGGAGGGGGCCAATATTCATGGCTCCCTTCCTGGGCTATTAATATCAGCCCCCAGCTGTCTGCCTAGCCTTTGCTAGCTATTAAATTAGGGGGGACCCCACGTCATTTTTTTTGGGGGGTCCCCCATTTTAATATCTAGTAAAGGCTATGTATTCAGCTGGGGGCTGATATTAGTAGCCTGGGAAGCTCCGTGGGTATTACCCCCTTCCCAGGCTTCAAACATCTGCCCCAGCCGTCTGCTTAACCTCCGCTAGAGCCTAAAATTAAGGGGAACCCCACGCCAATTTTTTTAATAATAAATCCTTTATTTTAATACTAAATGACAAGTACAGTAACCAACACTATCACTGTACTTCATATATATGTGACTGACATGTTTCTATCTATCTAATCTATGTGTGAAGCTCTATTCTGTCTGTTATAAATTGTCGGGTACAGATGATGAATTGCCGGCCGGCTTTTTTAAAGAGATGGTGCATGAAAACACTATTATTTTTTTTGATAAATCCTTTACGCTAAATGACAAGTACAGTAAGCAACACTGTCACTGTACTTCATATATATGTGGCTGACATGTTTATATCTATCTAATCTATGTGTGAAGCTCTATTCTTTCGGTTCTAAATTGTCGGGTACAGGTGTATGCCGCTGCTGAATTGCCGGCTTTTCATGTTTCACTGTTGGCACTGTTCCCATCGATTTGGGCAATCACTGTAATGCCACAACCACCATGGCTGTGGCATTACAGTGAGTGGCAGACAATCCCTGCATGATTGGTGCTCTAAATAGCGCCAGACATGCAGGACAAGCTTTTGGTGCACGAACAGTTATCGAACATAACCTCGAACAGCCGAATTTTTTGCAAATCGTTCGGGTTCGTCGAACAACTCGAACACCGCCCAAAACAGCTCGAATTTGAGATTGGCGAACAGTTCTAGTCGAACACCGCTCATCTCTAGTGTTGAGCGAACATGCTCGACACTGCTCGGTACTCGCCCGAGCATCACGCTACTCGGGATGTTCGGCGAGCACCGAGCATTTCTGGGTTACGCGGGCGGGAGCTCGGGTCTCCGCCCTGCATGTTTGGCGCTCTTTACAGAGCCAATGAACATGCAGGGATTGCCAGCCAGTCACTGTAATGCCGCAGCCATGTTGTTTGTGGGCATTACAGTGATTGGCTGGCCGCACAGCGTCACCTCGAGTATTTAAAACCGGGCGCCGCCATCTTGGACACAGTCGCTCCGGATCAGACAGTGTAGGGACAGCGCTGCTGATTTAGGGAGAGATATATCCTGCAAAATAGTTAGTGTAGGGTCTGTAAAGGCTGCCAGATCAAACAAACAGTCCTTCTCAGGACTAATATCCATCCCAGGTATATCAGGCAGGCAGGCAGGCAGGCTGTATAGGAGACGCAGTGGTTATACCAGCAAACGCTGCATTACAGTCCTGTGTGCTGCTCCTGTTGCTGAAATTGCTGGACTTAGCTCCAGGTCCCGGGGGCCAGGAAAAATCCTTTTTTTTAATCTAAATCCTCTTTTTTTTTTCCTCCTTCACAATGTACAAATACACATCTTATTAACCTTTTGGTGCCCCTCCCCCCAAAAAAAAAGTGTGCCTCTGATTTTTCAGACACAAATATATCAGTTGAAAATAGTCTGGTGTAGGCCAGAGAAATAGAAGTGTGGTTTTGCAGTTCTATGGGCCATTTGTATCTAAAAAAAACAGTTTGAGTGTGTCGCTCACTGTTCAGCCGCAAATATATATATATTTTAAAAAGCCTGGTATACACCAGTAAATTATTACTGTGGTTTTGATGTTCCACGGTAAAACATCTCTATTATCCTGTTTTTGGCATTTTTTGCTGTATAAAAATAATAATCGTGTCTCCCTGATTTTTCAGACACAAATATATCTGTTGAAAATAGCCTGGTGTAGGCCAGAGAGACAGAAGTGTGCTTTTGCTGTTCCACTGTAAAAAATCTCTATTATCCTGCTTTTTGCATTTTTTGCTTAAAAAAAAAAAAAAAAAATAGTGTCTCCCTGATTTTTCAGACACAAATATATCTGTTGAAAATAGTCTGGTGTAGGCCAGAGAGACAGAAGTGTGCTTTTGCTGTTCCACGGTAAAAAATCTCTATTATCCTGCTTTTTGCATTTTTTGCTGTAAAAAAAAAAAAAATAGTGTCTCCCTGATTTTTCAGACACAAATATATCTGTTGAAAATAGTCTGGTGTAGGCCCGAGAAATACAAGTGTGGTTTTGCAGTTCCACGGTACAAACCTCGGTATTATCCACTTTTGGGCCATTTGTATCTAAAAAAACAGTTTGAGTGTGTCGCTCACTGTTCAGCCGCAAATATATATATATTTTTAAAAGCCTGGTATACACCAGTAAATTATAACTGTGGTTTTGCTGTTCCACGGTAAAAAATCTCTATTATTCAGGTTTTGGTAGTTTTTTCCGTAAAGAAAAACAGTAGTGTCTCCTGACTGTTGTGACACAAAAATATGTCTGTTGAAAATAGTCTTGTGTAGTGTTGAGCCACCCCCGTAGTGTTCGGGTTCGGTTCGGTTCGTCGAACACCGGGATGTTCGAGGAACTGTTCGTCGAACTGTTCGTCGAACACCTTAGAACACCGTCGAACACCGTTAAAACCAATGGCAGGTAAACAAAAACACATAGAAACACATAGAAAACACCTGCAAAGGTGTCCAAAAGCTGACAAACTGCTCAGAAGACACTCTCTTTAAAAAAGCCGGCCGGCAAATTCAGCAGCAGCATACACCGGTACCCAACAATTTAGACAAAAAGGAATAGAGCCTCACACATAGATTAGATAGATAGAAACATGTCAGTCACATATATATGAAGTACAGTGACAGTGTTGGTTACTGCACTTGTCATTTAGTGTAAAGGATTTATTAAAAAAAATATTAGTGTTTTCATGCACCGTCTCTTTAAAAAAGCCGGCCGGCAATTCAGCATCTGTACCCGACAATTTAGAACAGAAAGAATAGAGCTTCACACATAGATTAGATAGATAGAAACATGTCAGTCACATATATAATAAGTACAGTGACAGTGTTGCTTACTGTACTTGTCATTTAGTGTAAAGGATTTATTTAAAAAAATAATAGTGTTTTCATGCACCGTCTCTTTAAAAAAGCCGGCCGGCAATTCAGCATCTGTACCCGACAATTTAGAACAGAAAGATAGAGCATCACACATAGATTAGATAGATAGAAACATGTCAGTCACATTTATAATAAGTACAGTGATAGTGTTGGTTACTGTACTTGTCATTTAGTGTTAAAATAAAGGATTTATTAAAATAAAAATTGGCGTGGGATCCCCCATAATTTTAGGCTCCAGCGGAGGTTAAGCAGACGGCTGGGGCAGATGTTTGAAGCCTCGGAAGGGGGTAATACCCACGGAGCTTACCAGGCTACTAATATCAGCCCCCAGCTGAATACTTAGCCTTTACTAGCCATTAAAATGGGGGACCCCCCCAAAAAAATGACGTGGGGTCCCCCCTATTTTAATAGCTATCAAAGGCTAGGCAGACAGCTGGGGGCTGATATTAATAGCTCAGGAAGGGTGCCATGAATATTGGCCCCCTCCCAGGCTAGAAACACCAGCCGTCAGCCGCCCCAGAAATGGCGCATCCATAGGATGCGCCAATTCTGGCACTTAGCCTCGCTCTTCCCACTGCCCTGTAGCGGTGGCAGTGGGGTAATAGGGCTGGGGTTGATGTCAGCTTATAATGCCAGCTGACATCAAGCCCAGGTTAGTAATGGAGAGGCGTCTATAAGACACCTCCATTACTAACCCCATAGTCAAAGTAAAAAAAAACACAAACACCCAGAATAAAGTCCTTTAATTGAAAAAAACACACAATTCTTTATTGTTCTAAATTAAACCATACTTACCGTCACGCCCATTCCAGCTGAAGCCAACGATCTCCTGTAATAAAAATAAAATAATAAACCAACATCATCCTTACCTTTCCATGGTTCCCAGGACAGCTCCAGCTCTGCTACATCGAGATGACTGGCTGGACCGCAGCAGAACGCTGCCATCCAGCCTGTCATCCCGCGGACACTGAGAAGCGCAGGCATGCTTGCGCTCCTCACTGTCTCGCTGTGACGGCATCCAGATGAGCCGAGGTCATGTCCAATGAACTCGGCTCACCTCATGCACGTCACTGACAGCGTGGGAAAATTCTCACGCTGAAGCGCTGAGTGCAGGAGAATTTTCCCACGCTGTCAGTGAGGTGCATGAGGTGAGCTGAGTTCATTGGACATGAGCTCACCTCATGCACGTCACTGACAGCGTGGGAGAATTCTCCTGCACTCAGCACTTCAGCGTGAGAATTTTCCCACGCTGTCAGTGACGTGCATGAGGTGAGCCGAGTTCATTGGACATGACCTCGGCTCATCTGGATGCCGTCACAGCGAGACAGTGAGGAGCGCAAGCATGCCTGCGCTTCTCAGTGTCCGCGGGATGACAGGCTGGATGGCAGCGTTCTGCTGCGGTCCAGCCAGTCATCTCGATGTAGCAGAGCTGAAGCTGTCGTGGGAACCATGGAAAGGTAAGGATGAGGTTGGTTTATTATTTTTCTTTTATTGCAGGAGATCGTTGGCTTCAGCTGGAATGGGTGTGATGGTAAGTATGGTTTAATTTAGAACAATAAAGAATTGTGTGTTTATTTCAATTAAAGGACTTTATTCTGGGTGTTGTGTTTTTTTTAAATACTTTACTAGAAATTCATGGCGGTCATGTCTAATACTGGCGTGACCCCATGAATTTTGGGCTTGGGGCCAGCTGATAATACCAAGCTGGCCCTAACCCCTTTATTACCCAGTGAGCCACCGCACCAGGGCCCTGGATGAGTTGGGTACAGCGCCAGAAGATGGCGCTTCTATGAACGCGCCATTTTCCGGGGTGGCTGCAGAATGCAATTTGCAGCGGGGGGGGGGCCCAGAAAGCTTGGGCCTCCCTGCGCTGCAGATTCCAGCCCCCAGCTGCCTAGTTGTACCTGGCTGGACACAAAAATAGGGCGAAGCCCCACGTATTTTTTTTTTAAAAATTTCATGAAATTCATGAAATAATTAAGAAAAAAAGGCCTTCCCTATATTGTTGTGTCCGGCCAGGTACAAATAGTCAGCTGGTGGTTGGGGGCAGCCCGTTCCTGCCTGCTGTACCTGGCTGGACACAAATATAGCGCGAAGCCCCAATTCAATTTTTTTTAATTATTTCATGAAATTCATGAAATAATTAAGAAAAAAAGGCCTTCTCTATATTGTTGTGTCCGGCCAGGTACAAATAGGCAGCTGGTGGTTGGGGGCAGCCCGTTCCCGCCTGCTCTATCTGGCTGGACACAAATATAGTGCGAAGCCCCACTTCAATTTTTTTAAATTATTTCAGGAAATTCATGAAATAATTAAAAAAAAATTGACATGGGGCTTCGCACTATATTTGTGTCCAGTCAGGTGCAGCAGGCAGGAAAGGGCTGCCCCCAACCACCAGCTGCCTATTTGTACCTGGCCGGACACAACAATATAGGGAAGCCCTTTTTTTCTTAATTATTTCATGAAATAATTTAAAGAAAATTGACGTGGGGCTTCGCCCTGTTTTGTGTCCAGCCAGGTACAACTAGGCAGCTGGGGGTTGGAATCCGCAGCGCAGGGAGGCCCAAGCTTTCTGGGCCACCCCCGCTGCAAATTGCAGTCCGCAGCCAACCCGGAAAATGGCGCGTTCATAGAAGCGCCATCTTCTGGCGCTGTACCCAACTCATCCAGGGCCCTGATGCGGTGGCTCACTGGGTAATAAAGGGGTTAGGGCCAGCTTGGCATTATCAGCTGGCCCTAAGCCCGAAATTCATGGGGTCACGCCAATATTAGACATGACCACCATGAATTTCTAGTAAAGTATTTAAAAAAAACACAACACCCTGAAAAAAGTCCTTTAATTGAAATAAACACACAATTCTTTATTGTTCTAAATTAAACCATACTTACCATCACGCCCATTCCAGCTGAAGCCAACGATCTCCTGAAATAAAAGAAAAATAATAAAGCAACATCATCCTTACCTTTCCATGGTTCCCATGACAGCTTCAGCTCTGCTACATCGAGATGACAGGCTGGACCGCAGCAGAACGCTGCCATCCAGCCTGTCATCCCGCAGACACTGAGAAGCGCAGGCTTGCTTGCGCTCCACAGTGTCTCTCTGTGAGGGCATCCAGATGAGCCGAGTTAATGTCCAATCAACTCGGCTCACCTCATGCACGTCACTGACAGCGTGGGAAAATTCTCCTGCACTCAGCGCTTCAGCGTGGGAGAATTCTCACGCTGAAACGCTGAGTGCAGGAGAATTCTCCCACGCTGTCAGAGACGTGCAGGAGGTGAGCTGAGTTCATTGGACATGAGCTCACCTTATGCACGTCACTGACAGTGTGGGAGAATTCTCCTGCAGTCACCGCTTCAGCGTGAGAATTTTCCCACGCTGTCAGTGACGTGCATGAGGTGAGCCGAGTTCATTGGACATGAACTCGGCTCATCTGGATGCCGTCACAGAGAGACGCTGAGCAGCGCAAGCAAGCCTGCGCTTCTCAGTGTCTGCGGGATGACAGGCTGGATGGCAGCTTTCTGCTGCGGTCCAGCCTGTCATCTCGATGTAGCAGAGCTGAAGCTGTCGTGGGAACCATGGGAAGGTAAGGATTATGTTGCTTTATTATTTTTCTTTTATTGCAGGGGATCGTTGGCTTCAGCTGGAATGGGCGTGATTGCAAGTATGGTTTAATTTAGAACAATAAAGAATTGTGTCTTTATTTCAATTAAAGGACTTTATTCTGGGTGTTTGTGTTTTTTTTTAACTTTGACTATGGGGTTAGTAATGGGGGTGTCTTATAGACGCCTCTCCATTACTAACCTGGGCTTGATGTCAGCTGGCATTATAAGCTGTCATCAACCCCAGCCCTATTACCCCACTGCCACCGCTACAGGGCAGTGGGAAGAGCGAGGCTAAGTGCCAGAATTGGCGCATCCTATGGATGTGCCATTTCTGGGGCGGCTGACGGCTGGTGTTTCTAGCCTGGGAGGGGGCCAATATTCATGGCACCCTTCCTGGGCTATTAATATCAGCCCCCAGCTGTCTGCCTAGCCTTTGCTAGCTATTAAAATAGGGGGGACCCCACGTCAATTTTTGGGGGTTCCCCCATTTTAATAGCTAGTAAAGGCTAGGCATTCAGCTGGGGGCTGATATTAGTATCCTGGGAAGCTCCGTGGGTATTACCCCTTCCCAGGCTTCAAACATCTGCCCCAGCCGTCTGCTTAACCTCCGCTAGAGACTAAAATTATGGGGGATCCCACGCCAATTTTTTTTTAAACAAATCCTTTATTTTAACACTAAATGACAAGTACAGTAATCAACACTGTCACTGTACTTCATATATATGTGACTGACATGTTTCTATCTATCTAATCTATGTGTGATGCTCTATTGCTTCCATTCTAAATTGTCGGGTACAGATGCTGAATTGCCGGCCGGCTTTTTTAAAGAGACGGTGCATGAAAACACTATTATTTTTTTTAATAAATCCTTTACGCTAAATGGCAAGTACAGTAATCAACACTGTCACTGTACTTCTTCTATGTGTGACTGACATGTTTCTATCTATCTAATCTATGTGTGATTCTCTATTCCTTCTATTCTAAATTGTCGGGTACAGATGCTGAATTGCCGGCCGGCTTTTTTAAAGAGACGGTGCATGAAAACACTAATATTTTTTTTTATAAATCCTTTACACTAAATGACAAGTACAGTAATCAACACTGTCACTGTACTTCTTATATATGTGACTGACATGTTTCTATCTATCTAATCTATGTGTGATGCTCTATTATTTCGGTTCTAAATTGTCGGGTACCGGTGTACCGCTGCTGAATTGCCGGCTTTTCATGTTTCACTGTGAGCACAGTTCCCATCGATTTGGGCAATCACTCTAATGCCACAACCACCATGGCTGTGGCATTACAGTGAGTGGCAGACAATCCCTGCATGATTGGTGCTCTAAATAGCGCCAGACATGCAGGACACGCTTTTGGTGCACGAACAGTTATCGAACATAACCTCGAACAGTCGAATTTTTTGCAAATCGTTCGGGTTCCTCGAAGAACTCGAACACCGCCCAAAACAGCTCGAATTTGAGATTGGCGAACAGTTCTAGTCGAACACCGCTCATCTCTAGTCTTGTGTAGGCCCGACATCCCAGTGTGGTTTCGCAGTTCCACAGGTCAAATCGCTGTACTATCCAGTTTTGGGCCTTTGGTATCTAAAAAAAAAGCAGCTTGAGTGTGTCGCTCACTGTTCAGCAGCAAATATCTCTATTTAAAAAAGTGTGGTATACCCCAGTAAACAATAACTGTGGTTTTCCTCTTCCACGGTTCTAATCTACTCTTTATTACCCTTTTTACATTGATAGTGCAAGTGTAAGCTATTTTACTTCATTTACAATGGGCAAGGCGCGTGGCAAGGGACATGGAAGTGGACGTTCTGGTGATGGTTTGTGCAGAGGACGGGGCCGTGGCCAAGGTGAAAATGTGCGACAACCAACAGCCACATCTTCTCGCTCCCACTTCTTGACCGAATTACTAGGGAAGCACAGAACAACACCAGTATTGAGAACTGATCAGTGTGAACAGGTTATTAATTGGATAGCAGACAATACTTCCAGTTCCTGGGCACCACCACCTCCGGTCTGTCTTCCACACGGTCAACCCTTAGTAGCCGTGAGTCTCGACCGCATACTCCTCCTCACCCTGATGCTCCTTCCTCCCACCATGCCGAGTGTCGTCAGACAGCAAGTGATCCCACACTTGGACACTCTGAAGAGCTGTTCACTGGTCCATTTCCATATTTGGGCCCCTCGCCTGATACGCTTGAAGTGGTGGAAGAGGAGATCCCATGTTGCGATGCCCAAATATTTGAACAGCCACGGCCACAGGAAGTCGACGTTGGCAATCTGTCACAAGAGGTGGACGATGACGAGACACAATTGCCAGGAAGTGAGGAGGAGGATTGTGGTGTGCAAGTGGAAGAGGAGGAGGTGGTGGATGATCTAGTAACTGACCCAACATGGAAGGAGGACATGCAGAGTGAGGCCAGCAGCACACAGGGGGAGGGAGGCAGAGTACCCCAACAGGCAGGAAGAAGCAGTGTGGTGGCCGCAGACAGAAGGCAGGCAACCGTTCCCCGTAACACCAACACGAGGGACATTGCCAGTACAAGCGGTAGATCTTCCAGAGTCTGGAATTTTTTTAAAGACTCTGCTGATAACCCCAAAAAGGCCATATGTTCAACCTGCCATGCCAGCATCAGCAGGGGTGACAAAACTACCAGCCTGACCACCATCAGGCACATGGCAGCAAAGCACCCGACTTTGTGGGGCGAAACCCAGGGTTCACGACCAGTGTCAGCGGGTGTCACCACTTCTTCTTCCACTGTTGTGCATGCAATAGAACCCCCTGTTGTGTGTGCAAGGCAATCCCCTGTCCATACTGCATGTAAAGATGCCCCCTCCTCTAAGTCTTCACTTGTTATGGCAGTTTCTCAAGAAACAGCATCAACGTCCACGTCCACGTCCCACCGCAGCGTTCAATTGTCCATATCCCAGACTTTTGAACGAAAGCTGAAATTCACAGCTAATGCCCCACAGGCCACAGTCCTAAATTTGCACATTTCACGACTGCTTGCATTGGAAATGCTGCCTTTTAGGCTGGTGGAGACGGAATCCTTCCACAATCTTATGGCGGTGGCCGTCCCTCGGTACTCGGTCCCCAGCCGACACTATTTTGCCCGGTGTGCCATCATCGCACTACACAAGCACGTGTCCCAAAGCATCTGCCGTGCCCTCAACAACGCAGTTACTGGGAGAGTCCACCTGACAACGGACACGTGGACAAGTGCTTGTAGCCAGGGACGGTACATCTCTCTGACGGCACACTGGGTAAACATAGTGGAAGCCGGGACCCAGTCGGACCTTGGGACGGAACACATCCTCCCCACACAGAGGATTGCGGGCCCTATGTCAGTCAGAGTTGCCCCCACAGTGTACAGCTCCAGCGCATCCTCCTCCTCCTCATGTTCAGCCTCCATCTCAGATATCACCACATCAGTTACAAGCTGGAAGCATTGTAGTACTGCCTCCGCCAAGCTGCAACAGGCTGTGCTGAAACTCATAAGCTTAGGTGATAAACCTCACACTGCTTGTGAGTTGTGGACAGCTGTGAAAGAGCAGGCAGATCTGTGGCTGAGACCGCTGAACCTACATCCCGGCATGGTCGTGTGTGACAATGGCCGTAACCTGGTGGCGGCTCTGAGGTGGGGTGAGATCACACACGTTCCATGCCTGGCTCATGTGCTTAACCTCGTGGTTCAGCGGTTTCTTAAATCGTACCCCGAGTTGCCAGATCTGCTCGTGAAAGTACGCCGCCTGTCAGCTCATTTTCGCAAGACGGCTACAGCTTCCGCCGCCCTTGCTGTGTTGCAGCAGCGTTTGCAGCTTCCGGCACACTGACTGGTGTGTGATGTCCCCACATGTTGGAACTCTACCCTCCACATGTTGCTATGGATTTGTGAGCAGAAGAGAGCAGTTGTGGAGTACCAGCTGCAACAAGGCCGTCGATATTCGGGTCAGACTCCACACATAAGACCTCAGGAGTGGACCTGGATGTCTGACATATGTACCATCCTGACAAACTTTGAGGAGGCCACCAAGATGGTGAGTGGCGATGACGCCATCATTAGTGTTAGCATCCCACTTGTCTGTCTTTTGCAATGCTCTCTGCAGAGAATTAAAGAGGAGGCATTGCAGCCAGAGTATGATGAGATGGATCAAGAAGCCGTAGCGGGCGATTACACACAGCCCAGCCTCATCTCATCCCAACGTGCATTGGGGGACAATGAGGGAGAGGAGGAGGAGGAGGAAGAACAGGAGCTGCTATCATGCGTTGTAGACGGTAGTACCTGTACAAGTGTCATACCGTTGGTTCAGCGTGGGTGGCCTGAGGACAGGAGGGAGGAGGAAGAGGAGGAGGAGGAGGAGAGCATGGTCAGTCGTCATCTTGGTGAGGACACGGATATCTTGCCCGTTAATAGTCTGGCACGCATGGCTGACTTTATGTTACGCTGCCTAAACCGTGACCCTCGCGTTGTCAAAATGTTGGGTGACAGTCATTACTGGTTGGTGACACTTGTAGACCCCCGCTACAAGGAGAACTTTCACTCTCTTCTTCCTGAGGTGGAGAGGTCTACAAAAATGGGGCAATACCAGAAGGCCCTTGCTGCAGAACTCTTAAAAAAATTCCCATCTGAACACGCTAGCGGCAGAGGTCACAGTTCGTTGCCCAACCAAGGCGTACAGGCGAGAGAGATGCAACTCCAATCCAGCAGAGGCAGGGGAACACTGTCAACGTTCTGGGACAGTTTTCTGACACCCGCCCAGCTTACAGGCCCTGAGGCGCGGGGTACTCTCACAAGGAGTGGAAAGTTTCAAAAGATGGTGAGGGAGTACCTAGCCGATCGCACCAGCGTCCTCCGTGATTCCTCTGTGCCTTTTAATTATTGGGTACCCAAGCTGGACTCTTGGAATGAACTCGCTCTGTACGCCTTGGAGGTCTTGGCCTGCCTTGCCGCTAGCGTGTTATCGGAGCGTGTTTTTAGTGCCGCTGGGGGAATTATAACTGATAAGCGCACTCGCCTGTCAACTGACAATGCTGCCAAGCTGACCCTTATCAAAATGAACAAGGGCTGGATTGAGCCAGACTTCTCATCACCACCAAATGACAGCAGAGTAACATAAAGTCAAATCCACTGTGTTATTTCGGGAGGTGAATTCACATGCACCGCTTCACACACACATGGGTATACGCTTCCTCGTTTCGGCTGTTTAATCTTCTTCTCCTTATCCTCAGCCTCCACCACCACTATACCACCAGGGTGCCAGCATTGCAAGTTCCTCCATCCTAATTTTTGGCAGCTTTTGCTGGGAAAGCATAAGCAAATACCATGGGACACCCACTCCCCAATAATAGGACTTATGTTTGTAATATGCTGTACTGCATGGCTCTTGTAAGGGGCATTGCAAGTTGCTCCGTCCTAATTTTTGGCAGCTTTTTTCTGGGAAAGCATAAGCAAATACTATGGGAGACCCACTCCCCAATAATGGGACTTATGTTTGTAATATACTGTACTGCATGGCTCTTGTAAGGGGCATTGCAAGTTGCTCCATCCTAATTTTTGGCAGCTTTTGCTTGCAAGGCATAAGCAAATACTATGGGACACCCACTCCCCAATAATGGGACTTATGTTTGTAATATGCTGTACTGCATGTGACGCGCCCCCTGGGCCGTGTGTACACATGTGTGGGATACCCGGTGCCGGGTCTCTGGGGTCTGTAGTCTCCGTGGCGGTGACCCGGTCCCGTGGCTCAGGCTGGTCAAACCAGTGGCAACCTTTCTTAGGTTTTGAGGTTAATTGTCCGACTGCGCCACCCGTGGATTGCGGTCAGGGAGTACCACCGCTGCGAGGCAGACCGCTGAGGCTGTTGTTGTGTGCGCAGCATAAAATGGGATAACTCCCCTCTGGAGGAGTATAGCCTCAGGGCAGTGAGTGTGGTTGATGGGGGTGATGGTGCACGAGCGCAGCAGGAATGACTCAGAGTCTTTGCAGTGCAGTTCAGGGTCTTTACTGATGATTATAAGGTAGACCCTCCTGGGAGTACTGGCTAGCATAAGAGGCCTGGTCAGTCTGTGAGCAAGCAGGAGTTCCCCTGGCCAGGTGGAATTGTAGGCCTCTCCGTCTGTCTGCACTCTTCCTGGCTACCTTGCTGTAAGCGGGTAGAAGTAGCCCACGTCACTGAGCGTACCGTGTAGTGCTCACCCGTATGGCTGGTGACTTGGGGCCTTCTGTTAGCCTCCGCTCCACGACGGCGGTGCTGGTCCCTTGCTTGTGACTGAGCCTCCGGGCTTCTATGGCCAGAGGCCCTGAAATCCCCTGCCGGCTGGTTTCTGCTGCTGGATATATAAGTCCTCACAGCTTCGGACTCCTGTGTCCGTTTCCTATTGTCTTCTGCCAGGGCGAGCTCTGCTCAGCTTCCAGCCCCTGGTCTTTAGCTCCTAGCTCCTACAGAGCTCCTTGCTGTTACTTTCCCTTGCTCTCACTCTGACTCTGACTGTTCTCTGACTCACTCAACCCCGCCCCAGATCCAGTTTATAAGGGCAGAATTCTCCCCTCCCAGGATTGGGGCAGGAGGATGTTGCATGTTTAAGGGATCCTGACCAGGAAACCTCCCACTTGCTCTCCGACGTAATATCTCTATTACTGTGGTGACCAGACCCCTGGGGTGCCACACATGGCTCTTGTAAGGGGCATTGCAGTTCCTCATAATTTTTGGAAAGCCTTCCATTCACTGCTTAGGCCAACAGTGCACGGGAGACCCAGTTGCTATAAATGGAAAAAAAGGTTTAGTTAACGCCCTCTGACCTCCATGTCATTTCCAAGGGGCATTGGAGTGGCTCGAAATTTTTGGTAGGCATTGCACTCACTGTATGCCCTATAACTGTGTAGCCAAACCGCTCCTTTTGTTACAGAAACATATCCTACAAGACATATCTGGTTGACTGGCCTGATATTGATGTGAATGGTCCCTGTTCCTCCTGCTCTTTCTCCTTTGCCACTACCTCATCCATGATTTATCACCTGAAGCTTTGTTTTAATGGGAGTCATAGAACTTGGATAGTAGCAGCAAAACATCCAGCAATCCTCGGAGGAGGTAGGATATGCGTCAAAACGCTGACCACCTCAGGCCTAGCCACTACTACATACATGCGCTTGCATTACAACAAAACAAAGCAGATGCTAACTTCTATCATCCTCATCATGCTCCTCATCTTAGCACTCTCAACTCCCCTGATGGAGAAGCCAGGGCCCACCGGAGGAGTCTGATAGTCCGGTGGGCTCGGCCAATGCTGCCCTAAAGCAGGCCAGGCTAAGAAAAGTGTGGGAAAGGTTACCGGGACAAATAGGGGTGGCTGGGGACCGAGTATGGACACCCGGCCACCCCCCTGGAGGCTGGGGAGCAAGCGGGGACACCCGGCCACCAGGAGGCTGGGGACTGAGTATGGATACCAGGCCGCCGACACAGCCATGGCGTGGTGGCCAGATTCCGCCTCCACATGCCTAAAATGCCCAATTTAAAGTGCAAGCAAGCAAGCAGTATGGTATTGCAGCCTGGGGGTGGGTGGGTGGCAGGCAGCATACTTGAGCTTGTATTGCAAGGAATGGGGGAGGTACAATTGAACACTGCCCTGGGACTAGAACTTGCATGGGGATAGTTGCAAGTCTACATCTTCTGATGCGGTAAGGATCTCTTATGATGGGCACACTTTTAGACAGTGACCTGGGAGTGAGAGATGCTTCCAGGGGTCTTCCCCATGCTGCTCCCTTGTCTTTTCAGCACTTTATGCATGTGTCACACAGCACATGGCCAGATAAGGTTGTAAAATGTTAAAATGACATTTCACGGTGAATGCATTTGTCATAGTTGAAAGCAATACAAAACTAATACAAAACTGCAAAAACGCATAAAAAATGCTACTTGTGAACATAGCCGAAGGTGTGGAGGAGTATTTTTGTTTTTGGTCATTTATTTTAACTTATACACAAGTCTCTTCCCTGGAAAGGATGTTCCTTAACTATTGTTGAGCATTCCGATACTGAAATATCGGGTATCGGCCGATATTCGCGGTATCGGAATTCCGATACTTAATTCCGATACTTTTACAATATCGAATACCGGAATCGGAAGTTCCCATAATGCCTGCGCTCTGCAGTGTCTCTGAAGTATGACAAGCTGGATGGCAGCGCTCAGCTGCGATCCAGCCTGTCCTCAGAATGCCATCCCAGCGTGGGAGAATTCTCCTGATCATTTAAAAGCCGGCGGGCGGTAAAAAGCCACTGGCTTTTAAACAATCACACAGCCCCATACTGCTTCCCCGCACGTCCGCTCCCCTCGCCACCTCCCATCCCGATCGTAAGTTAGGACCGGGCGGGGAGCGCAGCACCAAGGAGCGGGGAGCGAAGGACCCGGGCGGGGAAGCCGGCAGTGAAAAGACTTCACCGCCGGCTTTCCCGTTCTGTGCTGCGCTTTCCCGCCGGTTATTTCAAATGAACAGCTGAGGTATCAGGTGATGCTGATCAGCTGTTCATTTGAAGTAGCCACGGTGCCCTCAGAGGGTTCATGTGAGTTCATGCTTGACTGCATTGCATGAACTCACATGAACTTTCCCACGGCCGCACAGGTCAGCCTCACCTCCCAGACGATCAGCCCGTCATGATTCGTGTGTGTGGGTGTCTGTGCGTGTGTCTGCGAGTGTGTGCGGGGTGTCTGTGCGTATGTCTGCGAGTGTGTGCGGGGTGTCTGTGCGATGTCTGCGGGTGTGTGCGCTGTCTGCGGGTGTGTGCGGTGTCTGTGCAATGTGTGCGGGTGTGTGCGGGTGTGCGCGGTGTCTGTGCGATGTCTGCGGTGTCTGTGAGATGTCTGCGAGTGTGTGCGGTGTCTGTGCGATGTCTGCGAGTGTGTGCGGTGTCTGTGTGATGTCTGCGGATGTGTGCGGTGTCTGTGCGATGTCTGAGAGTGTGTGCGGTGTCTGTGCGATGTGTGCGGGTGTGCGCGGGTGTGCGCAGTGTCTGTGCGATGTCTGCGGTGTCTATGAGATGTCTGCGAGTGTGTGCGGTGTCTGTGCGATGTCTGCGGGTGTGTGCGGTGTCTGTGCGATGTCTGAGAGTGTGTGCGGTGTCTGTGCGATGTCTGCGGGTGTGTGCGTGCAGGCAGACATAGGCCGATGTGACACTACTACTCCCATCGGCCTATGTCTGTCCCCTGTCCACTTGTGCCAGCAGGATCAGCTCGATGGGAGCAGTAGTTCCCATCAGCCTGATCCTGCTATTTAAATTGCCCTACTGTGTCCCCAATAAATTTTAAATACATGTCATTGGAAGCCAGTGGTTGCCTAAAATAAATTAGTTCATACATTACCTGTCCCCGCCGATCGCCACCTAAAATAAAGTAAAAAATAAAAAACTTCACCTATACTCACCTAGACACCTAATTCCCCGAAGCCATCGATCTCCTGTAATAAAATATAAAATAATAAACCACAACCTTATCCGTACCCCTCCGTAGTAGTCCACGAGTGTCCCACGATGATCTAGAGTTTAGAGCAGCCACATAGAATGTGACCGCTCTGAACCGCTGCCGCCGCTAGAATGATGGGGCCGTAAAGCAGCCCCGTCATTGCATAAGCGGGTTCGCCGGAGTTCAGGCAGCGCTGCTCCGGTTAGCTCCTTTACGGCCCTGCTGTATCGTGAGAAATTCCCACGGTACAGCAGTGCCGTAAAGGAGATCTCCGGAGCTGCGCTGCCTGAATGCACTCCGGTGACCTCAGTCAGTGGCTCCCGCTGCCGGGAGCGGACGTGTTCCCGGCAGTGTGAGCTTACAGCAGCCATGCACAGCTGTCACCATCTCCAGATGAGACAGCTGTGCATGGGAGATCAGCGCAGGAACGTGGACAGGTAACTATTTTTTTTTAGTAAACTAAGAATGAAATAAAATTGTGTGTTTAATTTCAAATAAATAATTTTTTTCTAGGTGTAGTGTGTTTTTTCTTTTTAACACTTTTTAGGTTAGTAATGGGGGTGTCTTATAGATGCCCATCATTACTAACCTGGGCTTCATGGAAGCTGGCGCTGACATGAACCCCAACCCTATTACCCCCTGCCACCGCACCAGGGCAGCGTGGAAGAGCGAGGCTAAGTGCCAGAGATGGCGCATCCTATGGATGCGCCATTTCTGGGGGGGCTGATGGCTGGTGTTTCTAGCCTGGGAGGAGGACAATATTCATTGCACCCTTCCTGGGCTATTAATATCAGCACCCAGCTGTCTGCCTAGCCTTTGCTAGCTATTAAATAGGGGGTACCCCACGTCATATTTTGGGGGGGTCTCCCATTTTAATAGCTAGTAAAGGCTAGGTATTCAGCTGGGGGCTGATATTAGTAGTCTGGGAAGCTCCGTGGGTATTACCCACTTCCCAGGCTTCAAACATCTGCCCCAGCCGTCTGCTTAACCTCCGCTAGAGCCTAAAATTAAGGGGGATCCCACGCCAATTTTTTTTTAAATAAATCCTTTATTTTAACACTAAATGACATTTGAGGAGTTAATAAAGATGAAGTCCCTAAATTATTATTTATTTTTTAATTAATTTTTCCCAAAAATTTTGACGTGGGCTTTGCCATATTTTTGTATGCCAGCCAGGTACAGCATCAAGCTTCTATGATCGCGCCATTTTCCGGGGTGGCTGCCGACTGCAATTTGCACCGGGGGGGGGGGCAGAAAGCTTGGGCCTCCCTGCACTGCAGATTCCATCCCCCAGCTGCCTAGTAGTACCTGGCTGGACACACAAATAGGTAGAAGCCCCACGTATTTTTTTTTTTAATTATTTCATGAAATTCATGAAATAATAAAGAAAAAAAGGGCTTCCCTGTATTGTTGTGTCCGGCCAGGTACAAATAGGAAGCTGGAGGTTAGGCGCAGCCCGTTCCTGCCTGCTGTACCTGGCTGGACACAAATATAGTGTGAAGCCCCACGTCAATTTTTTTTTAATTATTTCAGGAAATTCATGAAATAATTAAAAAAAAATTGATGTGGGGCTTCGCCCTATATTTGTGTCCAGCCAGGTACAGCAGGCAGGAACGGGCTGCGCCCAACCACCAGCTGCCTATTTGTACCTGGCCGGACACAACAATATAGAAAAGCCCTTTTTTTAAAAAATTATTTCATTAAATAATTTTAAAAAAATTGACGTGGGGCTTCGCACTATATTTGTGTCCAGCCAGGTACAGCAGGCAGGAACGGGCTGCCCCCAACCACCAGCTGCCTATTTGTACCTGGTTGGACACAACAATATAGGGAAGCCCTTTTTTCTTAATTATTTCATGAATTTCATGAAATAATTAAAAAAAAAAATACGTGGGGCTTCGCCCTATTTTTGTGTCCAGCCAGGTACAACTAGGCAGCTGGGGGCTGGAATCCGCAGCGCAGGGAGGCCCAAGCTTTCTGGACCCCACCCGCTGCAAATTGCAGTCCGCAGCCACCCCGGAAAATGGTGCGTTCATAGAAGCGCCATCTTCTGGCGCTGTAACCAACTCATCCAGGGCCCTGGTGCGGTGGCTCACTGGGTAATAAAGGGGTTAAGGCCAGTTTGGCATTATCAGCTGGCCCTAAGCCCGAAATTCATGGGGTCACGCCAATATTAGACATGACCACCATGAATTTCTAGTAAAGTATTTAAAAAAAACACAACACCCAGAAAAAAGTCCTTTAATTGAAATAAACACACAATTCTTTATTGTTCTAAATTAAACTCTACTTACCATCACGCTCTTTCCAGCTGAAGCCAACGATCTCCTGCAATAAAAGAAAAATAATAAAGCAACCTCATCCTTACCTTTCCATGGTTCCCACTAGTGTTGAGCCACCCCCGTAGTGTTCGAGTTCGGTTCGGTTCGTCGAACACCCGTGTGTTCGCCGAACTGTTCGTCGAACTATTCGTCGAACACCTTCGAACACCGTTAAAACCAATGGCAGGCAAACAAAAACACATAGAAACACATAGAAAACACCTTCAAAGGTGTCCAAAAGCTGACAAACTGCTCAGAAGACACAACTAACACATGGAAAAGTGACAAGTACATATAGTCATGCGAAAAGAAAAGAGGTGGAGGAGTAAAAGGAGGGGGAGACACAGATATAGGCATGTCATGCCCTTCTAAAATCCAAAAAGTGAGAAGCCGAGACGGCCAGTCCGCTCCTGCCCGTGCCACCTCCGTGTCGCCGGGTTTGTGCCAGAGCCGCGGTGAACCCTGACGGCCAGCCCCCCTCTCCCAATACTGGTGCCTGTCCGCTGGTGGGTCGAGAGAGCCCCCCTGTGGTGGAGGCAGCTCTAAGCTTTTTAATTTAAATTGTCCCTCTAATTTGAATGAATACACTTTAAATCCATTTACAAGGATCTATTGGAGGGCAAGTCTCATGCCAGCAGCCGCGTAATTCCAGCTCCAGTAGCGTCCACTAAAGCTGCTGCAGTTAAAAAGCTTTTATAAGGATCGAGCTCGGCTGTCCACCGCAAGGCATCCTAGTGCCAGTCCCAGCCCCTATGCCTTGGGGTGCCTCCTGATGCTCTTCACTAAGTATCCCGTGGTCCCGAAGCATTTCCTTTGAAAAAATTAAGTGTCCAAACTACAGGTGGTGTAGCTTGCTTAACAGCAGGGATAATCCGCTGACTAGCAGACACTGCTACTAGGCACAAAGTATTTCCTGGGCTAGATGCAGTTAAAAATTTGTAAGTAGATACTCTCGTTGGATGCTGAGAAAGCATTCCATAGAGTCTCCTGGCACGCCATATATGATTCTCTTAAAAAGCTTGGGGTAGGGGTCTAGGGGACCCTTTTATAGCCAAAATCACGGCCCTGTATCACAATACGTCACCTAGGCTGAAGATAAATGGAACTGTAGCACCGAGGGCTCGGTTGCTACAGACGTATTGCACCTCACCCAGAGGTGTGATATCTCACTCTCAGATAAGGATGGAGTGTGGATCAGGACCCGACACCTGCATGCATTACACCACATTGCCGTGGGGCAGGGCGACCAATATGCCCCTGAGATGGGCACGACAGTCCCTGTCCCTGGCTGGAGTGGGGGGAGGGAACACTGAGGAAGGGGAACCCTGCAGTGCAGGAGCAGGGAGGAAGCAGTTCCTGGGTGCATTGAGAAGGGAGTATAAAAGGTGGGCACCATCTTAGTTCAGTGCAGAGAAGTCTGAGCAGAAGTGGCAGGGAGCAGGGGCTCTGCATGAGCTCTGCTCCGGAGGCGGGCCTAGTAACAGAGGCCCAGGCCTGCAAGAGGGAGAAGGAAGGAAGAGGAGCGGAGAAGGCTCCAGGAACGAGGAATGAAGGGATCCCAGGGGTGCGGACGGGCGAGTCGCCACCGCACGCCCGAATCCACCTGCGTGGAGGGGTCAGGCCAAAGGGGGAGACCGGTCCCCGAACTAGTGGAGGCAGGAAACGACCCTCAGCTAGAAACCGAAGGCTCTGACATTTTATGTGGCGCATCCCCTTGCTCCACCCGCTAGGAAGGCACCACATAGGGTCAGGGAAACTGGCGCCAAGTTTACCAAGAGGAGGCCCGAGGCAGCCGGACAGAAGTGTTGGTAAGAAAGGCCAGACAAAGGACACACAAAGGGGGTCCTGTGAAGCGCTCCAAAGTTATCTGGGAGTTGTCTGAGCCCCTCACCTGGTGAGCACAGTACGACGTGGGCAGCCGTTACCTGCAGACGTGGTCTGGATAATAAGAACTGTGAGTAAAGGCCCTGAACTGCATCACTGACTCCGTGTCGTTACTGCTGCTGCCCTGCACCATCACCCCCATCCTCCGCATACACTGCCCTGAGGCTATACTCCTCCTGTGGGGAGTTATGCTACGCTCTGCTGCACCCACAACACCAGCCTTAGCGGTCTGCCCTGTAGCGGCGGTTCACTCTGACCGCAATCCACGGGTGGCGTAGTCGGACATTTAAACATCAAAACCACATAAATAGTTCCGCCACTGGTTTGACCGCCCTGAGCCACGGAACCGGATTGCCGCCACGAAGACTACAACCACCAGCATCCACCAAAAAGGGTCCGGCTCCGGGTGTCCCAAGGCCCAGGGGGTGCGTCAGAACATTTTCATCACCTTTCACAATCACCAATGGGACAAGGCAGGGATGTCCTCTGTCCCCTCTCTTATACATCCTAGTGACGGAGCACCTGCTCTCATCAATTCGCCATAACCCCAATATTAGGTGGATTGAGGTGGGAGGCACCGAGTACAAGTGCTCTCTATTTGCTGATGATGTCCTAGTATATATCACTCAATCACATATATCCATCCCTGCTGTTATGGCTGAAATAGATCACTTTGTTACATGGTAAAATTTTAAAATCAATGCAGCGAAGTCTGAGGCCCTCGATGTCTCCCTCCCTAAATCCATATAGGATTCCATCCAGTCCAACTTTCCCTTTGCCTGGCCCTCACAGGGTATCAAATACTTAGGAATTCCTATTCATAGAGACCTCTCCCATCTATGTTATCTTAATTTTGGGCCCTTTATTGAACAATTCCATACAGACCACGGTTGGCAAGTTGGAACTGTGAGATTCACTATGTGCACCACTGGTATTTTGTGGAAAAGCACATGTAAGATTCTGCAACAGTCTCTGCTGATACTCCTGCATGCGTGCATCCCTTTCTATGGCAGGAATAATTTCTGCAAATTTACTTTTGTACCGGGGATCTAACAGTGTGGCAACCCAGTAGTCAGGATTATTTCTAATTCTCACAATTCGAGGGTCATGTTGCAGGTAGTGCAGCAAGAAGGCACTCATGTGTGTTGCGCATCCAGGAGCACCAAGTCCCTGTTGTGTTGGTGGCGAGGTAACAATCATGCTTCCTTCCTCTGTCCTCTCCCCCCAACCTCGCACAACAGAAATGTGATCAAGGTCTCCCTCATCTGATGAGTCTTCCATCAGTTCGTCCTCCACTTCTTCCTGGGCTCCTGCACCTTCCTCACTAGTTTGGCTGCTACCATGTTCCCTGGTAAAATCATCTCCCCCACCCTCACATGCCTGCCGCCCTGGTGCTGCCGACCGTCTGGACCTTGCAGATGTTAGCCCTTCCGCATACAACTCCTCCTCCTCTACTTCCTCCACCTCCTCTTGTGCCAACACCTGACTCCGAATTCTGTTTAACATGTGCTCCAGCATGTAAATCACCGGAATAGTCATGCTGATAATGGCATCGTCAGCACTAAACATCTTCGTCGCCATTTCAAAACTGTGCAGAAGGGTGCATAGGTCCCTGATCTGAGACCACTCCTCCAGCGTGATTTGCCCCACCTCTGAATCTCGTTGGCCCAGGCTATACGTCAGAACGTATTGCACCAGGGCTTGTCGGTGCTGCCACAGTCGCTGCAACATGTGCAGAGTTGAATTCCACCGGGTAGGCACATCGCATTTTAGCCGGTGAAGTGGCAGGCCCAACGACTTCTGTAGAGATGTAAGTCGCTGAGCTGCGGGATGCGAACGGCGGAAGTGAGCACACAGCGACCGTGCCCTCTGCAGAAGGCCATCTAGTCTGGGATAGTGGGCTAAAAATTGCTGGACAACCAGGTTCAACACGTGAGCCATACAAGGCACGTGTGTGACATTGCCCCGGCGAAGGGCCGCACCCAGGTTTGCAGCATTGTCGCACACGGCCTTCCCTGGTTTCAGGTCCAGTGGAGACAACCATTCATGAAATTGGTTCTCCAGAGCTGACCACAACTCCTCAGCTGTGTGACTCACATTTCCCAGACATTTCAATGTAAAAACCGCCTGATGACGTTGAGCCCTACTGCCAGCATAGTAAGGAGGTGTGCAGGATCCCTTCTGCGCAGTTAGAAAGCTTGTGGCATGACCAGACAGGCTTTGGGTGCAGGTGGAAGACCGAGAGGAGGTTGAGGAGGCAGAAGCAGTGGAGGAAAAATGACATAAAGAGGATTGACGCACAACTCGTGGGGACGGCAAGACTTGGACAGCAGCCCCTTGTCCTGCTGTCACCATAGTTACCCAGTGCCCAGTCAGCGACATGTAACGCCCCTGTCCATGCCTACTCGTCCAAGTGTCTGTGGTGAAATGCACCCTGTCACACACAGAGTTTCTCAAAGAAGCGGTGATGTTGTGTGCGACATGCTGGTGGAGCGCAGGCACACCTTTCTTTGAGAAGTAGTGCCGACTGGGCATCTGGTACTGGGGCACTGCGACGGACATAAGGTCTCGAAAATCCTCTGTGTCCACCAGGCGGAAAGGCAGCATTTCTGTAGCCAAGAGCTTGCAGATGGTGAAATTCAACCTCTTAGCTTTCTCATGGCTAGGAGGAAATGGTCTTTTACTTGTCCACATCTGAGGGACCGAGGGCTGGCTATTGTGCTTAGACGGGGTTGATAAGGGTGTCCCCGGCAAACTGCCGGTCTGTGAGGAAGATGCAGGCGGACATGTTAGGTTGCCTTGATCCAAAGGTGGTGCTATCGATGTCGGACAGCGCTCAAGACCAGCTGGTGTTACCACCTCCAAAGAAAATGATGACCTGCCAATCACGCTGGCTGTTGCGGGTAAAGAGGTGGCAGGTCTGCGCCCCAAAACAGGTGTGACTGCTGTCCCCCCAGTCACAGAGGATGAAGAGGCCGCGGATGCACAAGATATGGCAGACGGTGGTTGGCCCGGCCGGCTAGACCGCATTGTAGCACACTGAGCTTCCCACTGCAACTTATGCTTCATGTCCATGTGCCGGTTCATGCATGAAGTACTCAAACTATGTATTTTTTGGCCTCTACTTAGCTTTTGCTGACAAATGTTACAGATAACACGAGTTGGGTCATCTTTATCGATCTGAAAAAATGCCCAGGCTATGCAAGGCTTAGCACCCATGCGACCTGAAGAGCCACCACGACTTGTGGTGAGAGGCAGAGTTGTGTTTGAGGATGCAGTTGTTGACGTGCTTCCAGTACTACGTCTCTGTCCAGGAAGGCGCAACCTGACCTCGTCGTCACTAGCATCTTCCTCCACCTCCTCTGCTGACCTCATCTCTTGGCTGACTGTGGGTTGACAGTAAGTGGGATCTCCGACCTCATCATCATCACCCTGTGCGTTATCACACCCGTCGTCCTCAGAGCCAACCTGTTCCTGCCCTGACAAAAAACTAAAGTTGTCGCTCCAATCAGGTATTTGAGTCTTATCATCGTCTTCCTCATTGTCTCCACCAACAGGAGTTACAGTTTGGGAATGAGGGTCTACATTATGGTCAGAACCTTCTGCGTCTGGTCCTGGATCCGACTCATAAAGATTCTGGGCATCAGTGCAGATCATTTCCTCGTCTGGATTCACAGAAGCGCTGGAGTCGACCTCTGATTCCCAGGCTATAGTATGAGTAAACAGCTCTGCAGACTCAACCATCTGTTCTACCTCATACTCAGACGGGCAGCTGGAGATTTGGGAGCTGTGAGGAAGCAAGTGCGATTTGGGTGACACCTTTGAGGACTGGAGTATTTGTGATGTTGAAGTTGATGTGGAGGAGAGCCCACTTAAAGGAGCACTTGATATCCGTTGAAGCACCTGCTGTTTTTGTGCCTCATCTGGAATTTGTAGCGATTGGCGTGGCCGTAAGAAAGGGATCTTATCACATTGTCCGCTAAAAGAAGTAGACATTTTAGTTTGACTGGAAGATGGTCTTTCTTCTGCACCTACCCCACGGACACAACCTTTTTTCCACTTCCCAACACGCCTATTCCCCTTTCCACCAGCAGCAGGCCTTTTTCCACTCATTTTGGTGGTTAACTAATTCACAACTCTGGAGTTGTTTGCACAAAAAAACAATGGATGGTAACCGAGCAGAGCTGAGTGGCCAAACTGTGGTATTAGGCCAAAACTATTGGCTGGGTTAGATGCAGAAAAAAATTATTTTTAATTTGCAACCTGATGGAGGTCAGTATAGATGGACTAATAGACCAAGTCCCACACACCGCTAGAAGCCCAAATATTTTTTCAGAGCTAGATGCAGAAAATTTTTTTATTCAATTTGCAACCTGATGGAGGTCAGTATAGATGGACTAATAGACCAAGTCCCACACACTGCTAGAAGCCCAAATATTTTTTCAGAGCTAGATGCAGAAAAAAATTATTTTTAATTTGCAACCTGATGGAGGTCAGTATAGATGGACTAATAGACCAAGTCCCACACACTGCTAGAAGCCAAAAATATTTTTTCAGAGCTAGATGCAGAAAAAAATTATTTTTAATTTGCAACCTGATGGAGGTCAGTATAGATGGACTAATAGAACAAGTCCCACACGCTGCTAGAAGCCCAAATATTTTTTCAGAGATAAATGAAGAAAAAAATTATTTTTAATTTGCAACCTGATGGAGGTCAGTATAGATGGACTAATAGACCAAGTCCCACACACTGCTAGAAGCCCAAATATTTTTTCAGAGCTAGATGCAGAAAAAAATTATTTTTAATTTGCAACCTGATGGAGGTCAGTATAGATGGACTAATAGACCAAGTCCCACACACCGCTAGAAGCCCAAATATTTTTTCAGAGCTAGATGCAGAAAAAAATTATATTCAATTTGCAACCTGATGGAGGTCAGTATAGATGGACTAATAGACCAAGTCCCACACACTGCTAGAAGCCCAAATATTTTTTCAGAGCTAGATGCAGAAAAAAATTATATTCAGTTTGCAACCTGATGGAGGTCAGTATAGATGGACTAATAGAATGATGCTATGCCCAAAAGATTTTACTTCACTAGGTGCAGTAAAAAAATTGGTATTCTATACACAGGTGGTATATCTTGCAACACAGATAGGCTACTCCACTGACTAACACACTCTGCAATAGGCCAAAAAGGATTAGCTTTGCTAGATTCAGCCAAATGCTGTGAAAAAAACTTGCACAGCACTGGCACAGACCTGCCTGGCAAAAACTGATAGGAACTGATGTAACCTAGTCCTGAAAAGGACTCCAATTACAATTAGTCTTTACTCCCACAATCTATCTATTTAAGAGCACAGACCTGCCTGATAAAAGTCGTATGAAATGCTGTAACCTAGTCCTTAAAAGGACTGCAATCACAACTATTCCCTACTCCCAAGCTATCTGTATATTTGTGCGAAAATTGGCTTGAAATTAACAAGGTATAGCGCACACAGCAACAGCGGTGCCGTCTAACACGCAGCTGCAGCAGTGAGAAAATGGTGGCGACGGGGAAAATGGCTTGGTCTTATAGGGCAAGGACATGTGACATACACTGCCAATCACACATGCCCTTGCTTGTGTGAAAAAAAGCACTTCGCTCCGTGTGTGCGCTGCTGATAGGCTGACAGATTGCACCTCCCCACTGCAAATGCTCGAAAGAGAAAAAAAAATGGAGATCTTCATTGTTCCTGCAGAGATCCATCCCCTGCCCCTCCCCCCGCCCCGCTGTACACTCAAACTGCGTATTAACATTAGTTTTCATCATTACTGAGAAAAAATCCAGTTATGATTTTGGTGCACGAACAGTTATCGAACATAACCTCGAACAGCCAAATTTTTCTCAAATTGTTCGTGTTCGCCGACCGGCTCGAACACCACCCAAAACAGCTCGAATTTGAGATTGGCGAACAGTTCGAGTAGAACAACGCTCATCTCTAGTTCCCACGACAGCTTCAGCTCTGCTACATCGAGATGACAGGCTGGACCGCTGCAGAACGCTGCCATCCAGCCTGTCATCCCGCAGACACTGAGAAGCGCAGGCTTGCTTGCGCTCTTCAGTGTCTGGCTGTGACGGCATCCAGATGAGCCGAGGTCATGTCCAATGAACTCGGCTCACCTCATGCACGTCACTGACAGCGTGGGAAAATTCTCCTGCACTCAGCGCTTCAGCGTGAGAATTTTCCCACGCTGTCAGTGACGTGAATGAGGTGAGGTCATGTCCAATGAACTCAGCTCACCTCATGCACGTCACTGACAGCGTGGGAAAATTCTCACGCTGAAGCGCTGAGTGCAGGAGAATTCTCCCACGCTGTCAGTGACGTGCATGAGGTGAGCTGAGTTCATTGGACAGAACTCGGCTCATCTGGATGCCGTCACAGAGAGACACTGAGGAGCGCAAGCATGCCTGCGCTTCTCAGTGTCTGCGGGATGACATGCTGGATGGCAGCGTTCTGCTGCGATCCAGCCTGTCATCTCGATGTAGCAGAGCTGAAGCTGTCCTGGGAACCATGGAAAGGTAAGGATGAGGTTGCTTTATTATTTTTCTTTTATTGCAGGAGATCGTTGGCTTCAGCTGGAATGGGCGTGATGGTAAGTAGAGTTTAATTTAGAACAATAAAGAATTGTGTGTTTATTTCAATTAAAGGACTTTTTTCTGGGTGTTTGTGTTTTTTTTTTTAACTTTGACTATGGGGTTAGTAGTGGGGGTGTCTTATAGACGCCTCTCCATTACTAACCTGGGCTTGATGTCAGCTGGCATTATAAGCTGACATCAACCCCAACCCTATTACCCCACTGCCACCGCTACAGGGCAGTGGGAAGAGCGAGGCTAAGTGCCAGAATTGGCGCATCCTATGGATGCGCCATTTCTGGGGTGGCTGACGGCTGGTGTTTCTAGCCTGGGAGGGGGCCAATATTCATGGCACCCTTCCTGGGCTATTAATATCAGCCCCCAGCTGCCTGCCTAGCCTTTGCTAGCTATTAAATTAGGGGGGACCCCACGTAATTTTTTTGAGGGGGTCCCCCATTTTAATAGCTAGTAAAGGCTAGGTATTCAGATGGGGGCTGATATTAGTAGCCTGGGAAGCTCCGTGGGTATTGCCCCCTTCCCAGGCTTCAAACATCTGCCCCAGCCGTCTCCTTAACCTCCGCTAGAGACTAAAATTAAGGGGAACCCCACGCCATTTTTTTTTAAATAAATCCTTTATTTTAACACTAAATGACAAGTACAGTAATCAACACTGTCACTGTACTTCATATATATGTGACTGACATGTTTCTATCTATCTAATGTATGTATGATTCTCTATTCCTTCTATTCTAAATTGTCGGGTACAGATGCTGAATTGCCGACCGGCTTTTTTAAAGAGACGGTGCATGAAAACACTATTATATTTTTAAATAAATCCTTTACACTAAATGACAAGTACAGTAATCAACACTGTCACTGTACTTCATATATATGTGACTGACATGTTTCTATCTATCTAATCTATGTGTGAAGCTCTATTCTGTCTGTTATAAATTGTCGGGTACCGCTGCTGAATTGCCGGCCGGCTTTTTAAAAGAGACAGTGCATGAAAACACAATTATTTTTTTAAATAAATCCTTTACTCTAAATGACAAGTACAGTAAGCAACACTGTCACTGTACTACATATATATGTGACTGACATGTTTCTATCTATCTAATCTATGTGTGAAGCTCTATTCTTTCTGTTGTAATTGTCGGATACCGGTGTATGCCGCTGATGAATTGCCGGCTTTTCGTGTAATACATTCTACATTATTCTTAGTTGTTTTACTTCATGTAGAAATAACATTCCGATATTTGTGTCCCATTGACTTGCATTGGTTTCCGGTATCGAAATCGGCGATATCGGATACTTTTTGGGTATCGGTCCGATCCAATCCGATACGATATTTCCTGATATCGGAAGGTATCGCTCAACACTATCCTTAACATATTTCACAGGAAAAAAGTTTCACTTTCGTTTTTGAATGTTTTATTGTGAGCCCGTAAAAGTGGCTTAATACCTCTGACCACGTTGTTGACAGCAGTGACCTGGGGGTCAGAAATGCTTCCTGGGGCGATCCCCATGCTGTCCCCATGTAATTTAAGCACTGTCACTATCGTTTTGGGCACTTGTTAGGCTTTTAAAAGACTGCCGGGGGTGCCACCGAAAAAATGCTCGAGTCTCCCATAGACTAACATTGGGCTCGTTGCTCGGGTCGCGCACCCGAGTATCACGGCGAGCTCGGCCCGAGCTTCGAGCACCCGAGCATTTTAGTGCTCGCTCAACACTAGTCATAAGTATTCAGACCATTTGCTCAGTATTGAATAAAAGCACCCTTTTGAGCTAGTACAGCCATGAGTCTTGTTGGGAATGATGAAACAAGTTTTTCACACCTGGATATGGGGATCCTCTGCCATTCTTCCTTGCAGATCCTCTCCAGTTCCGTCAGGTTGGATGGTGAATGTTGGTGGACAGCCATTTTCAGGTCTCTCCAGAGATTCTCAATTGGGTTTAGGTCAGGGCTCTGGCTGGGACAGTCAAGAATGGTCACAGAGTTGTTCTGAAGCCACTCCTTTGTTATTTGAGCTGGGTGCTTAGGGTCATTGCCTTGTTGGAAGGAGAACCTTCAGCCAAGTCTGAGGTCCAGAGCACTCTGGAAGAGGTTTTCATCCAGGATATCTCTGTACTTGGCCGCATTCATGTTTCCTTCAAATGCAACCAGTCGTCCTGTCCCTGCAGCTGAAAAATACCCCCATAGCATGATGCTGCCACCACCATGTTTCACTGTTGGGATTGTATTGGGCAGGTGATGAGTAGTGCCTAGTTTTCTCCATACATACCGCTTAGAATTATCACCAAAAAGATCTATCTTCATCTCATTAGACAAGAGAATCTTATTTCTCATATTCTGGGAGTCCTTCATGTGTTTTTGAGCAAACTCTATGCAGGCTTTTATATGTATTGCACTGAGGAGAGGCTTTCGTCGGGCCACTCTGCCATAAAGGCCCGACTGGTGGAGGGCTGCAGTGATAGTTGACTTTCTGGAACTTTCTCCCATCTCCCTATTGCATCTCTGGAGCTCAGCCACAGTGATCTTGGGGTTCTTCTTTACCTCACTTACCAAGGCTCTTCTCCCATGATTGCTCAGTTTGGCTGGACGGCCATGTCTAGGAAGACTTCTCTAGGTCCCAAACTTCATCCATTTAAGGATTACGGAGGCCACTGCGCTCTTAGGAACCTTGAGTAATGCAGAAATTTTTTTGTAACCTTGGCCAGATCTGTGCCTTGCCACAATTCTGTCTCTGAGCTCCTTGGGCAGTTTCATTGAGCTCATGATTCTCATTTTGTCTGACATGCACTGTGAGCTGTGAGGCCTTATGTAGACAGGTGTGTGCCTTTCAAAATTAAGTCCTATCAGTTTAATTAAACACAGCTTGACTCCAATGAAGGAGCACAACCATTCCAAGGAGGATCACAAGGAAATGGACAGCGTGTGACTTAAATATGAGTGTCTGAGCAAAGGGTCTGAATATTTATGACAATGTGATATTTTGTTTCTTCTTTTTTAATAAAATTGCCACAATTTCTACATTTCTGTTTTTTTTTCAGTCAAGATGGGGTGCAGAGTATACTTTAATGAGAAAAAAATGAACTTTTTAGAATATACCAAATGGCTGCAATGAAACAAAAAGTGAAAAATTTAAAGGGGTCTGACTACTTTCCGTACCCACTGTAGCTCTATTTTCCTCTGTACATGCTTGTAGCGCTAATAGACGGCTAGTGTCTTATTGGAGTTCCCTTGGAGGATAATTGGCGTGATCTCTCTTGTGTCTTCTCAAGCTAAGTGTATTCCCTTGCCTTGTTACCTGTTCATCTTTAGTTGCAGTGGGGGCTGACTAGTGCTCAACCCATCCCCTCCCTATCCAGGACCTATTGCTAGGGGCAATAAGGGATTAGTTTTCCTGCTCGGCGATAGGTGCGGGACCTATTTACTGACTTTAGGGGAGTCAGGGTGTTGCCAGTTCTGCCAAGCGGTCTCCACTCCCCCTTTTTTTAGTGTATGGGCTTCCTCCCCCCACTTCCCATTGTTGTGCACTTAGTCCTTCCTTCACCTTGCGTGATACCTCCGTCTCCAAGACTTCTCTCGTGCTGCATCAGTTCTCTGCACCAGATGATCTGACTGTTACCTAGCCCCCACATCTTCAAGTGCGCTATAAAAACCCATCTCCTTAAACAAGCCTACTACCTCAACTAACTTTCCCCTGTTCCCTCCTTCGAAATATTATTCAGAATCTTCGCCCTCCTATTCATATGTCTCCACACCCTCCATGCACACGATAACTGCACTTTATACTTGATAATTGCACTTAAACATACTGGCTAATGACTGGATCATTCAGCTTTATATGAAAATCCCTGTTTATTGTAATTGCTGGACCTGAAATAACAAGCACTTTTCACCAATTGTGTCCCCCTATTCCCTTGTAGATTTTAAGCTTGTGAGCAGGACCCTCACTCCTAATGTAATTGTTTAAACTGTCTTACCATGTATTGAATTTATTGTCTGTATATGTCCCTGCTTAATTGTAAAGTGCTGCGGAATATGTTGGCGCAATATAAATAAAAATTATTATTATTTAATTATTATGGCAGCTGGACAGGTCCTTGAGGGGAGATATGTATCATCGAGGTTGGTAGCTTCGGTGATGTAAATCCTTGAAAGCATGCACCAGCACATAAAGTGCTGAGAGTGTTAATATGGCATATCAGGGTCGGGTTTTACCCATAGTCAAAGAGCAGTCAAAGAGATGGCTGGGAGTGACTGCTCACATACCCCACCCCGGGGCTTAGTTTGGCAGTTAAAATGGAGACAAAGTATCTCATTTAGTGCCTGTGACTGGAGGTGTGGAGACCTCCAGTGTGTTTGTTTAATAACACTGTAAAAATAACCTTGGCACTCAAAAAGCTCTGCTTAAGGAAATTTATTGCAGTCCATATTAATACACAGTGAACACATACGTTAACGTTTCGGTCTAAACGACCTTCTTCAGTTGACTGAAAAAATGGACAAATAAAGAAAAGAAAATACATAAACAAAAGAATACAGAATATCTGTCAAAAAAACCCGTATATAAACATATGCAAAAACACACAGTGTTACAAATCTACGGAGGACAGGGTAATGGGGTACAGGGGAATAGGGAAACAAATAGAGGGCAACACAAAAGGGGGAGAGGAGGAGGGAAAAGGCCATTTTTAGTGTAAGACCTACCCGTAAACTCGTGTCAATGGTATAAGGGAGGATAAGCTGGAGGAGTCAACTAGGACAGCCTGGAGGGAGAACAGTATATATGTATGATGCTAGGGCAATGGCCATACTGGAGGCAGAACGATATACATATAAAGCATATAAAGCAAATGGCCAGTCTGAAAAGAAAGGGTAGGAAGGGTAGGAAGACCCGGGCATATACCTGCTGAGGAGCTCACAGGGACTCAGGACCGGCAGTGCGGCATCCACCGCTAGATGCTGTGACCTGGAGTGGGAGGGAGGGCATTTAAATACAGAGAAGGATGATTGGAGAGCCAATCATCTGCGAGAGCGCTATATTCCGCGATTGAGCATGTCCGGAAGTAACGTGAGACACGTGACCGCTTTTTGAGTGCCAAGGTTATTTTTACATGTGACAGGGCACGGTCCCTTCTTGAGCACCACATTAGGGTGTGCAGCTATTTTTTTGTATTTACTGTTATACCGGTCTGCTGGCACCCCTAAGGGGATATGTCCTCTTCCACATTCTCTTATAATGCAGAGGAAACCAATTCTATCTTGGCCCGTACCTGCGTTTCTAGCGACTTCCGCCATGTGCCTCCGGGCGAGGTGAGAGGACGGAATTTGGAGAAGGACCATCGACAATTGGTAAATCTGGAACTGCACTGCACAACGCTCACTGAATATCTGCGATTACAGAGAATCCCTAGGGGTCTCAGGGTCCCTCTTAGACCCACGCTTTTCTCTGATCTACCTGACTACAATAACAAATTTGAGCAAATCCTTAATAAGTGCTCTTTTGACCTAATGGTCCTTACTATAGACTTTTTACATAAGGCCATAGCATCCACTAAGGAGCTGATCAGCAATACAGAAGCACAACTCGTCTCCTCCCTGAGTCCAGACGAATGGTCTAACCTCAAAATGAAAATCCAATCCAATATTGATCTACACAGAAGGGACACTGAATCCAGAAAGAGGAGCAAATTTCAAAGAGACACTGAGGATTACGAGTCTAACAAAGTATACCGCTGGCAGGAGAGATATCAGCCGAGTGGGAATCCTCCTAGATTCACTCGTTCCTCTGCAGACGCTACATCCTCGGGCTCTGAACCAGACAGAGGAGATCACTTTAATAACACATCTCGTTTTTTAGGCCAACCACAATGATATCAATAAAGAAGAAGACGAGGAGGGGCGGCCAACACCGGAGGCAACACAGACTACCAGAGAATAACCCGGTCCCAGACTCGCCCTGCTTGGTGGTAAATATCTCTTCTAAGACTCTCAATATGGCCCAACTATCGGTCCTACAGAAGGGACTTTCTTTTAGTCCCACCACTAGATATAATACTTTCAGGCTCGAAATGGAGTTGCAGCGTTTCAACCGCTCATTGAGGTTAAAGGTCCACTTTGACCAGACCCACGTCACACCACTACCCCCCAACACTATGGATGGGGCGATTATTACTGCCAAAGATCTGGGCTTGTACAATAAGAGTACCTATAGACCCCCTCAAGGCTCTCATGCCCTGGAAACGTTTATTGGCTTTGTCAACTCGGCCTTTAGGAATTTACGCTTTAAGGCTGACAAAGGTAAACTCCATTATGAACCGAACCTAACTGCTCTCGACCTCCAAGCCCTTAATAGCCTTCGAGAGGACCAGGATCTAGTTATAAAACCAGCGGATAAAGGGGGTGCAATAGTCGTTATGGACAAGGCCCTATACACAAAAGAGGTGGAGCGTCAACTTAGTGATATGACCACATATCGACAACTTCCCCAGGACCCTACCTCCCAGTTCAAAACTCTTATAAGTGACACCATTGACCGACACATTAGAGCAGGGACGATTGATTTTAAAACGGGTGAGTATCTCACCAAAACACATCCCATCACCCCTGTTCTATATGTCCTACCCAAGATACATCAAAATTTGACCGAACCCCCTGGACGTCCTATTGTGGCCTCTACTGATTCGCTTCTTTCCCCCTTCTCGATTTTCGTAGAAAAAATCATCACACCTCTTGTACAGAAGAGCACTTCCTTTCTGTTAGACACAGGCTCATTCCTCAATATCCTTGCGGATCTCAAACAAGTTCCATCTTCCACATGGCTGGTCGCTTTTGACGTCAAGGATCTCTATACCTCCATCCCACACGATCAAGGTATACACGCAGTCAGAACACTTTTGTTAGAGGCCCAGACAAATCACCAGATTTTTGACCTGGTTGTGGATTTACTATCTTTAATACTCAAAAAGAATTACTTTATGTTCCAAGATAGATATTTCCTACAGACTAAGGGCACGGCTATGGGTTCTAATGTCGCGCCGCCCTACGCTAATTGCTATATGGCGGCGTTTGAAGCACAGATCGTCTATACCCATCCCCTATTACAATCACACTCTATTATTTGGAAGAGGTATATAGATGATATTTCTTCTTGAAACATTTTTTACTGATCTCAATGCTGCGTGGCCTGACTTAAAATTTACCATGACCCATGATTCAAATCAGATCAGCTACCTGGACACAGTGGTCATCAAGAACAATACTGGCTCTCTCTCTACAGACCTATATACCAAACCCACGGATCAGAATAGCCTCCTTCACTATTCTAGTAATCATCCATTACACATCAAAAAATCTGTTCCCCGGTCTCAACTTAAGAGGGTCGAGCGGATTGTATCCAACCCCGACACCCATGAACTGAGACTACAAGAAATGCATCGGAAGTTCGCAGAAAGGGGCTAACCTCCCTCCTCCCTACAGCCCCCGAGGGCCGCCTCTCCAGGCACACATCCTGACAATTCGAATCGAATCCCATTTGTGCATACTTTTCACCCGTTTGCTTATATACTTCACAAAACTATCCGTAAACACTGGAATATCTTACATACGGGCTACCCATCCATCACTAGCTTCCGTAAACCTTTCATGCCCTGCTTTAAACGAGCCCCTGATCTCAGAGATTCACTCATCCGAGCTGATATTGGCACAAGTCGACCCAAGTCTACCCAACGTTTTCTTCAGAATACCAAAATGGGTACTTTCCCGTGTCTACAGTGTAGGCAGTGTAATAATGTCTTAAAAGGTAACCTCATACACCATCCCCATTCTGGACGGAAATACAACATCAATGGTTTCTTCACCTGTGACAGCTCGAATGTAGTGTATTTAATTAAATGCCCATGTGGACTCCTATATGTGGGTGAAACTACCCAACCTATGCGTGACAGAATTTCCAAACACAAGTCCACAATCCGTTGCAAGAACCTGCTCTTGCCAATACCCCACCACTCCATATCAACAGTCCACAGCATCTCCCAACTTAGGTTTCAGGTGCTGCAACAGGTTCCACCACCCCAGCGGGGTGGCGATCGGATCCGCCTCCTTAAGCAACGAGAGGCGTTTTGGATCCATGAGTTGGATTCCCTTTCCCCAAGGGGCTTAAGCAGGGATTATGACTTAATGTCTTTTATCTGAAGGCTTACCACACAGTACCTTACCATCTTTAACTTGTCCTTTATCTGTGGATTTCTTATGCAGTACTTTATTATCTATGCCTAGTTTTGTAACCTATTCAGGCTTTGCTGTATTATATTATATTATTATATATAGGTCATCTGTAATACTATTTATTATATTGTCTGGTTGTCATACACATGCCTGTTCCTCTCATTGACATATGTCTTCTCCTTTTTTACAGATTTGCCTATTGCCTGGTCCTCCCCCGTCTTCCCCTCCTGCTCCTGTACCCCCCCAGCACCTTATCAGAACGGTTCACACTCCATCATTAGACTTGCGCTACTCGTTCCTAGTGTGGAACGCAAGCTTCAGTCCAGTGGAGCGCACACGTGACCTGTTCCCTGTTCCTTCCGGTCACGTGTCTCACGTTACTTCTGGACCTGCGCAATCGCGGAATATAGCGCTCTCGCAGATGATTGGCTCTCCAATCATCCTTCTCTGTGTTTAAATGCCCTCCCTCCCACTCCAGGTCACAGCATCTAACGGTGGATGCCGCGCTGCCGGTCCTGAGTCCCTGTGAGCTCCTCAGCAGGTATATGCCCGGGTCTTCCTACCCTTCCTACCCTTTCTTTTCAGACTGGCCATTTGCTTTATATGCTTTATATATGTATATCGTTCTGCCTCCAGTATGGCCATTGCCCTAGCATCATACATATATACTGTTCTCCCTCCAGGCTGTCCTAGTTGACTCCTCCAGCTTATCCTCCCTTATACCATTGACACGATTTTACGGGTACGTCTTACACTAAAAATGACCTTTTCCCTCCTCCTCTCCCCCTTTTGTGTTGCCCTCTATTTGTTTCCCTATTCCCCTGTACCCCATTACCCTGTCCTCCGTAGATTTGTAACACTGTGTGTTTTTGCATATGTTTATATGCGGGGTTTTTTTACAGATATTCTGTATTCTTTTGTTTATGTATTTTCTTTTCTTTATTTGTCCATTTTTCCAGTCAACTGAAGAAGGTCGTTTAGACCGAAACGTTAACGTATGTGTTCACTGTGTATTAATATGGACTGCAATAAATTTCCTTAAGCAGAGCTTTTTGAGTGCCAAGGTTATTTTTACATGTGACAGGGCACAGTCCCTTCTTGAGCACCACATTAGGGTGTGCAGCGATTTTTTTGTATTTACTGTTTAATAACACTGGCCTGAGAGGGCAAACCCGCAATATTACATGGACTATTTAATTTCTATTTTTTTCACTATGTGTCGGGAAAGGCTGTTTTTGTTTGCTTATGCTGAGCGATTTATGAAGTTATAATAAAACTGCTTCCTTTGCCTACCTCAACCGCAGCTGAGTCAGTACAAAACCCTAAAGCGTGCATAAAAGCATGGTCAGCCACAGTTTTGTGTACTTAGTAAAAGATGGACAAAGCTGAACATAGGCCAGATGGAGCGCAGAGTAACTCTGCTGCCTCATTATAGTGATTGGATCCATCTGGAGTTTCATCTGAATCATGTCACACAGAGATTTTGATGGAAACCCCAATGTAAGTGCTCAGTGAAGAGCACATTATAAATGTGATCCAAAATGTAATGCAAAATGTTCCCAACAAAAGGTTCAAATCAATCAACTAAAAAAGCAAGTCCCCATTCAGGTCCATCATTTGTTAATGGAAATATAGGGGCTTCCACGTTACTGGTAGCATAAAGGCTCTGGAAAATCAAAATGGCTCCTCGCCCCCAAAATAAATTCAGCTAATTCTGCGCTTTCAAATACAAATGCTTCTTTTACTTCAGAGTCCCAGATTGTACCTAAACCACATTTAGTGTTCACGTTTGACATTTCTGTAGTGATGAGAGCCTGCATAATTTACGGGTGCATGACTTCAGATGCATGAGCTGGACATAATGTACTGGACACTACAACATTCTGAGCACTAAAATGTATGTGCACTACAATGTATCACTGTACCTGTAGATAAATTCCCAAAGGGGTATAATCTAATCCAAAATGGGGTCACTTGAAGGGGGTATTTTGCTCTTCTAGCACTTATGGGCTCTGTATATGGAGTCCGTAAACTATTCTAGGAAAAGCTGTGCTCCAGAAAACAAATAGCACTCTGTCCCTCTAGAGTCTTGCTGTGTGGCTAAGCAGTATTGTCCAGCCACATATGAGGTATTGCCACATTCAGCAGAAATTGTGGGACATATTTCGGTGCCATTTTTACCCATTTTGTGGTAAAAATGCTTTACTGCCCAATGGTATAAAATTCTGTGACACAGCCATAGTGTCAAAATGATCATGGCACCCTAAAATGAATTCATTGAGAGGACTTGTTTGTAAAATAAGGTCACTTATGGGTGGAGTTTGGCTGTTCTGGCACCTCAGCGGCACTTCTAATGGGTCATGACAGCTTCAAACCATAATAGTAAAATCTGCTGCACTATAATATGGCGCTCCTTCCGTTCCGAGCTTTTTACTGTGCCTGAAAAGTCATTCCTGATAACATGTAGGGCATTGGCGAAATTGCACAACAAACTGTGAGGTCAATTTTTTCCTAATAGCCCGTGTAAAAATTAAACATTTGGAAGTAAATCAACATTTTAGTGAGTTGGCGTGAGCGTGATTAGTGATCCCACTGTACCATGAACCGAGGAGTGCCTGGAGGGGCGTAACTAAGTATCAACCCGGTCCGACCAAGGTCGCACGGTGGCTCAGTGGACTCCGTGAACCAGGGAGGAATCGAGCAGAGGTACCAGGTGCTACTCCAGGTCAGTCCCCGGTCACAGCTGTTGACCCACACCGGGGATGCAGGAACAGGCAGGTTAGCTGGTATGGTTTGATGGCAGGTGGGTACTTAGCAGGCATGGCATGTATGTAGGCAGGTGGGTACTGGCAGGTGCGGCTGGTATGCAGACAGGCGGGTGCTGACAGGCACGGCTGGAATGCAGACTGGCAGATACTGGCAGGTATGAATGCAGGCTCGGTAGGGACCAGTACAGACTGAGATTTCAAGAACAGAGCCGCAGGTGCAGTGGACTAGCAGAGCAAAAACCGCAGGTGCGGAGAACAAGCAGAGCGGAGCAAAGCTGCAGGTGCGGAGAACAAGGAGAGCAGAGCAAAACTGCAGGTGTGGAGAACAAGCAGAGTGGAGCAAAACCGCAGGTGTGGAGAACAAGCAGAGTGGAGCAAAACCGCAGGTGCGGTGAAAAAGCAGAACGGAGAACAACCGCAGGTGCGGTGAGCAAGCAGAGTGGAGCAAAACCGCAGGTGCGGTAAACAAGCAGAGCGGAGCAAAACCGCAGATGCGGTGAGCAAGCAGAGCGGAGCAAAACCGCAGGTGCTGTGAGCAAGCAGAGCGGAGCAAAACCGCAGGTACGTTGAACAAGTCGAGTGGAGTAAAACTGCAGGTGCGGTGAACAAGCAGAGCAGAACCGCAGGTGCGGAGAACAAGCAGAGCGGAGCAGAACCGCAGGTGCGGTAAACAAGCGAAGCAGAGCAGAACCGCCGGAGCGGTGAACAAGCAGAGCAGAACAGAACCACAGGTGCTGTAAACAAGTGGAGCAGAGCGGAACCACCGGAGCGGTGAACAAGCAGAGCAGAACAGAACCACAGGTGCAGTAAACAAGCGGAGCAGAGCGGAACCGCCGGAGCGGTGAACAAGCAGAGCAGAACAGAACCGCAGGTGCAGTAAACAAGTGGAGCAGAGCGGAACTGCCGGAGCGGTGAACAAGCAGAGCAGAACAGAGCAGAAGGTGAAAGCGGACAGGACAGGGCTCTGTTCACATGGAACAGACTGAAAAATACAGGAAGATGGTTAGAACACAGGAGGTAGATACGGAGGTAGGGAAAGGGGACAAGCAGAACCAGATACACACAAGGTACTTTCAATGAAGTAGCGAGTGGACACAAAACTCACAAACAGAAGTGCAGAGATGAGTTGGAGTTAGGTGCCAGTTCAGACACTGCAGGCAAAGGGAAAGTACGGACATAGAGTGAAACAAGTAACGGGCTAGGACACTGTTCAGACAGGAACTGAACTGGGAACAAGATACAGGAACGAGCCTGGGAACTCAGCCCCCAGGGTGGCGGAAACAGACTAGAAGTCAGAGATACAGGTAGCAGCCCTGGGTACTCGGCCCCCAGGGTGGTTGAAACAGACTAGAAGTCACAGGTACAGGAAAAGGCCCTGGGTACTCTGCCCCCAGGGTGGCGGACAGACTAGAGACAGGACAGGACCTGGCACCTCAGTTGCAAAAGACAAACTGAGTGAAAGTGTTGCTCAGGCACCTCCTACTGGGTGGAGGGTGTTTAAGTATCCAGTGACTCACAGCAATAGGCTGCGGATGCATTAGAACTATGCACACAGTAGCTTTAGGAACAAGCAGAAAGCCGCGCCGACGCCCTAAGCAATCAGACAAGAGACAAGGACAGAGCAGGTACTGGAGCAAAGAGTGTAGCATGGACTGACAGGTAAGATTGCGGTCTTGCATGGTGGGAGGTGGTGCACCATGCAAGCACGCCGCCAGGGATGTTACATCACTTATGGTAGTTTCTGCTGTTCTGGCACCTGAGGGACTCTGCCAATGTGACATGGCACCCTCAAACCATTACAGCAAAATCTGAACTCTAATAGGGCTGTTCATCTCTTTTGAGATTTGCACTGTGCCTCAAAAGTAATTTTTGACCACATATGGGGTAACAATGTACTTGAAAGAAAATGTACAAAAAACTTTATTGTCCATATTGCTCTTGTTACCTTTGTTAAAATAAAAAAATTGGGACAAAACCAACATTTTTGTGGGAAAATTTTGATTTTTTATTTTCTCAGGTCAACGTTATGAAATTCTGTGAAGCACCTGGGGGTTCAAAGTTCCTACCACACATCTGGATAAATTCCTTGACCTGTCTAGTTTACAAAATGGGGTCACTTGTGGGGGGGGTCCACTGGGGCTCTTCAATTGCGACATAGCATCCATTAATGATTCCAGCCAGTTTTGCATTCTAAAATTCAAATGGTGCTCCTTACCTTCAGAGCCCTGCCGTGTGCCCAAACAGTAATTTTCCACCAAATATGGAGTATCAGCGTACTCAGAAGAAATTGCACAACAAATTGTAAGGTTCAATTTTTCATGTTACCCTTATGAAAATGCAAAATTGGGGCTAAAACATTTTTGTGGAAAAAATAATTCTTCATATTTTCTTGCCTCAACATTATAAAATTCTGTGAAGCACCTGGGGTTCAATTTCTTTGAGGTGTCTAGTTTCCTAAATGAGGTCACTTGTGGGAGGTTTCCATTGTTTAGGTACATCAGGGGCTCTGCAAATGAGACATGACATCCGCTATCTATTTCAGACAAATTGTATGTTTCATTTTCTACTGTTATCCTTGAAAAATGCATTATTTGGGGCTAAATTAACATTTTTGTGTGAAAAATGTTATTTTTTTTCCTTCCACCATGCTTTAATTCCTGTGATGCACCTAAAGGGTTAATAAACATTTTGAATGTGGTTTTCAGCACTTTGAGGGGTGCTGTTTTTAAAATGGTGTGCTCTTTGGGTATTTTCTGCTATGTAGGCCCCTCAAAGTCACTGAAAAACTTGGTGTGTTCCCTAAAAAATGTTTTTTGCAAATTTTGCTGAAAAAAACTAGAAATTTTTGATGAACTTTTACACTTTCTAACTGCATAACAAAAAAATGATGTTTCAAAAATTGTGCTGATGTAAAGTAGACATGTGATAAGTGTTGTGTATTAACTATTTTGTGTGGCATAGCTCTATGGTTTAAAGGCATAAAAATTAAAATGTTGAAAATTTTTGAAAATTTAAACTTTTTTGTCAAATTTCTGATATTTTCACAAATAAACGCAAGTCATAGAAAACTAATTTTACCACTCTCATGAAGTACAATATGTCACAAAAAAAAAGAATCTCAGAATCATTGGGATACATTGAAGCGTTCCTGAGTTATTATCTCATAAAATGACACTGGTCAAAATTGCAGAATTGGCCTAGTTAGGAAGGTGAAAGCAGGCTGAGGGATAAAGGGGTTAATCATAGTAATTTTTTTTATTTTGAATCTATTGATATCTTCTGCGAGCTATAACCTTTATATTTTTGTTACTATGGCTATATGAAAGGTTGTTTTTTTGCAGTAGGAGACAAGCTATTCATTAGTACTAGTTTGGAGAACAAAATACTTCTTTGGGAGGCGGAATGATCAAAAAGAGAAATTTTGCATTTTTTTAATTGTTTTTTTTACTGTTATGCTGCAGATATGAATTGTTATTCATTTATATTTTGGGTTGCAACAGAACGTGCAATACAAATTATGTTTAGATTTTTTTCGCTTTATTTTATAATAGCTCGTTTTGATTAAAAAGAAATATTTTTTAATTATTATTTATTTCTAAAAATCATTTTATTTTATAATGGTCCTTGTTCTCTGAATAACATTACAGAAAAAACCTTTCAATGTTTTAAGTTGAAGCAAACCCCCAGCTTCAGACCAAAAAAATTATTATAGTGCAGGATTCTGCAGTATAATGTTTTTTCTAAATGCCTGTATTTATATGTTTACATAAGACAAGCATATGAAACATGATTCAGAAAAAAATGGTAAATTTTTCATCTGTATTGCCATCCGTACGCCATTTCTTCTTGTGTTTTTTTCTATTCTATTCAGACTTCCAATTTTTTTACGTATGAGAAAATCAGACCCATTTTTCTGATCAGACTCTGATCAGAGTTTGGTTAGAATTTGATCAGCGTGTGATACAAGTGTCATTCGATTTTGTCATATGTGGAGAAATTAAAACAAAATTCTGCACCTTCTCCATCCTGACAGTCCAGGAAAATCGGACTGCACTCAGAGTGAAAAGAATTATCAGAAAAGTTGTCCAAAAGCCAAGAACCACCTGTGGAAAGCTACAGAAAGACCACAAGTCAGCAGGTACAATTAATAATAATAATCTTTATTTATATAGTGCCAACATATTCTGCAGTGCTTTACAATTCAGAGGTTCATATACAACAGTCATAAGTAATAAAGATAAAGATAATCCAATAATTAAAGCAAAAATAATGACGACCCTGCTCATAAGAGCTCACAATCTACAATGAGGTGGGGGTGACAAAGTACAGGGGCTTATTTACAATGAAGGTCCAGCCATCTTGAGGGGATGAGGGATAGATAACGACTGCATGAGCTCGTAACCAGCCAGTATTTGTAGTGCTTTTTGGTGCAGTGGAGTTTGGTGGAGACTTATGTTTGTAGAAATAATGAATGGGCTATAAAAATATAAAAGGACTTTGATTAGGGAATGTGAAAGGCCACCCTAAACAGGTGTGTTTTTAGGGAGCACATAAAACTGTGTAAGCTGTGGTTCGTCCTAAATTCTTGGGGTAGAGCATTCCAAAGAATAGGTGCAGCTCAGGAGAAGTCTTGGAGCCGAGAGTGGGAGGTATGGATTAGTGCAGATGTTAGCCGAAAGTCGCTTGCGGAGCATATAGAACAGGTAGGCCGATAAACAGAAATGAGGGAGGATATGTAGGGGGGTGCTGTGTTGTGGAGAGCTTTGTGAGTGAGAACAAGCAATTTAAATTGGATCCTATAATGTATGAGCAGCCAGTGCAATGACTGGCACAGAGCAGAAATGTCCAAGTAATGATTAGCCAGATAGATAACCCTGTCTGCTACATTAAGGATGGACTGAAGAGGGGAAAGTCGAGTGATGGGGAGACCAATTAATAGAGAGTTACAGTAGTCAAGGCGGGAGTGGATCAGGGCAATAGTGAGGGTTTTTGTTGTGTCCAAGGTGAGAAAGGTGCGGATACTAGAGATGTTCTTCAGGTGCAAGTGACAAGAGCAGCCAGGAGATTGTATATGGAAGGTGAAGGAAAGATTGGTGTCAAACACAACGCCCAGACAGCGCGCCTGCTGGCTCGGAATTATTGTGGTGCCACACAGAGAGGGAGATGTGGGATTTAGGGAGGTGAGTGTAGCATCGGCGTCTCTGCCCCTTACTAGGCAGAGACGCCGTCCCTCTCACCTCCCCGCTCCTGGCGCGGCGTCCTCCAGCGCTTCTCTCCCCGCTGCTTCCGGCACGCGCTCCTTCCCCGGTAGTGTGCTTAGGGCGCGCGTGCGCGCGCTCCCCCTCTCTTAAAGGGACCGCGCGCGCCGTCCTAAGGAGTCCCCGGCCAATTGCCGGAGGACCTCCCATATATAAGGCACCTCCTCCAAAATGGAGGTGCCCGAGCAATGTTGTTGCAAAGCCTTCACTCTGCTTCAGCCCTCAGGTCCCGTTGCCAGTGACCTGCCAGTCACCTCCTGATTCCTGCCTGTTACCTGCCAGTCATCTGCCAGATTCCTGCTTGATACCTGCCTGATATCCGCTTACCAGCTTGCAAGCCTGCGGTCCGACGGTCTGCTCTCCGACACCTGTCAGTCTGTCTATGGACCAGCCTGCCCGCTCACCTGGGAGCACTCACCTGTTACTTGCCTGCTAGCCTACCTGGAGGCTCTGCCGTCACTTGCCGTGACCACCTGCCTGTCCAGAGACTCTTGCCCGCTCACCTGGGAGCACTCAGCTGCTACCTGCCTGCTAGCCTACCTGGAGGGTCTGCCGTCACTTGCCGTGACCACCTGCCTGTCCAGAGACTCTTGCCCGCTCACCTGGGAGCGTCCACCCGCTACCTGTCTGCTAGTCTACCTGGAGGTTCTGCCGTCAATTGCCGTGACCACCTGCCTGTCCAGAGACTCTCGCCCGCTCACCTGGGAGCGCTCACCAGCCACCAGCCCGCTGCCCTTCTACCCAGAGACTGTCCCTGTCACTTGCCGTGACTACCTGCCCTTCTAACCAGAGACTGTCCCTGTCACTTGCCGTGACTACGTGCCCTTCTACCCATAGACTGTCCCTGTCACTTGCCGTGTCTACCTGCCCCTCTACCCAGAGACTGTCCCTGTCACTTGCCGTGACTACCTGCCCATCTTCCCTGGGAGCCACCCGCTTCCTTACAAGGACTGCCCCCTTGTATAGTTGCACAGAGGTTCCACCTCCCAGACCCGTTACAGTTTGCTCAGGCCATGTAACCTGGTGGCCCCCAGATCTCCGATCTGCACCAGGAAGTCTTACGTCAGAAAACTCAGCAGGAGGTGGTACTGTCCTATCTACGGTTCGTTAACTCTCGTCTAGGCGCATTGTGTGACTTGTCTATGTCTACCTCTGGTCCAGCCGTGCCCATTCCTGCGGTACCGCAATCCAGTCCCTTCATGGTACCCGAATATGGACCTCGGCTTCTGGCACCTCCACGCTTTGCCGGCGAACCTACTTTAGCTCGGCGTTTCATAAACCAGTGCACCCTGCACTTTGAGCTATTGGCATACCAGTTCATCTCCGACTGGGCCAAGGTGGCCTTCATCATGTCCCATCTCACTGGAGAGGCACTGGCATGGCTAAATCCCCTGTGGGAGAGAGGGGATCCCCTGGTGTCCGACCTGCCGTCTTTCCTCGCTGCTTTCCGGAAAGTCTTCGATGAACCTGGACGGAAAACCTCTTCTGCCTCCTCTCTGCTACGTCTCCGCCAAGGGAGTCTCACCGTGGGTCAATATGCCATACGGTTCCGCACCCTCGCTTCTGAGCTTGCCTGGGAAAATGAGGCTCTGGTGTCCGTCTTCTGGGAGGGTCTTTCCGGTCGGATTAAGGACGTGTTAGCTGGTTGGGACATTCCTACCACTCTGGATGACCTGGTGTCACTAGCTACCCGGATTGGCATTCGGTTCCAAGAACGTGCCAAAGAGACTACCTGGGAGAAAGACTTTTCTTGCTCTGCTCCTACTTCCCTGAGACCTGCCTCTCAATCAGTCACTCCGCGGGCGCTCTCGCCTGAACCTATGCAGATCGACCAGACCAAGATGGTCAGATCTCGCCAAGAATCTCGCCGAGCCGAGGGAAGCTGTTTCTATTGTGGCAGTATGGAGCACTTCATCCGTTCCTGCCCGGAGAAGCCGGGAAACGCCAGTGTCTAGGACCGCTCGGAGAGGTCATCCTAGACAAAAGTAAGCCCTCTCCATCTTTGACTTTACCAGTCTCTATTGCTTGGGGAGAAAACCGTCACTTTGAACTCGCCCACCTGGATTCTGGAGCTGCTGGAAACCTCATCTCCCAGTCCCTGGTAGAGAGATACCGTATTCCCACCAAGTCCCTGGCTGAACCATTATCAGTCGCCTCCGTGGATGGAAGACTTCTCTCGGAGACCATCCTGCTCGTCACTGAACCCATAACCCTGCAGGTGGGAATGCTGCACTCTGAGGAAATCTCATTCCATGTGTTGTCCAGACTTTCTCACTCCCTGTTGCTAGGTCTACCTTGGCTCCAGGCACACGAACCCGTATTGAACTGGCGATCCGGTGAAGTACTCCGATGGGGTCCAGACTGCCATAGGACCTGCCTGGTTCCGGTCCGCCCAGCTCGCCCTCCGCCAACTCCAGCTAATTTACCAGGTCTCCCGGCTCCTTGTTGGCCCTATGCGGACGTCTTCGGTAAGAAGGAAGCAGAGACGTTGCCACCCCATAGGCCATATGACTGCCCGATCGACCTGGTACCTGGCACCACTCCTCCCCGTGGGCGTATCTACCCGTTGTCTGAAGCCGAGACCCGAGCCATGTCTGAGCACATTGAAGAGAATCTGGCTAGGGGATTTATCCGGAAATCTACCTCCCCGGCTGGAGCCGGATTCTTCTTTGTCAAAAAGAAAGACAGCTCGCTACGCCCCTGTATTGACTATAGAGGACTCAATCAGATCACGGTTAAAAATAAATACCCCCTTCCGCTCAACTCTGAGTTATTTGATCATCTTAAAGGCGCCAGGATCTTTTCCAAGCTGGATCTACGTGGAGCGTATAACCTGGTCCGTATCCGCCAGGGAGACGAGTGGAAAACAGCATTTAATACCCAGGACGGACACTATGAGTACCGTGTGATGCCCTTCGGTCTCTGCAATGCTCCCGCCGTCTTCCAAGAACTGGTCAACGACATCTTCCATGACCTTCTTTACTCCTGCGTGGTGGTATACCTGGACGACATCTTAGTCTTCTCTCCGGATCTTCCCACACACCGGAGGGATGTTCGTCAGGTCCTGCTTAGGCTCAGGCAGAACCACCTCTATGCTAAATACGAGAAGTGCCTTTTTGAGCAGACCTCTCTTCCTTTCCTGGGCTATGTTATCTCCCAGATAGGCTTGCGAGTGGATCCCGAGAAGATCTCTGCTGTCCTAAAGTGGCCCCATCTGGAGGGCTTGAAGGCGATACAGCGATTCCTGGGCTTCGCTAATTACTATTGTCTCTTCATTCCTCACTTCTCGTCACAGACTGCGCCCATATCTGCGCTCACCCGTAAGGGAGCAAATCCCAATGTATGGTCATCCGAAGCTGAGGAGGCCTTCCTTTCCCTGAAACAAGCCTTCTCCTCTGCCCCTGTGATGCACCGTCCGGACTGCAACAAACAGTTCTACCTGGAGGTTGATGCTTCCTCCTCTGGAGCCGGAGCGGTGCTCACCCAGAAGTCTTCCGCCGGGAGAATGGTAACCTGCGGCTTTTTCTCTAAAATCTTCTCCTCCTCTGAGCGCAATTACTCCATAGTAGACTGCTTGCCGTTAAATTGGCGCTGGAGGAGTGGCGTTACTTGCTTGAAGGGGCTCTATACCCGGTGATCATCTATACGGATCACAAGAACCTGGCATATCTCCAAAATGCCCAGAGACTTAATCCACGTCAGGCCCGGTGGTCTTTGTTCTTTGCCCGCTTCGATTACATCCTTCATTTCCGCCCGGCGGACAAAAATGTCAAAGCTGATGCCTTGTCCCGATCCATCCTGTCCTCCGACCAAGAGGAGGAGCCAATGCACATTATCGACCCCTCCAAGGTGATGAATGTGGCCCCCTTGGATTTGACTCGTCTTCCACCCGGCAAGACGTTCGTGGCGCCTCCAGACCGTGAGAGGGTTCTTCGCTGGGGTCATTCTTCTAAACTAGCTGGCCATGCTGGCCAAAAGAAGACCTTCCTACTCATTTCCCAGCATTACTGGTGGTCTACCCTGCGTAAGGATGTGGTAGACTTCGTCTCTGCCTGTTCATCTTGTGGCCGCAACAAAATTCCCAGACACTTACCAGCTGGTCATCTCCTGCCGCTTCCCATACCTGTTGACCCGTGGCAACACATCGCTATGGACTTCATTACCGATCTTCCTGTCTCTGCCGGGTGTACTGTCATTTGGGTGGTCGCGGACCGCTTCTCTAAAATGGCCCACTTCATTCCCCTGCCTGGTCTTCCGTCTGCACCTGAGCTGGCTAAGGACTTTATTCGCCATATCTTCTGTCTCCATGGCCTACCCCTCCACATCGTGTCGGATCAAGGGGTTCAGTTTACCTCACGCTTCTGGAGAGCCACATGTAAACTGCTGGACGTCACCCTGGACTTCTCCTCCGCTTACCACCCTCAGTCCAATGGTCAAGTGGAGCGGATCAATCAGATCCTTACCAGCTATCTCCGGCACTTTGTTAATGCCCACCATTCTGATTGGGTGGACCTCCTTCCTTGGGCCGAGTTCTCTTATAATAACCACGAGAGCGAATCCTCTTCCAAGTACCCGTTCTTTATTGTCTATGGCCAGCACCCCCGGATTCCGCTTCCTGTCTCTGTTTCTGTGGACAACCTTGCTGCGGAGTCTCTTGTCAGTGAATTTTCTACTATTTGGGAGAGTACCAGGTCCGCTTTTCTTCTGTCCTCTGAGCGGATGAAGAGATATGCTGATAAGAGACGTCTGGATCCGCCTCAATTCCGTCCGGGAGACAAGGTTTGGCTCTCGTCCAAACATGTGCGGCTCAAAGTACCCTCCTTCAAGTTGGGCCCTCGATTCATCGGTCCCTTTGAAGTCCTCAGGCAAATTAACCCTGTGGCCTACAAATTAAAACTCCCGGCCACCCTACGGATTCCCAACTCCTTCCACGTATCTCTCCTCAAACCCATTGTCTTTAACTCTTTTTCCAATAATCCAGGTGCCCCTCCTGCTCCGGTTTCCGCTGATGACGTCTTTGAGTTAGAGAGTATTCTGGCCTCCAAGAGGGTAAGAGGAAAGACCTTTTTTCTGGTAGATAGGAGGGGGTTTGGTCCTGAGGAGAGAACTTGGGAACCCAGGGAGTACATCAACGCCCCGCTTCTCCATGAAAAATATCTTTCTGGCCAAAAAAAGAGGAGGCCTAAAGGGGGGGTACTGTAGCATCGGCGTCTCTACCCCGTACTAGGCAGAGACGTCGTCCCTCTCATCTCCCCGCTCCTGGTGTGGCACCCCAGGGGTCTGGTTTCCACAGTAATAGCAATATTATGTCTGAGAGCAGGTGGGAGGTCTCTTGGTCAGGAATCCTATGCATGCCACACCTCCTGCCCAGTCCTGGGAGGGGAAGAACTTCCCCTATATAAAACTGGGGCTGAGGCAGGGTTAGAGAGAAGAAGGAGAGTTAAGAAGAGGAGAAGCATCTATAGGAAAGAGAGATCAGGAGCTCTGGGGAAGTCGTGCTAAAAGGAATCAGGGGCTGGCAGCTGTAGAGCTCGCCCTGCTTGAAGAGTTACCACCGGACCCGGAGTCCGAGGCTGTGGGGACTAATCCTTACCCAGCAGCAGAAACCGACCGGCAGGGGATTTCAGGTCCTCTGGCCAAGAAACCCAAAGGCACGGTCACACGCGTGGGACCAGCACCGCCGTCGTGGAGCGGAAGCCACTAGAAGGCCCCGAGTCACCGGCCATACGGGTGAGCACCACACGGTACACTCAGGGACGTGGGCTACTTTTACCCGCCTCTAGCAAGGTAGCCAGCAGAGTACAATTAGTTGGGGAGGCCTACAACTCCGCCTGGCCAGGGGAAATCCCATCTGCTCAAAGACTGACCAGGCCCCGATCGCTAGCCAGTACTCCGGGAGGGTCTATCTTTATCACCAGTAAAGACCCTGAACTACACCGCATTGTCTCTGAGTGGTTCCTGCTACCCCCATCATCCACATCGGCTGCCCTGAGGCCATACCCCTCCCGTTGGGGGTTATACCATCCACGCTGCACAATCCTTCCACCGGCCTCAGCGGTCTGCCCTGCAGCGGCAGCTCCATAGCTGCATTCAACGGGTGGCGTAGTCGTGCAACATCTACTGCTAATACTCAGCCACACAGTTTGATTCCCTGGGCACGGACCGGGTCACCGCCACGAGACTACTACCCCCAACAGGCCCGGCTCCGGGTAGTCCCCGCATGCGCAACGCTACACCAAGTAGGCCCAGGGGCGGCGTCCTCCAGCGCTTCTCTCCCCGCTGCTTCCGGCACGCGGTCCTTCCCCGGCAGTGTGCTTAGGGCGTGCGCGCGCTCCCCCTCTCTTAAAGGGACCGCGCGCGCCGTCCTAAGGAGTCCCCGGCCAATTGCCGGAGGACCTCCCATATATAAGGCACCTCCTCCAAAATGGAGGTGCCCGAGCAATGTTGTTGCAAAGCCTTCACTCTGCTTCAGCCCTCAGGTCCCATTGCCAGTGACCTGCCAGTCACCTGCCTGATTCCTGCCTGTTACCTGCCAGTCATCTGCCAGATTCCTGCTTTATACCTGCCTGATATCCGCTTACCAGCTTGCAAGCCTGCGGTCCGCTCTCCGACACCTGTCAGTCTGTCTATGGACCAGCCTGCCCGCTCACCTGGGAGCGCTCACCTGTTACTTGCCTGCTAGCCTACCTGGTGGCTCTGCCGTCACTTGCCGTGACCACCTGCCTGTCCAGAGACTCTTGCCCGCTCACCTGGGAGCGCTCACCTGCTACCTGCCTGCTAGCCTACCTGGAGGCTCTGCCGTCACTTGCCGTGACCACCTGCCTGTCCAGAGACTCTTGCCCGCTCACCTGGGAGCGTCCACCCGCTACCTGTCTGCTAGTCTACCTGGAGGTTTTGCCGTCACTTGCCGTGACCACCTGCCTGTCCAGAGACTCTCGCCCGCTCACCTGGAAGCGCTCACTAGCCACCAGCCCGCTGCCCTTCTACCCAGAGACTGTCCCTGTCACTTGCCGTGTCTACCTGCCCCTCTACCCAGAGACTGTCCCTGTCACTTGCCATGACTACCTGCCGGTCTTCCCTGGGAGCCACCCGCTTCCTTACAAGGACTGCCCCCTTGTATAGTTGCACAGAGGTTCCAACTCCCAGACCCGTTACAGTGAGTAGATGGCAGGAGCAGAAAAAGTTCAGTTTTGGGAAGGTTAAGTTTAAGATAGAGAGCGGACATGATGTTGGAAACTGCGGCCAGACAGTCACTGATGTTCTGTAGTACAGTCCGGGTAAGGTCAGAAGATGAAGTGTATAGTTGTGTGTCATCAGCATCAAGATGGGACTGAAAACCAAATTTGCTGATGGTCTGTCCAATTGGGGCCATGTAGAGAGTTAAGAGAAGAGGGCCAAGGACTGAACCCTGGGGAACCCCAATAGTGAGAGGAAGGGGGGAAGAAGTGGAGCCAGCGAATGATACACTGAAGGAGCGTTCAGATAGGTAGGAGGAGAACCAGGAGAGAGCAGTGTCCTTTATGACGATTGAGTGGAGCATAGAGAGTAGGAGGTGGTTGTCAACAGTGTCGAAAGCTGCAGAGAAGTCAAGAAGAATGAGAGGAGTCACCGTTACATTTTGGTGTCAGAAGGTCATTGGTTACTTTGATGAGTGCATATTCTGTAGAATGTAGGGGGCGGAAGACGGACTGTGATGGGTTTAGAAGAGAGTGAATGGTGAGGTAACGGGTAAGGCAGGAGAAGACCAGGTGCTCCAAGAGTTTAGAGATGGAGAGATTGGGGACTGGTCTGAAGTTGTTTTAGCAGAAAGGGTCAAGATAATGGAGTAATGATGGAGTGTTTAAAGGAGAAGGGGAAGATACCAGAAGAGAGGTAGAGCTTGGAGATTTTAGTTAGGTGAGTAGTGACAGCTGAAGAGAGACTGAAGTAGGTTTGAGGGAATGGGGTCAGTGGTGCATGTAGTGGGATGAGAAGAAAAGAGGAGCCTGGAGATTTCTTCTTCTGTGACTGGGTCAAATGTGGAGAGTGATACAGTGGAGATATGGGGAGGGATGCGAGTCATGGCACTTGGTGTCTGGGAGTTGATTTCCTGATGGATGATCTCTATTTTCTCTGTGAAGTAGGAGGCCAGGTCCTTAGCAAAAATGTTCATGATAGGGGCCTGGGCTTTAGGAATGAGGAGGGAGTGAAAGGTATCGAAGACTTTTTTTCGGTAGTTTGATAGTGAGATCATGGTGGTGAAGTAGGAATGTTTGGCGCGGTGAAGGGCAGAGTTATAAGTTTTTAACATAAATTTATAGTTGATAAAATTTTCTAGTGTGCTAGTTTTCCTCCATAGGCGTTCAGCACTCCTAGAGCATCGCTGGAGAAATCGGGTTTGCGGTGTGAGCCAGGGCTGTTTTACTCTGTGTTTTGAGGTTCTGAGGGTGAGGGGTGCTACTTGATCCAGGATGCTTCTGAGAGTGTCATTTTAGTGATTTACAGCTAGATCAGTACAGGAAAAAAAGGAGATTGGAGACAGTGATGAGTGAACAGAGTCTATAAGTGTATGGGGATTAATGGCTTGTAGATTTCTGAATATATGATAGGTAGGAGTGTGCTGGGGTGGACGAGGATTTGTGAGTGTGAAGGAGAGGATGTTGTGGTCAGAGAGGGGAAGAGGTGAGTTATCTAGTTTGGGGATTGAACAAAACCGGACAAAGACCAGATCAAGGGTGTTTCCATCTTTGTGTGTCTCAGAGGTTGAAAGCTGTGAGAGGCCAAGAGAAGTGGTTAAAGATAGAAGCTGGGATGCGGATGAGGAGGTGGGGCTGTTTATGGGGATGTTGAAGTTTCCCAGGATAAGGGTTGGTAAATCTGAGGACATGAAATGCAGCAGCCAGGCAGAAAAATGGTCAAGGAACTGGGTGGTTGAGCCTGGGGGGTGGTATATAACCACTACTCTGAGGGAGAAGGGATGAAAAAGCCTGATGGTGTGGAACTCAAAAGAAGGGAATGAGAGTGATAGAACTGGGGGGATGACCTGGAAAGATCATTGTGGGGACAGAAGTAAGCCGACTCCACCACCAAGAATGTTCACAGGTCTCAGGGGAATGGGAAAAATGCAAGCTGCCATGAGAAATAGCGGCAGGGGAGACAGTGTCAGAATCCTGAATCCAGGTTTCAGTGAGGGCCAGCAGATTGAGAGAGTTGGTCAGAAAGTAGTTGTGCAGGAAAGGAAGCTTTTTGCATACAGACTGTGGATTCCACACTGCATAATTGAAAGAGGGATATGAAGGAGTACAACAGAGAAAGAGCCAATCGTTTTTGGATTTGTGACATGGTTTATTGTGCAATATCTTTGGATAAGATGGAGTGAGATTTTTCAGGAAATTAAAAAGAACATGGGAGCTGTAAATGAGAGAGGGAAGGAGGGAGGAGCAGATGTAAATGAGAGGTGATGGAGGGGGGGTGGGGCAGTGAATGTGGATGAAAAAAGCGCAAAGGAATATAGGCACAGGAATAAGGTACATAGTTAGAAGAGACTACAAAGTGTGGGTTATCTGACTCCTGCCCTGAATGACTGCCATTGAAATGACTGTCATAGACACTTGTCGAATAGGACACTTTGCTGAAGAGGACACGTGCATGCACCCCTCACCATATGCGTCCCTTATGATGCATCTAGATTTATAGGAAGGACTATAGCATCAGGTGAGAGGGTTTGCAGGAGCTGTATGTGGATAAATTAACAGCAAGTCACCACCCCAGGGGGTGGAGAGGTGATCAAAGTCACAAACCTAACACAGTATGCCTGACACAGTATAACACCTTCCATCAGATAAAGTCTACAATGATGGAAGGACAGACATATATCAGTAAATATTGAGTAAAATGCAACAGATAACATAGAACAAATACAGCAAGCAGAGACATTATACCATAAAATTGTTTCAAGATAAGAATACAGCAGATGACATACTTTGCTGAAGAGGACACGTGCATGCACCCCACACAATGTGCACCCTTACATAGATACAATTGTTTCAAAGAAAACAATAAGTAGGGCTCACCATGCAAGACTCCATTGCTGAACAAAAAGCATGTTTAAGCACGTTTAAAGTTTGCTCACCAACACTTAGACAAGCCTGTGAAAAACTGGGAAAATATAGTCTGGTCAAATGTGACCAAAATTGAACTCTTTGGATGCCATCATACGCACCATGTTTGGAGGCAAAAGGTACATAGACTGTAAGCTTGCAAGCAGGGCCCTCACTCCTTTCGATATGAGTTATGTTTATTCTGTATTTTTTGTATAAGTCCCCCCTAAAATTTGTAAAGTGCTGCGGAATATGTTGGCGCTATAAAAATAAAAATTATTATTATTATTATTATTACTTCATATCATCCCCAGAGGACCATATCAACAGTGAAAGTGGGGGAGGGAACATCATGGTGTAGGGCTGTTTTTCAGCATTCAACACTGGCAAATTTCCTATCATTGAAGGAAGGATGAATGGCAAATTTATCGAGACATTCATGATAAAAATCTGCTGCCATCTAACAGGATGATGAAGATGAATCCAAAGTAGACATTTCAGCAAGACAATGATCCCAAATACACAGCTGTAGCATCGGCATCTCTGCCCCTTGCTAGGCAGAGACGCCGTCCCTCTCACCTCCCCGCTCCTGGCGCGGCGTCCTCCAGCGCTTCTCTCCCCTCTGCTTCCGGCGCGCGCTCCTTCCCCGGCAGTTTGCTTAGGGCGCGCTCGCGCGCTCCCCCTCTCTTAAAGGGACCGAGCGCGCTGTCCTAAGGAGTCCCCGGCCAATTGCCGGAGGACCTCCCATATTTAAGGCACTTCCTCCAAAATGGAGGGGCCCGAGCAAAGTTGTTTGCACTGTGTCTGATCTTTGCTTCAGCCCTCAGGTCCTGCTGCTAGCCTGACTCCTCGTCCTGCCTGCCAGCCTGTTATCTGCCCGTTACCTGCTGAGACTGCCAGCCTGCTCACCTGGAGCGCTCACCTGTTACCTGCCTTGGCTGTCTGTCCACTCACCTGGGAGCACCCGCCTGTTATCTACTATGTCCGTCAGCCCGCTCACCTGGGAGTGCCCAACAGTTACCTGCCAGTTACCTGCCTCGTCTGTCTGCCCGCTCAACTGGGAGCACCCGCCTGTTACCTGCTGTGTCCGTCAGCCCGCTTACCTGGGAGCGGCCACCAGTTACCAACCAGTTACCTGCCTCATCTGTCTGCCCGCTCACCTGGGAGCACCCGCCTGTTTCCTGCCAGCCTGCCTGGAGACCCTGCGGTCACTTGCTGTGACCACCTTCCTGGTAAACCTAAAGACTGCTACTTGCCCGGTTTTCTCGAACTGTGACCACCTGTCGGCTACCAGAGACTTCCGCCTGCTTGCCGTGTCCATCCGCCATACCGGTCAGTCCCAGCCATCTGACTCGTGGGAGCCACCTGCTCTCTTACAAGGTCGTCCCCAGAGTAGCACCTGGTCCCTCAGCCCGGATCCTCCCTGGTCACGGTGTCGTTTGCTGCCGTACGACCATGGTTGGTTCGGGTGGAAACTTAGTCACGCCCCTCTGGGTCCCTCCTTGCACCTCAGCACAGAGGTTAAACCACCCGGACCCGTAACAGTTTGCTCGGGCCATGGAACCCGGTGGCACCCAAGCTCCCTCGCTCTCTGACCTATACCATGAAGTCTCCCATCAGAGATCCCAGCAGGAAACCATCCTGAACCACCGGCGGAATGTCAACTCCCGCCTGGACACACTGACTGCTCCACCAGCAACCACCGCTAGTTGCACGATTCGCACCCCTGCAGCGCCGCAGCCCACCAATACCATGGCGTCCTGCCCCGGACCCCGCCTTTCTGCACCTCCTCGTTTCGGAGGCGACCCCGCTCAAGCTCGGGGCTTCAAAACCAGTGCACCCTGCACTTTGAACTCTTGGCTCATCAGTTTGTCTCCGACCGGGCCAAAGTGGCATTCATCATGTACCATCTCACTGGGGAGGCACTGGCATGGCTTAACCGCCTGTGGGAGAGAGGGGATCCCCTGGTGTCCGACCTGTCGTCTTTCCTCACTTCTTTCCGGAGAGTCTTCGATGAACCGGGACGTAAGACCTCATCTGCCTCCTCTCTGCTACGTCTCCACCAAGGGAGTCTCACCGTGGGTCTTACCGGTCGGATTAAAGATGAGCTCGCCGGTCGGGACATTCCAACCCCCCTGGATAACCTGGTGTCGCTGGCTACCCGGATTGACATCCGATTTCAAGAGCGCACCAAGAGACCACCCGTGAGAGAAAGTTTCCCCGCCTTGCTCCTAATTTCCAGAGACCTGTCTCCTCTTCTGTCATTCCCCGGGCGCGCTCACCCGAGCCCATGCAGATCGACCAGACCAAGGTGGTCAAATCTCACCAAGAGTCACGCCGAGCCGAGGTGAGCTGTTTCTATTGTGGCAGTAAGAGCACCTGATCGGTTCCTTTCCGGAGAGGCCGGGAAACTCCAGTGTCTAGGACCACTCGGAGAGGTCGCCCTAGACAAAAGTAAGTCCTCTCCAACTCTGACTTTGTCTGTCTCTATCTCCTGGGGAGAGAAGCGTCACTTTGAACTCGCCCACCTGGATTCTGGACCGCTGGAAACCTCATCTCCCAGTCCCTGGTTGAGAAATACCATATTCCCACCAAGTCTCTGGCTGAACCATTGTCAGTCGCCTCCGTGGATGGAAGACTCCTTCCGGTGACCATCCTGCTCGTCACGGAACCCATAACCCTGCAGGTGGGAATGCTGCACTCTGAGGTAATCTCCTTCCAAGTGCTACCCAGACTCTCCCACTCCCTATTGCTAGGCCTACCTTGGCTCCAGACACATGAACCCGTGTTGAACTGGCATTCCGGTGAAGTACTCTGGTGGGGGCCGGCCTGCCATAAGACCAGCCTGGTTCCGGTTCGTCCGGTTCGTCCACCACCTACCCCAGCTAATTTACCCGGTCTTCTGGCTCCTTACTGGACCTATGCTGACGTCTTCGGTAAAAAGGAAGCAGAGACATTGCCACCTCATAGGCCATATGAATGCCCGATCGACCTTGTACCTGGCGCCACTCCCCCCCGTGGGCGTATTTATCCCTTATCTGCGGCTGAAACCCGGGCCATGTCCGAGTACATAGAGGAGAATCTGGCTAGAGGATTCATTCGGAAGTCTACTTCCCCGGCTGGAGCCGGATTCTTCTTTGTCAAAAAAAAGGATGGCTCGCTACGCCCCTGTATTGACTATAGTGGACTCAATCAGATCACGGTTAAAAATAAATACCCCATTCCGCTCATCTCCGAGTTATTTGATCGCCTTAAAAGTGCCAGGATCTTCTCCAAGCTGGATCTACGTGGAGCGTATAACCTGGTCCGTATCCATCAAGGAGACGAGTGGAAGACGGCATTTAATACCCGGGACGGACACTATGAGTACCGTGTGATGCCCTTCGGCCTCTGCAATGCTCCCGCCGTCTTCAAAGAACTGGTCAACGACATCTTCCGTGGCCTTCTTTACTCCTGCGTGGTGGTATACCTGGACCACATCTTGGTCTTCCCTCCGGATCTTCCCCCACACCGGAGGGATGTTCGTCAGGTCCTGCTTAGGCTCAGGCAGAACCACCTCTATGCGAAATACGAGAAGTGCATATTTGAACAGACCTCTCTTCCATTCCTGGGCTATGTTATCTCCCAGACAGGCTTGCGAATGGATCCCGAGAAGCTCTCTGCTGTCCTAAAGTGGCCCCGTCCAGAGGGGTTGAAGGCAATACAGCGATTCCTGGGCTTCGCTAATTACTATCGTCTCTTAATTCCACACTTCTCGTCTCAGACTGCTCCCATATCTGCGCTCACCCGTAAGGGAGCAAATCCCAAGGTATGGCCACCCGAAGCTGAGGAGGCCTTCCTTTCCCTGAAGCAAGCCTTCTCCTCTGCCCCTGTGCTGCACCGCCCGGACTGCAACAAACAGTTCTACCTGGAGGTTGATGCTTCCTCCTCTGGAGCTGGAGCGGTGCTCACCCAAAAGTCTTCATCCGGGAGAATGGTAACCTGCGGCTTTTTCTCCAAAATCTTCTCCTCCTCTGAGCGCAATTATTCCATAGGACACCGAGAACTGCTGGCCGTGAAATTGGCGCTGGAGGAGTGGCGCTATCTGCTTGAAGGGGCTCTATACCCGGTGATCATCTACACGGATCACAAAAATCTGGCATATCTCCAAAATGCCCAGATACTTAATCTACGTCATGCCCGATGGTCTTTTTTGCCCGCTTCGATTTCATCCTTCATTTCCGCCCGGCGGACAAGAATGTCAAAGCTGATGCCTTGTCTCGATCCTTCCTGTCCTCCGACCAAGAGGAGGAGCCTATGCACATTATCGACCCCTCCAAGGTGATGAATGTGGCCCCCTTGGATTTGACTCGTCCTCAACCCGGCAAGACATTCGTGGCGGTTCCTGACCGTGAGAAGCATCTTCGCTGGGGTCATTCTTCTAAACTAGCTGGCAATGCCGGTTCAAAGAAGACCTTCCTGCTCATTTTCCGGCATTACTGGTGGTCAACCCTGCGTAAGGATGTGGTAGACTTCGTCTCTGCCTGTTCATCTTGTGACCGCAACAAAGTTCCCAGACACTTACCAGCCAGTCATCTCCTGCCGCTTCCCATACCTGTTGCCCCGTGGCAACACATCGCTATGGATTTCATTACAGATCTCCCTGTTTCTGCCGAGTGTACTGTCATTTGGGTGGTTGCGGACCGCTTTTCTAAAATGGCTCACTTCATTCCCCTGCCTGGTCTCCCATCTGCACCTGAGCTGGCTAAGGACTTTATCCGCCATATCTTCCGTCTCCATGGACTACCCCTCCACATCGTGTCGGATCGAGGGGTTCAGTTCACCTCATGCTTCTGGAGAGCCACATGTAAACTGCTGGACGTCACCCTGGATTTCTCCTCCGCTTACCACCCTCAGTCCAATGGTCAAGTGGAGAGGATCAATCAGATCCTTACCAGCTACCTCCGGCACTTTGTTAATGCCCACCATTCTGATTGGGTGGACCTCCTTCCTTGGGCGGTATTCTCTTATAATAACCACGAGAGCGAATCCTCTTCCAAGTCCCCGTTCTTTATTGTCTATGGCCAACACCCCTGGATTCCGTTTCCCGTCTCCGCTTCTGTGGACAATCCCGCGGCGGAGTCTCTTGTCAGCGAGTTTTCTACCATTTGGGAGAGTACTAGGTCCGCACTTCTTCAGTCCTCCGAGCGGATGAAGAGATATGCTGATAAGAGACGTTTGGATCCGCCTCAATTCTGTCCAGGAGACAAGGTTTGGCTCTCCTCCAAACATGTGCGGCTCAAGATACCCTCCTACAAGTTAGGTCCTCGCTTCATCGGCCCTTTCAAAATCCTCAAGCAAATCAATCCAGTGGGCTACAAATTAAAACTCCCGGTCAAGCAACAGATACCCAACTCCTTCCACGTATCTCTCCTCAAATCCGTTGTCTTTAACTCTTTTTCCAACAATCCAGGTGCTCCCCCTGCCCCGGTTTCCGCTGAAGACGTCCTTGAGGTAGAGAGTATTCTGGCCACCAAGAAGGTAAGAGGAAAGACCTTTTTTCTGGTAGATTGGAAGGGGTTTGGTCCTGAGGAGAGTACTTGGGAACCCAGGGAGGACATCAACGCCCCGCTTCTCCTTGAAAAATTTCTTTCTAGCAAAAAAAAGAGGGGGCCTAAAGGGGGGGTACTGTAGCATCGGCGTCTCTGCCCCTTGCTAGGCAGAGACACCGTCCCTCTCACCTCCCCGCTCCTGGCGCGGCGTCCTCTAGTGCTTCTCTCCCCGCTGCTTCCTGCGCGTGCTCCTTCCTCGGCAGTGTGCTTTGGTCGCGCGAGCGCGCTCCTCCTCTCTTAAAGGGACCGCGCGCGCCGTCCTAAGGAGTCCCCGGCCAATTGCCGGAGGACCTCCCATATTTAAGGCACCTCCTCCAAAATGGAGGTGCCTGAGCAAAGTTGTTTGCACTGTATCTGATCTTTACTTCAGCCCTCAGGTCCCGCTGCTAGCCTGGCTCCTCGTCCTGCCTGCCAGCCTGTTATCTGTCCATTACCTGCCGAGCCTGCCAGCCTGCTCACCTGGAGCGCTCACCTGTTACCTGCCTTGGTTGTCTGTCCCCTCACCTGGGAGCACCCGCCTGTTATCTGCTGTGTCCGTCAGCCCGCTCACTTGGGAGCGCCCACCAGTTACCTGCCAGTTACCTGCCTCGTCTGTCTGCCCGCTCACCTGGGAGCACCCGCCTGTTTCCTGCCAGCCTGCCTGGAGACCCTGCCATCACGTGCTGTGTCCACCTTCCTGGTAAACCTAAAGACTTCTACTTGCCCGGCTTTCTCGAACTGTGACAACCTGTCGGCTACCAGAGACTTCTGCCTGCTTGCCGTGTCCATCCGCCATACCGGTCAGTCCCAGCCATCTGACTCATGGGAGCCACCTGCTCTCTTACAAGGTCTTCCCCAGAGTAGCACCTGGTCCCTCAGCCCGGATTCTCCCTGGTCACGGTGTCGTTTGCTGCCGTACGACCAGGGTCAGTTCGGGTGGATACTTAGTCACGCCCCTCTGGGTCCCTCCTTGCACCTCGGCACAGAGGTTCCACCACCCGGACCCGTAACAACAGCCAAGGAAACTCTCAATAGGTTTCAGAGCAAATAATAAAGTAGCTAAAATGGCCCAGCAAATCACCTAACCAGAATACAATAGAAAATTTATGGAAGGCACTAAAGCTCAAAGTTCATAGAAGGAGCTCATGGAATCATAAGGACTGGAAGAGTGTTTTAGTTGAAGAATGGACCAAAATCACACCCGAGCAATGAATGTGACTAGGTTCCCTATACAAGAGGCATCTTGACGCTGTTATCACCAACAAAGGCTTTTGTTCAAAGTATTAAATACATTTCAGTAAGCATGTTCAATACTTTTTTCCTGTGTCATTTCTCATTATTACACATATCTTAATTTATGGACATACATGGTTTGGATTCTTTGGCTTTTTGGATTGTAAGGGTTGTTATCAACATCTGGTGAGAATTTAATGTCAATAATACCTTTAGAAATATATTTATTAAGAAACTTGGGGACTCGTTCAATGCTTATTTTATCGGCTGTGTTTATATATACAGCATATATACATAAATAACGTATATATAAATATATTTTGGATTGGGATCAGGGTTTTATGATGGGCACTCAAAAACATTGACTTTGTTATCCTTAAGCCAGTATGTTATCATTTTGGAAGTATGCTTCGGGTCACTGTCCATTTGGAAGACCTATTTCCACCCAAGCTTTAACTTCCTGGCTGATGTCTTGAGATGTTGCTTCAGTTTTGCCATATAATCTTCTTTTCTCATGATGCCATCTATTTTGTGAAATGCACCAGTCCCTCCAGCAGCAAAACAATCCCACAACATGATGCTGCCACTCCCATGTTTCACAGTTGGGATGGTGTTCTTGTGCTTCCAAACTTCTCCCTTTTTCCTCCAAACGTAATGATGGTCATTATGCCCATAAAGTTTAATTTTATTTTCATCAGACCACAGGACATATCTCCAAAAATCAAGGTCTTTGTTCCTGTGAGAATTTGAAAACATTAATCAGGCTTTTTTATGCTTCTTTTGGACAATGGCTTATTTCTGGCAGAGTGGCCTTTCAGCTCATGATGCTACAGTACTTGTTTCACTGTGGATATTGACACAATCTTACCAGCTTCCGCCATCATCTTCACAAGGTCTTTTGCTTTTTTCCTTGGGTTGATATGCACATGTTGGAACAAAGCATGTTCATCTCTGGGACACAGAACCCATCTTCTTCCTGAGCGGTATGATGGCTGGACATTCCCATCTTGTTTGTACTTGCGTATAATTGTTTGTACAGATAAACAAGGCACCTTCAGGTATCTTGAAATTGTACCCAAGAATGAACCAGACTTGTGCAAGTCCACAAGTCTCTTCCTGATATCTTGGCTGATTTCTTTAGACTTTCCCATGATGCTGCACAAGGAAGCAGTTTGTTTCAGGTGTGCATTAAAATACATCCACAAGTGTGTCTCTAATTAACTCAGATGTTGCCAAAAAAAACTATCAAAAGCTTCCAAACACATGACATCATCATATGGTCAGTTCAGAATTGCTTAAAGGCATGGTAATCTTTGTGTATGTAAACTTTTGACTTTGCAGTAAGTAATAAGAATGCCTTAAAACATTCTCTCTCTCTTATTATTCTGGCATTTGGCAAATATTAAACATTATGGAAATCCTAACTGATGAAGAAAAAAGCAATAGATACACTTTGATATCAAAAAGAGCCTCAGGCCCAATGGAATGCTAATCAAAATAGTATTGCGGCATGTATAACAGACTTAAAATATAACTTTTAATATATCCTTTAAAAAACATTTAATATAAAGACACACACAAACACTTATGTTAGAGTAGCCCTAACCCGATAAGGGTAAAATGATAACAATGGTTATACAGTTCAGGGGCAATAAATATTTACCAATTTACTTCACCTAGCCCCCACAACACACCTGTCAAGAGATAATATTGGGTACTCATAAGGCAAAAAGAATGAAGAAAGAGGAACAGTCTCACCAGTCCCGTAGTGTGGGTCGTTCCATCCAAGGATGCCAGACTCACCTGGATGGTCCTCAGTATCTGACCCTATCAGACCCTGTATCACAAGCTGACCCTAGGAACCCAAAACTCCCGCCCTGACAAGGGCAGTCCACAGCTGACCCTCAATTTCTTGGGAGGCACGCTTTAGGGTAATTTTAGGGCTGACTAGAAATCGAGGGTCAGCTGTGGACTGCCCTTGTCAGGGTGGGAGTTTTGGGGTCCTATGGTCAGCCTGTGATACAGGGTCTGATAGGGTCAGATACGGAGGACCATCCAGGCGAGTCTGGCATCCTTGGATGGAAAGACCCACACTACGGGACTGGTGAGACTCTTCCTCTTTCTTCACTATTTTTGCCTTATGAATACACAATATTAGCTCTTGACAGGAGTGTTGTGGGGGCTAGGTGAAGTAAATTGGAAAATATTTATTGCCCATGAACTGTATAACCATTGTTATCATTTTACCTGTATCGAGTTAGGGATACTCTAACATAACTGTTTGTGTGTGTCTTTATATGAAATGTTTTTTAAAGGATATATTAAAAGCTATATTTTAAGTCTGCTATACATGCTGCAATACTAATCCTAACTGATCTAAAACGGGAAAGGTTTATTCTGATTTCATATCAGTTACTGAGAAAAACATGCATATGTGTCATTTAATATAGTGTATGTAAATTTCTGGTTTCAAATGTGTATATATATACATATATACAGTAAATATACAGTACAGACCAAAAGTTTGGACACACTTTCACATTTAAAGATTTTTCTGTATTTTCATGACTATGAAAATTGTACATTCACTCTGATGGCATCAAAACTATGAATTAACACATGTGGAATTATATACTTAACAAAAAAGTGTGAAACAACTGAAAATATGTCTTATATTCTAGGCTCTTCAAAGTAGCCACCTTTCGCTTTGATGACTGCTTTGCACACTCTTGGCATTCTCTTGATGAATTTCAAGAGGTAGTCACCGGATATGGTCTTCTAACAATCTTGAAGGAGTTCCCAGAGATGCTTAGCACTTGTTGGCCCTTTTGCCTTCAATCTGCGGTCCAGCTCACCCCAAACCATCTCGATTGGGTTCAGGTCTGGTGACTGTGGAGGCCAGGTCATCTGGTATAGCACCCCATCACTCTCCCTTTTGGTCAAATAGCCCTTACACAGCCTGGAGGTGTGTTTGTGGTCATTGTCCAGTTGAAAAATAAATGATGGTCCAACTAAACACAAACCAGATGGAATAGCATGCCGCTGCAAGATGCTGTGGTAGCCATGCAGGTTCAGTATGCCTTCAATTTTGAATAAATCCCCAACAGTGTCACCAGCAAAGCACCCCCACACCATCACACCTCCTCCTCCATGCTTCACGGTGGGAACCAGGCATGTAGAGTCCATCCGTTCACCTTTTCTGTGTCGCACAAAGACACGGTGGTTGGAACCAAAGATCTCAAATTTGGACTCATCAGACCAAAACACAGATTTCCACTGGTCTAATGTCCATTCCTTGTGTTCTTTAGCCCAAACAAGTCTCTTCTGCTTGTTGCCTATCCTTAGCAGTGGTTTCCTAGCAGCTATTTTACCATGAAGGCCTGCTGCACAACGTCTCCTCTTAACAGTTCTTGTAGAGATGTGTCTGCTGCTAGAACTCTGTGTGACATTGACCTGGTCTCTAATCTGAGCAGCTGTTAACCTGCGATTTCTGAGGCTGGTCACTCAGATAAACTTATCCTCAGAAACAGAGGTGACTCTTGGTCTTCCTTTCCTGGGGCGGTCCTCATTTGAGCCAGTTTCTTTGTAGCGCTTGATGGTTTTTGCAACTGCACTTGGGGACACTTTCAAAGTTTGCCCAATTTTTCGGACTGACTGACCTTCATTTCTTAAAGTAATGATGGCCACTCGTTTTTCTTTACTTAGCTCCATTTTTCTTGCCATAATACAAATTCTAACTGTCTATTCAGTAGGACTATCAGCTGTGTATCCACCAGACTTCTGCACAACACAACTGATGGTCCCAACCCCATTTATAAGGCAAGAAATCCCACTTATTAAACCTGACAGGGCACACCTGTGAAGTGAAAACCATTTCCGGTGACTACCTCTTGAAGCTCATCAAGAGAATGCCAAGAGTGTGCAAAGCAGTCATCAAAGCAAAAGGTGGCTACTTTGAAGAACCTAGAATATAAGACATATTTTCAGTTGTTTCACATTTCTTTGTTAAGTATATATTTCCACATGTGTTAATTCATAGTTTTGATGCCTTCAGTGTGAATGTACAATTTTCATAGTCATGAAAATACAGAAAAATCTTTAAATGAGAAGGTGTGTCCAAACTTTTGGTCTGTACTGTATATATATATACATATACAATACTGTTCAAAAGTTTGGGATCATTTAGAGATTTCATTATTATAAATAATTGCACATTTTTTTCAATGAAGCTAACATTAAATGATTTAGAAACAAACTCTATACATTGTTAATGTGGTATATGACTATACTAGCTGCAAACGTCTTGTTTTTATTGCAATATCTACATAGGTGAATAGAGGCCCATTTCCAACAACCACCACTCCAGTGTTTTAATGGTACATTGTGTTTGCTAACTGTGTAAGAAGGCTAATGGATGTTTAGAAAATCCTAGAAAACCCTTGCACAATTATGTTAGCCCAGCTGAAAACTGTTTGGCTGATTTGAGAAGCTATAAAATTGATCTTCCTTTGAGCTAGTTGAGAATCTGGAGCATTACATTTGTTTGTTCTATGAAACTCTCAAAATGGCCAGAAAAAGAGAACTTTCATGTGAAACTCGACAGTTTATTCTTGTGTTTAGAAATGAAGGCTATTCCATGCGAGAAATTGCCAAGAAACTGAAGATTTCCTACAATGGTGTGTACTACTTCCTTCAGAGGAGAGCACCATCAGGCTGTAACCAGAGCAGAAAGTGAAGTGGGAGGCCCCACTACACAACTGAGCAACAAGACAAGTACATTAGAGTCTCTAGTTTGAGAAATCAACGCCTCACAGCTCCTCAACTGGAAGCTTCATTAAATAGTACACGCAAAACAGCATTGTCAAGGTCTACAGTGAAGAGGCGACACCAGGATGCTGGCAAGAAAAAGCCATATCTGAGACTGGCTAATAAAAGGAAAAGATTAATATGGGCCAAAGAACACAGACATTGGACATAAGAAGATTGGAAAAAAGTTTTATGGACAGATGAATCAAAGTTTGAGGTGTTTGGATCACACAGAAGAACATTTGCGAGATGCAGAACAACTGAAAAGATGCTGGAAGAGTGCCTGACACCATCTGTCAAGCATGGTGGAGGTAATGTGATGGTCTGGGGTTGCTTTGGTGCTGGAAAAGTGGGAGATTTGTACAAGGTAAATGGGATGTTGAATAAGGAAGGCTATCACTCCAATTTACAACGCCATGTCATACCCCGTGGACAGCGCTTGATTGGAGCCAATTTCATTCTACAACAGGACAATAACCGAAAGCACACCTCCAAATTATGCATGAACTATTTAGGGAAGAAGCAGGCAGCTGGTATTCTATCTGTAATGGAGTGGCCATCGCAGTCACCGGATCTCATCCCCATTGAGCTGTTGTGGGAGCAGCTTTACCGTACAGTACGAAAAAGTGCCCATCAAGCCAATCCAACTTGTGGGAGGGGCTTCAGGAAGCATGGGGTGAAATTTCTTAAGATTACCTCAGCAAATTAATAGCTAGAATGCCAAAGGTCTGCAATGCTGTAATTGCTGCAAAGGGTGCATTTTTTGACGAAAGCAAAGTTTGAAGGAGAAAATTATTCTTTCTAATAAAAATCATTATTTCTAACATTCTCAATGTCTGGACTATATTTTCTATTCATTTTGCAACTCATTTGATAAATAAAAGTATGAGTTTACATGGAAAACACAAAATTGACCCCAAACTTTTGAACAATAGTGTATGTGTGTGTGTGTGTATATATATATATATATATATATATATATATATATATATATATATATATATATATACAGTACAGACCAAAAGTTTGGACACACCTTCTCATTTAAAGATTTTTCTGTATTTTCATGACTATGAAAATTGTACATTCACACTGAAGGCATCAAAACTATGAATTACCACATGTGGGATTATATAGTTAACAAAAAAGTGTGAAACAACTGAAAATATGTCTTATATTCTAGGTTCTTCAAAGTAGCCACCTTTTGCTTTGATGACTGCTTTGCACACTCTTGGCATTCTCTTGATGAGCTTCAAGAGGTAGTCACTGGAAATGGTCTTCACTGCACAGGTGTGCCCTGTCAGGTTTAATAAGTGGGATTTCTTGCCTTCTAAATGGGGTTGGGACCATCAGTTGTGTCGTGCAGAAGTCTGGTGGATACACAGCTGATAGTCCTATTGAATAGACTGCTAGAATTTGTATTATGGCAAGAAAAAAGCAGCTAAGTAAAGAAAAACGAGTGGTCATCATTACTTTAAGAAATGAAGGTCAGTCAGTCCGAAAAATTGGGCAAACTTTGAAAGTGTCCCCAAGTGCAGTTGCAAAAACCATCAAGCGCTACAAAGAAACTGGCTCGCATGAGGACCGCCCCACGAAAGGAAGACCAAGAGTCACCTCTGCTTCTGAGGATAAGTTTATCTGAGTCACCAGCCTCAGAAATCGCAGGTTAACAGCAGCTCAGATTAGAGATCAGGTCAATGCCACACAGAGTTCTAGCAGCAGACACATCTCTTCAACAACTGTTAAGAGGAGACTTTGTACAGCAGGCCTTCATGGTAAAATAGCTGCTAGGAAACCACTGCTAGGGACAGGCAACAAGCAGAAGAGACAAGTTTGGGCTAAAGAACACAAGGAATGGACATTAGACCAGTGGAAATCTGTGCTTTGGTCTGATGAGTCCAAACTTGAGATCTTTGGTTCCAACCACCGTGTCTTTGTGCGATGCAGAAAAGGTGAATGGATGGACTCTACATGCCTGGTTCCCACCGTGAAGCATGCAGAAGGAGGTGTGATGGTGTGGGGGTGCTTTGCTGGTGACACTGTTGGGGATTTATTCAAAATTGAAGGCATACTGAACCAGCATGGCTACCACAGCATCTTGCAGCGGCATGCTATTCCATCCGGTTTGCGTTTAGTTGGACCATCATTTATTTTTCAACAGGACAATGACCCCAAACACACCTCCAGGCTGTGTAAGAGCTAATTGACCAAGAAGGAGAGTGATGGGATGCTACCCCAGATGACCTGGCCTCCACAGTCACCAGACCTGAACCCAATCGAGATGGTTTGGGGTGAGCTGGACCGCAGAGTGAAGGCAAAAGGGCCAACACGTGCTAAGCATCTCTGGGAACTCCTTCAAGATTGTTAGAAGACCATTTCCGGTGACTACCTCTTGAAATTCATCAAGAGAATTCCAAGAGTGTGCAAAGCAGTCATCAAAGCAAAAGGTGGCTACTTTGAAGAGCCTAGAATATAAGACATATTTTCAGTTGTTTCACACTTTTTTGTTAAGTATATAATTCCACATGTGTTAATTCATAGTTTTGATGCCTTCAGTGTGAATGTACAATTTCCGTAGTCAAGAAATTACAGAAAAATCTTTAAATGAGAAGGTGTGTCCAAACTTTTGGTCTGTACTGTATATAAATATATATATATATAAATTATTTTTTACTGTTCATGCTTCACACCAAATAACTCATTGAATGATTTCACCAGGTTATAACGTTTGCATAGGTACCTAATATGGTTAAATTTTTTAATATATGTATGCAATAAAACATAGAAAAAAATTGTATATGCATTTTATTATATATATGTACTTATATTAAAAAAAAACTTGATGTTTTACATGTTTAATGGGGATTTTGATTCTTTATTACTTTTTTTTTACATATTTAGATTTTTAACATTATATTTCCCCCAAAAGATTAAAAAAATATCTTTGGGGAACATTTTGTTTGTTATTCAAATTTTTTTTTTTAGCGTAACTGGGGCATCTGAAGGAGACTCAGTTATAGGGAAAAACAATCCCCACTATGAACAAGAGTCACTGACAGAGGTGATCTGATTCTGTTAGGACTAGAGATGAGCGGTGTTCGACTAGAACTGTTCGCCAATCTCAAATTCGAGCTGTTTTGGGCGGTGTTCGAGTTGTTCGACGAACCCGAACGATTTGCAAAAAATTCGGCTGTTCGAGGTTATGTTCGATAACTGTTCGTGCACCAAAAGCGTGTCCTGCATGTCTGGTGCAATTTAGAGCACCAATGATGCAGGGATTGTCTGCCACTCACTGTAATGCCACAGCCATGGTGGTTGTGTCATTACAGTGATTGCCCAAATCGATGGGAACAGTGCCAACAGTGAAACATGAAAAGCCGGCAATTCAGCAGCGGCATACACCGGTACCCGACAATTTAGAACCGAAAGAATAGAGCTTCACACATAGATTAGATAGATATAAACATGTCAGCCACATATATACGAAGTACAGTGAAAGTGCTGCTTACTGTACTTGTCATTTAGCGTAAAGGATTTATCAAAAAAAATAATAGTGTTTTCATGCACCGTCTCTTTAAAAAAGCCGGCCGGCAATTCAGCAGCGGTACCCGACAATTTAGAATAGAAGGAATAGAGAATCACACATAGATTAGATAGATAGAAACATGTCAGTCACATATATATGAAGTACAGTGACAGTGTTGATTACTGTACTTGTCATTTAGTGTAAAGGATTTATCAAAAAAAATAATAGTGTTTTCATGCACCGTCTCTTTAAAAAAGCCGGCCGGCAATTCAGCAGCGGTACCCGACAATTTAGAATAGAAGGAATAGAGAATCACACATAGATTAGATAGATAGAAACATGTCAGTCACATATATATGAAGTACAGTGACAGTGTTGCTTACTGTACTTGTCATTTAGTGTAAAGGATTTATTAAAAAAAATAATAGTGTTTTCATGCACCGTCTCTTTAAGAAAGCCGGCCGGCAATTCAGCATCTGTACCCGACAATTTATAACAGACAGAATAGAGCTTCACACATAGATTAAATAGATAGAAACATGTCAGTCACATATATATGAAGTACAGTGATAGTGTTGGTTACTGTACTTGTCATTTAGTATTAAAATAAAGGATTTATTATTAAAAAAATTGGCGTGGGGTTCCCCTTAATTTTAGGCTCTAGCGGAGGTTAAGCAGACAGCTGGGGCAGATGTTTGAAGCCTGGGAAGGGGGTAATACCCACGGAGCTTCCCAGGCTACTAATTTCAGCCCCCAGCTGAATACATAGCCTTTACTAGCTATTAAAATGGGGGACCCCCCCAAAAAAATGACGTGGGGTCCCCCCTAATTTAATAGCTAGCAAAGGCTAGGCAGACAGCTGGGGGCTGATATTAATAGCCCAGGAAGGGAGCCAAGAATATTGGCCCCCTCCCAGGCTAGAAACACCAGCCGTCAGCCGCCCCAGAAATGGCGCATTCATAGGATGCGCCAATTCTGGCACTTAGCCTCGCTCTCCCACGCTGCCCTGGTGCGGTGGCAGGGGGTAATAGGGCTGGGGTTGATGTCAGCTTATAATGCCAGCTGACATCAAGCCCAGGTTAGTAATGGAGAGGCGTCTATAAGACACCCCCATTACTAACCCCATAGTCAAAGTTAAAAAAAACACAAACACCCAGAATAAAGTCCTTTAATTGAAATAAAGACACAATTCTTTATTGTTCTAAATTAAACCATACTTACCATCACGCCCATTCCAGCTGAAGCCAACGATCTCCTGCAATAAAAGAAAAATAATAAACCAACCTCATCCTTACCTTTCCATGGTTCCCACGACAGCTTCAGCTCTGCTACATCGAGATGACAGGCTGGACCGCAGCAGAACGCCGCCATCCAGCCTGTCATCCCGCAGACACTGAGAAGCGCAGGCTTGCTTGCGCTCCACATTGTCTCTCTGTGACGGCATAAAGATGAGCCGAGGTCATGTCCAATGAACTCGGCTCACCTCATGCACGTCACTTACAGCGTGGGAGAATTCTCACGCTGAAGCGCTGAGTGCAGGAGAATTTTCCCACGCTGTCAGTGAGGTGCATGAGGTGAGCTGAGTTCATAGGACATGAGCTCACCTCATGCACGTCACTGACAGCGATGGAGAATTCTCCTGCACTCAGCACTTCAGCGTGAGAATTTTCCCACGCTGTCAGTGACGTGCATGAGGTGAGCCGAGTTCATTGGACATGACCTCGGCTCATCTGGATGCCGTCACAGCCAGACACTGAGGAGCGCAAGCATGCCTGCTCTTCTCAGTGTCTGCGGCATGACAGGCTGGATGGCAGCGTTCTGCTGCGGTCCAGCCTGTCATCTCGATGTAGCAGAGCTGAAGCTGTCGTGGGAACCATGGAAAGGTAAGGATGAGGTTGGTTTATTATATTTCTCTTATTGCAGGAGATCGTTGGCTTCAGCTGGAATGGGCGTGATGGTAAGTATAGTTTAATTTAGAACAATAAAGAATTGTGTGTTTATTTCAATTAAAGGACTTTATTCTGGGTGTTGTGTTTTTTTTAAATACTTTACTAGAAATTCATGGCGGTCATGTCTAATACTGGCGTGACCCCATGAATTTTGGGCTTGGGGCCAGCTGATAATACCAAGCTGGCCCTAACCCCTTTATTACCCAGTGAGCCACCGCACCAGGGCCCTGGATGAGTTGGGTACAGCGCCAGAAGATGGCGCTTCTATGAACGCGCCATTTTCCGGGGTGGCTGCGGACTGCAATTTGCAGCGGGGGGGGCCCAGAAAGCTTGGGCCTCCCTGCGCTGCAGATTCCAGCCCCCAGCTGCCTAGTTGTACCTGGCTGGACACAAAAATAGTGCGAAGCCCAACTTCAATTTTTTTTAATTATTTCATGAAATTCATGAAATAATTAAGAAAAAAAGGCCTTCCCTATATTGTTGTGTCCGGCCAGGTACAAATAGGCAGCTGGTGGTTGGGGGCAGCCCATTCCTGCCTGCTGTACCTGGCTGGACACAAATATAGTGCGAAGCCCCACTTCAATTTTTTTAAATTATTTCAGGAAATTCATGAAATAATTAAAAAAAAATTGACGTGGGGCTTCGCACTATATTTGTGTCCAGTCAGGTGCAGCAGGCAGGAACGGGCTGCCCCCAACCACCAGCTGCCTATTTGTACCTGGCCGGACACAACAATATAGGGAAGCCCTTTTTTTCTTAATTATTTCATGAAATAATTTAAAGAAAATTGACGTGGGGCTTCGCCCTGTTTTTGTGTCCAGCCAGGTACAACTAGGCAGCTGGGGGCTGGAATCCGCAGCGCAGGGAGGCCCAAGCTTTCTGGGCCACCCCCGCTGCAAATTGCAGTCCGCAGCCACCCCGGAAAATGGCGCGTTCATAGAAGCGCCATCTTCTGGCGTTGTACCCAACTCATCCAGGGCCCTGATGCGGTGGCTCACTGGGTAATAAAGGGGTTAGGGCCAGCTTGGCATTATCAGCTGGCCCTAAGCCCAAAATTCATGGGGTCACGCCAATATTAGACATGACCACCATGAATTTCTAGTAAAGTATTTAAAAAAAACACAACACCCAGAAAAAAGTCCTTTAATTGAAATAAACACACAATTCTTTATTGTTCTAAATTAAACCATACTTACCGTCACGCCCATTCCAGCTGAAGCCAACGATCTCCTGAAATAAAAGAAAAATAATAAAGCAACATCATCCTTACCTTTCCATGGTTCCCATGACAGCTTCAGCTCTGCTACATCGAGATGACAGGCTGGACCGCAGCAGAACGCTGCCATCCATCCTGTCATCCCACAGACACTGAGAAGCGCAGGCTTGCTTGCGCTCCACAGTGTCTCTCTGTGAGGGCATCCAGATGAGCCGAGTTAATGTCCAATGAACTCGGCTCACCTCATGCACGTCACTGACAGCGTGGGAAAATTCTCCTGCACTCAGCGCTTCAGCGTGGGAGAATTCCCACACTGAAGCGCTGAGTGCAGGAGAATTGTCCCACGCTGTCAGTGACGTGCAGGAGGTGAGCTGAGTTCATTGGACATGAGCTCACCTTATGCACGTCACTGACAGCATGGGAAAATTCTCCTGCACTCAGCGCTTCAGCGTGGGAGAATTCTCACGCTGAAGCGCTGAGTGCAGGAGAATTCTCCCACGCTGTCAGTGACGTGCAGGAGGTGAGCTGAGTTCATTGGACATGAGCTCACCTTATGCACGTCACTGACAGCGTGGGAGAATTCTCCTGCACTCAGCGCTTCAGCGTGAGAATTTTCCCACGCTGTCAGTGACGTGCATGAGGTGAGCCGAGTTCATTGGACATGAACTCGTCTCATCTTTATGCCGTCACAGCCAGACACTGCAGAGCGCAAGCATGCCTGCGCTTCTCAGTGTCTGCGGGATGACAGGCTGGATGGCAGCGTTCTGCTGCGGTCCAGCCTGTCATCTCGATGTAGCAGACCTGAAGCTGTCGTGGGAACCATGGAAAGGTAAGGATGATGTTGCTTTATTATTTTTCTTTTATTGCAGGAGATCGTTGGCTTCAGCTGGAATGGGCGTGATGGTAAGTATGGTTTAATTTAGAACAATAAAGGATTGTGTCTTTATTTCAATTAAAGGACTTTATTCTGGGTGTTTGTGTTTTCTTTTAACTTTGACTATGGGGTTAGTAATGGGGGTGTCTTATAGACGCCTCTCCATTACTAACCTGGGCTTGATGTCAGCTGGCATTATAAGCTGACATCAACCCCAGCCCTATTACCCCCTGCCACCGCTACAGGGCAGCGTGGAAGAGCGAGGCTAAGTGCCAGAATTGGCGCATCCTATGAATGCGCCATTTCTGGGGCGGCTGACGGCTGGTGTTTCTAGCCTGGGAGGGGGCCAATATTCATGGCTCCCTTCCTTGGCTATTAATATCAGCCCCCAGCTGTCTGCCTAGCCTTTGCTAGCTATTAAATTAGGGGGGACCCCACGTCATTTTTTTGGGGGGTCCCCCATTTTAATAGCTAGTAAAGGCTATGTATTCAGCTGGGGGCTCATATTAGTAGCCTGGGAAGCTCCGTGGGTATTACCCCCTTCCCAGGCTTCAAACATCTGCCCCAGCTGTCTGCTTAACCTCCGCTAGAGACTAAAATTAAGGGGAACCCCACGCCAATTTTTTTTAATAATAAATCCTTTATTTTAATACTAAATGACAAGTACAATAACCAACACTATCACTGTACTTCATATATATGTGACTGACATGTTTCTATCTATCTAATCTATGTGTGAAGCTCTATTCTGTCTGTTATAAATTGTCGGGTACAGATGCTGAATTGCCGGCCGGCTTTTTTAAAGAGACGGTGCATGAAAACACTATTATTTTTTTTAATAAATCCTTTACACTAAATGACAAGTACAGTAAGCAACATTGTCACTGTACTTCATATATATGTGACTGACATGTTTCTATCTATCTAATCTATGTGTGAAGCTCTATTCTGTCTGTTATAAATTGTCGAGTACAGATGCTGAATTGCCGGCCGGCTTTTTTAAAGAGACAGTGCATGAAAACACTATTATATTTTTTAATAAATCCTTTACACTAAATGACAAGTACAGTAAGCAACACTGTCACTGTACTTCATATTTATGTGACTGACATGTTTCTATCTATCTAATCTATGTGTGAGGCTCTATTCCTTCTTGTCTAAATTGTCGGGTACCGGTGTATGCCGCTGCTGAATTGCCGGCCGGCTTTTTTAAAGAAAGCGTCTTCTGAGCAGTTTGTCAGCTTTTGGACACCTTTGAAGGTGTTTTCTATGTGTTTCTATGTGTTTTTGTTTGCCTGCCATTGGTTTTAACGGTGTTCGACGGTGTTCTAAGGTGTTCGACGAACAGTTCGACGAACAGTTCCTCGAACATCCCGGTGTTCGACGAACCGAACCGAACCCGAACACTACGGGGGTGGCTCAACACTAGTTAGGACCCAGTAGCTGGTTTTACAATCACTTTATTGCCAGGTTCTACAGAAGCTTTGGCAATGCCGATGCATCTGTTTACTGCACTCAATGAGAGCTATGTAGCTGGCAAAGAAGAAAACCAAAGTGGTAATAAACTGATGCTCTCTTCTCCACAGACTCCCCCGCTGTGTCTAGCATCCCGGGACCAGATCTGCTCATGCTTCATTGCAGGAGCATTAACCCCAGTCCTTTTATTTACAATTGTACGGGGGTTAAAGCCCAGTACCAAGATCTGTAAACGTGATTGGCTTTTTCATTATCTGGTTGTAGAGAACCTGTCATTAATGCTGAAATTTCTGTTTTACTATAAAGAGAAGTGATACTGTAAGTCCGCTTTAAGCTTCAGAAAAAAAGAAACATCCATTTCAGGGCTAAATTGTCATTTTTTTTCTTCGTTTATGACTTATTTCAGCATACTGTCTTTGATACATTTTTCTCATGATGTTGATACAGATAACTTTTCCCTGCTTAAAAGTATGAAAATGTTACATCATATTAGAGATTGCTGCTATTGCAAAATATTCCTAAAACAAGCACTTATATTTAATAGAAGTTCTAATAAGGTTTCCCCTAATTATATTCTATTTGATAAAGATTTACAGTCATCTCAGTAGTAGAATACTTGCAGTTAATGACTTTTTCTTGAAAGCAGAAGCAATCACTTTTGACACTATGATAAAAGAGCCAAACGATTCAATAAAATTACACTTATCGGTGATCAGGCAGTCTATACTGACAAGAAAAAAGGAATATACATTAAATAGCTATAAACACACACACACACATTTAGACCTGTTTTTACCATACAGCAATGACTCCTCAATCAATATAAAGTTTGACTGTCAGCCTTTGGGAATAAGTCTGTGGACGTTAAATTTTTGCCCAATTTTTGAGATTATAATAAGAAAGTTATTTAGGTATAGTCCCTTTTTTTGCTTCATGCACATGTTTAAAGAGATTGTCCACTACTTTAGCATTGATTACCTATACTTAGAATAGGTCATCAATGTCTGATTGGTCGGGTACCAACACCCGGCACCCAGCCTGATCATCTGCTTTTGGTGTTGGCAGCAGCCGCTGGCTGGAAGTATTCACTTGCAAAGCTGGCTATCTTCTGATAGTAACCGTTGCAGCATACTACACATCTGCCTCCTATTCAAATCAATGTGGTAGCCACTATCAGAAGACTGCCTGCTCCACAAGGAAGTACTTCTGGCCAGCGGCTGCTGCCGACACCAATAACAGCTCCTGAGTATAGATCATCAATGCTAAAGTAATGGGCAATCTCTTTAATTCTTTACCAAGAAACTTGCTTACAAGCCTTCAAAGAATGTCTGGTAAAGGTAGGGATAACCAGCCATTTTTTCAGGGAGTAACTCTCTTTACCAACTCGCAAGTTACGGTCCTGTGCTAAATATCCCTTTCATGTTCTTCATATGTACTAAAAAGACAATTTGTGAGTGTCTAATTTCTCTATTTTTAGCATTCATTCATTCGATAGCCATTTCAAAAATTAGAAATTACAGCCAGAAGACAATAATGTGCATAACATTTAGAATTTAAAAGCTCATGCATTTGATATACTATTTAGTTTTGAAAACTTTTGACAATTTCAGATGCATTTTTATTCTTAAAGTGCTTTGCTCTTTGAATGTTCACCTAATATGTTATGCACATGTAGCCATGCTGGCTCAGTAGCTCAGTGTCATTGCTCAATTGTCATGTATGTTATTGAGCAGGCCATCTAAAGTGAATATGAGCACTAGAAGCAGCTTCTTGCCTCATGAGAGCTGAAAACATTAGACAAACGTTCTGAGAGGCAATCAAAACAGCAGGGGCACCATAATTATGTAATAATATTATTTACACATGAGCATTAAAAATATACAGTACAGACCAAAAGTTTGGACACACATTCTCATTTAAAGATTTTTCTGTATTTTCATGACTATGAAAATTGTACATTCACACTGAAGGCATCAAAACTATGAATTAACACATGTGGAATTAAATACTTAACAAAAAAGTGTGAAACAACTGAAAATATGTCTTATATTCTAGGTTCTTCAAAGTAGCCACCTTTTGCTTTGATGACTGCTTTGCACACTTTGGGAATTGTCTTGATGAGCTTCAAGAGGTAGTCATCGGAAATGGTCTTCCAACAATCTTGAAGGAGTTCCCAGAGATGCTTAGCACTTGTTGGCCCTTTTGCCTTTACTCTGTGGTTCAGATCACCCCAAACCATCTCGATTGGGTTCAGGTCTGGTGACTGTGGAGGCCAGGTCATCTAGTGTAGCAACCCATCACTCTCCTTCTTGGTCAAATAGCCCTTACACAGCCTGGAGGTGTGTTTGGGGTCATTGTCCTGTTGAAAAATAAATGATGGTCCAACTAAACGCAAACCGGATGGAATAGCATGCCGCTGCAAGATGCTGTGGTAGTCATGCTGGTTCAGTATGCCTTCAATTTTGAATAAATCCCCAACAGTGTCACCAGCAAAGCACCCCCACACCATCACACCTCCTCCTCCATGCTTCACGGTGGGAACCAAGCATGTAGAGTCCATCCGTTCACCTTTTCTGCGTCGCACAAAGACACGGTGGTTGGAACCAAAGATCTCAAATTTGGACTCATCAGACCAAAGCACAGATTTCCACTGGTCTAATGTCCATTCCTTGTGTTATTAAGCCTAAACAAGTCTCTTCTGCTTGTTGCCTGTCCTTAGCAGTGGTTTCCTAGCAGCTATTTTACCTTGAAGGCCTGCTGCACAAAGTCTCCTCTTAACAGTTGCTGAAGAGATGTGTCTGCTGCTAGAACTCTGTGTGGCATTGACCTGGTTTCTAATCTGAGCTGCTGTTAACCTGCGATTTCTGAGGCTGGTGACTCGGATAAACTTATCTTCAGAAGCAGAGGTGACTCTTGGTCTTCCTTTCCTGGGGCGGTCCTCATGTGAGCCAGTTTCTTTGTAGCGCTTGATGGTTTTTGCAACTGCACTTGGGGATACTTTCAAAGTTTTCCCAATTTTTCGCACTGACTGACCTTCATTTCTTAAAGTAATGATGGGCACTCGTTTTTCTTTACTTAGCTGCTTTTTTCTTGCCATAATACAAATTCTAACAGTGTATTCAGTAGGACTATCAGCTGTGTATCCACCTGACTTCTGCACAACACAACTGATGGTCCCAACCCCATTTATAAGGCAAGAAATCCCACTTATTAAACCTGACAGGACACACCTGTGAAGTGAAAACCATTTCCGGTGACTACCTCTTGAAGCTCATCAAGAGAATGCCAAGAGTGTGCAAAGCAGTCATCAAAGCAAAAGGTGGCTACTTTGAAGAACCTAGAATATAAGACATTTTTTCAGTTGTTTCACACTTTCTTGTTAAGTATATAATTCCACATGTGTTAATTCATAGTTTTGATGCCTTCAGTGTGAATGTACAATTTTAAAAGTCATGAAAATACAGAAAAATCTTTAAATGAGAAGGTGTGTCCAAACTTTTGGTCTGTACTGTATATTTAAAATAATTAATTTTGTTTTTATCTTTTTAGTAATTATTTACTTCTGAGACGGGGGAGTTGATCCTGATGAGACTCTGATACCTGAGGCACATGCAGACTGTTCTGTGCTCTCAGGGCAGGAGGAGGAGGAGGAGGGTGACTTTCAGGGCGAGAAATGGGAGAACAGAGAGGATGATGATGAGATTGTAGATCCCACTTGGTGTGAACCCAGAGGCATGAAACTGAGTAGCTCAGCTGAGGAGGTGGAGGAGGAGGATTATGAGGAGGTTAAGTTGCGGCTTACTGCATAGACATGGAGTGTTGCAACCATGCTGGGCACTACATCCTCAGCCACAAATGTGGCTGTGTTCAGCAACAGTCATGGGTCTGAAGCTTGCAGGGGTGGCAAGGGTTGCCTAGCCTGGGCCTTTTTTTAGACTAGTAACGAGCACAATGTAAGTCTATGGGAAACTCGAGCATTTTTCTGGCGGCTCCCCATGGCGGTCTTCAGGGGGCCTAAAAATTGCCCAAATCGATGGAAACAGTGCTCAAATGACATGGGAACTGCATGGGGAAGACCCTTGGAAGAATTTCTGTGTCCCAGGTCACTACTGTCAACAATGACAGAGGTATTACGCCATTTTTTCGGACTCACAATAAAACGTACAAAAACTAAACCAAAATGGATTTTCCTGGGAAAAATGTTAAGGAGCATCCTTTTCATGGTAATGACTTGTATATAAGGTAAAATAAATATACAAAAACAAAAATGCTCTTCCACACCTTAGGCTATGTTCACACATAGCGTTTTTGATGTGTGTTTGCACTTTTGTATTGCTTTCAACCAAGACAAATACATTAACCATGAAATGTAATTTTAACATTTTACAACCTTATCTGGCCATGTGGTGTGTGACACATCATCAGATACATCTTGTTTCATTTATCATGGAGGGACTCTGAAAGTCACAAAGCCTCTTTTTATAGGAACATCAGACTGCATTTCATCAGCAGGACATTGTACCAGTGCTTACCATGCTGAAGAAAACACTTTTCTCCTGATGAACCTTTGACTGAACGGGGAAACGCGTTGAGAAAACATAGAGAGAATTAAACATCCCTGATCTGACTAAAACACTTGGAAGCCTTTACCTGATGGGGAAGCAGAGATCCATGTCATTAAGATAAGTTGTTTCCTCATCTATTGTTTTTTGGATTAAATTCATGTCATGAACTAATGAATAGTGATTTAAATACCGGGGAGGTCTATATATGTCTTATTTTTTAATAAGGCTTGGCTTATTGTGAGGCTACATAGCCTTTGGGGAATATTACTGCAGGGGGTTAATTATCCCTGATAAGATGCTGCTCTAAGGGAATTTACAATGCACTTTATTTTCAGGCCCCCTAATTGGGGAGGCCTGTGAGGCCTTATATGCTGTGTCCTGGAGATATATCCTTTAAAATACCAATTAGGATTATCAATTCCTCTGAGTGAGGTGGATGTATCAATTTAAGTAGGGGATCTATGGTGGCCCATTGTTATTATAGAGTGTCTTTTTCTATGCTTTGTGGACAAAAGTGTACTATTCCCTTTATGTATTATGCTATGGTGATCCTATCTGGATACGCCCAATCTTCTGTTATTAGGTATTCCTGGGTTGTATTAATGGATTTTTAAGACACCCTCACAGAGTGAATAATAGATTGGGGTGATTTATATATACAGGTTCGGATCACATGCCTATATTTTAGGTATTTTTCTTGTTACTAGGTATTTGTTGTTAGACTCTTAATAGTTTTAAACGCCAATATTAAAGGTTATTTTTAAAGGGTATTTATTGTAAAAAGGTTTCTAGGCTACCCACGTTATTTATCGATTTTTGTAAATTGAACATCAGGAGGGTCTTACTATTCTTAAAGGGCCAGCAGTCAGCCCTCGCTATTGTTAGAGAGCCATGAGCCGGCTATGCTTTGTTTTTCCCATTAGAATTGAGCGAGTCTCCTATAGTATTAATGTACATGCTATGACTACAAGGGCTGCCAAAATTTGGGAAAAACCCCACTTATGATTTAAAGACACATAGAGCTTTGCCACAGTAACGACATGTTCCCATTAGAAAGGAGAGGGTCTGTTATACAATTATAGGGTATGCAGTGAGTCCAATGGCTGCCAAAATTTAGGAAAAACCCCACAAACAATTTAAAGACACATAGAGCTGGGCAAAAGTAACGAGTATGACATGTTCCCATTAGAAAGGAGAGTGTCTGCTATTCAGTTATAGGGTATGCAGTGAGTCCAAGGGCTGCCAAAATTTAGGAAAAACCCAACTAACAATTTAAAGACACATAGAGTAGAGCCACAGTAGTGACATGTTCCAATTAGAAAGGAGAGGGTCTTCTATACAGTTATAGGGTATGCAGTAAGTCCAACAGCTGTCAAAATTTAGGAAAAACCCTACTAACAATTTAAAGACACATAGAGTAGAGCCACAGTAGTGACATGTTCCAATTAGAAAGGAGAGGGTCTTCTATACAGTTATAGGGTATGCAGTAAGTCCAACAGCTTCCAAAATTTAGGAAAAACCCTACTAACAATTTAAACCAACTAACAATTTAAAGACACATAGAGCTGGGCCACAGTGATGAGTTCGACATGTTCACATTAGAAAGGAGAGGGTCTGCTATTCAGTTACATGGTATGCAGTGTGTCCAACGGCTGCCAAAATTTAGGAAAAACCCTGCTAACAATTTAAAACTACTAACAATTTAAAGACACATAGAGGTGGGCCTCAGTAATGACATATTCACATTAGAAAGGAGAGGGTCTCCCATACTGTTTGCCTATGCAATGAAGCAGCAGCTGAAAAACATTTGGAGGAACTTCAATGCCCCTTGCAAGAGTCGTAGAGGTCAGAGTGCCTCCTGAAAGCAATGTTCCCATTATTAGGAAGTGTGTCTCCCATACTGTTTGCCTATGCACTGAAGCAACGGCTGCCAAACATTTGGAGGCACTCCAATGCCCCTTGCAAGAGACGTAGATGTCAGAGGGCCTCCTGAAAACAATGTTCCCATTATTAGGAAGTGTGTGTCCCATACTGTTTGCCTATACAGTGATTGCAATGGCTGTCAAAAATTTGGAGGCACTCCAATGCCTCTTGCAAGAGAGGTAGAGGTCATAGGGCCTCCTGAAAACAATGTTCCCATTATTAGGAAGTGTTTCTCCCATACTGTTTGCCTATGCACTGAAGCAACGGCTGCCAAAAATTTGGAGGAACTCCAATGCCCCTTGCAAGAGACGTAGAGGTCGGAGGGCCCCCTGAAAACAATGTTCCCAATATTAGGAAGTGTGTCTCCCATACTGTAGAGGAGAGAGAACTGGGAGCTTCCACGCTGAGTCTATGGATCACTGAGGTGAAATAACCTGGGAGGGTGCCAATCCAGCTGGTGAGCAACAGCCAAGGAAGAAATCGAAAGGATCCATAGCGGCACAACCAACCGGTAAAATATTACAAGCTTTATTGAGGCATTTTAAAAAGTAAAAAATGTTACTGAAACCTTGGCGCAAAAAACAGAGCCCTTAATCATAGGAATAAAGAGAATTTGTAGTGGAAACATATTTAGCTGCAACCGGACCAATCAGCGACAAGCGCATATGGTCACATGACATACACAGACTGCACAACAATATATGATTTTGACGGTAAAAATGCAAATATCTATATATAAAGGAAAAACAAGAATTGAATTAATTATAAACAATAAATGTAAAATAAATCATTTTTATAATTCATTTCTTTGGGGAACTTGGTATCTAACCGTGATATCCAATAAGCTTCCCAAATTGCAAGCTGCCTTTGCCAGTTGCCGTCCGATTTGGGGCAGGCAACCTTTTCAAAACCAAAAAGTACAAGATGAGTTATATCACAGTTGTGAACAGAGACAAAGTGTTTACATGCACCAGACTAAGCAGAATTTTTGTTGGTTATATTAGAAACATGTCCAAATTGGGCTACAGCCTGTCAGCATTTTCAGTTGACAGGCGGATGCACCTATCGGTTATAATTCCAACAGCAACACTAAAAACCCGCTCAGACAAAACACTAGCGGCAGGGCAGGCCAGGACCTCCAAGGCGTAGAGAGCCAGATCATGCCATTTGTCCAGCTTGGATACCCAATAATTATAAGGCACAGAAGAATCACGGAGGAGGTTGGTACGGTCGTCAAGGTACTCCCTCAGCATCTTCCAAAATGTGTCCCTCCTTCTGAGAATACCTCGCGCATCAGGGCTTGTGTGATGGGAGGGTCTGAGAAAACTGTCCCAGAACTTTGACAGTGTTCCCCTGCCTCTGCCTAATTGCATTTTTATCTCTCTCGCCTGTAGTCTTTGGTTGTCCAACGATTTGTGATCTCTGCCGCCAACGTTTTCAGATGGGAATTTTTTTAATAATTCCGCAACAAGGACATTCTGATACTGCCCCATTTCATTAGGCCTGTCCAGATTGGGAATAAGAGACAGAAAGTTTAGAAGTGGGTCTAGAAGTGTCACCAACCAGTAATGACTGTCACCCAAAATTTGGACAATGCGAGGGTCACGCGAAAGGCAGCGTAACATAAATTCAGCCATGTGTGCTAGACTGCAAAGAGGCAAGACTTCCATGTTCTCACCAATAGGATGACTGACCATGCTCTCCTCCTCATCCTCATCCTCTTCCTCCTCCTCCCTGTCCTCAGCCCATCCACGCTGAACAGACGGTATGACAGTTGTACAGGTAGTAGCAGGAAACTAGCTCCTGTCCTTATTCTTCCTCCTCTTCCTCATTGTCACCAAATCCAGCTTGGGATGAGAGGAGGCTGGGCTGTGTGTAATCACCCTGTATGGTTCCTTGCTCCAACTCATTGTGCTCCGGCTGCAATGCATCCTCTTTAATTGTGAGCAGAGATTGTTTCAGAAGACAGAGAAGCGGGATGGAGACACTAATTATGGCCTCATCGCCATTCACCATGTTGGTGGAGTCCTCAAAGTTATGGAGGTTGATATATATGTCTGACATCTATGTCCACTCCTGAAGTCTTATGTGTGGAGTCTGAACTGAATACTGACAGCCTTGTTGATGCTGGTAGTCAACAACTGCCTTCTTCTGCTCACAAATCCTTCCCAACAACTGCAATGTAGAGTTCCAATGCATGGGGACATCGCAGATCAGTCGGTAAGCTGGAAGCTGCAAACGCTGCTGAAAGCACGGCAAGGGCAGCGGAATCTGTAGCTGGCTTTCTAAAATGGGCACACAGGTGGCATCCTTTGACAAGCAGATCTGGCAGATCCGGGTAGGTTTTGAGAAAACGCTGACCCACGAGGTTAAGTACATGAGCCAGGCTTGGTACGTGTGTGAGCTCGCCTCGCCTCAGATCCACCACCAGGTTCCGGCCATTGTCACACATGACCATGCCTGACGGTAGGGTCAACTGTGTCAGACACAGATCTGCTTGCTCTTTCAGAGCTGTCCACAACTCTTCAGCTTTGTGTGGTTTGTCACCTAAGCATATTATCTTCAGCACAGCCTGTTGCTGCTTGGCTGAGGCAGTGCTTCAGTGCTTCCAGCTTACGACTGATGAGGTCATTAAGGAGATGTAGGCTGAAGAGGAGGAGGAGGCGGCGCAGGAGCTGTAGAATGTGGAGGCAACTCTGATTGACCCAGGGCTCGCAATCCTCTGCGTTGGAAGGACATGTTCCTTCCCAAGGTCCTACTGGATCCCAGGTTCCTCTATATTAACCCAGTGTGCCGTCAGCGAGATGTACCGTCCATGCCCACAAGCAATTGTCCATGTGTCCGTGGTTAGGTGGACTTTCCCAATAACTCTGTTGTTGAGGGCACGTCTAATGTTGTGAGACAAGAGCTCGTGAAATGCAGGGATGGCACACCGGGCGAAATAGTGACGGCTTGGGACAGAGTACCAATGGATGGCCGCTGCCATCAGGATGTGAAAATATTTTATCTCCACGTGTCTAAAATGCAACATTTCGAGTCCAAGCATTTGCGAAAGGTGTGAATTAAGTAGGGTGGCCTATGGGGTGTTGGCTACGTATTTACGCTTGTTTTCCAAGGACGGGGTAGGGACAACTGAATGCTGGGCTGGGACAAGGACAAGGACATGCTTGCTGATGGTGCTAGTTGAGAGTGTGCAGTGACAGATGAAGTGTGGGAGGCATCGTGGCAAACGCCATGGACAGGGGATTGGCATGCATGCACAACAGCGGAACAAGAAGTGATGTCACCCCCAGACATTGTTGCTGGACCCTGGGGTTCGGCCCACTTAGTCAGGTGCTTTGCTGCCATGTGACTGATCATGCTGGTGGTGGTCAAGCTGCTATATTTTCTACCCTTGCTGATGCTGGCCTGGCAGATGGTGAAAATGGTCATTATGCACAGTCTTTAAAAAGTAACCAGGCTCAGGAAGACCAAACAGTTTTACTGAAAACTTCCGTTGTGTTGGCATTGCGAGCAACACTTTCCTGCCTTGTGTCTGCAGCCACCATGCTGCTTCTTCCTGACTGTTGTGGTGCTACGCCTCCCTCCCCCTGTGTGCTGCTCTCCTCACTCGGAATGTCCAACTGCTAGATTGAGACAGTTACTATATCATCCACCACCTTGTCTTCCACTTCTCCACCCTGGTCCTCCTGCTGACTTTCTGGCAATTGTGTCTCATCATCATCATCATCCACCTCTTGCGACAGTAATTTCACTTTCCCACCGTTGCTTTCGCGTGACCGTGGCTGCTCCAAAATTTTGGCATCGCTGCACACGTTCTCCTCTTGACTCGCTTGAGGCTGGCCGAGCAAGAGGCCCGAATCTACGAATAGAAGTGAACAGCTATTCTGAGTGTACAAGTGTGAAATCCCGCTCCTGGAACATTGCAGCAGGTGTGTGTTCACACTATTAGAAGTTTGACAGCCTTTTTTCTGACCATGTGTCCCTCCCATTCAGTCACAGGTGGTTTTAACTAGCTCTACCAGCCCATACATTGTAGGTTAAAAGCCCAAGCAGAGCCATATTGCTCATACAGGCTTACAGCCCAAGAGTGGCATATCCAGTGGTAGCGTAGCATAGTTTCCCATCATACGAAGGTGACCTTGTCATGGTTGATGGGCACACATAAATTGGCCAAATTATGAGCAAAAAACCTTCATTTTTCAAAGTGACATTAGTCTAGATACAATATTTCTTATATATTCATGTATGGAGTGCCAAAGTTCTTTTTGCAATTGAGATTACTCTTTTCTTCAGAGCACCCGAATAGACCAGTGAGCGACCCCTCTCTTTTTTCTATTAATCATTTTTGGGATCCCGCTCCTGGAACATTGAAGCAGGTACGTGTTCACACTATTAGAAGTTTGACAGCGTTTTTTTCTGACCATGTGTCCCTCCCATTCAGTCACAGGTGGTTTTAATTAGCTCTACCAGCCCATACATTGTAGGTTAAAAGCCCAAGCAGAGACATATTGTTCATACAGGCTTACAGACCAAGAGTGGCATATCCAGTGGTAGCGTAGCATAGTTTCCCATCATACGAAGGTGACCTTGTTGTGGTTGATGGGCATACATAAATTGGCCAAATTATGCGCAAAAAACCTTCATTTTTCAAAGTGACATTAGTCTAGATACAATATTTCTTATATATTCATTTATGGAGTGCCGAAGTTCTTTTTGCAAGTGTGAAATCAGTTGTCTCCGTGCACTTGGCATGATGGGAGGAAGGGGGATCAGGGTAAGGAATATGCGGTCCAGACTCATGGCCACTGAGACTTGACTGTGTGGAAGATAGGGTGGTGGTGGTGGTAGAATGACTGGAAGCATTATCTGCTATCCAACCAACAACCTTTTGACACTGCTCTGGGTTCAATAGTGGTGTACTGCAGTCCCCTAGTAATTCAGAAAGGAAGGTCGAGCGACAAGATGTGGGTGATTTTTGTGGCACTATGTCAGCTTGCTCACGGCCATGTCGTCGGCCTCGGCCTCTGCATGCACCATCAGCATCATGTCCACTTTCCCGTCCTTTGCCATGCACTTTGCTCATTTTTAATGGAGGACAATATTTTCTACGTTCACGAGAGATGGCTGGTTTTGGAACACAGTTATATGTGATACATCTGACAGAAAACCACGATTTTAAATAGCAAGCCTGTAATTTACTAATATTATTATACACAGAGACTTAGTGTGAATAGCTTGACCGACACACTGAAACAGAATGGAAATGGAAGAAATGACTGATTTTGGAACACTCCAATAGGTAATATGTCTGACAGAGAACCACGATTTTAAATAGCAGGCCCGTATTTTACTAATACAATTCTTCACAGACACCTAGTGTGAAAAGCTTGACCGACACACTGCAACAGAATGGAAATGGAAGAAATGTCTAATTTTGGAGCAGTCTTGTAGGTGCTATGTCTGACAAAGAACCACAGTTTTCAAAAGCAAGCCTGTAATTTACCAATACTATTTTTCACCGACACTTAGTGTGAATTGCTTGACTGACACACTGCAAAGAAATGAAAATGGAAGAAATGTCTAAATTTGGAACAGTGTTATACATATGTTTGATAGAGAACCACAGTTTTAAATAGCAGGCCTGTAATTTACTAATACTATTGTTCACAGATACATTGTGTGAATAGCTTGACCAACTCACTACAACAGAATGGAAATGGAAGAAATGTCTAATTTTGGAACAGTCTTATAGGTGATATGTCTGACAGAGAACCACGGTTTTAAATAGCAGGCATGTAATTTACTAATATTATTCGTCACAGACACCTAGTGTGGATAGCTTGACCGACACACTGCAACAGAATAGAAAAGGAAGAAATGTCTGCTTTTGGACCAGCCTCATAAGTGATATGTCTGCCAGAGAATCACAGTATTAAATAGCAGGTCTGTAATTTAAGAATACTATTCTTCACAGACACCTAGTGTGAATAGCTTGACCGACACACTGCAACAGAATGTAAAAGTAGGCCAACATTTTCCACGTTCAGTTCAAATTTCTGGATTTTTATCGCTGAAATATGGAACAGATCTGGCTTTATTCTGCAGTGAGAACAAGCAAATGTAGCAGAAAAATGGTGTACTCTGGATTGCTTTTTAAGCAAATAACCAGGATTAAGATGAAAAAAAATTTGCCCTGGCCCCTGATATCTGGGGCTATTTCTACAAATATCTGTAATTTTTACAGCAGTAGCAGATGGGACGTTCAATGGACTTTCTTGTGCTGTATCATACACTACAGTCTGCCACATACACTGCCTGCCTGCCTAGCACTGACTGTATGCAGCTGAATTAGTCCTCAGAAGGACTGTTAGTTCAGATGGATATAGATATATGTTGTGGAATACCAATATTAACTATTAACAAGCAAATTTCTCCCTGACTCAGCAGCAGCTCTCCCTACTCTGCCTGGTTCTGGTGTAGATTTTGACGAGCATAGCGGCGCCTGGTCTTATATAGACCTGATGAAGCTGTGAGGCCAGCCAATCACTGTAATGCCCAAAATCAATATGTCGACGGCATTGCAGTGCATGGCATGCAATCTCCACATGTTTGCTGGCTGTCTAAAGAGTGCCAAACATTCAGAGAGGGGACCCGAATTCTCGACTGAGCAACTCGGAAAAACTCGCCTAGCGCCGAGCTTGTCGAGCACAGTGATGCTGGGGCGAGTTCCGACACCGCTGACCCTACAGCCAGGCATGGTCATGTGTGACAATGGCCGGAACCTGGTGACGGCTCCGAGGCGAGGCGAGCTCACACACATACCTGGCCCATGTGCTTAACCTCGTGGTTCAGCGGTTCCTCAAAACTTACCTCTGACCTCTACGTCTCTTGCACGGGGCAATGTAATTCCTCCAAATATTTGGCAGTCATTGCTTCAATGCATAGGCAAACAGTATGGGAGACACGCTTCCTAATAATGGGAACATTATTTTCAGGAGGCCCTCTGACCTCTACGTCTCTTGCAAGGGGCATTGGAGTTCCTCCAAATTTTTGGCAACCGTTGCTTCACTGCATAGGCAAACAGTATGGGTGAACCATTTTCCAATAATGTGAATATTGTTTTCAGGAGGCCCTTCGACTTTTACATCTCTTGCAATGTGCATTGGAATTCTTCCAAATTTTTGGCAACCATTGCTTCACTGCACAGGCAAACAGTATGGGAGAAACACTTCCTAATAATGGGAACATTGTTTTTAGGAGGCCCTCTGACCTCTATGTCTCTTCCAAGTGGCATTGGAGTGTCCCCAAATTATTGACAGCCATTACAGTCACTGCATAGGCAAACAATATGGAAGACACACTTCCAAATAATGGGAAAATTGTTTTCAGGAGGCCCTCTGACTTTTACGTCTCTTGCAAGAGGCATTGGAGTTCCTCCAAATTTTTGGCAACCGTTGCTTCAGTGCATAGGCAAACAGTATGGGAGAAACACTTCCTAATAATGGGAACTTTGTTTTCAGGAGGCCCTCTGACCTCTATGTCTCTTGCAAGTGGCATTGGAGTTTCTCCAAATTTTTAGCATTCGTTGCTTCACTGCATAGGCAAACAGTATGGGAGACACACTTCCTAATAATGGGAACATTGTTTTTAGGGAGGCCTCTGACCTCTACGACTCTTGCAAGGGGCATCAGAGTCCCTCCAAATTTTTGGCAGCCGTTGCTTTACTGCCTTGGCAAAGAGTATGGGAGACACACTTCCTAATAATAGGAAAAATGTTTTCAGGATGCCCTCTGACCTCTATGTCTCTTTTAAGGGGCATTGGAGTTCCTCCAAATTTTATGCAGCTGTTACTTCGTTGCATAAGCAAACAGTATGGGAAACACACTTCCTAATAATTGGAAAATTGATTTGAGGAGTCCCTATTAGTGTTGAGCCACCCCCGTAGTGTTCGAGTTCGGTTCGGTTCGTCGAACACCCGTGTGTTCGCCGAACTGTTCGTCGAACTGTTCGTCGAACACCTTCGAACACCGTTAAAACCAATGGCAGGCAAACAAAAACACATAGAAACACATAGAAAACACCTTCAAAGGTGTCCAAAAGCTGACAAACTGCTCAGAAGACACAACTAGCACATGGAAAAGTGACAAGTACATATAGTCATGCGAAAAGAAAAGAGGTGGAGGAGTAAAAGGAGGGGGAGACACAGATATAGGCATGTCATGCCCTTCTAAAATCCAAAAAGTGAGAAGCCGACACGTTCAGTTCGCTCCTGCCCGTGCCACCTCCGTGTCGCCGGGTTTGTGCCAGAGCCGCGGTGAACCCTGACGGCCAGCCCCCCTCTCCCAATACTGGTGCCTGTCCGCTGGTGGGTCGAGCGAGCCCCCCTGTGGTGGAGGCAGCTCTAAGCTTTTTAATTTAAATTGTCTCTCTAATTTGAATAAATACACTTTAAATCCATTTACAAGGATCTATTGAAGTCTCATGCAGCCGCGAAATTCCAGCTCCAGTAGCGTCCACTAAAGCTGCTGCAGTTAGAAAGCTTTTATAAGGATCGAGCTCGGCTGTCCACCGCAAGGCATCCTACTGCCAGTCCGAGCCCCTATGCCTTGGGGTGCCTCCTGATGCTCTTCACTGAGTATCCCGTGGTCCCGAAGCATTTCCTTTGAAAAAATGAAGTGTCCAAACTACAGGTGGTGTAGCTTGCTTAACAGCCGGGATAATCCGCTGACTAGCAGACCCTGCTACTAGGCACAAAGTATTTCCTGGGCTAGATGCAGTTAAAAATTTGTAATTAGATACTCTCGTTGGATGCTGAGAAAGCATTCCATAGAGTCTCCTGCACGCCATATATGATTCTCTTAAAAAGCTTGGGGTAGGGGTCTAGGGGACCCTTTTATAGCCAAAATCACGGCCCTGTATCGCAATACGTCACCTAGGCTGAAGATAAATGGAACTGTAGCACCCTGAGGGCTCGGTTGCTACAGAGGTATTGCACCTCACCCAGAGGTGTGATATCTCACTCTCAGGTAAGGATGTAGTGTGGATCAGGACCCGACACCTGCATGCATTACACCACATTGCCGTGGGGCAGGGCGACCAATATGCCCCTGAGATGGGCACGACAGTCCCTGTCCCTGGCTGGAGTGGGGGGAGGGAACACTGAGGAAGGGGAACCCTGTAGTGCAGGAGCAGGGAGGAAGCAGTTCCTGGGTGCATTGAGAAGGGAGTATAAAAGGTGGGCACCATCTTAGTTCAGTGCAGAGAAGTCTGAGCAGAAGTGGCAGGGAGCAGGGGCTCTGCATGAGCTCTGCTCCGGAGGCGGGCCTAGTAACAGAGGCCCAGGCCTGGAAGAGGGAGAAGGAAGGAAGAGGAGCGGAGAAGGCTCCAGGAACGAGGAACGAAGGGATCTCAGGGGTGCGGACGGGCGAGTCGCCACCGCACGCCCGAATCCACCTGCGTGGAGGGGTCAGGCCAAAGGGGGAGATCAGTCCCCAAAACTAGTGGAGGCAGGAAACGACCCTCAGCTAGAAACAGGAGGCTGTGACATTTTATGTGGCGCAGTCCCTCACTACACCCACTAGGAAGGCACCACATAGGGTCAGGGAAACTGGCACCACGTTTACCAAGAGGAGGCCCGAGGCAGCCGGACAGAAGGGTTGGTAAGAAAGGCCAGACAAAGGACACACAAAGGGGGTCCTGTGAAGCACTCCAAAGTTATCTGGGAGTTGTCTGAGCCCCTCACCTGGTGAGCACAGTACGACGTGGGCAGCCGTTACCTGCAGACGTGGTCTGGATAATAAGAACTGTGAGTAAAGGCCCTGGACTGCATCACTGACTCCGTGTCATTACTGCTGCTGCCCTGCACCATCACCCCCATCCTCCACATACACTGCCCTGAGGCTATACTCCTCCCGTGGGGAGTTATGCTACGCTCTGCTGCACCCACAACACCAGCCTCAGCGGTCTGCCCTGGAACGGCGGTTCACTCTGACCGCAATCCACGGGTGGCGTAGTCGGACATTTAAACATCAAAACCACATAAATAGTTCCGCCACTGGTTTGACCACCCTGAGCCACGGAACCGGGTTGCCGCCACGGAGACTACAACCACCAGCATCCACCAAAAAGGGTCCGGCTCCGGGTGTCCCAAGGCCCAGGGGGCGCGTCAGAACATTTTCATCACCTTTCACAATCACCAATGGGACAAGGCAGGGATGTTCTCTGTCCCCTCTCTTATACATCCTAGTAACTGAGCACCTGCTCTCATCAATTCGCCATAGCCCCAATATTAGGTGGATTGAGGTGGGAGGCACTGAGTACAAGTGCTCTCTATTTGCTGATGATGTCCTAGTATATATCACTCAATCACATATATCCATCCATGCTGTTATGGCTGAAATAGATCACTTTGTTACATGGTCAAATTTTAAAATCAATGCAGCGAAGTCTGAGGCCCTCGATGTCTCCCTCCCCAAATCCATATAGGATTCCATCCAGTCCAACTTTCCCTTTGCCTGGCCCTCACAGGGTATCAAATACTTAAGAATTCCTATTCATAGAGACCTCTCCCATCTATGTTATCTTAATTTTGGGCCCTTTATTGAACAACTCCATACAGACCACGGTTGGCAAGTTAGAACTGTAAGATTCACTACGTGAACCACTGGTGTTTTGTGGAAAAGCACATGTACACTGTGTTCCAAATTATTATGCAAAAAGTGTTTAGGAGTGATAAGGGAAGAATTTGTTTGTTTGTCAGTTAAACTCATTAATGGTGATGTGTGTCAGGGCTCTTTATATCACTGTAAGCAATTGCAGACACCTGTGCTAATTAGTTTGGCAGGTGTGTCCAATGAAAGGCAAGACTACTTAAGAAGGCTCTCTCACATTATTAAGCAGCCTACATTTTCTGCCAAAATGGGAAAGAAAAAGGATGTGTCGGCTGCTGAGAAGCAACAAATTGTGGAGTGTTTAGGTCAAGGCATGACTACAATCAACATTGTGCGATGATCAGGATGAAGTGTCTTGGCAATCAAGAAGTATGTAGCTGATTCACAGTACACACGTGTGCGTGCTGATAAGGGCAAATTGAGGACTCTTTCCTACAGGCAATTACGTCAGGTTGAAAGAGCAGCGGCCAAAAAGCCTTGTCATAGCAACAGACAAGTTTTTGAAGCTGCTTGTGCCTCCAACGTCCCCCGAACAACAAGATGCAGGGTCCTTCGGAGGTTTGCAGCTGTGCATACGCCATCCTGTCGACCTCCTCTATCCACTTCACACAAGCAGAAACGGCTCCAGTGGGCCAAACATTACATGAAGACTGATTTCAAAACTGTTTTGTTCACGGATGAGTGCCGTGCAGCGCTCGATGGTCCAGATGGATGGAGTGGAGGATGGCTGGTTGATGGACACCCCACGCAAACACGGCTACAGCGCCAACAAGGAAGACGTGGAGTAAAGTTTTGGGCTGGAATCATGGGGAGAGAGATTGTCGGCCCCTTTAGGATCCCTGAAGGCGCTAAAGATGAACTCCATAATGTATGTGGATTTTCTCAAACAGCACTTCCTGCCATGGTTCAAGAAGAAGAACCGTGTATTTCACAGCAAGATCATTTTTCTGCATGATAATGCACCATCTCATGCTGCACATAAAACATCTGCATCTCTGGCTGATATGGGCATAAAAGGGGACAAACTTATGGTGTGACCCCCATGCTCCCCTGACCTCTACCCCATTCAGAACCTTTGGAGCATCATTAAAAGGAGTGTCTATGATGGCGGGAGGCAGTTCACATCTAAGCAACAGCTCTGGGAGGGTATTCTGTCCTCATGCAAAACAATTGAAGCAGAAACCATCCAAAACCTGACAAATTCAATGGACGAGAGAGTTCAGAAGCTCCTTTCGAACAAGGGGTCCTATGTGAAAATGTAAAATCACCTAGAATAAAGTTTTGAGTTGAAAACTGTTTGATTTCAGTTTCTAACAACCTGCTAATGCTTATAATTTCAAAAATGACCATTTTTTTGGTCTTTATTAAAATGAAAAGGTTGATCGAAAAGTTTGGGGGATCTAAGAGTGTGGCAACCCAGTAGTCATGATTACTTCGAATTCTGACAATATGAGGGTCATGCTGCAGGTAGTGCAGCAAGAAGGCACTTATGTGTCTTGCGCATCTCGGAGCCCCAAAATTATTTTCCGGGCTAGATGCAGCTAAAAATTATTATTAATTTTAAATCTGGTGAAGCTTTAGTATAGATGGCCTAATAGGATCAGTGCTGCACAATGCTACAAAGCCCAAATTATTTTCCAGTCAAGATACAGATAAACATGATTAGTAATTTTTAATCTGCTGGAGCTTATTATAGATGGCCTAATAGAATCAGTGCTGCACACTGCTACAAAGCCCAAATTATTTTCCAGCCAAGATACAGATAAACATGATTAATAATTTGAAAGCTTAAAACGCTTGGTAGGGTGATTTTAACCAATCATCAAGCTTTTACTCTCCCCAGGATGACACAGTGGTAGAAAAGTTGTTTCGGATCCATGATTTGTTCATCTTTATGAACGTGAGTCTGTCTACATTATCAGTGGAGAGCCGCGTGCGCTTATCTGTCAGCACACCACCAGCAGCGCTGAACACACGTTCAGACAGAACGCTGGCTGCGGGGCATGACAAGATCTCCAAGGCGTAAGTGGCTAGCTCCGGCCATTTATCCAGATTGGAAGCCCAAAAAGAGCAAGGGTCCAGTGACACAGTCGTGGCTTCAATGTTTACTTGGAGATACTCCTGTACCATCGTCTCTAGGCGTTGACTATGTGTCAGACTTCTTGTCTCCTGTGGCCTTGCAAAGGATGGGCTAAAAAAGTGGTGAAATGATTCCGCAAAATTGATGTTACCAGCAGATACTGTGGTTCTGTTACGGTTTGAGTGCTGAACACTTGACGGTCCCACGGTTGGCAAGTTGGAACTGTGAGATTCACTACGTGCACCACTGGTATTTTGTGGAAAAGCACATGTAAGATTCTGCAACAGTCTCTGCTGATACTCCTGCATGCGTGCATCCCTTTCTATGGCAGGAATAATTTCTGCAAATTTACTTTTGTACCGGGGATCTAACAGTGTGGCAACCCAGTAGTCAGGATTATTTCTAATTCTCACAATTCGAGGGTCATGTTGCAGGTAGTGCAGCAAGAAGGCACTCATGTGTGTTGCGCATCCAGGAGCACCAAGTCCCGTCCCTGTTGTGTTGGTGGCGAGGTAACAATCATGCTTCCTTCCTCTGTCCACTCCCCCCAACCTCGCACAACAGAAATGTGATCAAGGTCTCCCTCATCTGATGAGTCTTCCATCAGTTCGTCCTCCACTTCTTCCTGGGCTCCTGCACCTTCCTCACTAGTTTGGCTGCTACCAAGCGCCCTGGTAAAACCATCTCCCCCACCCTCACATGCCTGCCGCCTTGGTGCTGCCGACCGTCCGGACCTTGCAGATGTTAGCCCTTCCGCATACAACTCCTCCTCCTCTACTTCCTCCACCTCCTCTTGTGCCACCACCTGACTCCGAATTCTGTTTAACATGTGCTCCAGCATGTAAATCACCGGAATAGTCATGCTGATAATGGCATCGTCAGCACTAAACATCTTCGTCGCCATTTCAAAACTGTGCAGAAGGGTGCATAGGTCCCTGATCTGAGACCACTCCTCCAGCGTGATTTGCCCCACCTCTGGATCTCGTTGGCCCAGGCTATACGTCAGAACGTATTGCACCAGGGCTTGTCGGTGCTGCCACAGTCGCTGCAACATGTGCAGAGTTGAATTCCACCGGGTAGGCACATCGCATTTTAGCCGGTGAAGTGGCAGGCCCAACGACTTCTGTAGAGATGTAAGTCGCTGAGCTGCGGGATGCGAATGGCGAAAGTGAGCACACAGCGACCGTGCCCTCTGCAGAAGGCCATCTAGTCTGGGATAGTGGGCTAAAAATTGCTGGACAACCAGGTTCAACACGTGAGCCATACAAGGCATGTGTGTGACATTGCCCCGGCAAAGGGCCGCACCCAGGTTTGCAGCATTGTCGCACACGGCCTTCCCTGGTTTCAGGTCCAGTGGAGACAACCATTCATGAAATTGGTTCTCCAGAGCTGACCACAACTCCTCAGCTGTGTGACTCACATTTCCCAGACATTTCAATGTAAAAACCGCCTGATGACGTTGAGCCCTACTGCCAGCATAGTAAGGAGGTGTGCAGGATCCCTTCTGCGCAGTTAGAAAGCTTGTGGCATGACCAGACAGGCTTTGGGTGCAGGTGGAAGACCGAGAGGAGGTTGAGGAGGCAGAAGCAGTGGAGGAACTTTGACATAAAGAGGATTGACGCACAACTCGTGGGGACGGCAAGACTTGGACAGCAGCCCCTTGTCCTGCTGTCACCATAGTTACCCAGTGCCCAGTCAGCGACATGTAACACCCCTGTCCATGCCTACTCGTCCAAGTGTCTGTGGTGAAATGCACCCTGTCACACACAGAGTTTCTCAAAGAAGCGGTGATGTTGTGTGCGACATGCTGGTGGAGCGCAGGCACACCTTTCTTTGAGAAGTAGTGCCGACTGGGCATCTGGTACTGGGGCACTGCGACGGACATAAGGTCTCGAAAATCCTCTGTGTCCACCAGGCGGAAAGGCAGCATTTCTGTAGCCAAGAACTTGCAGATGGTGAAATTCAACCTCTTAGCTTTCTCATGGCTAGGAGGAAATGGTCTTTTACTTGACCACATCTGAGGGACCGAGGGCTGGCTATTGTGCTTAGACGGGGTTGATAAGGGTGTCCCCGGCAAACTGCCGGTCTGTGAGGAAGATGCAGGCGGACATGTTAGGTTGCCTTGATCCAAAGGTGGTGCTATTGATGTCGGACAGCGCTCAACACCAGCTGGTGTTACCACCTCCAAAGAAAATGATGACCTGCCAATCACGCTGACTGTTGCGGGTAAAGAGGTGGCAGGTCTGCGCCCCAAAACAGGTGTGACTGCTGTCCCCCCAGTCACAGAGGATGAAGAGGCCGCGGATGCACAAGATATGGCAGACGGTGGTTGGCCCGGCCGGCTAGGCCGCATTGTAGCACACTGAGCTTCCCACTCTAACTTATGCTTCATGTCCATGTGCCGGTTCATGCATGAAGTACTCAAACTATGTATTTTTTGGCCTCTACTTAGCTTTTGCTGACAAATGTTACAGATAACACGAGTTGGGTCATCTTTATCGATCTGAAAAAATGCCTAGGCTATGCAAGGCTTAGCACCCATGCGACCTGAAGAGCCACCACGACTTGTGGTGAGAGGCAGAGTTGTGTTTGAGGATGCAGTTGTTGACGTGCTTCCAGTACTACGTCTCTGTCCAGGAAGGCGCAACCTGACCTCGTCGTCACTAGCATCTTCCTCCACCTCCTCTGCTGACCTCATCTTTTGGCTGACTGTGGGTTGACAGTAAGTGGGATCTCCAACCTCATCATCATCAACCTGTGCGTTATCACACCCGTCGTCCTCAGAGCCAACCTGTTCCTGCCCTGACAAAAAACTAAAGTTGTCACTCCAATCAGGTATTTGAGTCTCATCATCGTCTTCCTCATTGTCTCCACCAACAGGAGTTACAGTTTGGGAATGAGTAACTCATAAAGATTCTGGGCATCAGTGCAGATCATTTCCTCGTCTGGATTCACAGAAGCGCTGGAGTCGACCTCTGATTCCCAGGCTATAGTATGAGTAAACAGCTCTGCAGACTCAACCATCTGTTCTACCTCATACTCAGACGGGCAGCTGGAGATTTGGGAGCTGTGAGGAAGCAAGTGCGATTGGGGTGACACCTTTGAGGACTGGAGTATTTGTGATGTTGAAGTTGATGTGGAGGAGAGCCCACTTAAAGGAGCACTTGATATCCGTTGAAGCACCTGCTGTTTTTGTGCCTCATCTGGAATTTGTAGCGATTGGCGTGGCCGTAAGAAAGGGATCTTATCACATTGTCCGCTAAAAGAAGTAGACATTTTAGTTTGGCTGGAAGATGGTCTTTCTTCTGCAGATGTTACTGTTGCTTTAACACCTACCCCACGGACACAACCTTTTTTCCCCTTCCCAACACGCCTATTCCCCTTTCCACCAGCAGCAGGCCTTTTTCCACTCATTTTGGTGGTTAACTAATTAACAACTCTGGAGTTGTTTGCACAAAAAAACAATGGATGGGAACCGAGCAGAGCTGAGTGGCCAAACTGTGGTATTAGGCCAAAACTATTGGCTGGGTTAGATGCAGAAAAAAATTATATTCAATTTGCAACCTGATGGAGGTCAGTATAGATGGACTAATAGAGAAAGTCCCACACACTGCTAGAAGGCCAAATATTTTTTCAGAGCTAGATGCAGAAAAAAATATATTCAGTTTGCAACCTGATGGAGGTCTGTACAGATGGATTAATAGAACAAGTCCCACACACAGCTAGAAGCCCAATATTTTTTCAGAGGTAGATGCAGAAAAAAATATATTCAATTTGCAACCTGATGGAGGTCAGTATAGATTGACTAATACAACAAGTCCCACACACAGCTAGAAGCCCAATATTTTTTCAGAGGTAGATGCAGAAAAAAATATATTCAGTTTGCAACCTGATGGAGGTCTGTATAGATGGATTAATAGAACAAGTCCCACACACAGCTAGAAGCCCAATATTTTTTCAGAGGTAGATGCAGAAAAAAATATATTCAGTTTGCAACCTGATGGAGGTCAGTATAGATGGACTAATACAACAAGTCCCACACACAGCTAGAAGCCCAATATTTTTTCAGAGGTAGATGCAGAAAAAAATATATTCAGTTTGCAACCTGATGGAGGTCTGTATAGATGGATTAATAGAACAAGTCCCACACACAGCTAGAAGCCCAATATTTTTTCAGAGGTAGATGCAGAAAAAAATATATTCAGTTTGCAACCTGATGGAGGTCTGTATAGATGGATTAATAGAACAAGTCCCACACACAGCTAGAAGCCCAATATTTCTTCAGAGGTAGATGCAGAAAAAAATATATTCAGTTTGCAACCTGATGGAGGTCAGTATAGATGGACTAATACAACAAGTCCCACACACAGCTAGAAGCCCAATATTTTTTCAGAGGTAGATGCAGAAAAAAATATATTCAGTTTGCAACCTGATGGAGGTCTGTATAGATGGATTAATAGAACAAGTCCCACACACAGCTAGAAGCCCAATATTTTTTCAGAGATAGATGAAGAAAAAAATATATGCAGTTTGCAACCTGATGGAGGTCAGTATAGATGGACTAATACAACAAGTCCCACACACAGCTAGAAGCCCAATATTTTTTCAGAGCTAGATGCAGAAAAAAATTATATTAAATTTGCAACCTGATGGAGGTCAGTATAGATGGACGAATAGAATGATGCTATGCCCAAAGATTTTACTTCACTAGGTGCAGTAAAAAAATTGGTATTCTATACACAGGTGGTATATCTTGCAACACAGATAGGCTACTCCACTGACTAACACACTCTGCAATAGGCCAAAAAGGATTAGCTTTGCTAGATTCAGCCAAATGCTGTGAAAAAAACTTGCACAGCACTGGCACAGACCTGCCTGGCAAAAACTGATAGGAACTGATGTAACCTAGTCCTGAAAAGGACTCCAATTACAATTAGTCTTTACTCCCACAATCTATCTATTTAAGAGCACAGACCTGCCTGATAAAAGTCGTAGGAAATGCTGTAACCTAGTCCTTAAAAGGACTGCAATCACAACTATTCCCTACTCCCAAGCTATCTGTAGATTTGTGCGAAAATTGGCTTGAAATTAACAAGGTATAGCGCACACAGCAACAGCGGTGCCGTCTAACACGCAGCTGCAGCAGTGAGAAAATGGTGGCGACGGGGAAAATGGCTTGGTCTTATAGGGCAAGGACATGTGACATACACTGCCAATGACACATGCCCTTGCTTGTGTGAAAAAAAGCACTTCGCTCCGTGTGTGCGCTGCTGATAGGCTGACAGATTGCACCTCCCCACTGTAAATGCGGGAAAGAGAAAAAAAAAATGGAGATCTTCATTATTCCTGCAGAGATCCATCCCCTGCCCCTCCCCCCACCCCGCTGTACACTCAAACTGCGTATTAACATTAATTTTCATCATTACTGAGAAAAAATCCAGTTATGATTTTGGTGCACGAACAGTTATCGAACATAACCTCGAACAGCCGAATTTTTCTCAAATTGTTCGTGTTCGCCGAACGGCTCGAACACCGCCCAAAACAGCTCGAATTTGAGATTGGCGAACAGTTCGAGTAGAACAACGCTCATCTCTAGTCCCTATGACCTTTACGTCTCCTGCAAGGGACTTTGGAGTTCATCCAAATTTTTGGCAGCTGTTGCTTCACTGCATAGGTAAACAGTATAGGAGACACACTTCCTAATAATGGGAACATTTTTTTAGGAGGCCCTCTGACCTCTATGGCTTTTGCAAGGGGCATTGGAGTTCCTCCAAATGTTTGGCAGCCGTTGCTTTACTGCATAGGCAAACAGTATGGGAAACCAACTTCCTAATAATGGTAACATTGTTTTTAGGGAGGCCCTCTGACCTCTACGTCTCTTGCATGGGGCATCAAAGTTTCTCCAAATTTTTGGCAGCTGTTGCTTCACTGCTTAGGCAAACAATATGGGAAACCAGCTTCCTATAATGGGGACATTGTTTTAAGGTCCTCCGACCTCTTCATCTCCTGCAAGTGGCATTGGAGTTCCTCCAAATTTTTGGCAGCCGTTGCTTCAGTGCATAGGCAAATAGTATGGGACACACAATTCCTAATAATGGGAACATTGTTTTCAAGAGGCCCTCTGACCTCTACGTCTTTTTCTAGGGGCATTGGAGTGCCTCCAAAATTTTTACATCCATTTCAATCACTGCATAGGCAAACAGTATGGGAGAAACACTTCCTAATAATGGGAACTTTGTTTTCAGGAGGCCCTCTGACCTCTATGTCTCTTGCAAGTGGCATTGGAGTTTCTCCAAATTTTTAGCATTCATTGCTTCACTGCATAGGCAAACAGTATGGGAGACACACTTCCTAATAATGGGAACATTGTTTTTAGGGAGGCCTCTGACCTCTACGACTCTTGCAAGGGGCATCAGAGTTCCTCCAAATTTTTGGCAGCCGTTGCTTCACTGCATAGGCAAAGAGTATGGGAGACACACTTCCTAATAATGGGAAAATTGTTTTCAGGAGGCCCTCTGACCTCTACGTCTCTTTCAAGGGGCATTGGAGTTCCTCCAAATTTTATGCAGCTGTTACTTCGTTGCATAGGCAAAGAGTATGGGAAGCACACTTCCTAATAATTGGAAAATTGATTTGAGGAGTCCCTATGACCTCTACGTCTCCTGCAAGGGACTTTGGAGTTCATCCAAATTTTTGGCAGCTGTTGCTTCACTGCATAGGTAAACAGTATAGGAGACACACTTCCTAATAATGGGAACATTTTTTTAGGAGGCCCTCTGACCTCTATGGCTTTTTCAAGGGGCATTGGAGTTCCTCCAAATGTTTGGCAGCCGTTGCTTTACTGCATAGGCAAACAGTATGGGAAACCAACTTCCTAATAATGGTAACATTGTTTTTAGGGAGGCCCTCTGACCTCTACGTCTCTTGCATGGGACATCAAAGTTTCTCCAAATTTTTGGCAGCTGTTGCTTCACTGCATAGGCAAACAATATGGGAAACCCACTTCCTAATAATGGGGACATTGTTTTAAGGTCCTCCGACCTCTTTATCTCCTGCAAGTGGCATTGGAGTTCCTCCAAATTTTTGGCAGCTGTTGCTTCACTGCATAGGCAAATAGTATGGGACACACAATTCCTAATAATGGGAGCATTGTTTTCAGGAGGCCCTCTGACCTCTACGTCTTTTTCTAGGGGCATTGGAGTGACTCCAAAATTTTTACATCCATTTCAATCACTGCATAGGCAAACAGTATGGGAGATACACTTCCTAATAATGGGAACATTGTTTTCAGGAGGCCCTTTGGCCTCTACATCTCTTGCCAGGGGCATTGGATTGCTTCCAAATCAAATTTTTGACAGCCATTGCAGCAATTGCACAGGCAAACAGTATGGGAGACCCTCTCCTTTCTAATGGGAAAATGTAGTTACTGAGCCCCACATCTTTGTGTCTTTAAATTGTTAGTAATGTTTTTCCTAAATTTTTGCAGCCATTGGACTCACTGCATATCCTATAACTGTATAGCAGACCCTCTCTTTTCTAATGGGAACATGTCATAATCATTACTGTGGCCCTGCTCTATGTGTCTTTAAATTTTTAGTGTGATTTTTCCTAAATTTTAGCAGCCGTTGGACTCACTGCATATCCTATAACTGTATAGCAGACCCTCTCCTTTCTAATGGGAACATGTCATACTCATTACTGTGGCCCTGCTCTCTGTGTCTTTAAATTGTTAGAGGGGTTTTTCTTAAATTTTGGCAGCCATTGCACTCACTACATACCCTATATCTGTATAGCAGACCCTCTCCTTACTAATGTGAACATGTCATACTCGTTACTGTGGCCCAGCTCTATGTGGCTTTTATTTGTTAGTGGAGTTGTTCCTAAATTTTGGCAGCTGTTGGACTCACTGCATACCCTATAACTGTGTAGCAGACCCTCTCCTTTCTAATGAAAATATGTCGTTACTGTGGCCCAGCTCTATGTGTCTTTAAATTGTTAATGTTTTTTTCCCAAATTTTGGCAGCCATTGCAGTCACAGCATGGGCATTATCATTGTAGGAGACCCGCTCTTTTATAATGGGAACATTTTTTTGTACTAAGACCCTCCTCTATGTCTCTTCAAAGGGGTATTGGGTTGCGTCTAAAAATTTTTGGCAGCCCTTGCAGTCACTGCATATGGAATTACAGTATAGGATACCCACTTGGTAATAATGGGAACAGCAAAGCTTAGCCAGCTGATGGCTCTCTAACAATAGCGAGGGCCGACTGCTGGCCATTTAAGAATAGTAAGGGACGCCTGTTGGCCCTATAAAAATAGGCTTTGTGACTCACAGAGTTCCTCCATCATAAATGAATAGGATGTGTCTGATGATGTGTCACACACCACATTGCCAGATAAGGTTGTAAAATGTTAAAATGACATTTCCTGGTGAATGCTTTTGTCTTGGTTTAAAGCATTGCAAAAGTGCAAAAATGCTACGTGTGAACATAGCCCAAGGTGTGGAGAAGCATATTTATTTTGCCTTATATACAAGTCATTACCCTGAAAGGATGTTCCTTAACATATTTCCCAGGAAAATCCATTTTGGTTTCGTTTTATAATGTTTTATTATCAGTCCTTAAAAGTGGCGTAATACCTCTTACAACATTGTTGACAGCAGTGACCTGGGAGTCAGAAATGCTTCCAGGGGTCTTCCCCATGCAGTTCCCATGTAATTTGAGCAATTTTCCCATCGATTTGGGCACTGTTCCCATCGATTTGGGCAATTTTAAGACCCTCTGCAGACCGCCGGGGGGGAGCCGCTGGAAAAATGCTCCTGTTTCCCATAGACTTACATTGGGCTCATTACTCGTACCGAGCACTCAAGCATTCCAATTTGCTCAAAGAATGAGTACCCAAGCATTTTATTGCTCGCTCATTACTAGTCACGATCTCTAGTCTGTAATAATCTTTTTATTTATATAGCTGCAAAATATTCCACAGCACTTTATAATTCAGACAATTTACAGACATTATGGGCACTGTCCCCATTGGGGCTCACAATCTACATTTTCTTTCAGTATGTCTTTGGAGTGTGGGAGGAAACTGGAGAACCCGGAGGAAACCTACACAAACAAGGAAAAAGAACATACAAACTCATTACAGATGTTGTCCTTGGTGAGATTTGCACCCAGGACCCCAGCGCTGAAAGGCTGCAGTGCCTACCACTGAGCCACCGTGCTGCCCTGTACAGGAGAATGCAGGGTCAGTTGCAGTTTTTACTTTGTTACCTTTTTCCTGAGTGAGTTGCTGCACTATCATACAATTTTTAATCTAATATACATAATATTATTTGAAATGGTTATGAAATACATAAAATAGGATACAAATCATCTAAGGGTGTCTACTAGTTTTATGAGTAATAGAAGTTGCTTCTCCCTCTCTAAATATTACTAGTGAAAAGCAATTTTAATTGCTCTCATGATAATATATTGATTTTACACATATTAATCTGAGAAAAATCTGGATATTCGACAATGAAATTACTAAAGGGAAGATGTTTTATACTTCAAACTGTAACTTGTCTAGATTTAAAATGCAATATGACTTGAAAAATAGTACTTAAATAGAAAAAAAGTAAAGTTCTAAGCCACCTGAAACTGGGACGTAGTGGACATCTTAGATTGCACTGTGATATTACAAAAATTATAATACAAATTAAATTTTAAATCAATTAAATAAATCTTATGGCAAACATGACAAGCCATTAGTAGAACTCAATAAATTCAGGTTAAATATAAGATTGTGAAATGAATTTTAAACATTGAACATAATGAAACTGGCACAATTCCTGGGGTGAACACTTTTATAGTATGGTAATATTACTGACATTATAATTGCTTAATTTTTTTGTGAAACTTCAAGATATGCTTAAAAAATTCAGTTTTTCAGTTCTATTTTATATTTTGCCTCCCAAAAGACCGACACTGTCAGCATTTTTTACTCTAGTGCAGCCAGTCTGTCAATGTACACTGCTCAAAAAAATAAAGGGAACACTCAAATAATACATTCTAGATCTGAATAAATGAAATATTCTCATTGAATACTTTGTTCTGTAGAAAGTTGAATGTGCTGACAACAAAATCACACAAAAATCATCAATGGAAATCAAACTTATTAACCTATGGAGGCCTGGATTTGGAGTCACCTCCAAAATTAAAGTGGAAAAACACACTACAGGCTGATCCAACTTTGATGTAATGTCCTTAAAACAAGTAAAAATGAGGCTCAGTATTGTGTGTGGCCTCCACGTGCCTGTATAACCTCCCTACAACGCCTGGTCATGCTCCTGATGAGGTTGCGGATGGTCTCCTGTGGGAACTCCTCCCAGACCTGGACTAAAGCATCCGCCAACTCCTGGACAGTCTGTGGTGCAACGTGACATTGGTGAATAGAGCGAGACATGATGTCCCAGATGTGCTCAATCGGATTCAGGTCTGGGGAACGGGCAGGCCAGTCCATAGCTTCAATGCCTTCATCTTGCAGGAACTGCTGACACACTCCAGCCACATGAGGTCTGGCATTGTCCTGCATTAGGAGGTACCCTGGGCCAACCGCACCAGCACATGGTCACACAAGGGGTCTGAGGATCTCATCACGGTACCTAATGGCAGTCAGGCGACCTCTGGCGAGAACATGGAGGGCTGTTCGGCCCTCCAAAGAAATGCCACCCCACACCATTATTGACCCGCTGCCAAACCGGTCATGATGAAGGATGTTGCATGCAGCAGATCGCTCGCAACGGCATCTCCAGACTCTGTCACGTCTGTCACATGTGCTCAGTGTGAACCTGCTTTCATCTTTGTAGAGCACAGGGCGCCTGTCGCGACTTTGCCAATCCTGGTGATCTGTGGCAAATGCCAAGCACCCTGCACGGTGTTGGGCTGTGAGCATAACCCCCATCTGTGGACGTCGGGCCCTCATGCCACCCTCATGGAGTCAGTTTCTAACCATTTGTGAAGACACATGCACATTTGTGGTCTGCTGGAGGTCATTTTGCTGGGTTCTGGCAGTGCTCCTCCTTTTTCTTCCTTGCATAAAGGAGGAGGTAACGGTCCTGCTGCTGGGTTGTTGCCCTCCTATGGCTCCCTCCACATCTCCTGGTATCTTCTCCATGCTCTGGACACTGTGCTGACAGACACAGCTACCCTTCTTGCCACAGTTCATACTGATGTGCCATCCTGGATGAACTGCACTACCTGAGCAACTTCTGTGGGTTGTACTGTAGACACATCCTCATGCTGGGATGCATTAAAAGAGGCATAGATGCTCATGAGGAGAACATAATTCTACCTCTCTACAAGTCACTAGTGCGACCACACTTAGAATACTGTGTACAGTTCTGGTCTCCGGTATATATGAAAGACATAGCTAAACTAGAGAGGGTGCAGAGAAGAGCGACCAAGGTTATTAGATGACTGGGGGGTCTGCAATACCAAGACAGGTTATTACACTTGGGGTTATTTACTGTGGAAAACCGAAGGCTTAGGGGTGATCTTAATACTATGTACAAGTATATGAGGGGACAATACAAAGACCTTTCTACTGATCTTTTTACTCTGAGGCCAGAGACGGGGACAGGGGGGCATCTTCTACGTCTGGAGGAAAGAAGGTTTAATCATAATCACAGACGGGGATTCTTTACTGTAAGAGCAGTGAGACTATGGAACTCTCTGCCGCATGATGTTGTAATGAGTGATTCACTATTAAAATTTAAGAAGAGCATGGATCCCTTTCTTGAAAAGTATAATATTACAGGTTATATACACTAGATTCCTTGATAGGGCATTGATCCAGGGAACTAGTATGATTGTCGTATGGAGTCGGGAAGGAATTTTTTTCCCCAATGTGGAGCTTAGTGTTTGTCACATGTTTTTTTTTTTCCTTACTCTGGATCAACATGTTAGGCTATGGGTTGTACTAGATGGACTTAGTTTTTAAGGTTGAAGGAAGACTATGTTACTATGTTACTATGTTACTGTACCTCTAGGGGTGAGAGCAATGGCAAATTGAAAAAGTGACCAAAACAACAGGCAAAAAGGATGAGAACAGATAAATGGTCTGTGGTCACCATCTGCAGAACCACTCTTTATAGGGGGTATCTTGCTAATTGCCTATCATTTCTACCAGTTGTCTGTTCCATTTGCACAACAGCAGGAGAAATTGATTCACAACTCGCAGCTCCCCAGGCACTGTGCTTAGGGCGCGCGCTCCCTCCCTCTTATAGGTGCCGCGAGTGCAGTCCTATAAAGCCCCCGGAGGACTTCCCCTATATAAGGCACCTCCTCCAAAATGGAGTTGCCTGTGCAAGGTTGTTGTTCCGTGTGCTAAACACTTGCTCCAGCCCTCAGGTCCCACTGCCTGTCAGTCCTGCCTGCCAGTCTGTCTGTCAGTCCAGCCCGCCAGCCTGTCTAACAGTTCTGTATTCCAGTCTGTCTAAAGTTGTGCCCTGCTTACCTGGAGCACATGTCTGTAACCTGCCATGCCCATCAGTCTGCCTACCTGGATCACCAGCCTGTTACCTGTTGTGCCCACCTGCCAGCCTACCTGTAGCACCTGCCTGTTACCTGTCGTGCCCTCCAGCCAGTCTACCCTGAGCACGTGTCAGTTATCTGCAGTGCCCTCCTGCTCGCCTACCCGGAGTACCCATCTGCCGAACCAGCCTGCTTATCTACTTAGTCCACCCGCCAGCCTTCCTGCCTTGCTCATCCGCTGTACCGGTCAGTTCCTGCCTTCTGACCCGTGGGAGTCGTCACCTGCTCTCACACAAAGTCGGTCCCAGAGTGGCACCTGGTCCACCTCCCCAGTTCCTCCCTGGTTCACGGAGTCGACTAAGCCACATTGTGACCTTGGTTAGGCTGAGTAGGCACTTAGTCACGCCTCTCTGGTCCCTCCTTGCACCGAAGCACAGAGGTTCTACCACCCGGACTCGTAACAAGCAGTAAGTAAGCATTCTGCATCGTGGACCATTAAGTTTGAGTTGTACTCTAATTGGGCAGTTGAAGGGTCTGTCTGACTAGCCAATCATGAAGACTTGTCAGCTGACCTATCAAAATATTGGCTAAATCACCAATCAACAGTCCCAGCATCCAATTTAAGTTTTCGGGATCCGGTGCCTAGCGCCTTCACAGAATTGTGCATATTATTTGGTGCTCAAATTTAGACTGTTCTTCTGGATAAATCATTTGATGCCTTCAACTATTTGACTTCTTGTTTACTTGACTCTCTTGGATTGTAACTAGGTTTTACCTGACCTTTTTCTTTGATTCAAGTTCTGTCATTGCCAATGATTTTCTTGTTCTCACCATGTTTTGTTTGTACAGTGTCCATTTTAGGACATGATCAGATATCAAAGTCCAACATCAGAATAATGTCAGTTTGAGGCTAAATGCCCTATCTGAAAATTGACTTTGATAAGTGACTTTGACATGTGACTTTTACAACTGATAATAATATAAAAAAAGTCAGTTTGCTGCTGGGCCTTGAGCCCAAAACTCTATATCTAGAAGTCAGTGCACTTTCTATTGAGCTATACACTCAGTTGTAGAAACCTTTCTTTTCTTTTTGGTTATGTGATTTACAGTGCACATCTGTCTGAAACTCATTGGGACTTATGCACAGGCTTCAAGCAAGCCAAATTCAAATGAATTTGATGTGTGAGTTTGAAATCTGACTTTCTTCACACATCAAAATCACAATCACAATGACTTTTAGATACCCTGAGTATTTTCATGGGTAATCCCATAAGCCAAGAAAAACTACCTGGCATTATCACTTGAGCCGACGGCTGAATGGTAAAGCATCAGTTTCAGAAACTGCAGGTTCTGGATCCAAATCTCAGGAGCGGCAGAGTTTTTTTTTTTCTGATAAGTGACGTTGAAATCTGACTTTGACATGTGACTTTTACAACTGTCAATAATTAGAATTATAAAAAATTCACTGTTTTCTGCTGGGGCTTGAACTCAAAACTCTATGTCTAGAAGCCAGTGCACTTACCATTGAGCTATACACTCAGTTGAACATTTTGCGGAAAACACAGAAGTGCCTGTAGAAAATGGATGTGATTTTTGGATTCAGCACACCAAAAATGATTGAAATCACGTGTTATCTTTTAGTCCTCAAAATTGATGTAGAGCAGTGATATATAATTAGACAGGGTATACAACCCCTGGCAAAAATTATGGAATCACCGGGCTCAGAGGATGTTCATTCAGTTGTTTAATGTTGTTGAAAAAAAGCAGATCACAGACATGGCACAAAACTAAAGTCATTTCAAATGGCAACTTTAGGGCTTTAAGAAACACTAAAAGAAATCAAGATTAAAAATGTAGTACTCAGTAAGGGTAATTTGTTTCAGACCAAGCAGAGGGAAAAAATTATGGAATCACTCAAGTCTGAGGAAAAAATTATGGAATCACCCTGTAAATTTTCATTTCCAAAACTAACACCTGCATCAAATTAGATCTGCTCATTAGTCTGTATCTTAAAAGTTATGATCACACCTTGGAGAGCTGTTGCGCCAAGTGGACTGACATGAATCATAGCTCCAACACGAGATATGTCAATTGAAACAAAGGAGAGAATTATCAAACTCTTAAAAGAAGGTAAATCATCATGCAATGTTGCAAAAGATGTTGGTTGTTCACATTCAGCTGTGTCTAAAATCTGGACCAAATACAAACAGCATGGGAAGGTTGTTAAAGGCAAACATACTGGTAGACCAAGGAAGACATCAAAGCATCAAGTCCGGAAACTTAAAGCAATATGTCTCCAAAACAGGAAATGCACAACAAAACAAATGAAGAACGAATGGGAGGAAACTGGAGTCAATGTCTGTGACCGAACTGTAAGAAACCACCTAAAGGAAATGGGATTTACATACAGAAAAGCTAAACATAAGCCATCATTAACACCTAAACAGAAAAAAACAAGGTTACAATGGGCTAAGGAAAAGTAATTGGATGACTGGATGAAAGTCATATTCAGTGATGAATCGCGAATCTGCATTGGGCAAGGTGATGATGCTGGAACTTTTGTTTGGTGCCATTTTATAAAGATGATTGCATGAAGAGAACATGCAAATTTCCACAGTCATTGATGATATGGGGCTGCATGTCAGGTAAAGACACTGGAGAGATGGCTGTCATTACACCTTCAATAAAGGCCCAAGTTTACATTGATATTTTGGACAGTTTTCTTATCCCATCAATTGAAAGGATGTTTGGGGATGATGACGTCATTTTTCAAGATGATAATGCATCCTGCCATAGAGACAAAAACTGTGAAAACATTCCTTGAAAGAAGACACATACGGTCAATGTCATGGCCTGCAAATAGCCTGGATCTCAATCCAATTGAAAATTGTTGATGGAAGTTGAAGAAAATGGTCCATGACAAGGCTCCAACCTGCAAAGCTGATCTGACAACAGCAATCAGAGAAAGTTGGAGCCAGATTGATGAAGAGTACTGTTTGTCACTCATTAAGTCCATGCCTCAGAGACTGCAAGCTGTTATTAAAGCCAGAGGTGGTGCAAAAAAATACTAGTGATGTATTGGAGTTTTCTTTTGTGTGTTTGTTTTTCATGATTCCATAATTTTTTCCTCTGAATTGAGTGATTCCATAATTTTTTCCCTCTGTTTGGTCTGAAAAAAATTAACCTTACCGAGTACCACATTTTTTATCTTGATTTCTTTTAGTGTTTCTTAAAGCCCTAAAGTTGCCATTTGAAATAACTTTAGTTTTGTGCCATGTTTGTGATCTTCTTTTTTTCAACGTTAAACAACTGAATGAACATCCTCCGAGCCCGGTGATTCCATAATTTTTGCCAGGGGTTGTACTGCCATTACCTGCTCATAACTGTGTGACAGATGCTATGTAAAAATCATCAGTAAATATGATAGGAGTATCTTCTTCTCTCCCTTTCCCTGCAGAAAACATCTGTAGCAGATTACAAAGCAATTTCATTTTGCAGAACATTTTGGTGAATGAAACATTACCCTTCTTCAGGGATATGAAGATATGTCACCAAGGGGGTCACCATGTGATTACATGACTCAATTGAGATAAAAGAGTAACTAAATAAGGCAGTACTGGCAGAAAGATTTATTTTGGAGGGACTACTTACAGAATGTAAAAGAACAAAAAAATTGAATAAGACTTTAATATAGCAAAGCAAAAAAGTTATTGAACTCAGCAGGCAATGATGAAAAAATGAAGAAAAGAGATTGTTCAGTCTACAAGGTTAGAAATAGCTGCATGCATAACGCGTTAACATTGCAAAAGTATTAGTATGGCTCATGTAATTTACAAATATATCCACATTTATGTTGCAGAACAGCATTTTGAAACGTATTTAAATATAATTTTTCTAAAATGATATACCTTGTCAACTATGCAATCCATATTCAATGTTAGAATGTTTAACATACAGTTTTATGTTCATTAAAAAGAGAATATTTAATTACCATCTTGACATTTAATTTAAAAATACATAGACATGAGCAAATAAGTAAAATGCAGTGAACAGAAAGCCATGAGAAAAGGTTTTCAGGCAACAACATGATGAGATAACTGATGCCAGGTGGGATCTGTGCTTATCTCTGAATTCGATACTGTATTGTACAATGAGCAAGAGTACATCTGTAGGCTTTTGACAGTGCCAATATTATGCAGTAACATAGCAACAGAAGGTTTTGCTACCTTACACGGGATCATAGCAAATGTCATTCAAATACCATATTTATCACACAGTGCTGAAAAATAAAATATTGTAATATGGTAGTTCTGTTTCTTTTCTAGTTCAAAAGAAAAAAAGATAGAATACAAGAGTTATCAACATTAAATTCTAATTGTTTTAACACAATATAATAAATACATTTTATATGACAAGTATGCTTTTTCAAGTGTCAAAATAGCAGTTTAGGAACACTGACATATTGATATAGTGTGTTTGAAAAAATACATGTGTATCAAGTTCAACCAGGTGAAAGGACATTTTGTGAAAAGAGAGTAAAATATGATATCTCATAACTTTGTTTTTCCAATATTGATCTAAAGTTAGACTAAAATATGTCCCTCCTGACCACAAGTGAAGATGAACATGGTAAATGCACAATAGTGTCAATTTTAATGTATCCTAAGACTCTCTAAGGCTATGTGCCCACGATGCAGAAATGCTCCGGATTTTTTCCTGAGCATTTCTGCATCTCCCTGGCAGAAAAAACGCGTGCGGATTGTACATGCGGATTGTACATGCTGATTGTACATGCGTTTTTCCTGCCAGGGACATGCGGATGTGAAGCGTTCTTCAAATGCGTTTCCGCATGCGGGTTGACAAGCGCTTTCCAAGCGATTTTAGCATCACTTGGAAAGTGCTTGTCAACTTGGTCACACTATATAAATCCATGCAAACGGCATGGATTTATATACTGTGACCTTAAAGAATGTTTTAAAAAAAAAAAAAAACTCTATACTTACCTTCTGATGGCCCCCGCAGTCTTGCTTCGCTCCGTCCTCCCTTGCCGGCAGCTCGCGGTACACTGAAGGACCTGTCGTCACATGACTATGAAGTCAGCGCAGGTCCTTCAGTCCATCGCGAGCTGCCAGCAAGGGAGGACAAGGGCAGCGGGGGCCGTCAGAAGGTAAATATGATATTTATTTTTTATTTTATTCTTTTTTTTTACAGGTTCTATGGTACCTGGGTCCGGAGGAGAGTCTCCTCTCCTCCACACCCGGGTGCCATCCGCACATTGAAATGCTTGGATTCTGCATCTACAGATGCAGTGATGCGTAATCCAAGCATTTCAATGCAAGTCAATCGCGGCGAAAAGGCAGCACTTCCGCAAAATAATTGGTAGTGCTGCGTTTTTTTCCGCAATGATAACCCGCAGCGGAAATTTCCGCAGCATGTGCACAGCACATGCGGATTATCATTGGGGAACATGGCAGGCCTTCTACCATGCGTTTTTTAAGCGTTTCTGCAGCATTTTTGCCACTGGGGAAACGCTTAAAAAACGCATCGTGGGCACACAGCTTTAGGCTGGAAATCCACATTCAGGTTTTGATGCAGTATATGTTGCAGGTTTTTTTCATAAGTTTGACTCAACTAATTAAATTAAAAATTGAATTAAAAACTGCATATAAGATTCTAGTCTAAATTGATAAAATGATCTTGCTGTCCTCTAATTCAATATCCCTTTTATTTTTTGACATTTTTCTTATGAATTTAGGTGCCGCTGATTGACATTACATATTGTTATTTAGTTTATGATCTACAAATACAGAGTTATTGCTCCAGTACATACTGTATGGTGCATAGAAATTATTAGTACTTTGATGCAAAACTTTGTATTTCAACAAATTAAAGGTTGTGCGTTGACACAACATGACTGTTCAACAGCTTGTAGGGGACAAAAAATATGATCAAAATCATACCTTTAGTATACAAATCCATTGGTCAAGACACAATATGCAATATACAAAATAGAACACAGGAGCAAAGGATCAGAGTGGCAAGGTATAGCTGAGCTAAATAACTGGCAGCAAAAGATTGTCTCTTGGGGTTTATATAGAATAGAGCCTAGCCCATCGCTCTCAGAATATACCTAAGTACATACCTGCTAACTGCAGCAAAACACAGGTGAATAGGAAAGGGATGACTAGTCTCAGCAATCTGCCTTCTAAACTGTCACCTGCTGCCGACATCCAGCAGTAAATGTGTTAATAGTGTGGCGCCAGCTAGCGACCATGGCAGGGGTTGCAGCAGTATTTTCAAACACAAATGTGACTAAATCATTCTATATTCTAATGAAGTGGAAAGTGCACCCTTGGTTTGGCTGAGCAGTCCATTGCTCCTTCAAATCTACTTGTTTTTCATCCATTGCCACCTATAAAGAAGAGGGTAGGAAAAAGCGTAAAACAAGATGGTGGACAGAACTACTTTGCCCCACAAAGGGATCATTGAGCAATTCATTAGCTTATTTGATCAAATTCTGGCAAACACAATAGCAATAGATTTAAAAAATAAAGGTATCATTTTTATTAAGGTTATGTCCTCTACAAGGTGTTGTCAAGTAGTTGCCCAAATGTAGAGTGAGTCCAAGTTAGTTTATAATTCCTAAACATTTTGCATATATGACATAACTGGGTTTACGAGCAGTCAGAAATATGTGTTGGACTGGCTACTCACATATTTCCACCCCTGGAAGGCCGAGTGCTGAACATTTTTTTTTGTCTATGAAGTTTGAATAAACCTGCCTGGATGTTGTTTGAGAAATTGCTTCCTGGGTATATCTCAAGCGCTGCCGAGTGAGTGGAAACTTTATACCTGGTTCAGGCAACATGTCCCCACTGTCAGATTTCCTCTAAGGGGTTAAAAGGATGATAGTTTAGTTATTATAGATAACATCATTTAGATAGGATAGTTTATTTAGTTGAAATTATACTGTTATATACAGTATACATTATTGTACAAGTTTTGACTCATTTTAGATTTGAAAAGCTGTATTTAAAAGGAATCTGTCAGTAGGATCAACCATCCTAAGCCATCTATAAGGGCTTGTAGGTCATAGCAAGCTGAATAAAATGATACCTTAATATCTTTGATCCAACGTCTTATTCTAGAGAAGTCCACGTTTTTTCTTATATGTAATTTAGCTGTTCAGGACTATGGGCCGATCTGCATGAGAATCTGCCTCCAGAGCTTGTTTTATATGAAAGGAGGCATCACCAATGTGATATGTAATGGCCGCTCTTTGCTCTCCTGATTTCACTGCAGAGCTGTATGTGATTATAGCTGACACGTCTGTAGGTTCCTCTCAGGAACCAGTATTGCAATATTGCAGAGCTGTGAGAGCAGCAGTAAATGTATTTGTAAGAAGACAAAGTTCAGTTGGAATGTTCTGTGTTAGTTACATGTCTCACTTTGGTTATGCCTCCTATAATTAAAAATAATCTCTGGAGGAAGATTTTCATGCATATCTAAACAGCTCAGTGCATATAAGAAAATCACGTATTTCTTTGAAATAACATATCAGATTGCAGATGTCAAGGTATCATTTTATTCAGCTTCCTATGACCTACACTCACATATAGACAGCTTAGGAGGGTTTATCCTACTGACAGACTCCCTTTAATATTGGTTTTCTTTTACCTCTATATGTTAAATATTTTAAGTCAGAAAAGACAAAAGTGTTATTTGAGTGCTGTGAAATGTTTATTGACTACCAGAAAATATATATTTGCAAGCTTTCAGGTAGAAAGATTTAGGTTGCAAATTAATGACTTGCATGATGAAGGGAAATCTGTGCTAGTAATATAATACTCATGTCTTCTTTGACACAAAACTACTGTATTTAACATGATATAGATTTTTCTGGCTAGCTTGATAACATGTTGCAGTCTCCATTTTACTACAAGGATTAGAAGTTTGAGATTGCAATCCTAAATAAGACCAGAATGACTAAAAGAATCCTCCTAAATGTTTAATTTGCTATTTATAACCCATATATCACACAGTACTTATTTGAGCACTCACACTACACCCTGCTAAGCACTGCAGAACTTTCAATTTGAGTTGTTATTAGTAGTGTTGAGCGAGCATGCTCGAAACTGCTCGTTAATCGCCCGAGCACCACGCTATTCAGGATGTTCGGCGAGCACCGAGCATTTCCGGGTTACTCGGGCGGGAGCTTGGGTCTCCACCCTGCACTTTTGCCGCTCTTTACAGAGCCAATGAACATGCAGGGATTGCCAGCCAGTCACTGTAATGCCGCAGCCATGTTGTTTGTGGGCATTACAGTGATTGGCTGGCTGCACAGCGTCACCTCGAGTATTTAAAACTGGGCGCCGCCATCTTGGACACAGTTGCTCCGGATCAACCAGTTTAGGGTCAGTGTTGTTGATGGAGAGATATATAGTGTGAAACAGATAGTGTAGTGTCTCTAAAGGCTGCCAAATCAAACAAACAGTCCTTCTCAGGACTAATATCCATCCCAGATATCAGGCAGGCAGGCTGTATAGGAGACGTAATGGTTATACCAGCAAACGCTGCATTATAGTCCTGTGTGCTCCTGTTGGTCAAATTGCTAGACTTATCACCCTGGTCTAAGGGGCCAGGAAAATTTTTTTTTTTTTCATCTAAATCCTGTATTTTTTTTTCCTCAGTCAGACTGTTCAAATACGCAAAAAAATTGAGTGTGTCTGTGACTGTTCAGATCCCAATATATCTGTTTAAAAGAGTCTGGTGTACACCACATAACTATAACTGTGGTTTTGCAGCTCCACGGGTCAAATCTCTGTATTTCCCTGTTTTTGGCATTTTTTGCTGAAAAAAAACTGTAATAGTGTCTCCCTGACTGGTCAGACACCAATATATCTGTTTAAAAGAGTCTGGTGTAGGCCAGAAAAATAGAACTGTGGTTTTGCAGTTCTATGGGTCAAATCTCTGTATTATCCTGTTTTTGGAATTTTTTACCGTAAAAAAAAAACTGTAATAGTGTCTCCCTGACTGGTCAGACACCAATATATCTGTTTAAAAGAGTCTGGTGTACGCCACATAACTATAACTGTGGTTTTGCAGTTCCACGGGTCAAATTGCATGACTATAGAGTTGGACAATGGCCTGATCTGCAATGCGGTTTGAGAAATAACATGCATAAGCATGTCCGATTCACATTAAAAAAAGCAGCCATAGAGTGTTTGAGAACCTTCCCCCACACTTTTCTTAGCAAGAGCTTCTTCTCAGCAGGGTTGGACTGGCCCACCAGAAAACAGGAGACTCCTCCAGTGGGCCCTGGCTTCTACTTCAGGAGAGTTCATAGTGCCGAGGTGAGGCCATGATGATGATAGAGGCCACCATCTGCTTAGTTTTCTGTTACTTGCAAGTATGCAAGTGCAAGTATGCAGCCAGCCACCCACCCACTTACCCACTGGCCACAATACTAAACTGCCAGATTTCTGGCAGCTGCTTGCACTTGAAATGTGGCCTTTTAGGCTCGTGGAGACGGAAGCTTTTCACAACCTCATGCCTCGTGTCCATACTTGGTCCCCAGCCACCACTATTTTTCCCGATGTTGTCTCCGCCTTCTACAAGCGTGGGTCCCTGAACAGTACTGCTGGTACATTTCTGTGGGAATCTGCTTGCCTCCCACCAGCCTGGAATATTTCCAGTAAATTATGGTATGACGCCATGGTATTAGCACTGCCCCCAGTACCAGTAGAAAAGCCATCCCCAATTGCCTTCTCTGGAATTTTATTTGGTAGTCTGTGTGGCTGCCCAAATACATTAGTTTCTCACAAAGGAGCTGAAGATAGAGTGGCAATAGGTGCAAGTTCTCCAGCCTGTTAGATATCAGAGGGTGAACGGCAGCACATTGGATTAGTGGTTAACACTGAAGCTTTGCAGTGCTGGGATCCTAGGTTCACATCCCAGCAAGGACAACATCTGCAAGGATTTGTATGTTCTCCCCTTGTTTGCGTGGGTTTCCACCTCAGTAAAAAAGCAGCCACAGAGTGTCTGGGAACCTTCCCACACACTTTTTTAGCCAGAACTGCTTCTCGGCAGGGTTGGACAGTCCCACCAGAGAACCCTCTGGTGTGCCCTGGCTTCTACATCAGGAGAGTTCATGATAGCGCTAACTTTGTAGCTGCTATGGGACTCTTGAGCAGGGGAGAAAGGTGAGCCCTCAGAATAAAATCCTCTGGTGGGCCCAATGTTTTTCAGTCTGAAACAGCTTCTCAGTGGGAGTTGTATTTCACCACAGCCATATTCTTTAGCTCGGTGAAATGACTGGCATAGAGGGAAACCGTATCTACTCCGGCTGTCATTTCTCCGTCACCAGGTTCCACCCATTGTCAAACACGACCATGCCTGGCTGTATAATCAGCGGTGAGAGCCACAGATCAGGCTGCTGTGTTACAGCTTTCCACAACTCTGCAGCGCTGGGCGGTTTGTCACCTAAGCATTAAGCATATTATCTTCAGCACAGCCTGTTGCCGCTTGGCCAAGGCAGTGCTGCAGTGCTTCCAGCTTGTGACTGATGTGGTCATTTCGGAGATGGAGGAGGAGGTGCATGAGCTGAACAATGTGATTACATTGAGGTTACATTGGCGACTCTGTTTTTTATACTAAAGAAAGATCCTACTGTTTGTTTGTTTTTTTACGTTATTTTTTAAGACAAATGCATTCACCAGGAAATGTCATTTTAACATATTGCAAACTTATCTGGCCATGTGGTGTGTGACACATCATCAGACACATCCTTTTTCAATTATGATGGAGGGACTCATAGTCACAAAGCCTATTTTTATAGGGCCATTAGGCGGCCCTTACTATTCTTTAAAGGCCAGCAGTCGACCCTCGCTATTGTTAGAGAGCCATAAGCCGGCTATGTTTTGTTGTTCAATTTTTAACAAGTGGGTCTCCTATACTGTTATGGCATATGCAGTGACTGCAAGGGCAGCCAAAAATTCAGACGCAACCCAATACCCCTTTGAAGAGACATAGAGGAGGGTCTCAGTAAAAAAAATGTTCCCATTATAAAGGAGCGGGTCTCTTATAGTGGTATAGCCGATGCTGTGACTGCAAGGGCTGACCAAAATTTGGTAAAAACCCCACTAAGAAGTTAAAGACACATAGAGCAGGGCCACATTAATGACATGTTTCCATTACAAAGGTGCGGGTGTGTTATACATTTATAGGGTATGTAGTGAGTCCAACGGCTGACCAAATTTAGGAAAAACCCCACTAACAATTTAAAACCGCATAGAGGAGGGCCACAGTAATGAGTGCGACATGTTCCCATTAGAAAGGAGAGGGTCTGCTATACAGTTATAGGGTATGCAGTGAGACCAATGGCTGAACAAGTTTAGTAAAAACCCCAATAACAATTTAAAAACACATAGAGCAGGGCCACAGTAACGAGTTCGACATGTTCCCATTACAAAGGAGAGGATCTGCTATACAGTTATAGGGTATGCAGTGAGACCAATGGCTGACCAAATTTAGGAAAAATACCACTAAGAATTTAAAGACACATAGAGCAGGGCCACAGTAATGACCTTTTTCCATTACAAAGGAGCCGGTGTGCTGTACAGTTATAGGGTATGCAGTGAGTCCAACGGCTGACCAAATTTAGTAAAAATACCACAAAGAATTTAAAGACACATAGAGCAGGGCCACAGTAATGACAAATTCCAATTAGAAAGGAGAGGGTCACCCATAGCGTTGGCCTATGCATTGAATGCAATAGCTGACAAAAATTGGGAGGCACTCCAATGCCCCTTGGAAGATACTTAGAGGGCCTCTTAAAAAAATGTTCCCATTAGAAAGGAGCAGATCTCCTATACTTGTAATGCCCATGCACTAAGTGTATGGGCTGACAAACATTTACTTCTGGAGGGTACACAGGAACATACTGTATAAAAATTTTTTTTACGGGCATCATATACACCTTTTAAAAAAATTATGTGGGGTTTTGCATCACGGACCACGGTCACCCTGGTCATATGGTGGTGGAGGATGAGGATGAGGAGAAGGAGGAGGACAAGAGCAAATAGCCCAAATTAGGAACCGTATACCCATGTCTGGGTTTCAATAGGTGCATGGGAATACACCTCCCAAGAAAATACAATGTATTTGAATTTATGTTACACTGCTATTATTCGGTGGTGTTGAGAAGTCTGGCCCAATCCAGCCCTTGTTCATTTTTATAAGAGTCAACCTGTCAGCATTTTCAGTTGACAGGCGGATGCGCTTATCAGTTATAATTCCACCAGCGACACTAAAAATCCCCTCTGATAAAACGCTAGCGGCAGGTCAGCCCAGGACCTCCAAGGCGTAGAAAGCCTTTTCATTCCAAGTATCCAGCTTGCATACCCAATAACTATAAGTCACAGAGGAATTAAGGAGGATGTTTGTACGGTCGGCAAGGTACTCCGTCAGCATCTTCCCAAACTTTGCACTCCTTGTGAGAGTACACCGCGCCTCAGGAACTGTGCGATGGGTGGGGCTGAGAAAATTATTCCAGAACTTTGACAGTGTTCCCCTGCCTCTACTGGATTTAAGTTGTGTCTCTCTTGCCTGTACTCCTTTGTTATCCAATGAACTGTGACCTCTGCCGCCAGTGTTTTCAGATGGGAATTTTTTTAATTGTTCCGCAACAAGGGCCTTCTGGTACTGCCCCATTTTTGTAGACCTGTCCGCCTCAGGAATAAGAGATACAAAGTTCACCTTGTAGCGTGGGTCTCAAAGTGTCACCAACCAGTAATGACTGTCACCCAAAATTTTGAGAACGCGAGGGTCATGGGAAAGGCAGCGTAACATAAACTCAGCCCTGCATGCTAGAATGCTAAGAGGCAAGACTTCCTTGTCCTCACCAAGAAGATGACTGACCATGCTCTCCTCCTTCTCCTCCTTCCCCTTTTCTGTCCTCTGGCCATCCAAGCTGAACAGACGGTATGACAGTTGTGCAGGTGGTACTGACTATAGCGCATGAAACTAGCTCTTTTTCTTCCTCCTCCTCCTTCTCTTCCTCATTGTCACCCAATCCACGTTGGGATGAGATGAGGCTGGGATGTGTGTAATCACCCTGTATGGTTTCTTGCTCCATCTCATCTTGCTCCGTCTGCAATGCATCCACTTTGATTGTGAGCAGAGAGCGTTTCAGAAGACAGAGAAGTGGGATGGTGACGCTAAATATGGCGTCATCGCAGTTCACCATCTTGGTGGAGTCCTCAAAGTTTTGGAGGAGGGTACAGATGTCTGACATCCACGTCCACTCCTGAGATCTTGTGTATGGAGTCTGGACTGAATACCGAAGGCCTTGTTGATGCTGGTACACAACAATTGCCGTCTTCTGCTCACAAATCCTTCCCAACATCTGCAGTGTAGAGTTCCAAAGTGTGGGGACATCACATACAAGTCTGTGAGCAGGAATCTGCAAACGCTGCTGAAACACCGCAAGGGCGGCGATAGCTGTAGGTGACTTTCTAAAATGGGAACACAGGTGGCATACTTTAACAAGCAGATCCGGCAGCTCCTGGTAGGATTTGAGAAACCGCTGAACCACGAGGTTAAGCACATGGGCCAGGCATGGTATGTGTGTGAGCTTTCCTCGCTTCAGAGCCGCCACCAGTTTCCGGCCATTGTCACAAACGACCATGCCTGGCTGTAGGTTCAGCAGTGTGAGCCACAGATCTGCCTGCTCTTTCAGAGCTGTCCACAACTCTTCAGCATTGTGTGGTTTGTCACCTAAGCACATTGGCTTCAGCAAAGCCTGTTGCCGCTTAGCCGAGGCAGTGCTGCAGTGCTTCCAGCTTGCGACTGATGTGGTCATTTTGGAGATGGAGGCTGAAGAGGAGGAGGAGGCTGAGGAGGATGAGGTGCAAGTGCTGTAGACTGTGGGGGCAACCCTGATTGACCTAGGACCCGCAATTCTTGGCGTCGGGAGGACGTGTTCTGTCCCAAGGTCTGACTGAGTCCCTTCTTCGACTATGTTAACCCAGTGTGCCATCAGCGAGATGTACCGTCCCAGCCCACAAGCACTTATCCACGTGTCCGTGGTTAGGTGGACTTCCCCGGTAACTGCGTTGTTGAGGGCACGACTAATGTTATGGGACACGTGCTTGTGTAATGCGAGGATGGCACACCAGGAGAAGTAGTGGCAGCTGGGGACCGAGTACCAAGAAACGGCTGCCGCCATCAGGTTGCGGAATGCTTCTGTCTCCGAAAGCCTAAAAGGCAACATTTCGAGTGCAAGCATTGTATTTAACATGATAAAGATTTTTCTGGCTAGCTTGATAACATGTTGCAGTCTCCATTTTACTACAAGGATTAGAAGTTTGAGATTGCAATCCTAAATAAGACCAGAATGACTAAAAGAATCCTCCTAAATGTTTAATTTGCTATTTATAACCCATATATCACACAGTACTTATTTGAGCACTCACACTACACCCTGCTAAGCACTGCAGAACATTCAATTTGAGTTGTTATTAGTAGTGTTGAGCGAGCATGCTCGAAACTGCTCGTTAATCGCCCGAGCACCACTCTATTCAGGATGTTCGGCGAGCACCGAGCATTTCCGGGTTACTCGGGCGGGAGCTTGGGTCTCCACCCTGCACTTTTGCCGCTCTTTACAGAGCCAATGAACATGCAGGGATTGCCAGCCAGTCACTGTAATGCCGCAGCCATGTTGTTTGTGGGCATTACAGTGATTGGCTGGCTGCACAGCGTCACCTCGAGTATTTAAAACTGGGCGCCGCCATCTTGGACACAGTTGCTTCGGATCAACCAGTTTAGGGTCAGCGTTGTTGATGGAGAGATATATAGTGTGAAATAGATAGTGTAGTGTCTCTAAAGGCTGCCAAATCAAACAAACAGTCCTTCTCAGGACTAATATCCATCCCAGATATCAGGCAGGCAGGCTGTATAGGAGACGTAATGGTTATACCAGCAAACGCTGCATTATAGTCCTGTGTGCTCCTGTTGGTCAAATTGCTAGACTTATCACCCTGGTCTAAGGGGCCAGGAAAATTTTTTTTTTTTTCATCTAAATCCTGTATTTTTTTTTCCTCAGTCAGACTGTTCAAATACGCAAAAAAATTGAGTGTGTCTGTGACTGTTCAGACCCCAATATATCTGTTTAAAAGAGTCTGGTGTACACCACATAACTATAACTGTGGTTTTGCAGCTCCACGGGTCAAATCTCTGTATTTTCCTGTTTTTGGCATTTTTTGCTGAAAAAAAACTGTAATAGTGTCTCCCTGACTGGTCAGACACCAATATATCTGTTTAAAAGAGTCTGGTGTATGCCACATAACTATAACTGTGGTTTTGTAGTTCCACGGGTCAAATCTCTGTATTATCCTGCTTTTTACACTTTTTGCCGTAAAAAAAAAACAGTAATAGTGTCTCCCTGACTGGTCAGACACCAATATATCTGTTTAAAAGAGTCTGGTGTAGGCCAGAAAAATAGAACTGTGGTTTTGCAGTTCTATGGGTCAAATCTCTGTATTATCCTGTTTTTGGAATTTTTTACCGTAAAAAAAAACTGTAATAGTGTCTCCCTGACTGGTCAGACACCAATATATCTGTTTAAAAGAGTCTGGTGTACGCCACATAACTATAACTGTGGTTTTGAAGTTCCACGGGTCAAATTGCATGACTATAGAGTTGGACAATGGCCTGATCTGCAATGCGGTTTGAGAAATAACATGCATAGGCATGTCCGATTCACATTAAAAAAAGCAGCCATAGAGTGTTTGAGAACCTTCCCCCACACTTTTCTTAGCAAGAGCTTCTTCTCAGCAGGGTTGGACGGGCCCACCAGAAAACAGGAGACTCCTCCAGTGGGCCCTGGCTTCTACTTCAGGAGAGTTTATAGTGCCGAGGTGAGGCCATGATGATGATAGAGGCCACCATCTGCTTAGTTTTCTGTTACTTGCAAGTATGCAAGTGCAAGTATGCAGCCAGCCACCCACCCACTTACCCACTGGCCACAATACTAAACTGCCAGATTTCTGGCAGCTGCTTGCACTTGAAATGTGGCCTTTTAGGCTCGTGGAGACGGAAGCTTTTCACAACCTCATGCCTCGTGTCCATACTTGGTCCCCAGCCACCACTATTTTTCCCGATGTTGTCTCCGCCTTCTACAAGCGTGGGTCCCTGAACAGTACTGCTGGTACATTTCTGTGGGAATCTGCTTGCCTCCCACCAGCCTGGAATATTTCCAGTAAATTATGGTATGACGCCATGGTATTAGCACTGCCCCCAGTACCAGTAGAAAAGCCATCCCCAATTGCCTTCTCTGGAATTTTATTTGGTAGTCTGTGTGGCTGCCCAAATACATTAGTTTCTCACAAAGGAGCTGAAGATAGAGTGGCAATAGGTGCAAGTTCTCCAGCCTGTTAGATATCAGAGGGTGAACGGCAGCACATTGGATTAGTGGTTAACACTGAAGCTTTGCAGTGCTGGGATACTAGGTTCACATCCCAGCAAGGACAACATCTGCAAGGATTTGTATGTTCTCCCCTTGTTTGCGTGGGTTTCCACCTCAGTAAAAAAGCAGCCACAGAGTGTCTGGGAACCTTCCCACACACTTTTTTAGCCAGAACTGCTTCTCGGCAGGGTTGGACAGTCCCACCAGAGAACCCTCTGGTGTGCCCTGGCTTCTACATCAGGAGAGTTCATGATAGCGCTAACTTTGTAGCTGCTATGGGACTCTTGAGCAGGGGAGAAAGGTGAGCCCTCAGAATAAAATCCTCTGGTGGGCCCAATGTTTTTCAGTCTGAAACAGCTTCTCAGTGGGAGTTGTATTTCACCACAGCCATATTCTTTAGCTCGGTGAAAGGACTGGCATAGAGGGAAACCGTATCTACTCCGGCTGTCATTTCTCCGTCACCAGGTTCCACCCATTGTCAAACACGACCATGCCTGGCTGTATAATCAGCGGTGAGAGCCACAGATCAGGCTGCTGTGTTACAGCTTTCCACAACTCTGCAGCGCTGGGCGGTTTGTCACCTAAGCATTAAGCATATTATCTTCAGCACAGCCTGTTGCCGCTTGGCCAAGGCAGTGCTGCAGTGCTTCCAGCTTGTGACTGATGTGGTCATTTCGGAGATGGAGGAGGAGGTGCATGAGCTGAACAATGTGATTACATTGAGGTTACATTGGCGACTCTGTTTTTTATACTAAAGAAAGATCCTACTGTTTGTTTGTTTTTTTACGTTATTTTTTAAGACAAATGCATTCACCAGGAAATGTCATTTTAACATATTGCAAACTTATCTGGCCATGTGGTGTGTGACACATCATCAGACACATCCTTTTTCAATTATGATGGAGGGACTCATAGTCACAAAGCCTATTTTTATAGGGCCATTAGGCGGCCCTTACTATTCTTTAAAGGCCAGCAGTCGACCCTCGCTATTGTTAGAGAGCCATAAGCCGGCTATGTTTTGTTGTTCCATTATTAACAAGTGGGTCTCCTATACTGTTATGGCATATGCAGTGACTGCAAGGGCAGCCAAAAATTCAGACGCAACCCAATACCCCTTTGAAGAGACATAGAGGAGGGTCTCAGTAAAAAAAATGTTCCCATTATAAAGGAGCGGGTCTCTTATAGTGGTATAGCCGATGCTGTGACTGCAAGGGCTGACCAAAATTTGGTAAAAACCCCACTAAGAAGTTAAAGACACATAGAGCAGGGCCACATTAATGACATGTTTCCATTACAAAGGTGCGGGTGTGTTATACATTTATAGGGTATGTAGTGAGTCCAACGGCTGACCAAATTTAGGAAAAACCCCACTAACAATTTAAAACCGCATAGAGGAGGGCCACAGTAATGAGTGCGACATGTTCCCATTAGAAAGGAGAGGGTCTGCTATACAGTTATAGGGTATGCAGTGAGACCAATGGCTGAACAAGTTTAGTAAAAACCCCAATAACAATTTAAAAACACATAGAGCAGGGCCACAGTAACGAGTTCGACATGTTCCCATTACAAAGGAGAGGATCTGCTATACAGTTATAGGGTATGCAGTGAGACCAATGGCTGACCAAATTTAGGAAAAATACCACTAAGAATTTAAAGACACATAGAGCAGGGCCACAGTAATGACCTTTTTCCATTACAAAGGAGCCGGTGTGCTGTACAGTTATAGGGTATGCAGTGAGTCCAACGGCTGACCAAATTTAGTAAAAATACCACAAAGAATTTAAAGACACATAGAGCAGGGCCACAGTAATGACAAATTCCAATTAGAAAGGAGAGGGTCACCCATAGCGTTGGCCTATGCATTGAATGCAATAGCTGACAAAAATTGGGAGGCACTCCAATGCCCCTTGGAAGATACTTAGAGGGCCTCTTAAAAAAATGTTCCCATTAGAAAGGAGCAGATCTCCTATACTTGTAATGCCCATGCACTAAGTGTATGGGCTGACAAACATTTACTTCTGGAGGGTACACAGGAACATACTGTATAAAATTTTTTTTTTTACGGGCATCATATACACCTTTTAAAAAAATTATGTGGGGTTTTGCATCACGGACCACGGTCACCCTGGTCATATGGTGGTGGAGGATGAGGATGAGGAGAAGGAGGAGGACAAGAGCAAATAGCCCAAATTAGGAACCGTATACCCATGTCTGGGTTTCAATAGGTGCATGGGAATACACCTCCCAAGAAAAGACAATGTATTTGAATTTATGTTACACTGCTATTATTCGGTGGTGTTGAGAAGTCTGGCCCAATCCAGCCCTTGTTCATTTTTATAAGAGTCAACCTGTCAGCATTTTCAGTTGACAGGCGGATGCGCTTATCAGTTATAATTCCACCAGCGACACTAAAAATCCCCTCTGATAAAACGCTAGCGGCAGGTCAGCCCAGGACCTCCAAGGCGTAGAAAGCCTTTTCATTCCAAGTATCCAGCTTGCATACCCAATAACTATAAGTCACAGAGGAATTAAGGAGGATGTTTGTACGGTCGGCAAGGTACTCCGTCAGCATCTTCCCAAACTTTGCACTCCTTGTGAGAGTACACCGCGCCTCAGGAACTGTGCGATGGGTGGGGCTGAGAAAATTATTCCAGAACTTTGACAGTGTTCCCCTGCCTCTACTGGATTTAAGTTGTGTCTCTCTTGCCTGTACTCCTTTGTTATCCAATGAACTGTGACCTCTGCCGCCAGTGTTTTCAGAAGGGAATTTTTTTAATTGTTCCGCAACAAGGGCCTTCTGGTACTGCCCCATTTTTGTAGACCTGTCCGCCTCAGGAATAAGAGATACAAAGTTCACCTTGTAGCGTGGGTCTCAAAGTGTCACCAACCAGTAATGACTGTCACCCAAAATTTTGAGAACGCGAGGGTCATGGGAAAGGCAGCGTAACATAAACTCAGCCCTGCATGCTAGAATGCTAAGAGGCAAGACTTCCTTGTCCTCACCAAGAAGATGACTGACCATGCTCTCCTCCTTCTCCTCCTTCCCCTTTTCTGTCCTCTGGCCATCCAAGCTGAACAGACGGTATGACAGTTGTGCAGGTGGTACCGACTATAGCGCATGAAACTAGCTCTTTTTCTTCCTCCTCCTCCTTCTCTTCCTCATTGTCACCCAATCCACGTTGGGATGAGATGAGGCTGGGATGTGTGTAATCACCCTGTATGGTTTCTTGCTCCATCTCATCATGCTCCGTCTGCAATGCATCCACTTTGATTGTGAGCAGAGAGCGTTTCAGAAGACAGAGAAGTGGGATGGTGACGCTAATTATGGCGTCATCGCAGTTCACCATCTTGGTGGAGTCCTCAAAGTTTTGGAGGAGGGTACAGATGTCTGACATCCACGTCCACTCCTGAGATCTTGTGTATGGAGTCTGGACTGAATACCGAAGGCCTTGTTGATGCTGGTACACAACAATTGCCGTCTTCTGCTCACAAATCCTTCCCAACATCTGCAGTGTAGAGTTCCAAAGTGTGGGGACATCACATACAAGTCTGTGAGCAGGAATCTGCAAACGCTGCTGAAACACCGCAAGGGCGGCGATAGCTGTAGGTGACTTTCTAAAATGGGAACACAGGTGGCATACTTTAACAAGCAGATCCGGCAGCTCCTGGTAGGATTTGAGAAACCGCTGAACCACGAGGTTAAGCACATGGGCCAGGCATGGTATGTGTGTGAGCTTTCCTCGCATCAGAGCCGCCACCAGTTTCCGGCCATTGTCACAAACGACCATGCCTGGCTGTAGGTTCAGCAGTGTGAGCCACAGATCTGCCTGCTCTTTCAGAGCTGTCCACAACTCTTCAGCATTGTGTGGTTTGTCACCTAAGCACATTGGCTTCAGCAAAGCCTGTTGCCGCTTGGCCGAGGCAGTGCTGCAGTGCTTCCAGCTTGCGACTGATGTGGTCATTTTGGAGATGGAGGCTGAAGAGGAGGAGGAGGCTGAGGAGGATGAGGTGCAAGTGCTGTAGACTGTGGGGGCAACCCTGATTGACCTAGGACCCGCAATTCTTGGCGTCGGGAGGACGTGTTCTGTCCCAAGGTCTGACTGAGTCCCTTCTTCGACTATGTTAACCCAGTGTGCCATCAGCGAGATGTACCGTCCCAGCCCACAAGCACTTATCCACGTGTCCGTGGTTAGGTGGACTTCCCCGGTAACTGCGTTGTTGAGGGCACGACTAATGTTATGGGACACGTGCTTGTGTAATGCGAGGATGGCACACCAGGAGAAGTAGTGGCAGCTGGGGACCGAGTACCAAGAAACGGCTGCCGCCATCAGGTTGCGGAATGCTTCTGTCTCCGAAAGCCTAAAAGGCAACATTTCGAGTGCAAGCAGTTGCAAAATGTGGTAATTAAGTAGTGTGGCCTATGGGGCGTTGGCTGCGTGTTTGCGCTTGCATTCCAAGGACTGAGGTATGGACAACTGAACGCTGCACTGGGACAAGGACCTGGACGTGCTTCCGGATGCTGCTACTTGAGAGTGTGCAATGACAGGTGCAAGGGCAGGAGGCATCTTCACATGCACCATGGACTGGGGGTTGGCTTGCATGCACAACAGCGGAAGAAGCAGTGGTGCCAGCAGCAGAAACTGTTCCTGGACCCTGGGGTTCGGCCCACAAAGACGGGTGCTTTGTTGCCATGTGCCTGATCATGCTGGCAGTGGTCAGGCTTTTCGTTTTGCCACTCCTGCTTATGCTGACCTGGCAGGTAGTTCAAATGGCCTGTTTGGGGTTATAGGCAGAGTCTTTAAAAAAACAACCAGACTCGGGAAGACCTATTAGTTGTACTGGCAACTTCCTTCATATTGATGTTACAGGGAACGGTTGCCTCCCTTCTTTCTGCGGCCACCACACTGCTTCTTCCTGCCTGTTGGGGTGCTCTGCCTCGCTTCCCCTGTGTGCTGCTGTCCCCACTCTGCATGTCCTCCTGCCACGTTGGGTCAGTTAATATATCATCCACCACCTCGTCTTCCACTTCCGCACTCTGGTCCTCCTCCTGACTTTCTGACATTTATGTCTCATCATCGTCCACCTCTTGTGATACTTTCCCACCGTCGCCTTCGTGTGAACGTGGCTGCTCAAATATTTGGGCATTGCTACATGTAATCTCCTCTTGCCCCGCTGGAGGAGTGGACTGGGCGAGAGGCCTGAGTCCGTAAATGGAAAAGTGAACAACTCTTCGGAGTGTCCAACTGTGGGATCAGTTGTCTCTGGGCACTTGACATAGTGGGAGAAAAGAGGTTCATGGTGAGGAATATGCAGTCCAGACTCACAGCTACTGAGACTTGACCATGTGGAAGGCAAGGTGGTGGTGGTAGCTAAGTGACTAGAAGCATTATCTGCTTTCCAACCAATAACCTGTTCACACTGCTCTGTGTTCAATAGTGGTGTTCTTCGGTCCCCTATTAATTGGGACAGGAAGGTCGAGCAAGAAGATGTGGGTGTTTGTTGTGGCACAATTTCAGATTGCTCACGGCCTCGGCCTCTGCGTGCACCATCATCACCATCACGTCCAGTTCTGAAATGGCAGTATTTTCTGAAAACGTTTATTTGATCTGTGTGACGGAGAAACCACAGTTTTAAATACCTGGCTTGTAGGTAGCTATTTTTAACAGCAAACTGGTGTCAATTGCTTCACTGACACACTGAAACAAATTTTTAATGGACTGTTTGTTGAGATGAATATGTGTCTTTAATATAGTTTGGTACAGCTGCACTAACTAGAAACAAGCAATTCTCTCCGTATCTCAGCAGCAGCTCTCCCTACACAGTCTGATTCCGGAGTGACTGTGACGAGCATGGTGGTGCCAGGTCTGATATAGACCTGATGAAGCTGTGCGGCCAGCCAATCACTGTAATGCCACAACCATCATGGCTACGGCATTACAGTGAGTGGCACACAATCCCTGCATGTTCATTGGCACTCTGAAGAGCAACAAACATGCAGGGAGGAAACCCGAGCTCCCGCCAAGAAACCCCAGAAATACTCTGCGAGCGCCGAGCATCTCGAGCATTGAGATGCTTGGGTGAGCACCGAGCAGTAGCGAGCATGTTTGCTCATCACTAGTCATCAACCTTTTCACCACCGGTCACAGCTGCTGCCTCACACGCTGTTCTCTGTGTGACAACGTGAGAATCGCAATACCAAGTTGCTGTCACTGGTAGTGACTCCAGTAAGGTTAGCGCCGATCAGAGCCCGTGCTTCCCATGATGTCACACAGCTGACAGCTTTGGAACCGTCGGATGTTCGGGCCCCTCATTCACTTGAATGGGGTCTGGCTTTGGAATCCAGTTTGGATACTGTTCTGAACCAAGTTTTTTTATAAACTTTGACTGAACCCAAATGACCGGAGCATCCATGGGTCTGCCAATCTCTATCTAGTAGTTTTTAGTTCAAGTGTTTTAGTGCAAGTTTTTCCTTTTTATTATCAGGTTAGTAATGGGGGTGTCTGATAGACACCTTTCCATTACTAACCCCTTGGTTTTATGCCAGTGGACATTACACAGCTGATGTAAACCTCAAAGACCATTAACCCGATTGCCACTGCACCAAAGCAATCAGGAATAGCTGAGCAAAGCGCCAGAATTGTTGAATCTAATGTAATGCACCACTTCTGGAGTGGCTACGGGTTGGTCTTATTAGGCTGAGAAGGGCCCAAAATCCATGGACTTTCCCAGCTTAATATCAACCCATAGATGTCTGCTTTACTTGGGCTGGTTATTAAAAATAGGGGGGAGTTCATGTAGTTTTTTCCACTTATTTATTTGGTTAATACAAATCTGGACAATAAGCTCCACATGCCAGGCACTAAAGGGTGCAATTTTAAAATGTCATGTGTGGTTGTGAAGATATACTGTATATCAGCCAGATATCTACTATCTATCTATCTATCTATCTATCTATCTATCTATCTATCTATCTATCTATCTATTTATCTATCTATTATCTTTGCACATCTTTAAAGCGAACCTGTCACTAGTAAAAACAGTATATATCTGAAGATATGGGGTTGATAATACAGTATATCTATGAGTACTGGATCTCCAGTATGAGCTTTGTGTTCAGATTTCTGTCTGAGTTATACGGCCGTCTGACTCTTCCCTTTACCACACAAGTCTGTTTTCACGTTCATTACCAAGCCAAATTTTACAATTCTGACCAGTGTCAATTTATGTGGTAATAACTCTCAAATGCTTTAACGGATCCCACTGAATTTGAAAATGTTTTTTTTGTGACATATTGTTCTTCATGATAGTGGTAGAATTTGTTCGATAAGACTTGCAATTATTTGTGAAAAAAATGTAAATTTGGAGAAAATTTTCAAAATTTCACAATTTTCAAATTATAGTTTTTATGCCCTTAAAATAGACAGTTATGCTACACAAAATAGTTAATAAATAACATTTCCTTCTTGTCTGCTTTACATCAGTGCAATTTTTAAAACATATTTTTTTTTGTTAATAAGTTAGAGGGCTTAAAAGTTCATCAGCAATTTCTCATGTTTCCAACAAAATATACAAAACCATTTTTTTAGTGACCACATCACATTTGAAGTGACTTTGGGGGACGTATTTGATTGAAAATGCTAAAAAGTGACATCATTCTAAAAGAAGCAGCCCTCAAAGTCCTCAAAACCACATTCATGAAGTTTATTAACCCTTCAGGTTCTTCATGGGAATTAATAAAATGTGAAAGGAAGTTTTTTTGCAAAAATTTTGCTTCAGCCCCAAATTTTTTATTTTCGCATGGGTAACAGGAGAAAATGGACCCCAAATTCGTTGTGCAATTTCTCGTGAATACACTGATACCAAATATATGGAAGAAAACTACTGTTTGGTTGCACGGCAGGGCTTGGAAGGGAAAAAGCGCCATTTGACTTTTTGAATGCAAAATTTGCTGGAATCATTAGTGGATGTCGCATTTGGAAAGCGCCTGATGTGCCTAAACAGTGGAAACAGCCCAAAAGTGAGCTTATTTTGGAAAATAGACACCTCAAGGAATGTATCTAGATGTGTGGCGAGCCCCTTGAACTTCCAGGTGTTTCACAGAAGTTTATAATGTTGAGCGGTGAAAATAAAAAATCATATTTTCCCACAAAAATGAATTTTAGCCTAAATTTTTTTTTTTCACAAGAGGAACAGGATAAATTGGACCATACAATTTGTTATGTAATTTCTCCTGAGTACGCCGGTACCCAGGATGTGGGAGTAAACTACTGTTTGGGCACACAGCAGGGCTCAAAAAGGAAGGAGTGCCATTTGACATTTTGAAGGCAAAATTGTCTGGAATCATTAGCCGACACTATATTGGGTTTGGACAGCCCCTGATGTGCCTAATCAGTGGAAACCCCCACAAGTGACACCATTTTGGAAACTAAACCCCTCAAGTAATTTATCTAGATGTGTGGTGAGTACTATGAACCCGCAAATGCTTCACAGACATTTATAGCGTTGAACTGTGAAAATGAAAAAAATTTTTTTCCGAAAATAATCTTGATTCCTATCCCCAAAAAATTTTCATTTTCACAAGGGTAATAGGAGAAAATGGACCCCAAAATTTGTTTTGCAATTTCTCCTGAGTACCCCGATACCCCATATTCAGCTGAAAACTACTTTTGAGGCACAGTGCATAGATCAAAAGGGAAGAAGCGCCATATTGAAGTTCATATTTAGGTGGAATGTTTGAGTGTGCCATGTCACATTAACAGAAACCCTGAGGTGTCAGAACAGCAGAAACCCCCCATAACTGATGTCATTTCACAAACTAGACCTCTCAATAAATTCCTTTAGGGGTGTAGTGAGCATGTTGACACCACATGTGCCCCACATAAATTTATATAATTTTGCAGTGAAGAAAGAATAATTTCATTTTTACTGATAAGATGTTGTTTTAGCCCCAAATTTAACATTTTTATAACGGCTAATAGGAAAAAATGGACCTCTCAGTTTCTTGTGCAATTTCTCCTGAGTATGCCAATATGCCAATGCCAATGTAATCGGGAACTACTTTTGAGGCACAGTGTAAAACTCACAACGGAAGGAGGATCATAATTTATTGCAGATTAGAGATGAGCGAACATATTCAAAAAACATTTGGTTTTATCAAGTTCGGCACGAACATTGCACGTTCAGATTCGTGATCGGACACCCGAGCGTTTTTACTGAACATTGTCCCAAATCAGTAAAAGTGCGGGAAATGATTGTGTTTCCACTACTGTATTTTTTAGGACTTTGTATAGGGTAGTGGTGCTGTATTATGAGCAGGGGGCGACGTGTTTGATGAGGGGGGATTGGAGCGTTCAGAGTAGCGACAGGCTGTTAATCTTTCTTTTTTTTCTTAATTAAAGGAGTTGTCCACTATTTTCACATTGATGCCCTATCCGTAGGACATGTTGTTTTAGTGCCATTTTGTCAGTGTAACAGCACAGAGAGGTTACTCCTGATGCTGCTCCTGGAAACTGAGAGATTTGAGAAAGTTAACTAGGTGGTTGCTTCTAAGTCAGATAGTTTAGATAGATAGGATCCTGTGTGGTTATGAAATCGACCTTCCAGCAGATCAATCATTTTTGTTATTATTGTGGTCCAGATGGAGACAGCAGGCCCCACTTCAGCATAAAACTCTGTTGTGCACTGCCGATATTGTGCTGCATGCAGGAGTACACCTTTAAAACTCAATTTTTTTCTGTTACTGAAATTGTTCGTTTATATTCTGCTGTACACAAGCCTTGGCCACAGTAAAAAATCTAATTTTTTCTGTTACTAACCTGATACAGCAGACCACATCTTAGCTTGAAATTTTTTTGGCTAATATCTTCTGCTGTATAAAGGCCTCATTCACAGTAAAACATCTAATTTCTTCTGTTACTAACGTGATACAGCAGGCCAGATCTCAGCTTGTAATTTTCTGGCGCATATATTCTGCTTTATACAAGCCTCATCCACAGTAAAAAAAATCAAATTTCTTCTGTAACTAATGTGATACAGCAGGCCACATCTCAGCTTGTAATTTTCGGATGCATATATTCTGTTGTATACAGGCCTCATCCACAGTAAAAAATAAAAATTTTATTTGCTAATAGCATGCTCCAACCACACTATCTGAGCAACATGAGTGGGAAAAAGTGAGGTCATAGTGGTAGGGGGAATAAGCTTGGTGTTCAAGGTGTATGTGGGGTAGGTGGTAATATTAGTAAAAGCTCTAGTAGTGAACCAACACCATCACATCCTATCCAAAGACCACTGACAACTTCTTTTACTGGACGGGCTACTCCACTCCCTTTCTTTGGCAGCTGCACAGCGGTACACCATGTAGATGAGCACCAGAAAGAGCATGTGCTGCAGTGGATGCTAAGCGCAGCATCAAATGGCCTCTCTTCCTCTTCCTCCATCTTAACATCACACACAGTACAGTCCTCAGAGGTGGTACCCCAATTACCCTTGTTTCTCCCCTCTGTCCAACCACCCAACTGACTATAGGGAGCTACAGATGGGCGAGTCTTTATAGCTGTTCACACATTCTATGCCATGGGCATCAGAGGTCTGCTCCAAAGATTCACAGACTCAAGAGGAAGAAAGCATCTGCCCCGATGCCCAAAATTTTTTTTATATTTATTTTTCATGATCTGGAGCAGGATGAAGTAGGGTCCGAGCAGAATCCTGACCCTCGCCACCATACGTTAACCCCCGTGGGGGGAGTTGATCCTGATGAGACTCAAATACCAGAAGTGAAAGCAGACTGTACTGTGCTGTCACGGAAAGAAGAGGAGGAAAATGACCTTCAGGGAAAGGAATGGGAGAATAGAAAGGGTGATGATGAGGTTGCTGGAGTATCGAAAGACGCTTTTAGACAACCTTATGGGAGGTTTTCTCCAAGACAGCAGTCAGGCACCCAGTGTGCATCACAGCTCTAGACTTCCAACCCCAGGAATGTCAATTTGTCAATGCAAAAACATTAGCAGCAGCAGTAGCATATGTGGCATGAGCAATTTCTGTAAGTACTTTTACACATGTTTTAGACCAGCTCGTGCACCAGAAAAGCAGAGTACAAGTCTGACACATGGTAAGCGACTGGAGATGATGATGGAGTGTCTCAAGCTCAATATCAATACCATCAGGGAGGTTTGGGACCCTTTTACATTTTGATCTTCAAAAAAGTGGCCTGAGCCTGCTATTGCTACTGCTTGTTAATACTATTTTTTTGTGGAGATTCCTGATTGGGTCTCCATCTGCTGGGTTGGCTGTAGTGGAAGTGGTGTCGGTCCCCTTTATACTAGTTCTTCGCTAGTAAAATTGATGCCACTTTGGTGGTGCCTGCCCCTAATTTTTGGAAATTTGGAAACTTCTGATTAGGTCTCCATCTGCTGGGTTGGCTGTAGTGAAAGGGGTGTCCGTCCTCATTATACTAGTTCTACTCTGGTGAAAATTATGCCATTTTGGTGGTGTCTGCCCCTAATTTTTTGAAATGCAGAGACTCCTGATTGGGTCTCCATCTGCTGCGTTGGCTGTAGTGGAAGGGGTGTAAGTGGCCCATTATATTAGTTCTGCTCTGGTGAAATTGATGCCATTTTGGAGGAGTATGCCTCTTATTTTTGGAAATGTGGAGACTCCTAATTGGGTCTCCATCTGCTGGGTTGGCTATAGTGGAAGGGTGTAAGTGGCCTATTATACTAGTTCTACTGTAGTGAAATTGATGCCACTTTGGTGGTGTCTGCCCCTAATTTTTGGAAATGTGGAGACTCCTGATTGGATCTCCATCTGCCGGGTTGGCTGTAGTGGAAGGGATGTAAGTGGCCTATTATACTAGTTCTGCTCTGGTGAAATTGATACCACTTTGGTGGTGCATGGCCCTAATTTTTGGAAATGTGGAGACTCCTGATTGGGTCTCCTTCATGTGTGTTGCTTGCAGCAGTATGGCTCCCATATCGGCAGGCCTCTTCTTACTTTCATTCAACTACCTGTGTTACTATCTGTTACTATCCTAACATTTTTGCACCAATAGTGCTCTGTGAAACTGATGTTTGTGCCACCTGAGTGTGGCTGAGCAGAAAATCAGCTTGAGCTGTTGCATGTGATATCAGAGCTACCAGCACAGCAGGCCTACACTGATCACTTACCCACCTAATCTTAATTTGAAGTTAAATTCATATCTGTAAATGCTGGCCCAGACCCTGACACCTCATGCATGGCCAATGGCTGCTGCTGTGCCATTATAAAATTATTACTGTGAGCCATTTGATGCCACTTTCCCTGGTGTATGCCTCGAATTTGAGCTGTTTTGGCAGCTTTCGGCCCCTTTCGAATGTGTTGTGTATGTGTTTGATTTTGCCTCCCATTGTATCCAATGGGATTCGAATATGTTCAACGAACTGTTCGGAGAACATCGGGAAGTTCACCAATATGAAACTAATCAAACCTTGAGAGGTTCGCTCATCTCTAGTGCAGATATTACTTTTATGGTTTGCGGGGGCCATGACCCACTGGGAGAGCCCCTGAGGTGCCAGAACAGCAGAACCCCCTATAAGTGACCCCATTTTACAAACTACACCTCTCAATGAATTAATGTAAGGGCGCAGTGATCATATTGAGCCCACGGGTGTATCTCAGAATTGTAAACCATTGGGCAGTTAGGAAAAAATAATTATAATTTTACCAACAAAATGGAAAAATGGGTAAAAATGGCACCAAAATTTGTGACACAATTTGTGCTGAATGTGGAAATACCCCTTTGTGTCTGTACAGTACTGCTTAGCCACACGGCGAGACTCAGGAGAGATGGAGCGCTATTTGCCTCCTGGAGTGCATAATTTCTTGGAATAGTTTGGAGACTCCATATACTGAGCCCCCATGTGCTAGAAGAGCAGAATACCCCCCTCAAATGACCCCCTTTGGGAATTTATCTACAGGTGTCGTGATGATTTGACTCCATCGGTGTTTTCCAGAAATAAGCAACAGTGGATGTTGCTGAGCGAAAATTGCAGATCTGCTATTGTAGTACCCGTATATTGTACTGCCAAGTATGTTGTAATGCCCAGTACGTTTTGCCCAGCTTGTGATTCCGGAGAAATGCAGCCATAAATTAGGCAGGCTCTCATCCCTACAGAAATGCCAAGCATGGATGCTAAATGTGGTTAAGGCACACTTTGGGGCTCAGAATGGAGGCCGAAATTTTGATTTGGGAGTGCAGAATTCATTGGATTTCTTTTCTGTTAACAGATGATGGACCTGAGTGAGGACATGATTTTTTTGTGGACTGGGTTGAAGCTTTTATTGGGAAAATTTTACATAACGTTTGGAATCACATATATACAGGATTCTACGCTCAGTACTTACATGGGGGTTTCCATCTAAATCTCCAAATGACGTGATTCAGATGACACCCCTGTGGGATCCATACACTATAATGAGGCAGCAGAGTTACTCTGGACTCCATCTGACCTCTATTCAGCGGTATCCTTCTTTTCAGACGTTCACAAAACTGTGGTCGACCGCATATTTATGCAAGCCTAAAAAGATGGATACCGCCGGTTTATAGGCCAGACAGAAACCACAGTGTCTCCTTCTGAATCACGTATTTCAGAGATTTACATGGAAACGCCGGTGTAAGCGATCAGCGCAGAGCGCAGGATAAATGTGAGCTGAGTCTTATTGTGATCTCTGGGAGACTGAATAAACAAATCAATAGTTGGTAAAGAATGGCTTTTATTTATTTTTACGCCGTTCCTCATGCGGTATAAGAGATCAGACCAGTTTTTCCTTTGGGTCGGTGCAATTACAGCGATACCAGATTTATATCGGGTTTTTATGCTTGGCTGATGTCATACATTGAAAGATGCTTTTTATTTGTAAAAAAATAGTTTTGCGTAGCCATATTTCTGTCGACATAGTCATGTGAGGGACTGTGCTTTGCATGACAAGTTGACGTTTTTATTGTTTCCATTTTCGGTCACATAACATTTTTTGATCGCTTTCTATTCGGATTTTTGGGAGGCAGAATGACCAAAAGCCAGCAATTCAGCAATTGCTTTTTTGTGTTTTTTTCATGCCATTTGGTGTGGTAAAATTAATAAGGCAGCTTTAATCTTTGGGTCAGTACTAGTGTTGAGCCACCCCCGTAGTGTTCGGGTTCGGTTCGGTTCGTCGAACACCGGGATGTTCGAGGAACTGTTCGTCGAACTGTTCGTCGAACACCTTAGAACACCGTCGAACACCGTTAAAACCAATGGCAGGCAAACAAAAACACATAGAAACACATAGAAAACACCTGCAAAGGTGTCCAAAAGCTGACAAACTGCTCAGAAGACACTCTCTTTAAAAAAGCTGGCCGGCAAATTCAGCAGCGGCATACACCGGTACCCGACAATTTAGACAAGAAGGAATAGAGCATCACACATAGATTAGATAGATAGAAACATGTCAGTCACACATATAAGAAGCACAGTGACAGTGTTGGTTACTGCACTTGTCATTTAGTGTAAAGGATTTATTAAAAAAAATATTAGTGTTTTCATGCACCGTCTCTTTAAAAAAGCCGGCCGGCAATTCAGCATCTGTACCCGACAATTTAGAACAGAAAGAATAGAGCTTCACACATAGATTAGATAGATAGAAACATGTCAGTCACATATATAATAAGTACAGTGATAGTGTTGCTTACTGTACTTGTCATTTAGTGTAAAGGATTTATTTAAAAAAATAATAGTGTTTTCATGCACTGTCTCTTTAAAAAAGCCGGCCGGCAATTCAGCAGCGGTACCCGACAATTTAGAACAGAAAGATAGAGCATCACACATAGATTAGATAGATAGAAACATGTCAGTCACATATATATGAAGTACAGTGATAGTGTTGGTTACTGTACTTGTCATTTAGTATTAAAATAAAGGATTTATTATTAAAAAAATTGGCGTGGGGTTCCCCTTAATTTTAGGCTCTAGCGGAGGTTAAGCAGACGGCTGGGGCAGATGTTTGAAGCCTGGGAAGGGGGTAATACCCACGGAGCTTCCCAGGCTACTAATATCAGCCCCCAGCTGAATACATAGCCTTTACTAGCTAATAAAATGGGGGACCCCCCAAAAAAAATGACGTGGGGTCCCCCCTAATTTAATAGCTAGCAAAGGCTAGGCAGACAGCTGGGGGCTGATATTAATAGCCCAGGAAGGGAGCCATGAATATTGGCCCCCTCCCAGGCTAGAAACACCAGCCGTCAGCCGCCCCAGAAATGGCGCATTCATAGGATGCGCCAATTCTGGCACTTAGCCTCGCTCTTCCACGCTGCCCTGGTGCGGTGGCAGGGGGTAATAGGGTTGGGGTTGATGTCAGCTTATAATGCCAGCTGACATCAAGCCCAGGTTAGTAATGGAGAGGCGTCTATAAGACACCCCCATTACTAACCCCATAGTCAAAGTTAAAAAAAACACAAACACCCAGAATAAAGTCCTTTAATTGAAATAAAGACACAATCCTTTATTGTTCTAAATTAAACCATACTTACCATCACGCCCATTCCAGCTGAAGCCAACGATCTCCTGCAATAAAAGAAAAATAATAAAGCAACCTCATCCTTACCTTTCCATGGTTCCCACGACAGCTTCAGCTCTGCTACATCGATATGACAGGCTGGACCGCAGCAGAACGCGGCCATCCAGCCTGTCATCCCGCAGACACTGAGAAGCGCAGGCTTGCTTGCGCTGCTCAGCGTCTCTCTGTGACGACATCCAGATGAGCCGAGTTCATGTCCAATGAACTCGGCTCACCTCATGCACGTCACTGACAGCGTGGGAAAATTCTCACGCTGAAGCGCTGATTGCAGGAGAATTTTCCCACGCTGTCAGTGACGTGCAGGAGGTGAGCTGAGTTCATTGGACATGAGCTCACCTCATGCACATCACTGACAGCGTGGGAGAATTCTCCTGCACTCAGCACTTCAGCGTGAGAATTTTCCCACGCTGTCAGTGACGTGCATGAGGTGAGCCGAGTTCATTGGACATGACCTCGGCTCATCTGGATGCCGTCACAGCGAGACAGTGAGGAGCGCAAGCATGCCTGCGCTTCTCAGTGTCTGCGGGATGACAGACTGGATGGCAGCATTCTGCTGCGGTCCAGCCAGTCATCTCGATGTAGCAGAGCTGAAGCTGTCGTGGGAACCATGGAAAGGTAAGGATGAGGTTGGTTTATTATTTTTCTTTTATTGCAGGAGATCGTTGGCTTCAGCTGGAATGGGTGTGATGGTAAGTATGGTTTAATATAGAACAATAAAGAATTGTGTCTTTATTTCAATTAAAGGACTTTATTCTGGGTGTTGTGTTTTTTTTAAATACTTTACTAGAAATTCATGGCGGTCATATCTAATACTGGCGTGACCCCATGAATTTTGGGCTTGGGGCCAGCTGATAATACCAAGCTGGCCCTAACCCCTTTATTACCCAGTGAGCCACCACACCAGGGCCCTGGATGAGTTGGGTACAGCGCCAGAAGATGGCGCTTCTATGAACGCGCCATTTTCCGGGGTGGCTGCGGACTGCAATTTGTAGCGGGGGGGGGGCCCAGAATGCTTGGGCCTCCCTGCGCTGCAGATTCCAGCCCCCAGCTGCCTAGTTGTACCTGGCTGGACACAAAAATAGGGCGAAGCCCCACGTACTTTTTTTTTAATTATTTCATGAAATTCATGAAATAATTAAGAAAAAAAGGCCTTCCCTATATTGTTGTGTCCGGCCAGGTACAAATACTCAGCTGGTGGATGGGGGCAGCCCGTTCCTGCCTGCTGTACCTGGCTGGACACAAATATAGTGCGAAGCCCCACTTCAATTTTTTTTAATTATTTCAGGAAATTCATGAAATAATTTAAAAAAAATTGACGTGGGGCTTCGCACTATATTTGTGTCCAGCCAGGTACAGCAGGCAGGAACGGGCTGCCCCCAACCACCAGCTGCCTATTTGTACCTGGCCAAACACAACAATATAGGGAAGCCCTTTTTTTCTTAATTATTTCATGAAATAATTTAAAGAAAATTGACGTGGGGCTTCGCCCTGTTTTTGTGTCCAGCCAGGTACAACTAGGCAGCTGGGGGCTGGAATCCGCAGCGCAGGGAGGCCCAAGCTTTCTGGGCCACCCCCGCTGCAAATTGCAGTCCGCAGCCACCCCGGAAAATGGCGCGTTCATAGAAGCGCCATCTTCTGGCGCTGTACCCAACTCATCCAGGGCCCTGATGCGGTGGCTCACTGGGTAATAAAGGGGTTAGGGCCAGCTTGGCATTATCAGCTGGCCCTAAGCCCGAAATTCATGGGGTCACGCCAATATTAGACATGACCACCATGAATTTCTAGTAAAGTATTTAAAAAAAACACAACACCCAGAAAAAAGTCCTTTAATTGAAATAAACACACAATTCTTTATTGTTCTAAATTAAACCATACTTACCATCACGCCCATTCCAGCTGAAGCCAACGATCTCCTGAAATAAAAGAAAAATAATAAAGCAACATCATCCTTACCTTTCCATGGTTCCCATGACAGCTTCAGCTCTGCTACATCGAGATGACAGGCTGGACCGCAGCAGAACGCTGCCATCCAGCCTGTCATCCCGCAGACACTGAGAAGCGCAGGCTTGCTTGCGCTCCACAGTGTCTCTCTGTGAGGGCATCCAGATGAGCCGAGTTAATGTCCAATGAACTCGGCTCACCTCATGCACGTCACTGACAGCGTGGGAAAATTCTCCTGCACTCAGCGCTTCAGCGTGGGAGAATTCTCACACTGAAGCGCTGAGTGCAGGAGAATTCTCCCACGCTGTCAGTGACGTGCAGGAGGTGAGCTGAGTTCATTGGACATGAGCTCACCTTATGCACGTCACTGACAGCGTGGGAAAATTCTCCTGCACTCAGCGCTTCAGCGTGGGAGAATTCTCACGCTGAAGCGCTGAGTGCAGGAGAATTCTCCCACGCTGTCAGTGACGTGCAGGTGGTGAGCTGAGTTCATTGGACATGAGCTCACCTTATGCACGTCACTGACAGCGTGGGAGAATTCTCCTGCACTCACCGCTTCAGCGTGAGAATTTTCCCACGCTGTCAGTGACGTGCATGAGGTGAGCCGAGTTCATTGGACATGAACTCGGCTCATCTGGATGTCGTCACAGAGAGACGCTGAGCAGCGCAAGCAAGCCTGCGCTTCTCAGTGTCTGCGGGATGAGAGGCTGGATGGCAGCGTTCTGCTGCGGTCCAGCCTGTCATCTTGATGTAGCAGAGCTGAAGCTGTCGTGGGAACCATGGAAAGGTAAGGATGAGGTTGCTTTATTATTTTTCTTTTATTGCAGGAGATCGTTGGCTTCAGCTGGAATGGGCGTGACGGTAAGTATGGTTTAATTTAGAACAATAAAGGATTGTGTCTTTATTAGAGATGAGCGTTGTTCTACTCGAACTGTTCGCCAATCTCAAATTCGAGCTGTTTTGGGCGGTGTTCGAGCCGGTCGGCGAACACGAACAATTTGAGAAAAATTCGGCTGTTCGAGGTTATGTTCGATAACTGTTCGTGCACCAAAATCATAACTGGATTTTTTCTCAGTAATGATGAAAATTAATGTTAATACGCAGTTTGAGTGTACAGCGGGGCGGGGGGAGGGGCAGGGGATGGATCTCTGCAGGAACAATGAAGATCTCCATTTTTTTTTCTCTTTCCCGCATTTGCAGTGGGGAGGTGCAATCTGTCAGCCTATCAGCAGCGCACACACGGAGCGAAGTGCTTTTTTTCACACAAGCAAGGGCATGTGTGATTGGCAGTGTATGTCACATGTCCTTGCCCTATAAGACCAAGCCATTTTCCCCGTCGCCACCATTTTCTCACTGCTGCAGCTGCGTGTTAGACGGCACCGCTGTTGCTGTGTGCGCTATACCTTGTTAATTTCAAGCCAATTTTCGCACAAATCTACAGATAGCTTGGGAGTAGGGAATAGTTGTGATTGCAGTCCTTTTAAGGACTAGGTTACAGCATTTCCTACGACTTTTATCAGGCAGGTCTGTGCTCTTAAATAGATAGATTGTGGGAGTAAAGACTAATTGTAATTGGAGTCCTTTTCAGGACTAGGTTACATCAGTTCCTATCAGTTTTTGCCAGGCAGGTCTGTGCCAGTGCTGTGCAAGTTTTTTTCACAGCATTTGGCTGAATCTAGCAAAGCTAATCCTTTTTGGCCTATTGCAGAGTGTGTTAGTCAGTGGAGTAGCCTATCTGTGTTGCAAGATATACCACCTGTGTATAGAATACCAATTTTTTTACTGCACCTAGTGAAGTAAAATCTTTTGGGCATAGCATCATTCTATTAGTCCATCTATACTGACCTCCATCAGGTTGCAAATTAAAAATAATTTTTTTCTTCATTTAGCTCTGAAAAAATATTTGGGCTTCTAGCAGCGTGTGGGACTTGTTCTATTAGTCCATCTATACTGACCTCCATCAGGTTGCAAATTAAAAATAATTTTTTTCTGCATCTAGCTCTGAAAAAATATTTGGGCTTCTAGCAGTGTGTGGGACTTGGTCTATTAGTCCATCTATACTGACCTCCATCAGGTTGCAAATTAAAAATAATTTTTTTCTGCATCTAGCTCTGAAAAAATATTTGGGCTTCTAGCAGTGTGTGGGACTTGGTCTATTAGTCCATCTATACTGACCTCCATCAGGTTGCAAATTAAAAATAATTTTTTTCTTCATTTAGCTCTGAAAAAATATTTGGGCTTCTAGCAATGTGTGGGACTTGTTCTATTAGTCCTTCTATACTGACGTCCAGCAGGTTGCAAATTGAATATAATTTTTTTCTGCATCTAGCTCTGAAAAAATATTTGGGCTTCTAGCGGTGTGTGGGACTTGGTCTATTAGTCCATCTATACTGACCTCCATCAGGTTGCAAATTAAAAATAATTTTTTTCTGCATCTAGCTCTGAAAAAATATTTGGGCTTCTAGCAGTGTGTGGGACTTGGTCTATTAGTCCATCTATACTGACCTCCATCAGGTTGCAAATTAAAAATAATTTTTTTCTGCATCTAGCTCTGAAAAAATATTTGGGCTTCTAGCAGTGTGTGGGACTTGGTCTATTAGTCCATCTATACTGACCTCCATCAGGTTGCAAATTAAAAATAATTTTTTTCTTCATTTAGCTCTGAAAAAATATTTGGGCTTCTAGCAGTGTGTGGGACTTGTTCTATTAGTCCTTCTATACTGACCTCCAGCAGGTTGCAAATTGAATATAATTTTTTTCTGCATCTAGCTCTGAAAAAATATTTGGGCTTCTAGCGGTGTGTGGGACTTGGTCTATTAGTCCATCTATACTGACCTCCATCAGGTTGCAAATTAAAAATAATTTTTTTCTGCATCTAGCTCTGAAAAAATATTTGGGCTTCTAGCAGTGTGTGGGACTTGGTCTATTAGTCCATCTATACTGACCTCCATCAGGTTGCAAATTGAATAAAAAAATTTTCTGCATCTAGCTCTGAAAAAATATTTGGGCTTCTAGCGGTGTGTGGCACTTGGTCTATTAGTCCATCTATACTGACCTCCATCAGGTTGCAAATTAAAAATAATTTTTTTCTGCATCTAACCCAGCCAATAGTTTTGGCCTAATACCACAGTTTGGCCACTCAGCTCTGCTCGGTTACCATCCATTGTTTTTTTGTGCAAACAACTCCAGAGTTGTGAATTAGTTAACCACCAAAATGAGTGGAAAAAGGCCTGCTGCTGGTGGAAAGGGGAATAGGCGTGTTGGGAAGGGGAAAAAAGGTTGTGTCCGTGGGGTAGGTGCAGAAGAAAGACCATCTTCCAGCCAAACTAAAATGTCTACTTCTTTTAGCGGACAATGTGATAAGATCCCTTTCTTACGGCCACGCCAATCGCTACAAATTCCAGATGAGGCACAAAAACAGCAGGTGCTTCAACGGATATCAAGTGCTCCTTTAAGTGGGCTCTCCTCCACATCAACTTCAACATCACAAATACTCCAGTCCTCAAAGGTGTCACCCAAATCGCACTTGCTTCCTCACAGCTCCCAAATCTCCAGCTGCCCGTCTGAGTATGAGGTAGAACAGATGGTTGAGTCTGCAGAGCTGTTTACTCATACTATAGCCTGGGAATCAGAGGTCGACTCCAGCGCTTCTGTGAATCCAGACGAGGAAATGATCTGCACTGATGCCCAGAATCTTTATGAGTCGGATCCAGGACCAGACGCAGAAGGTTCTGACCATAATGTAGACCCTCATTCCCAAACTGTAACTCCTGTTGGTGGAGACAATGAGGAAGACGATGATAAGACTCAAATACCTGATTGGAGCGACAACTTTAGTTTTTTGTCAGGGCAGGAACAGGTTGGCTCTGAGGACGACGGGTGTGATAACGCACAGGGTGATGATGATGAGGTCGGAGATCCCACTTACTGTCAACCCACAGTCAGCCAAGAGATGAGGTCAGCAGAGGAGGTGGAGGAAGATGCTAGTGATGACGAGGTCAGGTTGCGCCTTCCTGGACAGAGACGTAGTACTGGAAGCACGTCAACAACTGCATCCTCAAACACAACTCTGCCTCTCACCACAAGTCGTGGTGGCTCTTCAGGTCGCATGGGTGCTAAGCCTTGCATAGCCTGGGCATTTTTTCAGATCGATAAAGATGACCCAACTCGTGTTATCTGTAACATTTGTCAGCAAAAGCTAAGTAGAGGCCAAAAAATACATAGTTTGAGTACTTCATGCATGAACCGGCACATGGACATGAAGCATAAGTTGCAGTGGGAAGCTCAGTGTGCTACAATGCGGTCTAGCCGGCCGGGCCAACCACCGTCTGCCATATCTTGTGCATCCGCGGCCTCTTCATCCTCTGTGACTGGGGGGACAGCAGTCACACCTGTTTTGGGGCGCAGACCTGCCACCTCTTTACCCGCAACAGCCAGCGTGATTGGCAGGTCATCATTTTCTTTGGAGGTGGTAACACCAACTGGTCTTGAGCGCTGTCCGACATCGATAGCACCACCTTTGGATCAAGGCAACCTAACATGTCCGCCTGCATCTTCCTCACAGACCGGCAGTTTGCCGGGGACACCCTTATCAACCCCGTCTAAGCACAATAGCCAGCCCTCGGTCCCTCAGATGTGGACAAGTAAAAGACCATTTCCTCCTAGCCATGAGAAAGCTAAGAGGTTGAATTTCACCATCTGCAAGCTCTTGGCTACAGAAATGCTGCCTTTCCGCCTGGTGGACACAGAGGATTTTCGAGACCTTATGTCCGTCGCAGTGCCCCAGTACCAGATGCCCAGTCGGCACTACTACTCAAAGAAAGGTGTGCCTGCGCTCCACCAGCATGTCTCACACAACATCACCGCTTCTTTGAGAAACTCTGTGTGTGACAGGGTGCATTTCACCACAGACACTTGGACGAGTAGGCATGGACAGGGGCGTTACATGTCGCTGACTGGGCACTGGGTAACTATGGTGACAGCAGGACAAGGGGCTGCTGTCCAAGTCTTGCCGTCCCCACGAGTTGTGCGTCAATCCTCTTTATGTCATTTTTCCTCCACTGCTTCTGCCTCCTCAACCTCCTCTCGGTCTTCCACCTGCACCCAAAGCCTGTCTGGTCATGCCACAAGCTTTCTAACTGCGCAGAAGGGATCCTGCACACCTCCTTACTATGCTGGCAGTAGGGCTCAACGTCATCAGGCGGTTTTTACATTGAAATGTCTGGGAAATGTGAGTCACACAGCTGAGGAGTTGTGGTCAGCTCTGGAGAACCAATTTCATGAATGGTTGTCTCCACTGGACCTGAAACCAGGGAAGGCCGTGTGCGACAATGCTGCAAACCTGGGTGCGGCCCTTCGCCGGGGCAATGTCACACACGTGCCTTGTATGGCTCACGTGTTGAACCTGGTTGTCCAGCAATTTTTAGCCCACTATCCCAGACTAGATGGCCTTCTGCAGAGGGCACGGTCGCTGTGTGCTCACTTCCGCCGTTCGCATTCCGCAGCTCAGCGACTTACATCTCTACAGAAGTCGTTGGGCCTGCCACTTCACCGGCTAAAATGCGATGTGCCTACCCGGTGGAATTCAACTCTGCACATGTTGCAGCGACTGTGGCAGCACCGACAAGCCCTGGTGCAATACGTTCTGACGTATAGCCTGGGCCAACGAGATTCAGAGGTGGGGCAAATCACGCTGGAGGAGTGGTCTCAGATCGGGGACCTATGCACCCTTCTGCACAGTTTTGAAATGGCGACGAAGATGTTTAGTGCTGACGATGCCATTATCAGCATGACTATTCCGGTGATTTACATGCTGGAGCACATGTTAAACAGAATTCGGAGTCAGGTGGTGGCACAAGAGGAGGTGGAGGAAGTAGAGGAGGAGGAGTTGTATGCGGAAGGGCTAACATCTGCAAGGTCCAGACGGTCGGCAGCACCAGGGCGGCAGGCATGTGAGGGTGGGGGAGATGATTTTACCAGGGCGCATGGTAGCAGCCAAACTAGTGAGGAAGGTGCAGGAGCCCAGGAAGAAGTGGAGGACGAACTGATGGAAGACTCATCAGATGAGGGAGACCTTGATCACATTTCTGTTGTGCGAGGTTGGGGGGAGAGGACAGAGGAAGGAAGCATGATTGTTACCTCGCCACCAACACAACAGGGACTTGGTGCTCCTGGATGCGCAACACACATGAGTGCCTTCTTGCTGCACTACCTGCAACATGACCCTCGAATTGTGAGAATTAGAAATAATCCTGACTACTGGGTTGCCACACTGTTAGATCCCCGGTACAAAAGTAAATTTGCAGAAATTATTCCTGCCATAGAAAGGGATGCACGCATGCAGGAGTATCAGCAGAGACTGTTGCAGAATCTTACATGTGCTTTTCCACAAAATACCAGTGGTTCACGTAGTGAATCTTACAGTTCTAACTTGCCAACCGTGGTCTGTATGGAATTGTTCAATAAAGGGCCCAAAATTAAGATAACATAGATGGGAGAGGTCTCTATGAATAGGAATTCCTAAGTATTTGATACCCTGTGAGGGCCAGGCAAAGGGAAAGTTGGACTGGATGGAATCCTATATGGATTTAGGGAGGGAGACATCGAGGGCCTCAGACTTCGCTGCATTGATTTTAAAATTTTACCATGTAACAAAGTGATCTATTTCAGCCATAACAGCAGGGATGGATATATGTGATTGAGTGATATATACTAGGACATCATCAGCAAATAGAGAGCACTTGTACTCGGTGCCTCCCACCTCAATCCACCTAATATTGGGGTTATGGCGAATTGATGAGAGCAGGTGCTCCGTCACTAGGATGTATAAGAGAGGGGACAGAGGACATCCCTGCCTTGTCCCATTGGTGATTGTGAAAGGTGATGAAAATGTTCTGACGCACCCCCTGGGCCTTGGGACACCCGGAGCCGGACCCTTTTTGGTGGATGCTGGTGGTTGTAGTCTTCGTGGCGGCGATCCGGTTCCGTGGCTCAGGGCGGTCAAACCAGTGGCGGAACTATTTATGTGGTTTTGATGTTTAAATGTCCGACTACGCCACCCGTGGATTGCGGTCAGAGTGAACCACCGCTACAGGGCAGACCGCTAAGGCTGGTGTTGTGGGTGCAGCAGAGCGTAGCATAACTCCCCACGGGAGGAGTATAGCTTCAGGGCAGTGTATGCGGAGGATGGGGGTGATGGTGCAGGGCAGCAGCAGTAACGACACGGAGTCAGTGATGCAGTTCAGGGCCTTTACTCACAGTTCTTATTATCCAGACCACGTCTGCAGGTAACAGCTGCCCACGTCGTACTGTGCTCACCAGGTGAGGGGCTCAGACAACTCCCAGATAACTTTGGAGCGCTTCACAGGACCCCCTTTGTGTGTCCTTTGTCTGGCCTTTCTTACCAACACTTCTGTCCGGCTGCCTCGGGCCTCCTCTTGGTAAACTTGGCGCCAGTTTCCCTGACCCTATGTGGTGCCTTCCTAGCGGGTGGAGCAAGGGGCTGCGCCACATAAAATGTCAGAGCCTCCGGTTTCTAGCTGAGGGTCGTTTCCTGCCTCCACTAGTTCGGGGACCGGTCTCCCCCTTTGGCCTGACCCCTCCACGCAGGTGTATTCGGGCGTGCGGTGGCGACTCGCCGTCCGCACCCCTGGGATCCCTTCATTCCTCGTTCCTGGAGCCTTCTCCTCTCCTCTTCCTTCCTTCTCCCTCTTGCAGGCCTGGGCCTCTGTTACTAGGCCCGCCTCCGGAGCAGAGCTCATGCAGAGCCCCTGCTCCCTGCCACTTCTGCTCAGACTTCTCTGCACTGAACTAAGATGGTGCCCACCTTTTATACTCCCTTCTCAATGCACCCAGGAACTGCTTCCTCCCTGCTCCTGCACTGCAGGGTTCCCCTTCCTCAGTGTTCCCTCCCCCCACTCCAGCCAGGGACAGGGACTGTCGTGCCCATCTCAGGGGCATATTGGTCGCCCTGCCCCACGGCAATGTGGTGTAATGCATGCAGGTGTCGGGTCCTGATCCACACTCCATCCTTATCTGAGAGTGAGATATCACACCTCTGGGTGAGGTGCAATACGTCTGTAGCAACCGAGCCCTCGGTGCTACAGTTCCATTTATCTTCAGCCTAGGTGACGTATTGTGATACAGGGCCGTGATTTTGGCTATAAAAGGGTCCCCTAGACCCCTACCCCAAGCTTTTTAAGAGAATCATATATGGCGTGCCAGGAGACTCTATGGAATGCTTTCTCAGCATCCAACGAGAGTATCTACTTACAAATTTTTAACTGCATCTAGCCCAGGAAATACTTTGTGCCTAGTAGCAGTGTCTGCTAGTCAGCGGATTATCCCGGCTGTTAAGCAAGCTACACCACCTGTAGTTTGGACACTTAATTTTTTCAAAGGAAATGCTTCGGGACCACGGGATACTTAGTGAAGAGCATCAGGAGGCACCCCAAGGCATAGGGGCTGGGACTGGCAGTAGGATGCCTTGCGGTGGACAGCCGAGCTCGATCCTTATAAAAGCTTTTTAACTGCAGCAGCTTTAGTGGACGCTACTGGAGCTGGAATTACGCGGCTGCTGGCATGAGACTTGCCCTCCAATAGATCCTTGTAAATGGATTTAAAGTGTATTCATTCAAATTAGAGGGACAATTTAAATTAAAAAGCTTACAGCTGCCTCCACCACAGGGGGGCTCTCTCGACCCAACAGCGGACAGGCACCAGTATTGGGAGAGGGGGGCTGGCCGTCAGGGTTCACCGCGGCTCTGGCACAAACCCGGCGACACGGAGGTGGCACGGGCAGGAGCGGACTGGCCGTCTCGGCTTCTCACTTTTTGGATTTTAGAAGGGCATGACATGCCTATATCTGTGTCTCCCCCTCCTTTTACTCCTCCACCTCTTTTCTTTTCGCATGACTATATGTACTTGTCACTTTTCCATGTGTTAGTTGTGTCTTCTGAGCAGTTTGTCAGCTTTTGGACACCTTTGAAGGTGTTTTCTATGTGTTTCTATGTGTTTTTGTTTGCCTGCCATTGGTTTTAACGGTGTTCGAAGGTGTTCGACGAACAGTTCGACGAACAGTTCGGCGAACACACGGGTGTTCGACGAACCGAACCGAACTCGAACACTACGGGGGTGGCTCAACACTAGTCTTTATTTCAATTAAAGGACTTTATTCTGGGTGTTTGTGTTTTTTTTAACTTTGACTATGGGGTTAGTAATGGGGGTGTCTTATAGACGCCTCTCCATTACTAACCTGGGCTTGATGTCAGCTGACATTATAAGCTGACATCAACCCCAACCCTATTACCCCCTGCCACCGCACCAGGGCAGCGTGGAAGAGCGAGGCTAAGTGCCAGAATTGGCGCATCCTATGAATGCGCCATTTCTGGGGCGGCTGACGGCTGGTGTTTCTAGCCTGGGAGGGGGCCAATATTCATGGCTCCCTTCCTGGGCTATTAATATCAGCCCCCAGCTGTCTGCCTAGCCCTTGCTAGCTATTAAATTAGGGGGGACCCCACGTCATTTTTTTTGGGGGGTCCCCCATTTTAATAGCTAGTAAAGGCTATGTATTCAGCTGGGGGCTGATATTAGTAGCCTGGGAAGCTCCGTGGGTATTACCCCCTTCCCAGGCTTCAAACATCTGCCCCAGCCGTCTGCTTAACCTCCGCTAGAGCCTAAAATTAAGGGGAACCCCACGCCAATTTTTTTAATAATAAATCCTTTATTTTAATACTAAATGACAAGTACAGTAACCAACACTATCACTGTACTTCATATATATGTGGCTGACATGTTTCTATCTATCTAATCTATGTGTGATTCTCTATTCTGTCTGTTATAAATTGTCGGGTACCGCTGCTGAATTGCCGGCCGGCTTTTTTAAAGAGACGGTGCATGAAAACACTATTATTTTTTTTGATAAATCCTTTACGCTAAATGACAAGTACAGTAAGCAGCACTTTCACTGTACTTCGTATATATGTGGCTGACATGTTTCTATCTATCTAATCTATGTGTGAAGCTCTATTCTTTCGGTTCTAAATTGTCGGGTACAGGTGTATGCCGCTGCTGAATTGCCGGCTTTTCGTGTTTCACTGTTGGCACTGTTCCCATCGATTTGGGCAATCACTGTAATGCCACAACCACCATGGCTGTGGCATTACAGTGAGTGGCAGACAATCCCTGCATGATTGGTGCTCTAAATAGCGCCAGACATGCAGGACACGCTTTTGGTGCACGAACAGTTATCGAACATAACCTCGAACAGCCGAATTTTTTGCAAATCGTTCGGGTTCGTCGAACAACTCGAACACCGCCCAAAACAGCTCGAATTTGAGATTGGCGAACAGTTCTAGTCGAACACCGCTCATCTCTAGTCAGTACTATTACAGCGATTTCACATTTATATCATTTTTTTATGTTTTGGCTCTTTTACGCAATAAAAACTATTTTACAGAAAAAATAATTATTTTTGCATCGCTTTATTCTGAAAGCTAGAACTTCTTTTTATCTTTCCCCTGATAAAGCTGTATGGCAGTTTGTTTTTTTGTGAGACAAGATGACTTTTTCAGAGATGCCATTTCTATTTACATTCATATTTTTTATCGCGTTTTATTCCATTTTTTATTTGGTGCATTTCTAAACTCTAAACAGTTAATAGGTTACTCCCATGTTTGAGCCTTTATTTCAAGTGAGAGTTTTTCACTCAAATTTAATAATTATGACTGAGAACCAGGGAGCCTAAGGGTTAGCACAGATGAATCTATTTTTGATCCAAGTATGATCCGACAAAACATTGGATCGCATCGGACCAATGTTATGCAATGGGGGCATGCACATGTCCTATTCTTTCCTTGGACCGAGTGTGTCGAAGGAAAAAGTCTCAGCATGCATGATTTGTATCCAAAAATTGGATCACAGTTGCCCATGTCAATAATAAAAAAAAAAATATGACCGCACTTGGATGACATATGAGTGCAGTCTGGTTTTCACAGACTGACCGAATGGAAAAGATGGAGAACAATTTTTTCCCATTTTCTCCTTATCCAAGAAAATCGGCTAACACTCTGTTCAAAGTTTGCTTAGAGCGTAATTACTTAATTGCATCAATTTTCTTGGATGAGAGAAAAATGTTTGTGTGACCCTAGTCTAAATGTACGAAACACGTGAACACACCCATGACTAATATGACTTTTTAAGTCTTTCTTTGCTTCTATTAGATCTAACAATGATGTCTTTTTTTTTAATAGACATTATTGTTTTTAATATATCTGTGAGTGCTGGATGTCCTCCTATCTACTACCTCAAAAATAATAAGTAGTAAATGAAATTAAATAATGGATTAGAGTAAAAAAATGCTTCAATATATTTTTTAAGACTATAGAAAATCCCTGGGGAAAAGCAAATTCTAATTTAGAAGAATTCTTAAGAAAGTGCAAAATCCAAGAACATATAACCACTTCTGTAATCACACGAAAATTGTCAGAGGAATCCGGTTATTTCTGAACATGATATATTTGCAATGTGTAATGCAGGTGTAAATGCATTAGACATCACATTGAAGTCTTGATATACGCTAGATAGTGATAAGTGTTTACTAACAATGTTGGATAATTCTTCATTATAGTATCAAAGATCCTGACTATAATCTTCAATCAAGAACTGCATATAAAGTAACTAGTTACTCATCACTAATTGTCACGGCACATGCTTCTTATTTAAAACTTCTCCTTCACCGTTCATGGATTATATTCTACTGTTGCTATAGCAACTCACCATTACCGATACATACAAACACTGTGCATTTATATAGATCACTATATCTGAACCAGTTGTGAATTTACATATCCCATAAAAAATGGAACATTCGGTACAGGAGATTCAATGGCACTATATTCTTAGAGGCTTTACATTTACTGAGTGGTAGTTATTTCAGTCTCCTTGATTGAAGAGCTACTGGTGCAAGATGAATTCCTGAGACATCCGGGCTGAATTTCGAGCTAATCTAGCTCCTGTCGGATAGGTGATAGACAATGTAGAAAATTAAATACAGAATTCGGAGAGAGGGATCGCTGTCGGAGACAGGTAACATAATTGCACATCTTTACACCAATGCAATGCACTTTTGAGGCTTTTATTCTATGGCATTACTTTCGGAATATTAGCGTTGGCTTTATCCTTTATAAAATATATATATATATATATATATATATACATATATATTACAGTATATATAGAGAAAGATACAGATATATATATATGACATGTGTAGGCTATCTAGTAAAAAAATGGATTTCTAATTTTCAGGACAGCTACAGAAATAACCCAAAGGCAACTGCCACAAATTCCAAAATCCAGATGTTGATCAATCTGTTTTGCTGCTGCAGGGGGACCTTTGATCAAATGACACATTACATTAATGAATTATGTCTTTCGCTGCCTCATTTCCAGCATGGTTTTAATGTAACATTATTGTATTTTTGAAAAGTATAGAAAATGTACAATCATTGCATGTCCTGTATGTATGACAGTATTCAATTTCAGGTGGAATCTTATCAGCTCATTCCTCTTTTTTTGCAGGGCGTATATAAATAGGACTTTACCTACCTCGCTCCTTCGCCCACTTGCTGGTTCTGGCTCTCCTCTTCTTGTCATGGTGTCACCCACTGCACTGATAAAATCAAACCTGTGGCCTAATTAAGTAGTATATCAACCTGCCTTGATGTGCTGTCAGATTAAAATTTTATTCTGTTACTTGTACCTGTACTTTTCACTCTGTTCTTGTTTCCTTAATTTGTGTCTGACTTTGACCTTGACCTTGTCGCTGGATTATGCCTTTTTGATTGCTCATCTACTATATTTTATCCTACTCCTAGTTCAGAACCTTAGATATTTCCTTTCCAGATTATGCTCTTATGACGTCCATTAGACTGGCTTATTGTGATCCTTCTCCTATTTCTTGGAGCAGTTTCTGATTATGTTATAGCCCTACCAGTTATATTTCCTTCAATCAGTGGCTATTCTGAGGACCACAATCTGTAAATCCTAATAAAAAAGTCCATACTTTCTTGGAGGTGTAAAGGGTACGGAAAGGGAGGATTTCTTAGCAGTGTCAAATCTATTGTGGTTTAGCGGATTCACATCTAATGGAAGGGACACAACATGATATATTTAGTGAGTAGAAATTATAGAAAGACAATGCAAATAATTCATAAATATGGTGTATGTCACGTCACTCTCCGAAACAGTGCACTGACATCGGTGGAATCATGCCATTGCAGGAGGTGAGTAAACTTTTTTTATTTTATATCGAGTCCAGAATTGATCAAACTGGGATTGTCCATTAGTGGTCAAGCCCTTTATTTTAAATGGGTATTAAAGCCTTCAATATACACTTTATTGGAATGTGGCAATAGTCTGATCAGACATGAAACTTGGTATTTTATTCTGCTTTGGTGATTTTAATTGTATTTATCTTTTGTGTCTGTTAAGCCCCCATTCATGTGCTGGATTCAGTTGCATGTCACTTAACGAATTAGACGCATCTTATAATTGTTGAGCGCTGCCACTAGAAATGCTTGTCCAGGTAGGGGTTGATATTTCTGCTGTAAGTTATGCCACTTTTGCGGTCCAAGTTGTGATGAATTTGACAGATGGGCTTCGCTATGCCCTACTGGGACCCTGCTCTGGCTTCTTTGGCTGAGCTTGCCAGGGCTGGCATAAAACAGCAAAAGTAACAAATTATTTTCTTGCATTTCAAGGAGTGTTACATGAGAAAACAGTCCAAAACTAGAAAATAGCAAAAAAGCAATGGAACTTACCAGCCAAAGGCTCAAGAGAAATGCACACCAGAACGTGGCCGCCCCCCCCCCCTTGTAGGAAGGAGATAACACAGGTGTGGAATGCCGTGAGCAATCACTGTCAACCACTCAGACTGGAGGAGTGACTGCCCCACAATATAACCGCACCAGATGAAACCTGCAAATAGGGTGCCATTCACACTCGCGGCACCGTGCCTGGCCGACATCCTATTTAACGCCCTTCCTATTCGATTGGGCGGGTTGCCCGGCACCCTCTCCGTGCATTGCAGAGGTGTAATGCCCCCATTCACAGGATCACCATAAGTGGGCCTGGCCGCGCCCTGGCAGAAAAAAAGTGCAAAAAAATATATATATATATATCATATGAGGTATTAGTTGATATTTTGGCCAAAATAAGTAAGCTCGCAACCCAAACGTCAAGGAACCTCATGATTTTGCGAGTCCCTACTCTATCATTAAAAGCAACCAGCAAAGCCAGAATAATAAATAGAATTTTTTGAAAAATTCAAAAATCAAATTAGAAAATAGCAAAAAAGCAATAGAACTTACCAGCCAAAGGTGCATTGCACCTCTGCGATGCACGGAGAGGGTGCCAGGAATCCCGCCTAATTGAGTAGGAAGGGCGTTTAATAGGATGCCGGCCAGGCACGGTGCCGCGAGTGTGAATGGCTCCCTATTTGCAGGTTTCATCTGGTGCGGTTATATTGCGGGGCAGTCACTCCTCCAGTGTGACTTGTTGAGAGTGATTGCTCACGTCATTCCGCACCTGTGTCATCTCCTTCCTACAAGGGGGGGGGGCCGGCCGCGTCCTTGTGTGCATTTCTCTTAAACCTTTGGCTGGTAAGTTCTATAGCTTTTTTGCTATTTTCTAATTTTTCTAAAAATTCTATTTATTATTCTGGCTATGCTGGTTAACAGTCCAATACTAGTTGATGAATTGGGGCTATAGTTTTGGCGAATTATTTTAGCATGCTCTTTATGCCATGGGTCAAAGGCCCATATTAAAATTGGACGTATCACAACTGCAATTGTCTGTTACATCAGGAAGGGAGTCGAAACTGCTTTTATTTTGCACACAATATTCTAGTACACAAAACGAACCACAACAGTGCATGATGGGATTTTTTCTGCACAATTGGTCATGTCCACTGGCACATTGGCTATAATGGGTCTGTGTGCTTTCCTTGTGTGGTCTGTGGTCTCATAGCCATTGCGGTCCAAGCACAGACTGTCTAATAAAACAGGTGAATTCAACCTTTTATGTGTTCTCACTCTTAAGGTATGTTCACATAGTAACATAGTAAACATAGTAACATAGGTTGAATTAAGACCTAGGGGCATCAAGTTCAATCTTCCTCCCTCAATTGTACATTTTGTCTAATTTAACTGTAGTCCACAATGTTATGTGTATTGAGGAAATCATCCAGCCCTTTTAAAAAGCTGTTCTAGTGTCTGCCTTTACTATCTCTTATGGTAGGTGTAAAGATGTGCGGTTGTGGATTTTAATAATCACCTAGGCAGGTTATTGATGAAATTAGTTTTATTCCTTCCGACCACGGTGAACAGCAATTCCAGGTAAATGTCCAACAGGCAATTCTCTTAGTCCTTGAGTTTCCACCTGGGATCAGAAGTTCCACTACCCCGTATCAGATGATACCCACTGTCCCCCAACTTTTGGTTGGCCCACAGCTTTTTGTATCTCCCGCCGGTATATTGGCAGTCACAGCATATGCTCCTTCGGATGATGGATATCACGACCGCAGCCTGTGATAACACCCAGCTCTCAGTCCGACTAGCAATGAATTTCCCTTTCTCCTGCACAGGGTTCAGCCCCCTGAATCAGCAGAAGAGCTCACCCCTCCCTCCCCCAGCTAATTGTGCCTTAGTGGAGATATTTTCTCAGGTGGAACCCATCCCCTGGGTTTGCATGTGATACTACCTGTGGTGAAGGAGAGAACAATGGCCCAAAGTCTCGGAGATATGGTCACTGAATGGAGTAGATACCTGAGGTTGAACTGATGAGCAAACAAATCACTAAACAAAACACAGCAAGCAAATTTCTAACAAAACACAAAATTAAGATTGACAAAAAGGGGTGCTCAGTGCTGGAAAAGTATTTAGAAAGTGGCCAGGTCCTCACAGTAGGGCATTCCATAGTGTGACTGCTCTGACTGTAAAGAACCCTTTCCTGTTTACAGTAGGTGCCGGACTCGCCTTTCTTCCACCAGTAATGAGTGCCCCTGGTCCTTAGTAGGGTCTTTGGAAGGAATAAGTCATGTGCCAGTCCTCTGTACTGACCATACATATAATTATACATGTAAATGAGATCTCCTCTGAGGCGTCTTTTTTCTAAGCTAAACAAGCACAACTTTTTCAACCGCTCATCATATGAGAGGCCTTCCATCACTTGTAATAATCTAGTTGCCCGCCTTTGAACTGACTCTAACTTCTGAAAATCCTTTTCAAAATGTGGAGCCCAAAACTGGATCACCATATTCTAAATGTGGCCTCACCAGTGATTTATAAAGAGGTAACAGTATGCTGGGATCGCGGGATTTTATTTCTCTTTTTATGCATATTAAAATCTTGTTTGCTTTTGCGGCTGCTGCTTGACATTGAGTACTGCTTATCAGCTTCTTTTTGAGCCACTCCTTTGTTGCCGTGGCTGTATGTTTTGAGTCATTGTCTTGCTGGAAGACCCAGCCATGACCCATCTTCAATGCTCTTACTGAGGGAAGAAGACTGTTGGCCAAAATCTCGCGATACATGATCCCATCCATCTTTCCTTCAGTACAGTGCAGTCGACATGTCCCCTTTGCAGAAAAGCACACCTAAAGTATAATGTTTCCCCCACCATGCTTCACAGTTGGGATGATATTCTTAGGGTTGTACTCATCCTTTTTCTTCCTCCAAATACAGTGAGTTGAGTTAATGCCAAAGATCTCAATGTTTGTCTCATCTGACCACAGCACCTTCTCCCAATATCTCACAGAATCACCCAGGTGTTCATTGGCAAACCTCAGACGGGCCTGCACATGTGCCTTCTTGAGCAGGGGGACCTTGCGGGCACTGCAGGATTTTAAACCTTTAAGGCGTAATGTGTTACCAATGTTTTTCTTGGTGACTGTGGTCCCAGCTGCATGGAGATCATTAAAAAGTTCCCCCTCTGTAGTTTTAGGCTGATCTCTCACCTTTCTCATGATCAAGGATATCCCACGAGGTGAGATTTTGCATGGTGCCCCAGATCAATGTCGATTGACAGTCATTTTGTATTGCTTCCATTTTCTTACTATTACACCAACAGTTGTCTCCTTCTCATCCAGCATCTTACTTATGGTTTTGTAGCCCATTCCAGCTTTGTGCAGGTCTATGATCTTGTCCCTGACATCCTTAGAAAGCTTTTTGGTCTTGCCAATGTTGTAGAGATTAGAATTTGGCTGATTAATTGAGTCTGTGGACAGGAGTCTTTTATACAGGTGACTATGTAAGACAACTGTCTTTAATGCAGGTAACGAGTTGTTTAGGAGCGTCTAACTAGTCTGTAGGAGCCAGAACTTATAATGGTTTGTAGGGGATAAAATACTTATTTCTCACTGCAAAATGCAAAACAATTTATCTAATTTATACAATGTGATTTTCTTGATATTTTTTTGGATATTCTATCTCTCAATGTTAAAATCAACCTACTCTTAAAATTATAGACTGTTCCTGTCTTTGTCAGTGGGCAAACTTACAAAAACAGCAAGGGATCAAATACTTATTTCCCCCACTGTAACTCTGCAAGTCATCTCTTATGATGTCCTCAAAAACTTTGCACACTACCAATGTCAGACTTACTGGACGGTAGTTACCTGGATCCACCTTCTTACCTTTCTTAAATATTGGTACCACATCAGCTATCCTCCAATCCTGTGGCACTATCCTTGTTATAAGAGAGTCTAAGAATATGAGATACAACGGCCTGTCAATTACTGAGCTCAATTCAATCAGTATCTGTGGATGAATGCCATATGGGCTAGGGGATTTGACAACGTTTAATCTGCTCAGACTCAGGCGTACTTCTTATTGTGTTTAACTTGTTATATCAGGTGATGAACTTTGCACTGTTAAAAGGTCCCTGAAACATACGGTTCGTTGGTGAACATGGATGAAAAATGCCTGTTTAATATCTCAGCCTTTTCTTTGTCCTCTATAATTCTCTTGTTATTATCGTCTTTTAAGGGGCCGATACCATCAGTTTTTTTCTTCTTGACATTGATGCATTTATAAAAAAAATTGGGATTTATTTTAATGTCGCCGGTGATTTGTTACTCTGTAGATAACTTTTCTAGTTTGATTTATTTTTTACATTTATTGTTTAGGTCTTTATACTCCTGAAATGCTATTTCTGTATACTCAGCCTTCAAGATTTTGAATGCCCTTTGTTTTTGCCTAATTAAACTTTGTACTGTCTTATTTATTCATAATGGTTTATTTTTATTCCTTGACATTTTACTACCAGAGGGTATACATTTTCTACTTAATTCTAGCAGTATTTCCTTAAACATGCCCCATATTTATGTTTGGTATTCCCAGTTACCATGACATGATCCCAGTCTACACGATTAAGCTGTTCCCTTAATTTGTTGAAATCAGCTTTCCTAAAGTTCCATTTTTTTGCATTTCATTTTTTAAATGTTTTATAGAATGTTACATTGAAAAGTACCATATTATGGTCGCTGCTTCCCAAATGTTCCCGGATCTGTAGATCTGAAATTGTATCTGGTCTATTTGACCAAACCAGATCAAGCAGATTTCCTGGCTTGGTTGGTTCATCTACTAGCTGAGAGAGGTAATTGTCTGGAACTGTGGATAAGAACATGCAGCTTTTAACACAACTAGAAGATTCTATGTCCCATTGAACGTCTGGATAGTTAAAATCCCCTTAATAAGGACCCTATTATTATTTGCTGCATTTTTTATTTGTTGCAGCATTTCATCCTTTACCATTTCAGCTATGTTAGGAGGCTTGTAACAAACTACAGTTAGCAACTTTCAATTATTGCCATCCTCACGAACATTTACCCACACTGACTCTACACTGACTCTACATTGTCGCAGCTTCCCCCAATGTCATTATTGAGCACAGGTTTAAGTTGGATCTTACGAAAATCAATGTTAAAATTAACCTACCCTTAAAATTATAGACTGTTCATGTCTTTATCAATGGGCAAACTTACAAAGAAAGTAAGGGATCAACTACTTATTTCCCTCACTGTATGTACGTGTTATGTCATGAAGGGGTTAAATTAATGTACAGGTGCACATGCTGTGTGGCCAATATATATACACATATACTATGTGTTAGCATTCTGCAATTAATTAATACATGAACTCTACTATTGGCATAAACATTGAAAAAATAAGGTACTTAATTAGCATTCTTTGATCAAAGTGCACAAAAGCCATACAACCACGTCAAGATGAACCTAAATATAGATGGTCCCCATCATTAAGGTGATACCTCTTTATGTGCCAAATCAGGCCTCATTTGAACTGGGGAAGTTCTGTCCCACACAAGGATTTAATTATGAGCTACTCCTTGTTTCCTTTCAATTCATCAGGTAAGATGAGGCCAGGTTTGACACATGAAGAGATATGACATTAGTGATAGGGACTAGCGATGAGCGAACGTGCTCGACACTACTCGGTACTCGCCCGAGGATCATGGAGCTTGACTAGCTCGGCACTCGCCGAGTATTTCCGGGTTGCTTGGGTGGGAACTCTGGTCCCCTCCCTGCATGTTTGGCGCTCTTTAGAGATCCAATGAACATGCAGGGATTGCCTGCCATTCACTGTAATGCTGTAGCCATGTTGGTTGTGGGCATTAATGTGATTGGCTGGCCGCACAGCATCATCAGGTGTATATCAGACCTGGCACGGCATGCTCGTCACAGTCACTCCGGATCAGACAGTGTAGGGAGAGCTGCTGCTTTGTCAGGGATAGATTTGATCATGTATTAGGTATTGTAGGAAGATAAGCCGTACAATACACATATCCATCTTAACAAACAGTCCTTTTGAGGGCTAACTAATCCATCTGCAGAGATATCAGGCAGGCAGTGTATATAGGCAGGCAGGCAGTGTATATAGCAGACTGCACTGCACATAGCACAAGATGCTCCATTCCAGTTCTGTCGGCTGCTGCTTTTAGATATTTCTGGAAATAGGCTCAGGTCTCAGGGGCCAGGAATAATTTTTTTTGCATCTTAATCCTCATTATTTGCTTAAAAAGCAATCCAGAGAATACAGTTTTTCTACGCCATAAGCTTGTTGGCACTGCAGAATACAGCCTGCTCCATTCCATATTACAGCGCTAAAAATCCATCTACTTAAAACTCTGCTTTCTCCCTCACACAGATCACATATACGTTTTCAGAAAATACTGCCATTTCTGGCCTCCATTAAAAAAATTTTTCAGTGTGTCAGCAAAGTTTTTGACACTGGTTTGCTGTTCAAAATATTTACCTACAGGCCAGGTATTTAAAACTCTGTTTTCTCCATCACACAGATTACATATACGTGTTTAGAAAATTCTGCCATTTCTGGCCTCCATTAAAAAAAATTTCAGTGTCTCAGCAAAGTTTTTGACACTGGTTTGCTATTCAAAACAGTTACCTACAGGCCAGGTATTTAAAACTGTGTTTTCTCCATCACACGGATTACATATACTGTACGTTTTCAGAAAATACTGCCATTTCTGGCCTCCATTAAAAATTTCTTTCAGTATGTCAGTGAAGCAATTCACAGCAGTTTGCTGGTCAAAATACTTACCTACAGGCCAGGTATTTAAAACTCTGTTTTCTCCGTCACACGGATCACATATAAATTTGCTCCAAACTCAGTCATTTGTAGTGAGCATGGAAGATTCTGTCCTCCATTTAAAATGGGCAAGGCACATGGCAAGGGATGGGGAACTGGACGTGATTGTAATGGTGCATGCCGAGGCCGAGGACAAGGCCGTGGGCAAGCCAAAATTGTGCCATAGCAAACACCCACAACTTCTCGCCTGACCTTACTGTCCCAATTTCTAGGGGATCGCAGCACACCACTATTGAACCCAGAGCAGTGTCAATAGGTTGTTGGTTTTATAGTGGATAATGCTTCCAGTCACTTAGCCACCACCACCACCACCCTGTCTTCCACATGGTCAAATCTCAGTAGCCATGAGTCTGGACCGCATATTCCTCACCCTGATCCTCCTTCCTCCCACCATGCCAAGTACCCAGAGACAACTGATATCACACTTGGACACTCTGAAGAGCTGTTCACTTTTCCAAGTATAGATTCGGACCTCTCACCCGCTCCACTAGAAGTGGGGCAAGAGGATATCGCGTGTAGCGATGCCCAAATATTTGAGCAGCCACGGTCACACGAAGGCGTCGGTGGGAAAGTGTCACAAGAGGTGGACAATGATGAGACACAATTACCAGAAAGTCAGGAGGAGGACCAGGGTGCGGAAGTGGAAGATGAGGTGGTGGATGATATAGTAACTGACCCAACCTGGAAGCAGGACATGCAGAGCGAGGACAGCAGCACACAGGGGGAGGGAGGCAGAGCACCCCAACATGTAGGAAGAAGCAGTGTGTTGGCTGCAGACAGAAGGCAGACAACCATTCCCCGTAACACCAACATGAAGGAAGTTGCCAGTACAACTGTTAGGTCTTCCCGAGTCTGGGTGTTTTTTAAAGACTCTGCAGATAACCGCAAAAAGACCATTTGCAACACCTGCGAGGCCAGCATCAGCAGGGGTGGCAAAACGACCAGACTGACCACCACCAGCATGATCAGGAACATGGCAGCAAAGCACCTGACTTTGTGGGCCGAACCCCAGGGTCCAGGAACAGTGTCTGCTGGTGGTACCATTACTTCTTACACTGTTGTGCATGCAAGCCAATCCCCTGTCCATGGTGCATGCGAAGATGCCTTCTACCCTGCACCTGTAGTTGCACACTCTCAAGTAGCAGCATCAGGAAGCACGTCCATGTCCTTGTCCCAGCGCAGTGTTCAGTTGTCCATACCCCAGTCCTTGTAACGCAAGCGCTAATATGCAGCCAACGCCATGCAGGCCACACTACTAAATTTTCACATTTCACCACTGGTTGTGCTCGAAAAGTTTCCTTTTAGGCTCGTGGAGATAGAAGCATTTCGCAACCTGATGACGGCGACGGCCGTCCCTTGGTACTCGGTCCCCAGGCGCCACTATTTCTCCTGGTGTGCCGTCCCCGCACTACCCAAGCACGTGTCCCAAAACATTAGCCGTGCTCTCAACAACGCAGTTACCGGTAAAGTTCACCTAACCACGGACACGTGGACAAGTGCTTGTGGGCTTGGACGGTACGTCTTGCTGACAGCACACAGGGTTAACATAGTGGAAGGCGGGACCCCAACTGATCTTGGGATGGAACACGTCCTCCCAATGCCAAGGATTGCGGGCCCTAGGTCAACCTGGGTTGCCCCAACAGTCTAGAGCTCCTGCACCTCATCCTCCTCAGCCTCCTCTTCCTCTTCAGCCTCCATCTCTGAAATGACCACATCAGTCACAAGCTGGAAGCACTTCAGCACTTCCTCGGACAAGCGGCAACAGGCTGTGCTGAAGCTAATATGCTTAAGTGAAAAGCCACACAATGCTGAAGAGTTGTGGACAGCTCTGAAAGAGCAGGCAGATCTGTGGCTCACACCGCTGAACCTACAGCCAGGCATGGTCGTGTGTGACAATGGCCGGAACCTGGTGTTGTCTCTGAGGTGAGGCGAGCTCACACACGTACCATGCCTGGCCAATGTGCTTAACCTCGTGGTTCAGCGGTTTCTCAAATCCTACCCGTAGCTGCCGGATATGCTTGTTAAAGTATGCCGTCTATTATCCCATTTTAGAAAGTCAGTTACAGCTTCCGCCGCCCTTGCAGTGTTTCAGCAGCGTTTGCAGCTTGAAGCTCACTGACTGCTGTGTGATGACCCCACGCATTGGAACTCTACACTGCAGATGTTGGGAAGGATTTGTGAGCAGAAGAGGGCAATTGTTGAGTACCAGCATCAACAAGGCCGTCCCTATTCAGTTCAGACTCCACACATTAGACCTAATGAGTGGACATGGATGTCAGACATATGTACCATCCTTCAAAATTTTGAGGACTCCACCAAGATGGTGAGCGGCGATGACCCCATAATTAGCGTCACCATCCCACTTCGCTGTCTTCTGAAACGCACTTTGCTCACAATCAAAGAGGATGCATTGCAGGCGGAGCACGATAAGATGGAGCAAGGAACCATAGAGGGTGATTACACACAGCCAAGCCTCAACTCATACCAATGTGGATTGGGTGACAATGAGGAAGAGGAGGAGGAGGAGGAGGAAGGACAGGAGCTAGTTTCATGCACTATATACGGTACTACCTGCACAGCTGTCATACCGTCTGTTCAGCGTGGATGGCCAGAGGACAGAGAGGAGGAGGAGGAGAGTAGTGTTGAGCCACCCCCGTAGTGTTCGAGTTCGGTTCGGTTCGTCGAACACCCATGTGTTCGCCGAACTGTTCGTCGAACTGTTCGTCGAACACCTTCGAACACCGTTAAAACCAATGGCAGGCAAACAAAAACACATAGAAACACATAGAAAACACCTTCAAAGGTGTCCAAAAGCTGACAAACTGCTCAGAAGACACAACTAACACATGGAAAAGTGACAAGTACATATAGTCATGCGAAAAGAAAAGAGGTGGAGGAGTAAAAGGAGGGGGAGACACAGATATAGGCATGTCATGCCCTTCTAAAATCCAAAAAGTGAGAAGCCGACACGTTCAGTCCGCTCCTGCCCGTGACACCTCCGCGTCGCCGGGTTTGTGCCAGAGCCGCGGTGAACCCTGACGGCCAGCCCCCCTCTCCCAATACTGGTGCCTGTCCGCTGGTGGGTCGAGCGAGCCCCCCTGTGGTGGAGGCAGCTCTAAGCTTTTTAATTTAAATTGTCTCTCTAATTTGAATGAATACACTTTAAATCCATTTAAAAGGATCTATTGGAGTGCAAGTCTCATGCCAGCAGCCGCGTAATTCCAGCTCCAGTAGCGTCCACTAAAGCTGCTGCAGTTAAAAAGCTTTTATAAGGATCGAGCTCGGCTGTCCACCGCAAGGCATCCTACTGCCAGTCCCAGCCCCTATGCCTTGGGGTGCCTCCTGATGCTCTTCACTGAGTATCCCGTGGTCCCGAAGCATTTCCTTTGAAAAATTAAGTGTCCAAACTACAGGTGGTGTAGCTTGCTTAACAGCCGGGATAATCCGCTGACTAGCAGACACTGCTACTAGGCACAAAGTATTTCCTGGGCTAGATGCAGTTAAAAATTTGTAATTAGATACTCTCGTTGGATGCTGAGAAAGCATTCCATAGAGTCTCCTGGCACGCCATATATGATTCTCTTAAAAAGCTTGGGGTAGGGGTCTAGGGGACCCTTTTATAGCCAAAATCACGGCCCTGTATCGCAATACGTCACCTAGGCTGAAGATAAATGGAACTGTAGCACCCTGAGGGCTCGGTTGCTACAGAGGTATTGCACCTCACCCAGAGGTGTGATATCTCACTCTCAGGTAAGGATGTAGTGTGGATCAGGACCCGACACCTGCATGCATTACACCACATTGCCGTGGGGCAGGGCGACCAATATGCCCCTGAGATGGGCACGACAGTCTCTGTCCCTGGCTGGAGTGGGGGGAGGGAACACTGAGGAAGGGGAACCCTGTAGTGCAGGAGCAGGGAGGAAGCAGTTCCTGGGTGCATTGAGAAGGGAGTATAAAAGGTGGGCACCATCTTAGTTCAGTGCAGAGAAGTCTGAGCAGAAGTGGCAGGGAGCAGAGGCTCTGCATGAGCTCTGCTCCGGAGGCGGGCCTAGTAACAGAGGCCCAGGCCTGGAAGAGGGAGAAGGAAGGAAGAGGAGTGGAGAAGGCTCCAGGAATGAGGAACGAAGGGATCCCAGGGGTGCGGACGGGCGAGTCGCCACCGCACGCCCGAATACACCTGAGTGGAGGGGTCAGGCCAAAGGGGGAGACCGGTCCCCGAAACTAGTGGAGGCAGGAAACGACCCTCAGCTAGAAACAGGAGGCTGTGACATTTTATGTGGCGCAGCCCCTCGCTACACCCGCTTGGAAGGCACCACATAGGGTCAGGGAAACTGGCGCCAAGTTTACCAAGAGGAGGCCCGAGGCAGCCGGACAGAAGGGTTGGTAAGAAAGGCCAGACAAAGAACACACAAAGGGGGTCCTGTGAAGCGCTCCAAAGTTATCTGGGAGTTGTCTGAGCCCCTCAACTGGTGAGCACAGTACGACGTGGGCAGCTGTTACCTGCAGACGTGGTCTGGATAATAAGAACTGTGAGTAAAGGCCCTGGACTGCATCACTGACTCCGTGTCGTTACTGCTGCTGCCCTGAACCATCACCCCCATCCTCCGCATACACGGCCCTGAGGCTATACTCCTCCCGTGGGGAGTTATGCTACGCTCTGCTGAACCCACAACACCAGCCTCAGCGGTCTGCCCTGGAGCGGCGGTTCACTCTGACCGCAATCCACGGGTGGCGCAGTCGGACATTTAAACATCAAAACCACATAAATAGTTCCGCCACTGGTTTGACCGCCCTGAGCCACGGAAGCGGGTCGCCGCCACGGAGACTACAACCACCAGCATCCACCAAAAAGGGTCCGGCTCCGGGTGTCCCAAGGCCCAGGGGGTGGGTCAGAACATTTTCATCACCTTTCACAATCACCAATGGGACAAGGCAGGGATGTTCTCTGTCTCCTCTCTTATACATCCTAGTGACGGAGCACCTGCTCTCATCAATTCGCCATAACCCCAATATTAGGTGGATTGAGGTGGGAGGCACCGAGTACAAGTGTTCTCTATTTGCTGATGATGTCCTAGTATATATCACTCAATCACATATATCCATCCATGCTGTTATGGCTGAAATAGATCACTTTGTTACATGGTCAAATTTTTAAATCAATGCAGCGAAGTCTGAGGCCCTCGATGTCTCCCTACCCAAATCCATATAGGATTCCATCCAGTCCAACTTTCCCTTTGCCTGGCCCTCACAGGGCATCAAATACTTAGGAATTCCTATTCATAGAGACCTCTTCCATCTATGTTATCTTAATTTTGGGCCCTTTATTGAACAACTCCATACAGACCACGGTTGGCAAGTTAGAACTGTAAGATTCACTACGTGAACCACTGGTGTTTTGTGGAAAAGCACATTTACACTGTGTTCCAAATTATTATGCAAAAAGTGTTTAGGAGTGATAAGGGAAGAATTTGTTTGTTTTTCAGTTAAACTCATTGATGGTGATGTGTGTCAGGGCTCTTTATATCACTGTAAGCAATTGCAGACACCTGTGCTAATTAGTTTGGCAGGTGTGTCCAATGAAAGGCAAGACTACTTAAGAAGGCTGTCTCACATTATTAAGCAGCCTACATTTTCTGCCAAAATGGGAAAGAAAAAGGATGTGTCTGCTGCTGAGAAGCAACAAATTGTGGAGTGTTTAGGTCAAGGCATGACTACAATCAACATTGTGCGATGATCAGGATGAAGTGTCTTGGCAATCAAGAAGTATGTAGCTGATTCACAGTACACACGTGTGCGTGCTGATAAGGGCAAATTGAGGACTTTTTCCTACAGGTAATTACGTCAGGTTGAAAGAGCAGCGGCAAAAAAGCCTTGTCATAGCAGCAGACAAGTTTTTGAAGCTGCTGGTGCCTCCAACGTCCCCCGAACAACAAGATGCAGGGTCCTTCAGAGATTTGCAGCTGTGCATACGCCAACCTGTCGACCTCCTCTATCCACTTCACACAAGCAGAAATGGCTCCAGTGGGCCAAACATTACATGAAGACTGATTTCAAAACTGTTTTGTTCACGGATGAGTGCCGTGCAGCGCTCGATGGTCCAGAAGGATGGAGTGGAGGATGGCTGGTTGATGGACACCCCACGCAAACACGGCTACAGCGCCAACAAGGAGGAGGTGGAGTAATGTTTTGTGCTGGAATCATGGGGAGAGAGATTGTCAGCCCCTTTAGGATCCCTGAAGGCGCTAAAGATGAACTCCATAATGTATGTGGATTTTCTCAAACAGCACTTCCTGCCATGGTTCAAGAAGAAGAACCGTGTATTTCACAGCAAGATCATTTTTTTGCATGATAATGCACCATCTCATGCTGCACATAAAACATCTGCATCTCTGGCTGATATGGGCATAAAAGGGGACAAACTTATGGTGTGACCCCCATGCTCCCCTGACCTCTACCCCATTCAGAACCTTTGGAGCATCATTAAAAGGAGTGTCTATGATGGCGGGAGGCAGTTCACATCTAAGCAACAGCTCTGGGAGGATATTCTGTCCTCATGCAAAACAATTGAAGCAGAAACCATCCAAAACCTGAAAAATTCAATGGACGAGAGAGTTCAGATGCTCCTTTCGAACAAGGGGTCCTATGTGAAAATGTAACATCACCTAGAATAAAGTTTTGAGTTGAAAACTGTTTGATTTCAGTTTCTAACAACCTGCTAATGCTTATAATTTCAAAAATGACAATTTTTTTGGTCTTTATTAAAATGAAAAGGTTGATCGAAAAGTTTGGGGGATCTAAGAGTGTGGCAACCCAGTAGTCATGATTATTTCGAATTCTGACAATATGAGGGTCATGTTGCCGGTAGTGCAGCAAGAAGGCACTTATGTGTCTTGCGCATCTCGGAGCCCCAAAATTATTTTCCGGGCTAGATGCAGCTAAAAATTATTATTAATTTTAAATCTGGTGAAGCTTTAGTATAGATGGCCTAATAGGATCAGTGCTGCACACTGCTACAAAGCCCAAATTATTTTCCAGTCAAGATACAGATAAACATGATTAGTAATTTTAAATCTGGTGGAGCTTATTATAGATAGCCTAATAGAATCAGTGCTGCACACTGCTACAAAGCCCAAATTATTTTCCAGCCAAGATACAGATAAACATGATTAGTAATTTGAAAGCTTAAAACGGTTGGTAGGGTGATTTTAACCAATCATCAAGCTTTTTCTCTCCCCAGGATGACACAGGGGTAGAAAAGTCATTTCGGATCCATGATTTGTTCATCTTTATGAACGTGAGTCTGTCTACATTATCAGTGGAGAGCCGCGTGCGCTTATCTGTCAGCACACCACCAGCAGCGCTGAACACACGTTCAGACAGAGCGCTGGCTGCGGGGCATGACAAGATCTCCAAGGCGTAAGTGGCTAGCTCCGGCCATTTATCCAGATTGGAAGCCCAGAAAGAGCAAGGGTCCAGTGACACAGTCATGGCTTCAATGTTTACTTGGAGATACTCCTGTACCATCGTCTCTAGGCGTTGACTATGTGTCAGACTTCTTGTCTCCTGTGGCCTTGCAAAGGATGGGCTAAAAAAGTGGTGAAATTATTCCGCAAAATTGATGTTACCAGCAGATACTGTGGTTCTGTTACGGTTTGAGTGCTGAACACGTGACGGTCCCACGGTTGGCAAGTTGGAACTGTGAGATTCACTACGTGCACCACTGGTATTTTGTGGAAAAGCACATGTAAGATTCTGCAACAGTCTCTGCTGATACTCCTGCATGCGTGCATCCCTTTCTATGGCAGGAATAATTTCTGCAAATTTACTTTTGTACCGGGGATCTAACAGTGTGGCAACCCAGTAGTCAGGATTATTTCTAATTCTCACAATTCGAGGGTCATGTTGCAGGTAGTGCAGCAAGAAGGCACTCATGTGTGTTACGCATCCAGGAGCACCAAGTCCCTGTTGTGTTGGTGGCGAGGTAACAATCATGCTTCCTTCCTCTGTCCTCTCCCCCCAACCTCGCACAACAGAAATGTGATCAAGGTCTCCCTCATCTGATGAGTCTTCCATCAGTTCGTCCTCCACTTCTTCCTGGGCTCCTGCACCTTCCTCACTAGTTTGGCTGCTACCATGCACCCTGGTAAAACCATCTCCCCCACCCTCACATGCCTGCCGCCTTGGTGCTGCCGACCGTCTGGACCTTGCAGATGTTAGCTCTTCCGCATACAACTCCTCCTCCTCTACTTCCTCCACCTCCTCTTGTGCCACCACCTGACTCCGAATTCTGTTTAACATGTGCTCCAGCATGTAAATCACCGGAATAGTCATGCTGATAATGGCATCGTCAGCACTAAACATCTTCGTCGCCATTTCAAAACTGTGCAGAAGGGTGCATAGGTCCCTGATCTGAGACCACTCCTCCAGCGTGATTTGCCCCACCTCTGGATCTCGTTGGCCCAGGCTATACATCAGAATGTATTGCACCAGGGCTTGTCGGTGCTGCCACAGTCGCTGCAACATGTGCAGAGTTGAATTCCACCGGGTAGGCACATCGCATTTTAGCTGGTGAAGTGGCAGGCCCAACGACTTCTGTAGAGATGTAAGTCGCTGAGATGCGGGATGCGAACGGCGGAAGTGAGCACACAGCGACCGTGCCCTCTGCAGAAGGCCATCTAGTCCGGGATAGTGGGCTAAAAATTGCTGGACAACCAGGTTCAACACGTGAGCCATACAAGGCACGTGTGTGACATTGCCCCGGCGAAGGGCCGCACCCAGGTTTGCAGCATTGTCGCTCACGGCCTTCCCTGGTTTCAGGTCCAGTGGAGACAACCATTCATGAAATTGGTTCTCCAGAGCTGACCACAACTCCTCAGCTGTGTGACTCACATTTCCCAGACATTTCAATGTAAAAACCGCCTGATGACGTTGAGCCCTACTGCCAGCATAGTAAGGAGGTGTGCAGGATCCCTTCTGCGCAGTTAGAAAGCTTGTGGCATGACCAGACAGGCTTTGGGTGCAGGTGGAAGACCGAGAGGAGGTTGAGGAGGCAGAAGCAGTGGAGGAACTTTGAGATAAAGAGGATTGACGCACAACTCGTGGGGACGGCAAGACTTGGACAGCAGCCCCTTGTCCTGCTGTCACCATAGTTACCCAGTGCCCAGTCAGCGACATGTAACGCCCCTGTCCATGCCTACTCGTCCAAGTGTCTGTGGTGAAATGCACCCTGTCACACACAGAGTTTCTCAAAGAAGCAGTGATGTTGTGTGCGACATGCTGGTGGACACAGGCACTCCTTTCTTTGAGAAGTAGTGATGACTGGGCATCTGGTACTGGGGCACTGGACCGGACATAAGGTCTCGAAAATCCTCTGTGTCCACCAGGCGGAAAGGCAGCATTTCTGTAGCCAAGAGCTTGCAGATGGTGAAATTCAACCTCTTAGCTTTCTCATGGCTAGGAGGAAATGGTCTTTTACTTGTCCACATCTGAGGGACCGAGGGCTGGCTATTGTGCTTAGACGGGGTTGATAAGGGTTTCCCCGGCAAACTGCCGGTCTGTGAGGAAGATGCAGGCGGACATGTTAGGTTGCCTTGATCCAAAGGTGGTGCTATCGATGTCGGACAGCGCTCAACACCAGCTTGTGTTACCACCTCCAAAGAAAATGATGACCTGCCAATCACGCTGGCTGTTGCGGGTAAAGAGGTAGCAGGTCTGCGCCCCAAAACAGGTGTGACTGCTGTCCCCCCAGTCACAGAGGATGAAGAGGCAGCGGATGCACAAGATATGGCAGACGGTGGTTGGCCCGGCCGGCTAGGCCGCATTGTAGCACACTGAGCTTCCCACTGCAACTTATGCTTCATGTCCATGTGCCGGTTCATGCAAGAAGTACTCAAACTATGTATTTTTTGGCCTCTACTTAGCTTTTGCTGACAAATGTTACAGATAACACGAGTTGGGTCATCTTTATTGATCTGAAAAAATGCCCAGGCTATGCAAGGCTTAGCACCCATGCGACCTGAAGAGCCACCACGACTTGTTGTGAGAGGCAGAGTTGTGTTTGAGGATGCAGTTGTTGACGTGCTTCCAGTACTACGTCTCTGTCCAGGAAGGCGCAACCTGACCTCGTCGTCACTAGCATCTTCCTCCACCTCCTCTGCTGACCTCATCTCTTGGCTGACGGTGGGTTGACAGTAAGTGGGATCTCCAACCTCATCATCATCACCCTGTGCGTTATCACACCCGTCGTCCTCAGAGCCAACCTGTTCCTGCCCTGACAAAAAACTAAAGTTGTCGCTCCAATCAGGTATTTGAGTCTTATCATCGTCTTCCTCATTGTCTCCACGAACAGGAGTTACAGTTTGGGAATGAGGGTCTACATTATGGTCAGAACCTTCTGCGTCTGGTCCTGGATCCGACTCATAAAGATTCTGGGCATCAGTGCAGATCATTTCCTCGTCTGGATTCACAGAAGCGCTGGAGTCGACCTCTGATTCCCAGGCTATAGTATGAGTAAACAGCTCTGCAGACTCAACCATCTGTTCTACCTCATACTCAGACGGGCAGCTGGAGATTTGGGAGCTGTGAGGAAGCAAGTGCGATTGGGGTGACACCTTTGAGGACTGGAGTATTTGTGATGTTGAAGTTGATGTGGAGGAGAGCCCACTTAAAGGAGCACTTGATATCCGTTGAAGAACCTGCTGTTTTTGTGCCTCATCTGGAATTTGTAGCGATTGGCGTGGCCGTAAGAAAGGGATCTTATCACATTGTCCGCTAAAAGAAGTAGACATTTTAGTTTGGCTGGAAGATGGTCTTTCTTCTGCAGATGTTACTGTTGCTTTAACACCTACCCCACGGACACAACCTTTTTTCCCCTTCCCAACACGCCTATTCCCCTTTCCACCAGCAGCAGGCCTTTTTCCACTCATTTTGGTGGTTAACTAATTCACAACTCTGGAGTTGTTTGCACAAAAAAATCAATGGATGGGAACCGAGCAGAGCTGAGTGGCCAAACTGTGGTATTAGGCCAAAACTATTGGCTGGGTTAGATGCAGAAAAAAATTATATTCAATTTGCAACCTGATGGAGGTCAGTATAGATGGTCTAATAGAACAAGTCCCACACACAGCTACAAGCCCAAATATTTTTTCAGAGGTAGAGGCAGAAAATTTTTTTATTCAGTTTGCAACCTGATGGAGGTCAGTATAGATGGATTAATAGAACAAGTCCCACACACAGCTACAAGCCCAATATTTTTTCAGAGGTAGATGCAGAAAAAAAATATATTCAGTTTGCAACCTGATGGAGGTCAGTATAGATGGACTAATAGAGAAAGTCCCACACACTGCTAGAAGGCCAAATATTTTTTCAGAGCTAGATGCAGACAAAAAATTATTTTGAATTTGCAACCTGATGGAGGTCAGTATAGGTGGACTAATAGAACAATACCCACACACTGCTAGAAGGCCAAATATTTTTTCAGAGCTAGATGCAGAAAAAAATTATATTCAGTTTGCAACCTGATGGAGGTCTGTATAGATGGATTAATAGAACAAGTCCCACACACAGCTAGAAGCCCAAATATTTTTTCAGAGGTAGATGCAGATAAAAATTATTTTTAATTTGCAATCTGATGGAGGTCAGTATAGATGGACTAATAGAGAAAGTCCCACACACTGCTAGAAGGTCAAATATTTTTTCAGAGCTAGATGCAGATAAAAATTATATTCAATTTGCAACCTGATGGAGGTCAGTATAGATCGACTAATAGAACAAGTCCGACACACTGCTATAAGCCCAAATATTTTTTCAGAGGTAGATGCAGATAAAAATTATTTTTAATTTGCAACCTGATGGAGGTCAGTATAGATGGACTAATAGAGAAAGTCCCACACACTGCTAGAAGGCCAAATATTTTTTCAGAGCTAGATGCAGATAAAAATTATATTCAATTTGCAACCTGATGGAGGTCAGTATAGATGGACTAATAGAACAAGTCCCACATACAGCTAGAAGCCCAAATATTTTTTCAGAGGTACTGTAGATGCAGATAAAAATTATTTTTAATTTGCAACCTGATGGAGGTCAGTATAGATGGACTAATAGAGAAAGTCCCACACACTGCTAGAAGGCCAAATATTTTTTCAGAGCTTGATGCAGAAAAAAATTATATTCAGTTTGCCACCTGATGGAGGTCAGTATAGATGGACTAATAGAGAAAGTCCCACACACTGCTAGAAGGCCACATATTTTTTCAGAGGTAGATGCAGAAAAAAATATATTCAGTTTGCAACCTGATGGAGGTCTGTATAGATGGATTAATAGAACAAGTCCCACACACTGCTAGAAGCCCAATATTTTTCAGAGGTAGATGCAGAAAAAAATATATTCAGTTTGCAACCTGATGGAGGTCAGTATAGATGGACTAATACAACAAGTCCCACACACAGCTAGAAGCCCAATATTTTTTCAGAGGTAGATGCAGATAAAAATTATTTTTAATTTGCAATCTGATGGAGGTCAGTATAGATGGACTAATAGAGAAAGTCCCACACACTGCTAGAAGGCCAAATATTTTTTCAGAGCTAGATGCAGAAAAAAATTATTTTTAATTTGCAACCTGATGGAGGTCAGTATAGATGGACTAATAGAGAAAGTCCCACACACTGCTAGAAGGCCAAATATTTTTTCAGAGCTAGATGAAGATAAAAATTATATTCAATTTGCAACCTGATGGAGGTCAGTATAGATCGACTAATAGAACAAGTCCCACACACTGCTATAAGCCCAAATATTTTTTCAGAGGTAGATGCAGATAAAAATTATTTTTAATTTGCAACCTGATGGAGGTCAGTATAGATGGACTAATAGAGAAAGTCCCACACACTGCTAGAAGGCCAAATATTTTTTCAGAGCTAGATGCAGATAAAAATTATATTCAATTTGCAACCTGATGGAGGTCAGTATAGATGGACTAATAGAGAAAGTCCCACACACTGCTAGAAGGCTAAATATTTTTTCAGAGCTAGATGCAGATAAAAATTATATTCAATTTGCAACCTGATGGAGGTCAGTATAGATGGACTAATAGAACAAGTCCCACATACAGCTAGAAGCCCAAATATTTTTTCAGAGGTACTGTAGATGCAGATAAAAATTATTTTTAATTTGCAACCCGATGGAGGTCAGTATAGATGGACTAATAGAGAAAGTCCCACACACTGCTAGAAGGCCAAATATTTTTTCAGAGCTTGATGTAGAAAAAAATTATATTCAGTTTGCCACCTGATGGAGGTCAGTATAGATGGACTAATAGAGAAAGTCCCACACACTGCTAGAAGGCCACATATTTTTTCAGAGGTAGATGCAGAAAAAAATATATTCAGTTTGCAACCTGATGGAGGTCTGTATAGATGGATTAATAGAACAAGTCCCACACACTGCTAGAAGCCCAATATTTTTTCAGAGGTAGATGCAGAAAAAAATATATTCAGTTTGCAACCTGATGGAGGTCAGTATAGATGGACTAATACAACAAGTCCCACACACAGCTAGAACCCAATATTTTTTCAGAGGTAGATGCAGAAAAAAATATATTCAGTTTGCAACCTGATGGAGGTCTGTATAGATGGATTAATAGAACAAGTCCCACACACAGCTAGAAGCCCAATATTTTTTCAGAGGTAGATGCAGAAAAAAATATATTCAGTTTGCAATCTGATGGAGGTCAGTATAGATGTACTAATACATCAAGTCCCACACACAGCTAGAAGCACAATATTTTTTCAGTGGTAGATGCAGAAAAAAATATATTCAGTTTGCAACCTGATGGAGGTCTGTATAGATGGATTAATAGAACAAGTCCCACACACAGCTAGAAGCCCAATATTTTTTCAGAGGTAGATGCAGAAAAAAATATATTCAGTTTGCAACCTGATGGAGGTCAGTATAGATGGACTAATACAACAAGTCCCACACACAGCTGGAAGCCCAATATTTTTTCAGAGCTAGATGCAGAAAAAAATTATATTCAATTTGCAACCTGATGGAGGTCAGTATAGATGGACTAATAGAATGATGCTATGCCCAAAAGATTTTACTTCACTAGGTGCAGTAAAAAAATTGGTATTCTATACACAGGTGGTATATCTTGCAACAAAGATAGGCTAATCCACTGACTAACACACTCTGCAATAGGCCAAAAAGGATTAGCTTTGCTAGATTCAGCCAAATGCTGTGAAAAAAACTTGCACAGCACTGGCACAGACTTGCCTGGCAAAAACTGATAGGAACTGATGTAACCTAGTCCTGAAAAGGACTCCAATTACAATTAGTCTTTACTCCCACAATCTATCTATTTAAGAGCACAGACCTGCCTGATAAAAGTCGTAGGAAATGCTGTAACCTAGTCCTTAAAAGGACTGCAATCACAACTATTCCCTACTCCCAAGCTATCTGTAGATTTGTGCGAAAATTGGCTTGAAATTAACAAGGTATAGCGCACACAGCAACAGCGGTGCCGTCTAACACGCAGCTACAGCAGTGAGAAAATGGTGGTGACGGGGAAAATGGCTTGGTCTTATAGGGCAAGGACATGTGACATACACTGCCAATGACACATGCCCTTGCTTGTGTGAAAAAAAGCACTTCGCTCCGTGTGTGCGCTGCTGATAGGCTGACAGATTGCACCTCCCCACTGTAAATGCGGGAAAGAGAAAAAAAAAATGGAGATCTTCATTGTTCCTGCAGAGATCCATCCCCTGCCCCTCCCCCCACCCCGCTGTACACTCAAACTGCGTATTAACATTAATTTTCATCATTACTGAGAAAAAATCCAGTTATGATTTTGGTGCACGAACAGTTATCGAACATAACCTCGAACAGCCGAATTTTTCTCAAATTGTTCGTGTTCGCCGAACGGCTCGAACACCGCCCAAAACAGCTCGAATTTGAGATTGGCGAACAGTTCGAGTAGAACAACGCTCATCTCTAGAGGAGAGCATGGTCAGTCATCCTCTTGGTGAGGACACGAAAGTCTTGCCTGTTAGTAGTCTGGCACGCATGGCCGAGTTTATGTTTCGCTGCCTTTCCTATGACCTTCGTGCTCTCAAAATTTTGGGTGACAGTCATTACTGGTTGGTGACACTTCTAGACCACACTAGAAGGAGAACTTTATATCTCTTATTCCTAAGGCGGACAGCTCTGCAAAAATAGGGCTGTACCAGAAGGCCCTTGTTGCGGAACTATTAAAAAAAAATCCCATCTGAAAACGCTGGCGTCAGAGGGCACACTTCATTGGACAACCAAGGAGTACAGGCGAGAGAGACACAACTTCAATCCAGCAGAGACAGGGGAACACTGTCAAAGAGTGGGAGAGTTTTCTCAGACCCTCCCATCGGGCAGGCCGTGGGACGCGGGGTAATCTCACAAGGAGTGCAAAGTTTGGGAACATGCTGAGGGAGTACCTTGCCGACCATACCAACATCCCCCGTGATTCCACTGTGCCTTATAATTATTGGGTTTCCAAGCTGGATACATGGAATGAACTGGCTCTCTATGCCTTGGAGGTCCTGGCCTGCGCTGCCGCCAGCGTTTTATCAGAGCGGGTTTTTAATGCCGCTGGTGGAATTATAACTGATAAGTGCATCCACCTGTCAACTGAAAATGCTGACAGGCTGACTCTTATAAAAATGAACAAGGGCTGGATTGGGCCAGACTTCTCAACACCACCGAATGATAGCAGAGTAACATAAACTCAAATCCAGTGTCTTTTCTTGGGAGGTGTATTCCCATGCAACTATTCACACCCACACATGGGTATACGTTTACTGATTTTGTCTATTTTCTTTAGTCCTCCTCCTTCTCCTCATCCTCCACCACCATACCTCCAGGGTGACCGTGGTCCGTGATTCAAAACCCTCCTAATTTTTTTAAAGGGTGTTTGTGATTAGAGATGAGCGTTGTTCGACTCGAACTGTTCGCCAATCTCAAATTCGAGCTGTTTTGGGCGGTGCTCGAGCCGTTCGGCGAACACGAACGATTTGAGAAAAATTCGGCTGTTCGAGGTTATGTTCGATAACTGTTCGTGCACCAAAATCATAACTGGATTTTTTCTCAGTAATGATGAATATTAATGTTAATACGCAGTTTGAGTGTACAGCGGGGCGGGGGGAGGGGCAGGGGATGGATCTCTGCAGGAATAATGAAGATCTCCATTTTTTTTTCTCTTTCCCGCATTTACAGTGGGAAGGTGCAATCTGTCAGCCTATCAGCAGCGCACACACGGAGGGGAGTGCTTTTTTTCACACAAGCAAGGGCATGTGTCATTGGCAGTGTATGTCACATGTCCTTGCCCTATAAGACCAAGCCATTTTCCCCGTCGCCACCATTTTCTCACTGCTGCAGCTGCGTGTTAGACGGCACCGCTGTTGCTGTGTGCGCTATACCTTGTTAATTTCAAGAAAATTTTCGCACAAATCTACAGATAGCTTGGGAGTAGGGAATAGTTGTGATTGCAGTCCTTTTAAGGACTAGGTTACAGCATTTCCTACGACTTTTATCAGGCAGGTCTGTGCTCTTAAATAGATAGGTTGTGGGAGTAAAGACTAATTGTAATTGCAGTCCTTTTCAGGACTAGGTTACATCAGTTCCTATCAGTTTTTGCCAGGCAGGTCTGTGCCAGTGCTGTGCAAGTTTTTTTCACAGCATTTGGCTGAATCTAGCAAAGCTAATCTTTTTGGCCTATTGCAGAGTGTGTTAGTCAGTGGAGTAGCCTATCTGTGTTGCAAGATATACCACCTGTGTATAGAATACCAAATTTTTACTGCACCTAGTGAAGTAAAATCTTTTGGGCATAGCATCATTCTATTAGTCCATCTATACTGACCTCCATCAGGTTGCCAATTGAATATAATTTTTTTCTGCATCTAGTTCTGAAAAAATATTTGGGCTTCTAGCAGTGTGTGGGACTTTTTCTATTAGTCCATCTATACTGACCTCCATCAGGTTGAAAACTGAATATAATTTTTTTCTGCATCTAGCTCTGAAAAAATATTTGGCCTTCTAGCAGTGTGTGGGACTTGTTCTATTAGTCCATCTATACTGACCTCCATCATGTTGCAAATTCAAAATAATTTTTTGTCTGCATCTACCTCTGAAAAAATATTTGGCCTTCTAGCAGTGTGTGGGACTTTCTCTATTAGTCCATCTATACTGACCTCCATCAGGTTGCAAATTAAAAATAATTTTTATCTGCATCTACCTCTGAAAAAATATTTGTGCTTCTAGCTGTGTGTGGGACTTGTTCTATTAGTCCATCTATACTGACCTCCATCAGGTTGCAAACTGAATATAATTTTTTTCTGCATCTAGCTCTGAAAAAATATTTGGCCTTCTAGCAGTGTGTGGGACTTTCTCTATTAGTCCATCTATACTGCCCTCCATCACGTGGCAAATTAAAAATAATTTTTATCTGCATCTACCTCTGAAAAAATATTTGGGCTTCTAGCTTTGTTTGGGACTTGTTCTATTAGTCCATCTATACTGACCTCCATCAGGTTGCAAACTGAATACAATTTTTTTCTGCATCTACCTCAGAAAAAATATTTGGGCTTCTAGCTGTGTGTGGGACTTGTTCTATTAGTCCATCTATACTGACCTCCATCAGGTTGCAAATTGAATATAATTTTTTTCTGCATCTAACCCAGCCAATAGTTTTGGCCTAATACCACAGTTTGGCCACTCAGCTCTGCTCGGTTCCCATCCATTGTTTTTTTGTGCAAACAACTCCAGAGTTGTAAATTAGTTAACCACCAAAATGAGTGGAAAAAGGCCTGCTGCTGGTGGAAAGGGGAATAGGCGTGTTGGGAAGGGGAAAAAATGTTGTGTCCGTGGGGTAGGTGTTAAAGCAACAGTAACATCTGCAGAAGAAAGACCATCTTCCAGCCAAACTAAAATGTCTACTTCTTTTAGCGGACAATGGGATAAGATCCCTTTCTTACGGCCACGCCAATCGCTACAAATTCCAGATGAGGCATAAAAACAGCAGGTGCTTCAACGGATATCAAGTGTTCCTTTAAGTGGGCTCTCCTCCACATCAACTTTAACATCACAAATACTCCAGTCCTCAAAGGTGTCACCCCAATCGCACTTGCTTCCTCACAGCTCCCAAATCTCCAGCTGCCCGTCTGAGTATGAGGTAGAACAGATGGTTGAGTCTGCAGAGCTGTTTACTCATACTATAGCCTGGGAATCAGAGGTCGACTCCAGCGTTTCTGTGAATCCAGACGAGGAAATGATCTGCACTGATGCCCAGAATCTTTATGAGTCAGATCCAGGACCAGACGCAGAAGGTTCTGACCATAATGTAGACCCTCATTCCCAAACTGTAACTACTGTGTAACATACCTGGCGGCGTCCTTGCATAGTGGTCCATTTCCCACTGTGCAGGAGCGCGCACTTGATCTCCTGTCCGGAATGTCTCTCTGGCTTCCCTCCATGCTGTCTGTTTGTGTCTGTCTCTGCTGCTTAAGGGCGGCGCCCGATCACTTCCTGCTTTTTGTACCTGCTGTGGGTCACACCCCTTGTGCGTCCTCAGCCTATTGCTGTCTGACACTTGGTATATAGCTCAGCAGCTCCCTTCTTTCCCTGCCTGAGCATAGTGTTTTCCTTCAGTGTGTGCTTGCACTCTGAAGGTGCCAGGTACCGTCTTTGTTTCCTTGTCTGCCTTTCCTGGAGGCTGTATTTCCAGGCCTGTCTGAACTTAGTCCTGTATGTCTCCTGCTTTGCGGTATTAGTTCCCGTGTCTGAACTAGTCCTGTATGTCTCCTGCTTTTCGGTATTAGTTCCCGTGTCTGAACTGTGTCCTGTATGTCTCCTGCTTTTTGTATCAGTTCCCGTGTCTGAACTGAGTCCTGTATGTCTCCTGCTTTTTGTATCAGTTCCCGTGTCTGAACTGAGTCCTGTATGTCTCCTGCTTTGCGGTATCAGCTCCCGTGTCTGAACTGTGTCCTGTATGTCTCCTGCTTTGCGGTATTAGTTCCCGTGTCTGAACTAAGTCCTGTATGTCACCTGCTTTGCGGTATTAGTTCCCGTGTCTGAACTGAGTCCTTTCTGTGTTCTCTTGTCTGTCCTGTCTGAACACGCTCCTTGCCTGTTCGTTCCGCCTTCTAGTGGCCGATTTCCTAGACCCGCTCCTGTTTCTGGTCTGTCCTGTCTGAACACGCTCCTTGCCTGTTCGTTCCGCCTCTCTGGGGGCCGTATTCCCAGACCCGCTCCTGTATCCCGCTGCAGTGTCGGTCTCCTCCGTACACTCAGTTCCAGTCTGAACACTCTCCTGTCCTTTACCTGTTTTGCCTCTATGTCCGTTCCCTTCCTTTTTCTGCAGAGTCTGAACTCGTACCTAACTCCTGCTTGTTTTCTCTGCAAGTACTGTGTGAGTATCTGGCTCTGTCTTTCCCTTCCTGTCTGTTCCGTGTGAACAGAGCCCTGTCCTCCCTGCTCAGCCTTGTCTGCACTCTAGCAGTGCTTGCCTGTAACCCTCTGCCTGTATTGTTCCTGAGTCCCGGTGTGTACTGGGTCCTATCCCGCCTGTGTTCCTAACTGCTAGTGCCTCCCTGTCTGCACTCTAGCTGTGCTTGCCTTTACCCCCCTGCCTGCATACCCGCCTGCCTGCATACCAGTCGTGCCTGCCTATACCCACCAGTCTGTGTGCCAGCCTACCAGCCTGTTCCTGTATTCCCCTGTGTGGGTCAACAGCCGTGTCCGGGGTCTGTCCTGGAGTAGCACCTGGTCCCTCTGCTCGGTTCCTCCTTGGTGCACTGGCGTCGTATGCCGTCGTGCGACCCTGGTCGGATCGGGTGAATACTTAGTCACGCCCCTCCAGGCATTCACTCTCCGGCACGGTCCAGTGGAATCACTACCAATCACACGCACACGCCGCTTAGCCCGGGCGTGTGCATAACAGCATGCTCAGGCCATGGTTCCCGTTGAGCCCCACGGCCTTCGCCCTCTGAGAAGTTTTCCAGCGAATATATGCATTAAAATAAATAAATAAATTTTTTTTCTCTTAGCTGAGTTCCAGGCGAAATTACGCACCGTCCAGATGGATCTATCAGCTCTCGTTCCTGCGGATCCGCCACGTTACTATGGGGATCCAAGACAGTGTCGTGCATTTGTGGAGCAATGCATGCTACACTTTAAGGCCTACCCTCTCTACTTTCCTTCCGATTGGGCTAAAGTGGCCTTTATGATGTCTTACCTGGCGGGTGATGCCTTGGAATGGATCAACCCCCTATATGAAACACAGGATCCGATCCTCCGGGACCTAATGGCCTTCCTGGTGGCCTTTCTAATGGTCTTCGATGATCCTAACCCGGAGGCTCCTGCTGAAGCTTCACCTCCCAATATCCCGGAGCAGCCCCGATGGGTAATGTGTGTGGGTAGCGCAATAGTCCTCCAGCCCAATGAGACTACTGCCCACCCAGAATCCTCACAGGGTGACTACGCTTTCCGGAATACTTCTCTCAACCTCAAGAGGCAGTCCAGACGTGCTAGACGTAGAGGCAAGCCGTCACGCCAGGGTCTGTCCTCCCTGAGACCTCCTGACCCCAACCTTGAAGTCCCTACTGAAGCTTCATCTCCCTGTATCCCGGAGAAACCCCAATGGGTAATGTGCGTGGGTAGTGCACCAGTTCTCCTGCCCGAAGAGACTTCTGCCCATCCAGACTCCACACAGGAGAACTTCCTGCATCCGGCATCAGATGCTTCTCTCTCTTTAACTGGTGTGCATGTCCAAGGATGCTCCAAAGCTGTGGTTACCTCTGAGTCTGTGCACCTCTACTACCTGGCGGAGGATCCCCTGTTGCCTCCTGAATCCTCCGGGATACCACTCGATGACAAATGGAGAGAGACTTCTCTACACCCGGTACTCAATACTTTGTCCGCTTCGTCCTGTGAGCCTGACAATGGGTACCCCAAAGTGGTAGTTACCTCCGAGTCTCTACACCCCTCCGACCAGGCGGAGGATCTCCAGTTGTCTCCTGAACCCTTCGGGGTGCTACCTGGTAACGAAAGGACAGAGACTCTCCTATACTCTGTACCTGATACCTCGCTCGCTTCGTCCAGTGAGTCCAACCTAGTGTACTCCGAAGCAGAAGTTACTCCCGAGTCTCTACACCCCTCCGACCAGGCGGAGGACCTCCAGTTGTGTTCAGAACCCTTCGGGGTGCCACCTGGTGGTGAATGGACAGAGACTTTCCTATACTCGGTACCCGATACCTCGCCTGCTTCCTCCAGTGAGTCCAACCTAGTGTACTCCGAAGCAGAGGTTACTCCCGAGTCTCTACACCCCTCCGACCAGGCGGAGGACCTCCAGTTGTGTTCAGAACCCTTCGGGGTGCCACCTGGTGGTGAATGGACAGAGACTTTCCTATACTCGGTACCCGATACCTCGCCTGCTTCCTCCAGTGAGTCCAACCTAGTGTACTCCGAAGCAGAGGTTACTCCCGAGTCTCTACACCCCTCCGACCATGCGGAGGACCTCCAGTTGTGTTCAGAACCCTTCGGGGTGCCACCTGGTGGTGAATGGACAGAGACTTTCCTATACTCGGTACCCGATACCTCGCCTGCTTCCTCCAGTGAGTCCGACCTAGTGTACTCTGAAGCAGTTGTTTTCTCTGAGCCTCTGCACTCTTCTGACCCGGCGGAGGACCTCCAGTTGTTTCCTGAATCCTCCGGGGTACCACCAGATAACAAAGAGACAGTGACTTTTCCTCATTATGTACCTGATAACCCGTCTATTTTTTCCTGTGAGCTTGACAAGATGTACCTCGAAGCAGAGATTACCCTCAAGTCTCTGTCCCCCTCCAACCCAGTGAACGACTGGTCCTCGAATTCCCTGCGGAAGATTCTGGCAGGTCTGAAGAAGAGGGGGCGTAAGGGGGGAGGTACTGTAACATACCTGGCGGCGTCCTTGCATAGTGGTCCATTTCCCACTGTGCAGGAGCGCGCACTTGATCTCCTGTCCGGAATGTCTCTCTGGCTTCCCTCCATGCTGTCTGTTTGTGTCTGTCTCTGCTGCTTAAGGGCGGCGCCCGATCACTTCCTGCTTTTTGTACCTGCTGTGGGTCACACCCCTTGTGCGTCCTCAGCCTATTGCTGTCTGACACTTGGTATATAGCTCAGCAGCTCCCTTCTTTCCCTGCCTGAGCATAGTGTTTTCCTTCAGTGTGTGCTTGCACTCTGAAGGTGCCAGGTCCCGTCTTTGTTTCCTTGTCTGCCTTTCCTGGAGGCTGTATTTCCAGGCCTGTCTGAACTTAGTCCTGTATGTCTCCTGCTTTGCGGTATTAGTTCCCGTGTCTGAACTAGTCCTGTATGTCTCCTGCTTTTCGGTATTAGTTCCCGTGTCTGAACTGTGTCCTGTATGTCTCCTGCTTTTTGTATCAGTTCCCGTGTCTGAACTGAGTCCTGTATGTCTCCTGCTTTTTGTATCAGTTCCCGTGTCTGAACTGAGTCCTGTATGTCTCCTGCTTTGCGGTATCAGCTCCCGTGTCTGAACTGTGTCCTGTATGTCTCCTGCTTTGCGGTATTAGTTCCCGTGTCTGAACTAAGTCCTGTATGTCTCCTGCTTTGCGGTATTAGTTCCCGTGTCTGAACTGAGTCCTTTCTGTGTTCTCTTGTCTGTCCTGTCTGAACACGCTCCTTGCCTGTTCGTTCCGCCTTCTAGTGGCCGATTTCCTAGACCCGCTCCTGTTTCTGGTCTGTCCTGTCTGAACACGCTCCTTGCCTGTTCGTTCCGCCTCTCTGGGGGCCGTATTCCCAGACCCGCTCCTGTATCCCGCTGCAGTGTCGGTCTCCTCCGTACACTCAGTTCCAGTCTGAACACTCTCCTGTCCTTTACCTCTTTTGCCTCTATGTCCGTTCCCTTCCTTTTTCTGCAGAGTCTGAACTCGTACCTAACTCCTGCTTGTTTTCTCTGCAAGTACTGTGTGAGTATCTGGCTCTGTCTTTCCCTTCCTGTCTGTTCCGTGTGAACAGAGCCCTGTCCTCCCTGCTCAGCCTTGTCTGCACTCTAGCAGTGCTTGCCTGTAACCCTCTGCCTGTATTGTTCCTGAGTCCCGGTGTGTACTGGGTCCTATCCCGCCTGTGTTCCTACCTGCTAGTGCCTCCCTGTCTGCACTCTAGCTGTGCTTGCCTTTACCCCCCTGCCTGCATACCCGCCTGCCTGCATACCAGTCGTGCCTGCCTATACCCACCAGTCTGTGTGCCAGCCTACCAGCCTGTTCCTGTATTCCCCTGTGTGGGTCAACAGCCGTGTCCGGGGTCTGTCCTGGAGTAGCACCTGGTCCCTCTGCTCGGTTCCTCCTTGGTGCACTGGCGTCGTATGCCGTGGTGCGACCCTGGTCGGATCGGGTGAATACTTAGTCACGCCCCTCCAGGCATTCACTCTCCGGCACGGTCCAGTGGAATCACTACCAATCACACGCACACGCCGCTTAGCCCGGGCGTGTGCATAACATACTGTTGGTGGAGACAATGAGGAAGACGATGATGAGACTCAAATATCTAATTGGAGCGACAACTTAAGTTTTTTGTCAGGGCAGGAACAGGTTGGCTCTGAGGACGACGGGTGTGATAACGCACAGGGTGATGATGATGAGGTTGGAGATCCCACTTACTGTCAACCCACAGTCAGCCAAGAGAAGAGGTCAGCAGAGGAGGTGGAGGAGGATGCTAGTGACGACGAGGTCAGGTTGCGCCTTCCTGGACAGAGACGTAGTACTGGAAGCACGTCAACAACTGCATCCTCAAACACAACTCTGCCTCTCACCACAAGTCGTGGTGGCTCTTCAGGTCGCATGGGTGCTAAGCCTTGCATAGCCTGGGCATTTTTTCAGATCGATAAAGATGACCCAACTCGTGTTATCTGTAACATTTGTAAGCAAAAGCTAAGTAGAGGCCAAAAAATACATAGTTTGAGTACTTCATGCATGAACCGGCACATGGACATGAAGCATAAGTTGCAGTGGGAAGCTCAGTGTGCTACAATGCAGCCTAGCCGGCCGGGCCAACCACCGTCTGCCATATCTTGTGCATCCGCGGCCTCTTCATCCTCTGTGACTGGGGGGACAGCAGTCACACCTGTTTTGGGGCGCAGACCTGCCACCTCTTTAACCGCAACAGCCAGCGTGATTGGCAGGTCATCATTTTCTTTGGAGGTGGTAACACCAGCTGGTGTTGAGCGCTGTCCGACATCGATAGCACCACCTTTGGATCAAGGCAACCTAACATGTCCGCCTGCATCTTCCTCACAGACCGGCAGTTTGCCGGGGACACCCTTATCAACCCCATCTAAGCACAATAGCCAGCCCTCGGTCCCTCAGATGTGGACAAGTAAAAGACCATTTCCTCCTAGCCATGAGAAAGCTAAGAGGTTGAATTTCACCATCTGCAAGCTCTTGGCTACAGAAATGCTGTCTTTCCACCTGGTGGACACAGAGGATTTTCGAGACCTTATGTCCGTCGCAGTACCCCAGTACCAGATGCCCAGTCGGCACTACTTCTCAAAGAAAGGTGTGCCTGCGCTCCACCAGCATGTCGCACACAACATCACCGCTTCTTTGAGAAACTCTGTGTGTGACAGGGTGCATTTCACCACAGACACTTGGACGAGTAGGCATGGACAGGGGCGTTACATGTCGCTGACTGGGCACTGGGTAACTATGGTGACAGCAGGACAAGGGGCTGCTGTCCAAGTCTTGCCGTCCCCACGAGTTGTGCGTCAATCCTCTTTATCTCAAAGTTCCTCCACTGCTTCTGCCTCCTCAACCTCCTCTCGGTCCTCCACCTGCACCCAAAGCCTGTCTGGTCATGCCACAAGCTTTCTAACTGTGCAGAAGGGATCCTGCACACCTCCTTACTATGCTGGCAGTAGGGCTCAACGTCATCAGGTGGTTTTTACTTTGAAATGTCTGGGAAATGTGAGTCACACAGCTGAGGAGTTGTGGTCAGCTCTGGAGAACCAATTTCATGAATGGTTGTCTCCACTGGACCTGAAACCAGGGAAGGCCGTGTGCGACAATGCTGCAAACCTGGGTGCGGCCCTTCGCCGGGGCAATGTCACACACGTGCCTTGTATGGCTCACGTGTTGAACCTGGTTGTCCAGCAATTTTTAGCCCACTATCCCGGACTAGATGGCCTTCTGCAGAGGGCACGGTCGCTGTGTGCTCACTTCCGCTGTTCGCATCCCGCAGCTCAGCGACTTACATCTCTACAGAAGTCATTGGGCCTGCCACTTCACCGGCTAAAATGCGATGTGCCTACCCGGTGGAATTCAACTCTGCACATGTTGCAGCGACTGTGGCAGCACCGACAAGCCTTGGTGCAATACGTTCTGACGTATAGCCTGGGCCAACGAGATCCAGAGGTGGGGCAAATCACGCTGGAGGAGTGGTCTCAGATCAGGGACCTATGCACCCTTCTGCACAGTTTTGAAATGGCGACGAAGATGTTTAGTGCTGACGATGCCATTATCAACATGACTATTCCGGTGATTTACATGCTGGAGCACATGTTAAACAGAATTCGGAGTCAGGTGGTGGCACAAGAGGAGGTGGAGGAAGTAGAGGAGGAGGAGTTGTATGCGGAAGAGCTAACATCTGCAAGGTCCAGACGGTTGGCAGCACCAAGGCAGCAGGCATGTGAGGGTGGGGGAAATGGTTTTACCAGGGCGCATGGTAGCAGCCAAACTAGTGAGGAAGGTGCAGGAGCCCAGGAAGAAGTGGAGGACGAACTGATGGAAGACTCATCAGATGAGGGAGACCTTGATCACATTTCTGTTGTGCGAGGTTGGGGGGAGAGGACAGAGGAAGGAAGCATGATTGTTACCTCGCCACCAACACAACAGGGACTTGGTGCTCCTGGATGCGCAACACACATGAGTGCCTTCTTGCTGCACTACCTGCAACATGACCCTCGAATTGTGAGAATTAGAAATAATCCTGACTACTGGGTTGCCACACTGTTAGATCCCCGGTACAAAAGTAAATTTGCAGAAATTATTCCTGCCATAGAAAGGGATGCACGCATGCAGGAGTATCAGCAGAGACTGTTGCAGAATCTTACATGTGCTTTGCCACAAAATACCAGTGGTGCACGTATTGAATCTCACAGTTCCAACTTGCCAACCGTGGGACCGTCAAGTGTTCAGCACTCAAACCGTAACAGAACCACAGTATCTGCTGGTAACATCAATTTTGCGGAATCATTTCACCACTTTTTTAGCCCATCCTTTGCAAGGCCACAGGAGACAAGAAGTCTGACACATAGTCAACGCCTAGAGACGATGGTACAGGAGTATCTCCAAGTAAACATTGAAGCCACGACTGTGTCACTGGACCCTTGCTCTTTTTGGGCTTCCAATCTGGATAAATGGCTGGAGCTAGTCACTTACGCCTTGGAGATCTTGTCATGCCCCGCAGCCAGCGTTCTGTCTGAACGTGTGTTCAGCGCTGCTGGTGGTGTGCTGACAGATAAGCGCACGCGGCTCTCCACTGATAATGTAGACAGACTCACGTTCATAAAGATGAACAAATCATGGATCTGAAATGACTTTTCTACCCCTGTGTCATCCTGGGGAGAGTAAAAGTTGATGATTGGTTAAAATCACCTCACCAACCGTTTTAAGCTTTCAAATTACTAATCATGTTTATCTGTATCTTGGCTGGAAAATAATTTGAGCTTTGTAGCAGTGTGCAGCACTGATTCCATTAGGCCATCTATAATAAGCTCCACCAGATTTAAAATTACTAATCATGTTTATCTGTACCTTGGCTGGAAAATAATTTGGGCTTTGTAGCAGTGTGCAGCACTGATTCTATTAGGCCATCTATAATAAGCTCCACCAGATTTAAAATTAATAATAATTTTTAGCTGCATCTAGCCCAGAAAATAATTTTGGGGCTCCGAGATGCGCAAGACACATAAGTGCCTTCTTGCTGCACTACCTGCAACATGACCCTCATATTGTCAGAATTCGAAGTAATCCCGACTATTGGGTTGCCACACTCTTAGATCCCCCAAACTTTTCGATCAACCTTTTCATTTTAATAAAGACCAAAAAAATGGTGATTTTTGAAATTATAAGCATTAGCAGGTTATTAGAAACTGAAATCAAACAGTTTTCAACTCAAAACTTTATTCTAGGTGATGTTACATTTTCACATAGGACCCCTTGTTCGAAAGGAGCTTCTGAACTCTCTCGTCCATTGAATTTGTCAGGTTTTGGATGGTTTCTGCTTCAATTGTTTTGCATGAGGACAGAATACCCTCCCAGAGCTGTTGCTTAGATGTGAACTGCCTCCCGCCATCATAGACTTTCCTTTTGATGATGCTCCAGAGGTTCTGAATGGGGTAGAGTTCAGGGGAGCATGGGGGTCACACCATAAGTTTGTCCCCTTTTATGCCCATATCAGCCAGAGATGCAGATGTTTTATGTGCAGCATGAGATGGTGCATTATCATGCTTAAAAATGATCTTGCTGTGGAATACACGGTTCTTCTTCTTGAACCATGGCAGGAAGAGCTGTTTGAGAAACTCCACATACATTATGGAGTTCATCTTTACCCCTTCAGGGATCCTAAAGGGGCCGACAATCCCTCTCCCCATGATTCCAGCCCAAAACATTACTCCACCTCCTCCTTGATGGCGCTGTAGCCGTGTTTGCGTGGGTTGTCCATCAACCAGCCATCCTCCACTCCATCCATCTGGACCATCGAGCGTTGCACGGCACTCATCCGTGATCAAAACAGTTTTGATATCAGTCTTCATGTAATGTTTGGCCGACTGGAGCCGTTTCTGCTTGTGCGAAGTGGATAAAGGAGGTCGACAGGATGGTGTATGCACAGCTGCAAACCTCTGAAGGACCCTGCATCTTGTTGTTCGAGGGACGTTGGAGGCACCAGCAGCTTCAAAACTTGTCTGCTGCTATGACAAGGCTTTTTTGCCGCTGCTCTTTTAACCTGACGTAATTGCCTGTAGTAAACAATGGTGCAGCGGTCTCAGGGAGCGCCAAAGGAATACTGGACAATTTAGTAGATGTCAACCGACTTTTATTCTTCCTCCAATACCACTGCCACAACGCGTTTCAACGGTCTAAGCCGTCTTCATCAGGTGGGGTAATTGCCTTTAGGAAAGAGTCCTCAATTTGCCCTTATCAGCACGCACACGTGTGTACTGTGAATCAGCTACATACTTCTTGATTGCCAAGACACTTCATCCTGATCATCGCACAATGTTGATTGTAGTCTTGCCTTGACCTAAACACGCCACAATTTGTTGCTTCTCAGAAGCTGACACATCCTTTTTCTTTCCCATTTTGGCAGAAAATGTAGGCTGCTTAATAATGTGGGACAGCCTTCTTAAGTAGTCTTGCCTTTCATTGGACACACCTGCCAAACTAATTAGCACAGGTGTCTGCAATTGCTTACAGTGATATAAAGAGCCCTGACACACATCACCATCAATGAGATTAACTGACAAACAAACAAATTCTTCCCTTATCACTCCTAAACACTTTTTGCATAAAAATTTGGAACACAGTGTACATGTGCTTTTCCACAAAACACCATTGGTTCACGTAGTGAATCTTACAGTTCTAACTTGCCAACCGTGGTCTGTATGGAGTTGTTCAATAAAGGGCCCAAAATTAAGATAACATAGAAGGGAGAGGTCTCTATGAATAGGAATTCCTAAGTATTTGATACCCTGTGAGGTCCAGGCAAAGGGAAAGTTGGACTGGATGGAATCCTGTATGGATTTGGGGAGGGAGACATCGAGGGCCTCAGACTTCGCTGCATTGATTTTAAAATTTGACCATGTAACAAAGTGATCTATTTCAGCCATAACAGCATGGATGGATATATGTGATTGAGTGATATATACTAGGACATCATCAGCAAATAGAGAGCACTTGTACTCGGTGCCTCCCACCTCAATCCACCTAATATTGGGGTTATGGTGAATTGATGAGAGCAGGTGCTCCGTCACTAGGATGTATAAGAGAGGGGACAGAGGACATCACTGCCTTGTCCCATTGTTGATTGTGAAAGGTGATGAAAATGTTCTGATGCACGCCCTGGGCCTTGGGACACCCGGAGCCGGACCCTTTTTGGTGGATGCTGGTGGTTGTAGTCTCCGTGGCGGCGACCCGGTTCCATGGCTCAGGGCGGTCAAACCAGTGGTGGAACTATTTATGTGGTTTTGATGTTTAAATGTCCGACTACACCACCCGTGGATTGCGGTCAGAGTGAACCGCCGCTGCAGGGCAGACCGCTGAGGCTGGTGTTGTGGGTGCAGCAGTGCGTAGCATAACTCCCCACGGGAGGAGTATAGCCTCAGGGCAGTGTATGCGGAGGATGGGGGTGATGGTGCATGGCAGCAGCAGTAACGACACGGAGTCAGTGATGCAGTCCATCGCCTTTACTCACAGTTCCTATTATCCAGATCATGTCTGCAGGTAACGGCTGCCCACGTCGTACTGTGCTCACCAGGTGAGGGGCTCAGACAACTCTCAGATAACTTTGGAGCGCTTCACAGGACCCCCTTTGTGTGTCCTTTGTCTGGCCTTTCTTACCAACCCTTCTGTCCGGCTGCCTCGGGCCTCCTCTTGGTAAACTTGGCGCCAGTTTCCCTGACCCTATGTGGTGCCTTCCTAGCGGGTGTAGCGAGGGGCTGCGCCACATAAAATGTCACAGCCTCCGGTTTCTAGCTGAGGGTCGTTTCCTGCCTCCACTAGTTTCGGGGACCGGTCTCCCCCTTTGGCCTGACCCCTCCACGCAGGTGGATTAGGGCGTGCGGTGGCGACTCGCCAGTACGCACCCCTGGGATCCCTTCATTCCTCGTTCCTGGAGCCTTCTCCGCTCCTCTTCCTTCCTTCTCCCTCTTCCAGGCCTGGGCCTCTGTTACTAGGCCCGCCTCCGGAGCAGAGCTCATGCAGAGCCCCTGCTCCCTGTCACTTCTGCTCAGACTTCTCTGCACTGAACTAAGATGGTGCCCACCTTTTATATTCCCTTCTCAATGCACCCAGGAACTGCTTCCTCCCTGCTCCTGCACTACAGGGTTCCCCTTCCTCAGTGTTCCCTCCCCCCACTCCAGCCAGGGACAGGGACTGTCGTGCCCATCTCAGGGGCATATTGGTCGCCCTGCCCCACGGCAATGTGGTGTAATGCATGCAGGTGTCGGGTCCTGATCCACATTCCATCCTTACCTGAGAGTGAGATATCACACCTCTGGGTGAGGTGCAATACCTCTGTAGCAACCGAGCCCTCAGGGTGCTACAGTTCCATTTATCTTCAGCCGAGGTGACGTATTGCAATACAGGGCTGTGATTTTGGCTATAAAAGGGTCCCCTAGACCCGTACCCCAAGCTTTTTAAGAGAATCATATATGGCGTGCCAGGAGACTCTATGGAATGCTTTCTCAGCATCCAACGAGAGTATATAATTACAAATTTTTAACTGCATCTAGCCCAGGAAATACTTTGTGCCTAGTAGCAGTGTCTGCTAGTCAGCGGATTATCCCAGCTGTTAAGCAAGCTACACCACCTGTAGTTTGGACACTTAATTTTTTCAAAGGAAATGCTTCGGGACCCCGGGATACTCAGTGAAGAGCATCAGGAGGCACCCCAAGGCATAGGGGCTGGGACTGGCAGTAGGATGCCTTGCGGTGGACAGCCGAGCTCGATCCTTATAAAAGCTTTTTAACTGCAGCAGCTTTAGTGGATGCTACTGGAGCTGGAATTACGCGGCTGCTGGCATGAGACTTGCCCTCCAATAGATCCTTGTAAATGGATTTAAAGTGTATTCATTCAAATTAGAGAGACAATTTAAATTAAAAAGCTTAGAGCTGCCTCCACCACAGGGGGGCTCGCTCGACCCACCAGCGGACAGGCACCAGTATTGGGAGAGGGGGGATGGCCGTCAGGGTTCACCGCGGCTCTGGCACAAACCCGGCAACACGGAGGTGGCACGGGCAGGAGCGGACTGGCCGTGTCGGCTTCTCACTTTTTGGATTTTAGAAGGGCATGACATGCCTATATCTGTGTCTCCCCCTCCTTTTACGCCTCCACCTCTTTTCTTTTCGCATGACTATATGTACTTGTCACTTTTCCATGTGTTAATTGTGTCTTCTGAGCAGTTTGTCAGCTTTTGGACACCTTTGAAGGTGTTTTCTATGTGTTTCTATGTGTTTTTGTTTGCCTGCCATTGGTTTTAACGGTGTTCGAAGGTGTTAGACGAACAGTTCGGCGAACACACGGGTGTTCGACGAACCGAACCGAACTCGAACACTACGGGGGTGGCTCAACACTATTTATGATGCCCGTAAAAAAAAATTTTTATACTGTATGTTCATGTATAAATGTTTGTCGGCCTAAACACTTAGTTCATTGGCATTACAAGAATAGGAGGCCCGCTCCTTTCTAATGGGAACATTTTTTTATGAGGCCCTCCTCCACGTGTCTTCCAAGGGGCATTGAAGTGCCTCCAAATTTTTGACAGCCCTTGCATTCGCTGCATAGGCCAACACTATGGGAAACTCTCTTCTTTCTAATGGGAATTAGTCATTACTGTGGCCCTGTTCTGTGTGTCTTTAAATTCTTTGTGGGGTTTTTCCTAAATTTGTCAGCCGTTGGACTCACTGCATACCCTATAACTGTACAGCAGACTCTCTCCTTTCTAATGGGCCCTTGTCGTACTTGTTACTGTTGCCCTGCTCCATGTTTCTTTAAATGCTTAGTGAGGTTTTCCTAAAATTTTCAGCCATTGGACTCACTGCTTACCCTATAACTGTATAGCAGACTCTCTCCTTTCTAATGGGAACATGTTGTACTTGTTACTGTGGCCCTGCTCCATGTGTCTTTAAATTCTTAGTGGGTTTTTTCCTAAAATTGTCAGCCATTGGACTCACTGCATACCCTCTAACTGTATAGCAGACCCTCTGCTTTCTAATGGGAACATGTCGTACCTTGTTACTGTGGCCCTGCTCTATGTGTCTTTAAATTCTTAGTGGGGTTTTTCCCCACTTTTATTAGCACTGCCCCCAGTACCAGTAGTGCAGCCATCCCCAATTTCCTTCTCAGTTATTTTATTTGGTAGACTGAGTGGCTGCCCAAATACAGTACATTTTATCACAAAGGAGCTGAAGATAGAGTAGCAGTGGGTGCAAGTTTCTCCAGCCTGTTAGATATTAGAGGGTAAACGGCAGCACATTGGATCAGTAGATAGCACTGAAGACTTGCAGCGCTGGGATCCTGGGTTCAAATCCCAGCAAGGACAACATCTGCAATGACTTTGTATGTTCTCCCCGTGGTTGCATGTGTTTCCTCCTCAGCAAAAAAGCAGCCATAGTGTGTCCGGGAACCTTTCCACACACTTTTCTTAGCCAGGACTGCTTCTTGGCAGGGTTGGACGGTCCCACCAGAGAATCTTCTGGTGTGCCTTGGCTTCTACCTCAGGAGAGTTCATGATAGCGCTAACTTTGCAGCTGCTATGGGACTATTGAGCGGGGGAGAAAGGTCCGCCCTCAGAATCAAATCTTCTGGTGGGCACAATGTTTTTCAATCTGAAACAGCTTCTCAATGGGAGTTGTGTTTCACCACAGCCATATTCTTTAGCTCGGTGAAAGGACTGGCATAGAGGGAAACCGTATCTACCCCGTCTGTGATTTCTCCGTCACCAGGTTCCGCCCATTGTCACACATGACCATGCCTGGCTGTATGTTCAGCGGTGAGAGCCACAGATCAGGCTGTTGTGTTACAGCTTTCAACAACTCTGCAGCGCTGGGCGGTTTGTCAATTAAGCATTAAGCATGTTATCTTCAGCACAGCCTGTTGTCGCTTGGCCAAGGCAGTGCTGCAGTGCTGTCAGCTGGTCACTGATGTGGTCATTTTGGAGATGGAGGAGGAGGTGCATGAGCTGAACAATGTGATTACATTGAGGTTAAATTGGTGATGCTGTTTTTTATACTAAAGAAAGATCCTATTGTTTTGCTTTTTTTTACGTTATTTTTTAAGACAAATGCATTCACTGGGAAATGTCATTTTAACATTTTACAACCTTATCTGGCCATGTGGTGTGTGACACATCATCAGACACATCTTGTTTTATTTATGATGGAGGGACTCTGAAAGTCATAAAGCCTATTTTTATAGGGACATCAGACGGCCCTTACTATTCTTAAAAGGCCAGCAGTCGACCCTAGCTATAGTCAGAGAGCCATCAGCCAGCTATGCTTTGTTGTTCCCATTATTAACAAGTGGGTCTCCTATACTGTTATTGCGTATCCAGTGACTGCAAGGGCTGCCAAAAATGTGGACTCAACCCAATACCCCCTTGAAGAGACATAGAAGAGTGTCTCAGTTAAAAATAAATGTTCCCATTATAAAGGAGCGGGTCTCCTAAAGTTGTAATGCCCATGCTGTGACTGCAAGGGCTGCCAAAATTTGGGAAAAACCCCACTAAGAATTTAAAGACACATGGAGCCGGGCCACAGTAACAAGGTATGACATGTTCACATTAGAAAGGATAGGGTCTGCTATACAGTTATAAGGTATGCAGTGAGTCCACTGGCTGACCAATTTTAAGAAAAACCACACTAAGAATTTAAAGACACACAGAGAAGGGCCACAGTAACAACAAATTCCCATTAGAAAGGAGAGAGTATCCCATCGTGTTGGCCTATGCAGTGAATGCAAGGGCTGCCAAAAATGTGGAGGCACTTAAATGACCCTTGGAAGAAACGTAGAGGAGGGCCTCATAAAAAAATGTTCCCATTAGAAAGGAGCGGGCCTCCTATACTTGTAATGCCCATGCACTAAATGTATGTGCTGACAAACATTTACCCCTGGGTGGTATACATGAACATATTGTATAAAAAAAATTTTTTACGGGCATCATAAACATCCTTTAAAAAAATTGTGTTGGTGTTGCATCACCGACCACGGTCACCCTGGAGATATGGTGGTGGAGGATGAGGAAAAGGAGGAGGACAAGAGCAAATAGCCAAAATCAGGAAGCGCATATCCATGTGTGGGTGTGAAAAGGTGCCTGGGAAGACACCTCCCAAGAAAAGACACTGGATTTGAGTTTATGTTACGCTGTTATCATTCGGTGGTGTTGAGAAGTCTGGCCCAATCAAGCCCTTGTTAATTTTTATAAGGGTCAGCCTGTCAGCATTTTCAGTTGACAGGTGGATGCGCTTATCAGTTATAATTTCAACAGCGGCACTAAAAACCCGCTCTGATAAAACGCTGGTGGCAGGGCAGGCCAAGACCTCCAAGGCATAGAGTGCCAGTTCATTCAACGTATCCAGCTTGGATACCCAAAAATTATTAGGCACAGCGGAATTACGGAAGACGTTGGTATGGTCAGCAAGGTACTCCCTCAACATCTTCCCAAACTTTGCATTCCTTGTGAGAGTACCCCGCGCCTCAGGGCCTGTGCGATGGGAGGGTCTGAGAAAACTCTCCCAGAACTTTGACAGTGTTGCCCTGCCTCTGCTCGATTGAATTTGTGTCTCTCTCGCCTGTACTCCTTGGTTGTCCAACAAAGTGTGCCCTCTGCCGCCAGCGTTTTCAGATGGGAATTTTTTTAATAGTTTCACGACAAGGGAATTCTGTTACTGCCCCATTTTTGTATACCTGTCCGCCTCAGGAATAAGAGATATAAAGTTCTCCTTGTAGCTTGGGTCTAGAAGGGTCACCAACCTGTAATGACTGTCACCCAAAATTTTGAGAACGCGAGGGTCATGGGAAAGGCAGCGTAACATAAACTCAGCCAGACTACTAACAGGCAAGAATTCTGTGTCCTCACCAAGAGGATGACTTACCATGCTCTCCTCCGTCTCCTCATCCTCCTCCTCCTCTCTGTCCTCTTGCCATCCATGCTGAACAGACGGTATACCATCTGTGCAGGTAGTAACGTCTATAGTGCATGAAACTAGCTCCTGTCTTTCCTCCTCCTCCTCCTCCTCTTCCTCATTGTCACCCAATCCACATTGGGATGAGATGAGGCTTGGCTGTGTGTTATCAACCCTGTATGGTTCCTTGCTCCATCTCATCGCTCTCCGCCTGCTATGCATCCTCTTTGATTGTGAGCAGAGAGCATTTCAGAAGACAGAGAAGCGGGATGGTGATGCTAATTATGGCGTCATCGCCGCTCACCATCTTGGTGGAGTCCTCAAAGTTTTGGAGGATGGTACATATGTCTGACATCCATGTCCACTCATGAGGTCTTATGTGTGGAGTCCGAACTGAATAGCGACAGCCATGTTGATGCTGGTACTCAACAACTGCCCTCTTCTGCTCACAAATCCTTCCCAACATCTGCAGTGTAGAGTTCCAACGCATGGTGACATCACACACCAGTCTGTGAGCTGGAAGCTGCAAAAGCTGCTGAAACACTGCAAGGGCGACGGAAGTTGTAGCTGACTTTCTAAAATGGGCACACAGGCGGCATACCTTAACAAGCAGATCCAGCAGCTCCGGGTAAGATTTGAGAAACCGCTGAGCCACGAGGTTAAGCACATTGGTCAGGCATGGTATGTGTGTGAGCTCGTCTCGCCTCAAAGCCACCACCAGGTTCTGGCCATTGTCACGCACGACCATGCCTGGCTGTAGGTTCAGCGGTGTGAGCCACAGATCTGCCTGCTCTTTCAGAGTTGTCCACAACTCTTCAGCATTGTGTGGTTTGTCACCTAAGCATATTGGCTTCAGCACAGCCTGTTGCCATTTGGCCGAGGCAGTGCTGATGTTGTCATTTCGGAGATGGAGGCTGAAGAGGAGTAGGAGGCTGAGGAGGGTGAGGTGCAGGAGCTGTAGACTGTAGGCGCAACCCTGATTGACCTAGGGCCCGCAATCCTTGGGTTCGGGAGGATGTGTTCTGTCCCAAGGTCCGACTGGGTCCCAGCTTCCACTATGTTAACCCAGTGTGCCATCAGCGAGATGTACCATCCCTGCCCACAAGTACTTGTCCACGTGTCCGTAGTTAGGTGGACTTTACCGGTAACTGCTTTGTTGAGAGCAGGGCTAAAGTTTTGGGACACATGCTTGTGTAATGCGGGGATGGCACACTGGTAGAAAAAGTGGCGGCTGGGGACCAAATACCGAGGGATGGCCGCCGCCATCGAGTTGCGGAATGTTTCCGTCTCCAAGAGCCTAAAAAACAGCATTTCGAGCGCAAGCAATGGTGAAATGTGAGAATTTAGTAGTGTGGCCTGTGGGGCGTTGGCTGCATATTTGCGCTTGCATTCCAAGGACTGGGGTATGGACAATTGAATGTTGCGCTGGGACAAGGACATGGAGATGCTTCCTGATTCCGCTACTTGAGAGTGAGGAACGACAGGTGGAGGGCAGGAAACATCTACGCATGCACCATGGACAGGGGTTGGCTTGCATGAACAACAGCGGAAGAAGCAATGGTGCCACCCGCAGACACTGTTCCTGGACCCTGGGGTTCGGCCCACAAAGTCGGGAGCTTTGCTGCCATGAGCCTGATCATGCTGGTGGTGGTCAGGCTGGTCATTTTGCCACCCCTGCTGATGCTCGCCTGGCAGGTGTTGAAAATGGCCTTTTTAGGGTTATCGGCAGAGTCTTTAAAAAACAACCAGACTCGGGAAGACCTAACAGTTGTACTGGCAACTGCCTTCCTGTTAGTGTTACGGGGAACAGTTGCCTGCCTTCTGTCTGAGTCCACCACACTGCATCTTTCTGCCTGTTGGGGTGCTCTGCCTCCCTCCTACTGTGTGCTGCTGTCATCGCTCTGTATGTCCTCCTGCCAGGTTGGGTCAGTTACTATATCATCCACCACCTCGTCTTCCACTTCCGCACCCTGGTCCTCCTCCTGACTTTCTGGCAATTGTGTCTCATCATCGTCAACCCCTTGTGACATTTTCCCACCGTCGTCTTCGTGTGATCCTGGCTGCTCAAATATTTGGGCATCGCTACACGCGATCTCCTTTTGCCCCGCTTCAAGTGGACTGGGCGAGAGGGCCTAATCTATACATGGAAAAGTGAACAGCTCTTCGGAGTGTCCAAGTGTGGTATCACTTGTCTCTGGGTGCTCGGCATGGTGGGAGGAAGGATGATCAGGGTGAGGAATATGCGTTCCAAACTCACGGCTACAGAGACTTGACCATGTGGAAGACAGGGTGGTGGTGGTGGCTAAGTGACTGGAAGCATTATCCACTATAAAACCAACAACCTTTTGACACTGCTCTGGGTTCAATAGTGGTGTGCTGTGGTCCCCTAAAAATTGAGACAGGAAGGTCAGGCGAGAAGATGTGGGTGTTTGTTGTGGCACAATTTTGGCTTGCCCAAAGCCTTATCCCCGGCCTCAGCATGCACCATTACCATCACATCAAGTTCCCCGTCCCTTGCCCATTTTAAATGGAGGACAGTATCTTCCACGCTCACTACAAATGACTGAGTTTGGAGCGAACTTACATGTGATCCGTGTGATGGAGAAAACAGAGTTTTACATACCTGGCCTGTAGGTAAGTAGTTTGAACAGCAAACAGCGGTGAATTGCTTCACTGACACACTAAAGGAAATTTTTAATGGAGGCCCGAAATGGCAGTATTTTCTGACAACGTATATGTGATCCGAGTGACGGAGAAAATAGACTTTTAAATACCTGGCCTGTAGGTAAGTAGTTTCAACAGCAAACTGCGGTGAATTGCTTCACTGACGCACTAAAGAAATTTTTAATGGAGGCCTGAAATGGCAGTATTTTCTGACAATGTAAATGTAATACATATGGCGGAGAAAACAAAGTTTTAAATACCTGGCCTGTAGGTAAGTAGTTTGAACAGCAAACTGTGGTGAATCGCTTCACTAACACACTAAATTAAATTTGTAATGGAGGCCAGAAATGGCAGTGTTTTCTGACAATGTATATGTGATCCGTGTGACGGAGAAAACACAGTTTTACATACCTGGCCTGTAGATTAGTAGTTTGAACAGCAAACTGCTGTGAATTGCTTCACTGACACACTAAAGAAAATTTTTAATGGAGGCCAGAAATGGCAGTATTTTCTGACAACGTATATGGGATCCGTTTGACGGAGAAAACACTGGTTTTAAATAGCTGGATTTCTAGCGCTCTAATATGGAAAGGACCTGACTGTATTCTGCAGTGCCAAAAAGCAAATGGCGCAGAAAAAACGGTGTTCTCTGGATTACTTTTTAAGGAAATAATGAGGATTAAGATCCAAAGAAAAGTATTCCTGGCCCCTGAGACCTGGGCCTTTATATAGAAATATCTAACAGCAGGAGAAGGCAGAATTGGAATGGAGCCTCTTGTGCTGTATGCACTGCAGTCTGCTATATACACTGCCTGCCTATACACCCTGCCTGCCTGATATCTCTGAAGATGGATTAGTCTTCAGAAGGACTGTTTGTTAAGATGGATATGTGTAATGTACGGTTTTTCTCCCTACACTACCTAATACACAATCAAATCTCTCCCTAACGCAGCAGTAGCTCTCCCTACACTGTCTGATCCAGAGTGACTGTGACGAGCATGGCGGCGCCAGGTCTGATATAGACCTGATGACGCTGTGCGGCCAGCCAATCACTGTAATGCACACAACCAACATTGCTACGGCATTACAGTGCATGGCAGGCAATCCCTGCATGTTCAATGGCTCTCTAAAGAGCGCTAAACATGCAGGGAGGGGACCAGAGTTCCCACCCGAGCTACCCGGAAATACTCGGCGAACGCCGAGCATCTCGAGTAGTGAGATGCTCGGGCGAGCACCGAGCAGTAGCAAGCATGCTCGCTCATCACTACTAATTATTAAATGGGGGACCCCAAAAAAATTTGACGTTGGTCCCCCTATAAATAATAACCAGCAAAGGTTAGGCAGACAACTGCAGGCTGATATTAATAGCCTAAGAAAGGGCCATGGATATTGGCCCCCTTCTGAGGCTAAAAACATCAGCTCTCAGCCGCTCCAGAAATGGCGTATCCATAAGATGCACCAATTCTTGCGCTTAGCCTCCTCTCTTCCCACTTGCCCTGTCGTTGTGGCAAATGGGGTAATAGGGTTGGAGTTCATGTCAGCCTTGTATTGGCAGCTGACATGAAGGTCAGGTTAGTAATGGAGAGGTATCTATAAGACCCCCCATTACTAATCCCATAGTAAAATTGTAAGAAAAAACATCAAACACTCAGAATACAGTAATTTATTTGAAATAATGACACAGTCCTTAATTTAAGATTCTTAATTTACCAAAAACAATTATACTTACCTAAAGCCTAATCCACTCAAGCAACATAATACTTACCTGTCCGCAACCTGTAGAGATTGCGCTGGCTGATGGGAGAAGTAGTCCCATCAACCGGTGCTTGTGACACGCGGTAAGCTTTTTACCACAGGTCAAAGTCATCAAGCAGCGTGATCCCGCAGCGCTGTGACCAGCGGTAACTATGTTGCTACAGATAAAAGCCCCTGTTTCTACGCTGTCAAGCAGAAAACCGAGAGGGTAACCAGAGATCTTCGAGTCTGTGCTCAACTTTTGCAGATTTTGAGAAAAACTTTCGGTGGTCCGAGTACAAATATGATTTTGAATGTGCAATGCTTGTGCCGAATTTGAAAAGAACAAATGTTTTCTGAACATGTTCGCTCATCTCTAATAGTGACCATCCATATTTAGATACACCTTGATGTGGCTGGATGTCTTTTGCACTCTTTGATAAAAAAAAATCCTAAGAGTCTTACATTTTTAACATTAACATAATGAGGTTCAATTATTTATTAATCGTAGTTTGTCTACACATAGTGAATGTGCAGGCTACAATGGTGATGGCCTATCATCATGTCGACAGTACATGTGACCACTGAAGCCAATCACCAAGATCAGCCGTCATGTGCACTGTAGTCATCATGATTTTACTCCTGTATTCTGTCAATAATGCCCGGAGAAGTAGTAAAGAGGCATTAACTAACACAGGAGTTTATTAAAAATAATCATGAAAAAATTATTTTGGTAAAAACCCCTTTAAAATAGATCCAGTCAAAGAATATTGAAATGTACATAACACATACACATTCATACATGTATTATATGTTTTTGGTTTCACTGCTTGGTGTATGTATTTATGTGTGCAGTATATACTGCATTTATGTATACAAATATCTATGCAATTTTTTCACTATTGACATATATTATTGTGACAAAGTCACTGACAGAGTGATGGATGGGAGATGTGTTTCACTGAGGCTGTGAGCTTCAGTGCTGTGAAACCGGAAAGTCTTTTCCAGCATGTTATGTGCTGAGAGGGTTAAACTACCATTTTAGAAGGGCTGTTGTTTTTGTGAATGGCCATAGTGCGGTTAGGAGACCATTCACCAAATCTCCACCTCAGGGTGTGGTCTGAGCTATAAATAGCCAGCCTTTTCATTCAGGTGTTGTTCAGTATCTGGAGGCCAGCTCCTGAGAGAGGAGCTTGTGTTATTTTGTGCTAATCTGAATGCTTTGCTTTGTGCTTTGCTAACAATAAGTGGCCGGACCCCGGCAGGTACAAGGTCTATGCTGGACATTTTCTTTTGATTTGCTATTATGCCAGAAGGGCTGTGTTTATTTTTATGAACTCTATATTGGTTTATGCCGTTTAATAAGCCAACAAGAAATTTAAAGAGACAGTGTCCCGTGACTACCACCGTATGCAACCGAGTGAGCCAATCTACCAAAATTATATATACTGTACTGTGCATAAATGAGTACATCCCCTATGAAAAGTTAAAATTTATTCAATAGCTCACATAATACAAGAACAGTTTCCAAAATTTTTACAAGACTGCGTTTCACAGAACATTCTTTAACCAATAAAATGAAAGATTAATAATAGCACTTAATTACAAAATATTCAGTTTTACTAAAATTAGTTGATGCAAAAATTAATGCGCCCCATATCAAAAATGACTACATCTAGTGTTTTGTATGACCTCCATGATTTTTAAGGACCGCATCAAGCCTTCTAGACATAGAATGAACAAGTTGGTGACACATTGCAACATCTCTCTTTTTTCATTCTTCAAGAGCAACCTTTTTTGGGCTTTTTTCCCCTATAGCTGTTGCCTTTGGGTACAGATCAGTAGACATACTGTACTTGGCCACTGTATCACTTTCATCCTGTTCTTCATCAGAAATGCAACAGATGTGTGCTTTGAATTATTGTCATGTTCAAAAAGTGCATGTCTACCAAGGGAATGGAGTGAAGCTATCATCATCTCTTTCAATGTAGAACAGTACATCTGTGAATGATACAATTAATGAAGTATATCTACCTAACAACAGAAGCATTCATGTGACCCACAAATGGAAAGTGCCACTGCTTTGATGAAGTTCAGCTGCATTAAGCTGCATTAACAGATACACCCATGGCAAAATTTATGGAGTTGTGTCTATTAGTAAATTAAGGGGAAGCGATGCTCATGCCATCTTTACCATAATCTTTTCAGTCAGCTCATTTGCAGAGGCTGGTTTAATGTTGATGGCTCGTCCCAAAGATAGGCAATCAGTATTATAATCTTGGAAAACCCCCTTTAAAGGAGGATTACCAATTGCTTTTCCACCAGTGCACAGTTTGTGAGGGGCATTGAACTATTACTTCATTGTAGTTGAGCTGCTATATCAGATAGACTACCAGTAAAGTGACACCATTTCTGAAAGAAAGTAGTTAACTCCACTCCAGCGTTTTTTTATTGTACCACCGGAGTGGTGTTTTTAATGTAAGTCCCCTGCCATATACTGACCTTCCGCTACCTTCATCGGTTTCCACGCCGCTCCAATACTTCTACCTTCAAAAAAAGTGATCTGCCGGTGGGCTCAAGTGTATACTGGAGCACATTGGAGATCACTTTTCAATACAAATCTATGAGAGCCAGCTGTCAGAAGCTACTGTACCTTCACAAGATGGCACCGTGGGATCGGAGCGGTGCTGAAAATCAGGGAAGACACCAGAGGGTGAGTATATCACCCTGGGCTGTGGGCTTACACTTAAAGCACCACTCCAGCCAAGGGTTCAGACATTTGTCTTATCTGTTAACAAGGTAAAAATCTTTTTTACTTTCTATCTGCTGGGGGAAACCATGGAATTCACTGTGTTGCCTGGTAAATAAGCTAATTAAAAAATGCCATTTTGCAGAATTTTCATGTCTGTATATTGCTTTTCTGAAAAGTTATCCTGTATATTTTACATTGTAATTCGAATACTCACCATTTTAAAGATGTCAGTCAGAAAATAGCTACATTTTTGTTTATTACCATAGGCTAAAAACCTGTACAGATGTAATTCCTCTCACAGCAGCTAAAATCTATCTCCAGATTTGTTGCAATGTATCATTGTAAGTGAAACGTATCAGCCTGGAGTCCAGTATGTTTAAATTACAGTGGTTTGCTTAGCTTCTATATAATTGTAAGAAAAAAAAATCACCTGGTTTGTGAAATATTAAATCTGTACAGGTTTCAGCCTCTACAGTAGATGTTCTCATTGACTGACAGCATATAGAGATCTTGAAAATTGTAAGGAATAAAAAAATATAATTGAGGGTTACAGAACTTTCTATTAAAATAATTAAGTTTTATTTTTAAAATAATTAAAAAAGTCTTTATAATGTTTGCCAGGGGAATAGTGTAAATGAAGAACCAGGTTTTATTAACAGAAACAAAAGTGAACATGTTGAACAGGATCATTATGGTGGAAGCATGTATTTTTCTGAAAGAACATTGTTATTTCTACGAAATTGTTTTTTTCTAGCATAGTGTAGGAGGGATTTGTGTGAAAAGAGGCTCATTTTGGCAAAATATTAAAGAGATCAGTCAGCTTTACTGACAAGCTTAGCTGACAAAAGGGCAAGGTTATACCTACAGTAGTTTTAAATTTATGCATAGAATTTTAGGAGGACCAAAGAGGAACAGGAATTGTACATTTATGAGAAAACATTTTTTACTAAAAAAATCTTTGTAGTGAATGTATTAATTGATGAATAGTAGAATATGCTAAAATATTTGTCTTTGAAGATGCCATGCATATTTGTTTCATTGATAAATATAGATCTAGTCATCATCACTCTTAGACCACTTTCACACATTCAGTACTTGGTCAGTAAGTATTTTATATCATTATTTATAAGCCAAAACCCGGAGTGGTTGAAAAATGCAGAAGTGGTGACGTGATTCTATTATACTTTTCCTCTGATTGCACCACTCCTGATTTTGGCTTACAAATACTGATGTAAAATACTGAGCGTGTGAACGTGGCCTTAGGCTAGGGTCACACAACCTTTTTTCTCTCATTCTAGAGAATCAGTCTAGTTATGCTAATCACACTCTAATCAGACTCTCATCAGAATCACCAGAGTTTGATCTGATTTTCTCAGTTGTGGAGTATTAAAAAAATATTTCTATATCTTCACTTTTCAGTCTGTCCATGAAAATTGGACTGCATTCGGATGTCATTCAAGTGTAGTCCGATTATTTTTCACAGACCCATAGACTGGAATGGCCGAGTGTGTTCCGATTATCGGAGGCAAATCGTGCTTGTTGAGATTGTTTTCTTCAGACCGCTCTATCCGAGGGAAAAATTCAGACATGTGCATGGCCTCATTGAATAGCCTGGGACGAATGTTATCCATCTAAACGATGGATGGCACTCGTCCGATTTTTACGGTTGTGTTCACGAGCCCTTACAGATTACATTTAAGTCTGGATGATGATACATTTATAGCTCACATTTAGTGATGAGCGAAGACTAAAATTCTCGGGTGCTCGATGTTCGCGTCGAGCAAATTGGAATACCCAGGTGCTCGACTTGAGCAACGAGCCCAATGTAAGTCTATGGGAAACTCGAGTATTTTTCAGGCGGCTCCCCCCGGCGGTGTGCAGAGGGCCTAAAAATTGCCCAAATCGACAGGAACAGTGCTCAAATGACATGGGAATAGCATGGGGAAGACCACTGGAAGCATTTCTGACCCCCAGGTCACTGCTATCAACAATGTTGTCAGAGTATTACACCACTTTTACGGACTCACAATAAAACATACAAAAACAAAACCAAAATGGATTTTCCTGGGAAATATGTTAAGAAACATCCTTTCCTGGGTAATGACTTGTATACAAGGCAAAATAAATAGCCAAAAACAAAAATACTCCTCCACACCTTGGGCTATGTTCACACGTAGCGTTTTTGATTCATTTTTGCACTTTTGCATTGCTTTCAGCAAAGACAAATGCATTCACTGGGAAATGTCATTTTAGCATTTTACAACCTTATCTGGCCATGTGGTGTGTGACACATCATCAGACACATGCATACAGTTCTGAAAAGACATGGGAACAGCATGGGGAAGACCTCTGGAAGCATTTCTGACTATCAGGTCACTGCCTAAAAGTGTGCCCATCATTAGTGTTGAGCCACCCCCGTAGTGTTCGAGTTCGGTTCGGTTCGTCGAACACCCGTGTGTTCGCCGAACTGTTCGTCGAACTGTTCGTCGAACACCTTCGAACACCGTTAAAACCAATGGCAGGCAAACAAAAACACATAGAAACACATAGAAAACACCTTCAAAGGTGTCCAAAAGCTGACAAACTGCTCAGAAGACACAACTAACACATGGAAAAGTGACAAGTACATATAGTCATGTGAAAAGAAAAGAGGTGGAGGAGTAAAAGGAGGGGGAGACACAGATATAGGCATGTCATGCCCTTCTAAAATCCAAAAAGTGAGAAGCCGACACGTTCAGTCCGCTCCTGCCCGTGCCACCTCCGCGTCGCCGGGTTTGTTCCAGAGCCGCGGTGAACCCTGACGGCCAGCCCCCCTCTCCCAATACTGGTGCCTGTCCGCTGGTGGGTCGAGCGAGCCCCCCTGTGGTGGAGGCAGCTCTAAGCTTTTTAATTTAAATTGTCTCTCTAATTTGAATGAATACACTTTAAATCCATTTACAAGGAACTATTGGAGGGCAAGTCTCATGCCAGCAGCCGCGTAATTCCAGCTCCAGTAGCGTAAACTAAAGCTGCTGCAGTTAAAAAGCTTTTATAAGGATCGAGCTCGGCTGTCCACTGCAAGGCATCCTACTGCCAGTCCCAGCCCCTATGCCTTGGGGTGCCTCCTGATGCTCTTCACTGAGTATCCCATGGTCCCGAAGCATTTCCTTTGAAAAAATTAAGTGTCCAAACTACAGGTGGTGTAGCTTGCTTAACAGCCGGGATAGTCCGCTGACTAGCAGACACTGCTACTAGGCACAAAGTATTTCCTGGGCTAGATGCAGTTAAAAATTTGTAATTAGATACTCTCGTTGGATGCTGAGAAAGCATTCCATAGAGTCTCCTGGCACGCCATATATGATTCTCTTAAAAAGCTTGGGGTAGGGGTCTAGGGGACCCTTTTATAGCCAAAATCACAGCCCTGTATCGCAATACGTCACCTAGGCTGAAGATAAATGGAACTGTAGCACCCTGAGGGCTCGGTTGCTACAGAGGTATTGCACCTCACCCAGAGGTGTGATATCTCACTCTCAGGTAAGGATGTAGTGTGGATCAGGACCCGACACCTGCATGCATTACACCACATTGCCGTGGGGCAGGGCGACCAATATGCCCCTGAGATGGGCACGACAGTCCCTGTCCCTGGCTGGAGTGGGGGGAGGGAACACTGAGGAAGGGGAACCCTGTAGTGCACTAGCAGGGAGGAAGCAGTTCCTGGGTGCATTGAGAATGGAGTATAAAAGGTGGGCACCATCTTAGTTCAGTGCAGAGAAGTCTGAGCAGAAGTGGCAGGGAGCAGGGGCTCTGCATGAGCTCTGCTCCGGAGGCGGGCCTAGTAACAGAGGCCCAGGCCTGGAAGAGGGAGAAGGAAGGAAGAGGAGCGGAGAAGGCTCCAAGAACGAGGAATGAAGGGATCCCAGGGGTGCAGACGGGCGAGTCGCCACCGCACGCCCGAATCCACCTGCGTGGAGGGGTCAGGCCAAAGGGGTAGACCGGTCCCCGAAACTAGTGGAGGCAGGAAACGACCCTCAGCTACAAACAGGAGGCTGTGACATTTTATGTGGCGCAGCCCCTCGCTACACCCGCTAGGAAGGCACCACATAGGGTCAGGGAAACTGGCGCCAAGTTTACCAAGAGGAGGCCCGAGGCAGCCGGACAGAAGGGTTGGTAAGAAAGGCCAGACAAAGGACACACAAAGGGGGTCCTGTGAAGCGCTCCAAAGTTATCTGGGAGTTGTCTGAGCCCCTCACCTGGTGAGCACAGTACGACGTGGGCAGCCGTTACCTGCAGACGTGGTCTGGATAATAAGAACTGTGAGTAAAGGCCCTGGACTGCATCACTGACTCCTTGTTGTTACTGCTGCTGCCCTGCACCATCACCCCCATCAACCGCATACACTGCCCTGAGGCTATACTCCTCCCGTGGGGAGTTATGCTACGCTCTGCTGCACCCACAACACCAGCCTCAGCGGTCTGCCCTGTAGCGGCGGTTCACTCTGACCGCAATCCACGGGTGGCGTAGTCGGACATTTAAACATCAAAACCACATAAATAGTTCCGCCACTGGTTTGACCGCCCTGAGTCACGTAATCGGGTCGCCGCCACGGAGACTACAACCACCAGCATCCACCAAAAAGGGTCCGGCTCCGGGTGTCCCAAGGCCCAGGGGGCGCGTCAGAACATTTTCATCACCTTTCACAATCACCAATGGGACAAAGCAGGGATGTTCTCTGTCCCCTCTCTTATACATCCTAGTGACGGAGCACCTGCTCTCATCAATTCGCCATAACCCCAATATTAGGTGGATTGAGGTGGGAGGCACCGAGTACAAGTGCTCTCTATTTGCTGATGATGTCCTAGTATATATCACTCAATCACATATATCCATCCATGCTGTTATGGCTGAAATAGATCACTTTGTTACATGGTCAAATTTTAAAATCAATGCAGCGAAGTCTGAGGCCCTCGGTGTCTCCCTCCCCAAATCCATATAGGATTCCATCCAGTCCAACTTTCCCTTTGCCTGGCCCTCACAGGGTATCAAATACTTAGGAATTCCTATTCATAGAGACCTCTCCCATCTATGTTATCTTAATTTTGGGCCCTTTATTGAACAACTCCATACAGACCACGGTTGGCAAGTTAGAACTGTAAGATTCACTACGTGAACCACTGGTGTTTTGTGGAAAAGCACATGTACACTGTGTTCCAAATTATTATGCAAAAAGTGTTTAGGAGTGATAAGGGAAGAATTTGTTTGTTTGTCAGTTAAACTCATTGATGGTGATGTGTGTCAGGGCTCTTTATATCACTGTAAGCAATTGCAGACACCTGTGCTAATTAGTTTGGCAGGTGTGTCCAATGAAAGGCAAGACTACTTAAGAAGGCTGTCTCACATTATTAAGCAGCCTACATTTTCTGCCAAAATGGGAAAGAAAAAGGATGTGTCGGCTGCTGAGAAGCAACAAATTGTGGAGTGTTTAGGTCATGGCATGACTACAATCAACATTGTGCGATGATCAGGATGAAGTGTCTTGGCAATCAAGAAGTATGTAGCTGATTCACAGTACACACGTGTGCGTGCTGATAAGGGCAAATTGAGGACTCTTTCCTACAGGCAATTACGTCAGGTTGAAAGAGCAGCGGCAAAAAAGCCTTGTCATAGCAGCAGACAAGTTTTTGAAGCTGTTGGTGCCTCCAACGTCCCCCGAACAACAAGATGCAGGGTCCTTCAGAGGTTTGCAGCTGTGCATACGCCATCCTGTCGACCTCCTCTATCCACTTCACACAAGCAGAAACGGCTCCAGTGGGCCAAACATTACATGAAGACTGATTTCAAAACTGTTTTGTTCACGGATGAGTGCCGTGCAGCGCTCGATGGTCCAGATGGATGGAGTGGAGGATGGCTGGTTGATGGACACCCCACGCAAACACGGCTACAGCGCCAACAAGGAGGAGGTGGAGTAATGTTTTGGGCTGGAATCATGGGGAGAGAGATTGTCGGCCCCTTTAGGATCCCTGAAGGCGCTAAAGATGAACTCCATAATGTATGTGGATTTTCTCAAACAGCACTTCCTGCCATGGTTCAAGAAGAAGAACCGTGTATTTCACAGCAAGATCATTTTTTTGCATGATAATGCACCATCTCATGCTGCACATAAAACATCTGCATCTCTGGCTGATATGGGCATAAAAGGGGACAAACTTATGGTGTGACCCCCATGCTCCCCTGACCTCTACCCCATTCAGAACTTTTGGAGCATCATTAAAAGGAGTGTCTATGATGGCGGGAGGCAGTTCACATCTAAGCAACAGCTCTGGGAGGGTATTCTGTCCTCATGCAAAACAATTGAAGCAGAAACCATCCAAAACCTGACAAATTCAATGGACGAGAGAGTTCAGAAGCTCCTTTCGAACAAGGGGTCCTATGTGAAAATGTAACATCACCTAGAATAAAGTTTTGAGTTGAAAAATGATTGATTTCAGTTTCTAACAACCTGCTAAAGCTTATAATTTCATAAATGACCATTTTTTTGGTCTTTATTAAAATGAAAAGGTTGATCGAAAAGTTTGGGGGATCTAAGAGTGTGGCAACCCAGTAGTCATGATTACTTCGAATTCTGACAATATGAGGGTCATGCTGCAGGTAGTGCAGCAAGAAGGCACTTATGTGTCTTGCGCATCTCGGAGCCCCAAAATTATTTTCCGGGCTAGATGCAGCTAAAAATTATTATTAATTTTAAATCTGGTGAAGCTTTAGTATAGATGGCCTAATAGGATCAGTGCTGCACACTGCTACAAAGCCCAAGTTATTATCCAGTCAAGATACAGATAAACATGATTAGTAATTTTAAATCTGGTGGAGCTTATTATAGATGGCCTAATAGAATCAGTGCTGCACACTGCTACAAAGCCCAAGTTATTTTCCAGCCAAGATACAAATAAACATGATTAGTAATTTGAAAGCTTAAAACGGTTGGTAGGGTGATTTTAACCAATCATCAAGCTTTTACTCTCCCCAGGATGACACAGGGGTAGAAAAGTCGTTTCGGATCCATGATTTGTTCATCTTTATGAACGTGAGTCTGTCTACATTATCAGTGGAGAGCCGCGTGCGCTTATCTGTCAGCACACCACCAGCAGCGCTGAACACACGTTCAGACAGAACGCTGGCTGCGGGGCATGACAAGATCTCCAAGGCGTAAGTGGCTATCTCCGGCCATTTATCCAGATTGGAAGCACAAAAAGAGCAAGGGTCCAGTGACACAGTCATGGCTTCAATGTTTACTTGGAGATACTCCTGTACCATCGTCTCTAGGCGTTGACTATGTGTCAGACTTCTTGTCTCCTGTGGCCTTGCAAAGGATGGGCTAAAAAAGTGGTGAAATGATTCCGCAAAATTGATGTTACCAGCAGATACTGTGGTTCTGTTACGGTTTGAGTGCTGAACACTTGACGGTCCCACGGTTGGCAAGTTGGAACTGTGAGATTCACTACGTGCACCACTGGTATTTTGTGGAAAAGCACATGTAAGATTCTGCAACAGTCTCTGCTGATACTCCTGCATGCGTGCATCCCTTTCTATGGCAGGAATAATTTCTGCAAATTTACTTTTGTACCGGGGATCTAACTGTGTGGCAACCCAGTAGTCAGGATTATTTCTAATTCTCACAATTCGAGGGTCATGTTGCAGGTAGTGCAGCAAGAAGGCACTCATGTGTGTTGCGCATCCAGGAGCACCAAGTCCCTGTTGTGTTGGTGGCGAGGTAACAATCATGCTTCCTTCCTCTGTCCTCTCCCCCCAACCTCGCACAACAGAAATGTGATCAAGGTCTCCCTCATCTAATGAGTCTTCCATCAGTTCGTCCTCCACTTCTTCCTGGGCTCCTGCACCTTCCTCACTAGTTTGGCTGCTACCATGCGCCCTGGTAAAACCATCTCCCCCACCCTCACATGCCTGCCGCCTTGGTGCTGCCGACCGTCTGGACCTTGCAGATGTTAGCCCTTCCGCATACAACTCCTCCTCATCTACTTCCTCCACCTCCTCTTGTGCCACCACCTGACTCCGAATTCTGTTTAACATGTGCTCCAGCATGTAAATCACCGGAATAGTCATGCTGATAATGGCATCGTCAGCACTAAACATCTTCGTCGCCATTTCAACACTGTGCAGAAGGGTGCCCCACCTCTGGATCTCGTTGGCCCAGGCTATACGTCAGAACGTATTGCACCAGGGCTTGTCGGTGCTGCCACAGACGCTGCAACATGTGCAGAGTTGAATTCCACCGGGTAGGCACATCGCATTTTAGCCGGTGAAGTGGCAGGCCCAACGACTTCTGTAGAGATGTAAGTCGCTGAGCTGCGGGATGCGAACGGCGGAAGTGAGCACACAGCGACCGTGCCCTCTGCAGAAGGCCATCTAGTCTGGGATAGTGGGCTAAAAATTGCTGGACAACCAGGTTCAACACGTGAGCCATACAAGGCACGTGTGTGACATTGCCCCGGCGAAGGGCCGCACCCAGGTTTGCAGCATTGTCGCACACGGCCTTCCCTGGTTTCAGGTCCAGTGGAGACAACCATTCATGAAATTGGTTCTCCAGAGCTGACCACAACTCCTCAGCTGTGTGACTCACATTTCCCAGACATTTCAATGTAAAAACCGCCTGATGACGTTGAGCCCTACTGCCAGCATAGTAAGGAGGTGTGCAGGATCCCTTCTGCGCAGTTAGAAAGCTTGTGGCATGACCAGACAGGCTTTGGGTGCAGGTGGAAGACCGAGAGGAGGTTGCGGAGGCAGAAGCAGTGGAGGAACTTTGACATAAAGAGGATTGACGCACAACTCGTGGGGACGGCAAGACTTGGACAGCAGCCCCTTGTCCTGCTGTCACCATAGTTACCCAGTGCCCAGTCAGCGACATGTAACGCCCCTGTCCATGCCTACTCGTCCAAGTGTCTGTGGTGAAATGCACCCTGTCACACACAGAGTTTCTCAAAGAAGCGGTGATGTTGTGTGCGACATGCTGGTGGAGCGCAGGCACACCTTTCTTTGAGAAGTAGTGCCGACTGGGCATCTGGTACTGGGGCACTGTGACGGACATAAGGTCTCGAAAATCCTCTGTGTCCACCAGGCGGAAAGGCAGCATTTCTGTAGCCAAGAGCTTGCAGATGGTGAAATTCAACCTCTTAGCTTTCTCATGGCTAGGAGGAAATGGTCTTTTACTTGTCCACATCTGAGGGACCGAGGGCTGGCTATTGTGCTTAGACGGGGTTGATAAGGGTGTCCCCGGCAAACTGCCGGTCTGTGAGGAAGATGCAGGCAGACATGTTAGGTTGCCTTGATCCAAAGGTGGTGCTATCGATGTCGGACAGCTCTCAACACCAGCTGGTGTTACCACCTCCAAAGAAAATGATGACCTGCCAATCACGCTGGCTGTTGCGGGTAAAGAGGTGGCAGGTCTGCGCCCCAAAACAGGTGTGACTGCTGTCCCCCCAGTCACAGAGGATGAAGAGGCCGCGGATGCACAAGATATGGCAGACGGTGGTTGGCCCGGCCGGCTAGGCCGCATTGTAGCACACTGAGCTTCCCACTGCAACTTATGCTTCATGTTCATGTGCCGGTTCATGCATGAAGTACTCAAACTATTTTTTGGCCTCTACTTAGCTTTTGCTGACAAATGTTACAGATAACACGAGTTGGGTCATCTTTATCGATCTGAAAAAATGCCCAGGCTATGCAAGGCTTAGCACCCATGCGACCTGAAGAGCCACCACGACTTGTGGTGAGAGGCAGAGTTGTGTTTGAGGATGCAGTTGTTGACGTGCTTCCAGTACTACGTCTCTGTCCAGGAAGGCGCAACCTGACCTCGTCGTCACTAGCATCTTCCTCCACCTCCTCTGCTGACCTCATCTCTTGGCTGACTGTGGGTTGACAGTAAGTGGGATCTCCAACCTCATCATCATCACTCTGTGCGTTATCACACCCGTCGTCCTCAGAGCCAACCTGTTCCTGCCCTGACAAAAAACTAAAGTTGTCGCTCCAATCAGGTATTTGAGTCTTATCATCGTCTTCCTCATTGTCTCCACCAACAGGAGTTACAGTTTGGGAATGAGGGTCTACATTATGGTCAGAATCTTCTGCGTCTGGTCCTGGATCCGACTCATAAAGATTCTGGGCATCAGTGCAGATCATTTCCTCGTCTGGATTCACAGAAGCGCTGGAGTCGACCTCTGATTCCCAGGCTATAGTATGAGTAAACAGCTCTGCAGACTCAACCATCTGTTCTACCTCATACTCAGATGGGCAGCTGGAGATTTGGGAGCTGTGAGGAAGCAAGTGCGATGGGGGTGACACCTTTGAGGACTGGAGTATTTGTGATGTTGAAGTTGATGTGGAGGAGAGCCCACTTAAAGGAGCACTTGATATCCGTTGAAGCACCTGCTGTTTTTGTGCCTCATCTGGAATTTGTAGTGATTGGCGTGGCCATAAGAAAGGGATCTTATCACTTTGTCCGCTAAAAGAAGTAGACATTTTAGTTTGGCTGGAAGATGGTCTTTCTTCTGCAGATGTTACTGTTGCTTTAACACCTACAACACGGACACAACCTTTTTTCCCCTTCCCAACACGCCTATTCCCCTTTCCACCAGCAGCAGGCCTTTTTCCACTCATTTTGGTGGTTAACTAATTCACAGCTCTGGAGTTGTTTGCACAAAAAAACAATGGATGGGAACCGAGCAGAGCTGAGTGGCCAAACTGTGGTATTAGGCCAAAACTATTGGCTGGGTTAGATGCAGAAAAAAATTATATTCAATTTGCATCCTGATGGAGGTCAGTATAGATGGACTAATAGAACAAGTCCCACACACAGCTAGAAGCCCAAATATTTTTTCAGAGGTAGATGCAGAAAATTTTTTTATTCAGTTTGCAACCTGATGGAGGTCTGTATAGATGGATTAATAGAACAAGTCCCACACAGAGCTAGAAGCCCAAATATTTTTTCAGAGGTAGATGCAGATAAAAATTATTTTTAATTTGCAACCTGATGGAGGTCAGTATAGGTGGACTAATAGAACAAGTCCCACACACTGCTAGAAGGCCAAAGATTTTTTCAGAGCTAGATGCAGAAAAAAATTATATTCAGTTTGCAACCTGATGGAGGTCTGTATAGATGGATTAATAGAACAAGTCCCACACAGAGCTAGAAGCCCAAATATTTTTTCAGAGGTAGATGCAGATAAAAATTATTTTTAATTTGCAACCTGATGGAGGTCAGTATAGATGGAGTAATAGAACAAGTCCCACACACAGCTAGATGCCCAAATATTTTTACAGAGGTAGATGCAGAAAAAAATATATTCAGTTTGCAACCTGATGGAGGTCTGTATAGATGGATTAATAGAACAAGTCCCACACACAGCTAGAAGCCCAATACTTTTTCAGAGGTAGATGCAGAAAAAAATATATTCAGTTTGCAACCTGATGGAGGTCAGTATAGATGGACTAATACAACAAGTCCCAAACACAGCTAGAAGCCCAAAATTTTTCAGAGGTAGATGCAGAAAAAAATATATTCAGTTTGCAACCTGATGAAGGTCTGTATAGATGGATTAATAGAACAAGTCCTATACACAGCTAGAAGCCCAAATATTTTTTCAGAGGTAGATGCAGATAAAAATTATTTTTAATTTGCAACCTGATGGAGGTCAGTATAGATGGACTAATAGAGAAAGTCCCACACACTGCTAGAAGGTCAAATATTTTTTCAGAGCTAGATGCAGATAAAAATTATTTTTAATTTGCAACCTGAAGGAGGTCAGTATAGATGGACTAATAGAGAAAGTCCCACACACTGCTAGAAGGCCAAATATTTTTTCAGAGCTAGATGCAGATAAAAATTATATTCAATTTGCAACCTGATGGAGGTCAGTATAGATGGACTAATAGAGAAAGTCCCACACACTGCTAGAAGGCCAAATATTTTTTCAGAGCTAGATGCAGATAAAAATTATATTCAATTTGCAACCTGATGGAGGTCAGTATAGATGGACTAATAGAACAAGTCCCACACACAGCTAGAAGCCCAAATATTTTTTCAGAGGTACTGTAGATGCAGATAAAAATTATTTTTAATTTGCAACCTGATGGAGGTCAGTATAGATGGACTAATACAACAAGTCCCACACACAGCTAGAAGCCCAATATTTTTTCAGAGGTAGATGCAGAAAAAAATATATTCAGTTTGCAACCTGATGGAGGTCAGTATAGATGGAGTAATAGAACAAGTCCCACACACAGCTAGATGCCCAAATATTTTTACAGAGGTAGATGCAGAAAAAAATATATTCAGTTTGCAACCTGATGGAGGTCTGTATAGATGGATTAATAGAACAAGTCCCACACACAGCTAGAAGCCCAATACTTTTTCAGAGGTAGATGCAGAAAAAAATATATTCAGTTTGCAACCTGATGGAGGTCAGTATAGATGGACTAATACAACAAGTCCCAAACACAGCTAGAAGCCCAAAATTTTTCAGAGGTAGATGCAGAAAAAAATATATTCAGTTTGCAACCTGATGAAGGTCTGTATAGATGGATTAATAGAACAAGTCCTATACACAGCTAGAAGCCCAAATATTTTTTCAGAGGTAGATGCAGAAAAAAATATATTCAGTTTGCAACCTGATGGAGGTCAGTATAGATGGACTAATACAACAAGTCCCACACACAGCTAGAAGCCCAATATTTTTTGAGAGGTAGATGCAGAAAAAAATATATTCAGTTTGCAACCTGATGGAGGTCTGTATAGATGGATTAATAGAACAAGTCCCACACACAGCTAGAAGCCCAATATTTTTTCAGCGGTAGATGCAGAAAAAAATATATTCAGTTTGCAACCTGATGGAGGTCAGTATAGATGGACTAATACAACAAGTCCCACACACAGCTAGAAGCCCAATATTTTTTCAGAGCTAGATGCAGAAAAAAATTATATTCAATTTGCAACCTGATGGAGGTCAGTATAGATGGACTAATAGAATGATGCTATGCCCAAAAGATTTTACTTCACTAGGTGCAGTAAAAAAATTGGTATTCTATACACAGGTGGTATATCTTGCAACACAGATAGGCTACTCCACTGACTAACACACTCTGCAATAGGCCAAAAAGGATTAGCTTTGCTAGATTCAGCCAAATGCTGTGAAAAAAACTTGCACAGCACTGGCACAGACCTACCTGGCAAAAACTGATAGGAACTGATGTAACCTAGTCCTGAAAAGGACTCCAATTACAATTAGTCTTTACTCCCACAATCTATCTATTTAAGAGCACAGACCTGCCTGATAAAAGTCGTGGGAAATGCTGTAACCTAGTCCTTAAAAGGACTGCAATCACAACTATTCCCTACTCCCAAGCTATCTGTAGATTTGTGCGAAAATTGGCTTGAAATTAACAAGGTATAGCGCACACAGCAACAGCAGTGCCGTCTAACACGCAGCTGCAGCAGTGAGAAAATGGTGGCGACGGGGAAAATGGCTTGGTCTTATAGGGCAAGGACATGTGACATACACTGCCAATGACACATGCCCTTGCTTGTGTGAAAAAAAGCACTTCGCTCCGTGTGTGCGCTGCTGATAGGCTGACAGATTGCACCTCCCCACTGTAAATGCGGGAAAGAGAAAAAAAAAATGGAGATCTTCATTGTTCCTGCAGAGATCCATCCCCTGCCCCTCCCCCCACCCCGCTGTACACTCAAACTGCGTATTAACATTAATTTTCATCATTACTGAGAAAAAATCCAGTTATGATTTTGGTGCACGAACAGTTATCGAACATAACCTCGAACAGCCGAATTTTTCTCAAATTGTTCGTGTTCGCCGAACGGCTCGAACACCGCCCAAAACAGCTCGAATTTGAGATTGGCGAACAGTTCGAGTAGAACAACGCTCATCTCTACCCATCATAAGTGATTTTTGGCGCATGCGAAGATGCCTCCCGCAATGCACCTGTCGTTGCAGACTTGCAACAATCACCGTCCACGTCCTTGTCCCAGTGCAGTGTTCAGTTGTCCCTTCCCCATTTCTTGGAATGCAAACGCAAGTATGCAGCCAGTCACCCACTCTCCCACAGGCTGCAATATTATACTTCCAAATTTTGGACAGCTGTCTGCACTTGAAATGTGGTCTTTTAGGCTCATGGAGGCGGAATCTGTCCGCAATCTTATGGCGGCGGTGACCGGGTATCCATACTCGGTCCCCAGCCGCCACTATATTTCCCGGTATCGCCCTTGCCTTCCACAAGCACGGGTCCAACAACATTACCCGTGCCCTCCCCAGTGCGCTTACTGGGAAGGACCGCCTAACCACAAACAGGTGGACAGGTGAATGTGGCCAGGGACGGTACGGAGCCAGTCCACAACTTTTTTTGCTGAGTTGTATTTCACCACAGCCATATTCTTTAGCTTGATGAAAGGACTTGGGAAACCATTTCTACACAGCTGTCATTTCTCCCAGGACGTCCTCTAAAGCTGCTTTCACTTGAAATGTGGCCTTTTAGGCTCATGGAGGTGGAAGCTTTTCATAACCTCATGCCGGCGGCGGCCGGGTGTCCATACTCGGTCCCCAGCCTCCAATGTTTCTCCAGGTATCATCTTCGCCTTCCACAAGCACGGGTCCCACAACTTTACCCGTGCCCTCCTCAGTGCACTTTCTGGAAAGGACCGCCTAGCCACAAACATATGGACAGGAGAATGTGGCCAGGGACTGATCGGAGCCAGTCCACAGCTCTTTTTGCTGAGAGTTGTAATTTCACCACAGCCATATTCTTTAGTTTGGTGAAAGGACTGGCATAGAGGGAAACCGTTTCTACTCTGGATGTCATTTCTCCCAGGAAATCCTCTAATGCAGCTTGTAGCAGAAGCAATGGCAGCTCGTCCAACATCAACTCGCACTTGTCGGTGGTACTTTGACACATAAACATCTTTCTTTGCACATTTAATTTCATGACTACAGAGTTGGGCAATGGCCTGATCTGCAATGCGGCTTGAGAAATAAAATGCATAAGCTCGTCCGATCCACATTAAAAAAGCAGCCATAGAATATCCAGGAACCTTCCACACACTTTTCTTAGCCAGGACTGCTTCTCGGCAGGGTTGGACGGTCCCACCAGAGAATCCTCTGGTGTGACCTGGCTTCTATATCAGGAGAGTTCATGATAGCGCTAACTTTGCAGCTGCTATGGGGATCTTGAGCAGGGGGAGAAAAATTAGCCCTCAGTATCAAATCCTCTGGCGGGCACAATGTTTTTCAATCTGAAACAGCTTCTCAATGGGAGTTGTATTTCATCACAGCCATATTCTTTAGCTCGGTGAAAGGACTGGCATACAGGGAAACCGTATCTACTCCGGCTGTCATTTCTCAGTCACGAGGTTCCGCCCATTGTCACACACGACCATGCCTGGCTGTATGTTCAGCGGTGAGAGCCACAGATCAGGCTGCTGTGTTACAGCTTTAAACAACTCTGCAGCGCTGGGCGGTTTGTCAATTAAGCATTAAGCATGTTATCTTCAGCAGAGCCTGTTACCGCTTGGCCAAGGCAGTGCTGCAGTGATGTCAGCTGGTGACTGATGTGGTCAATTTGGAGATGGAGGCGGAGGTGCAGGAGCTGAGGAATTTGATTACATTGAGGTTAAATTGGTGATGCTGTTTTTTATACTAAAGAAAGATCCTATTGTTTTGGGGGTTTTTACGTTATTTTTTAAGACAAATGCATTCACTGGGAAATGTCATTTTAACATTTTACAGCCTTACCTGGCAATGTGGTGTGTGACACATCATCAGACACATCCTGTTTTATTTATGATGGAGGGACTCTGAAAGTCATAAAGCCTATTTTCATCCGGCCATCAGATGGCCCTTACTATTCTTAAAAGGCCAGCAGTTGGCCCCCGCTATTGTTAGAGAGCCATCACCCGGCTATGCTTTGTTGTTCCCATTATTAATGAGTGTGTCTCCTTTACTGTTATTGCGAATGCAGTGACTGCAAGGGCTGCAAAAATTTGGACGCAACCCAATATCTATTTGAAGAGACATAGAGGAGGGTCTCAGTAAAAAAAATGCTCCCATTACAAAGAAGCAGGTCAACTATAGTAGTAATGCCCATGCTGTGACTGGAAGGGCTGCCAAAATTTGGGAAAAACCCCACTAAGAAATTAAAGACACATGGAGCAGGGCCACAATAACTTCAAATTCCCATTACAAAGGAGAGAGTCTGCTATACAGTTATAGGGTATGCAGTGACTCCAACGGCTGACCAAATTTAGGAAAAAACTCACAAAGAATTTAAAGACATATAAAGCAGGGCCAAAGTAACGACAAATTTCCATTAGAAAGGAGATAGTCTGCTATACAGTTATAGGGTAAGCAGTGAGTCCAACAGCTGACCAAATTTATGAAAAGCCCGACTAAGAATTTAAAGACACAAAGAGCAGGGCCACAGTAGTGACAAATTCCCATTAAAAAGGAGAGTCTACTATACAGTTATAGGGTACGCAGTGAGTTCAACCGCTGACTAAATTTTGGAACAACTTCACTAAGAATTTAAAGACACATAGAGCAGGGCCACAGTAATGACAAATTCCCATTAGAAAGGAGAGGGCCTGCTATACAGTTATAGGCTATGAAGTGAGTCCAACGGCTGACCAAATTTAGGAAATACCTCACTAAGAATTTAAAGACAAATAGAGCAGGGCCACAGTAACGACAAATTCCCATTAGAAAGGAGAGTCTGCTATACAGTTATAGGGTATGCATTGAGTCCAACGGCGGACCAAATTTAGGAAAACCTACAATAAGAATTTAAAGACACATAGAGCAAGGCCACAGTAATGACAAATTCCCATTAGATAGGAGAGGGTCTGCTATACAGTTATAGGGTACGCAGTGAGTCCAACGGCTGTCCAAATGTAGGAAAAACCCCATTAAGAATTTAAAGACACATAGAGCAGGGCCACATTAATGACAAATTCCCATTAGAAAGATGAGAGTCTGCTATACAGTTATAGGGTATTCAGTGAGTGCAACGGATGACCAAATTTAGGAAAACCCCCACTAAGAATTTAAAGACACATAGAGCAAGATCACAGTAATGACAAATTCCAATTAGAAAGGAGAGGGTCTGCTATACAGTTATAGAGTATGCAGTAAGTCCAACAGCTGACCAAATTTAGAAAAAAACCCTCTAAGAATTTTGAGACACATAGAGTAGGGCCACAGTAACGGCAAATTCCCATTATAAAGGAGAGAGTCTGCTATACAGTTATAGGGTATGCAGTGAATCCAACGGCTGATCAAATTTAGGAAAAAACTTAATAAGGTTTTAGAGACACATAGAGCAGGGCCACAGTAATGACAAATTCCCATTAGAAAGGAGAGGGTCTGCTATACAGTAATAGGGTACGCAGTTAGTCCAACGGCTGACCAAATTTGGGAAAAACCCCAATAAGAATTTAAATACACATAGAGCAGGACCACAGTAATGACAAATTCCCATTAGAAAGGAGATGTTCTGCTATACAGTTATAGGGTATGCAGTGAGTTCAACAGATGACCAAATTTAGGAAAAACCCCACTAAGAATTTAAAGACACATAAAGCAGGGCCACAGTAACGACAAATTCCCATTAGAACGGAGATGGTTTTCTATACAGTTATAGGCTAAGCAGTGAGTCCAACGGCTGACCAAATTTAGGAAAAAAACAATAAGAATTTAAAGACACTTAGAGAAGGGCCACAGTAATGACAAATTCCTATTAGAAAGGAGAGAGTCTGCTATACAGTTATAGGGTATGCAGTGAGTCCAATGACTAATCAGTTTTACGAAAAACCCCACTAAGAATTTAAAGACACATAAAGCAGGGCCACAGTAACAAGTACGACATGTTCCCTTTAGAAAGGAGACGATCTGCTATACAGTTATAGGGTGTGCAGTGAGTCCAACGGCAGACCAAATTTAGGAAAAACCCCACTAAGAATTTAAAGACACATAGAGCAGGACCACAGTAACGACAAATTCCCATTAGAAAGGAGAGAGTCTGCTACACAGTTATAGGGTATGCAGTGAGTCCATCAGCTGACCAAATTTAGGAAAAACCCCACTAGGTAATAAAAAAGGCACATAAAGCAGGGCTACAGTAACATGTACGACATGTTCCCTTTAGAAAGGAGAGGGTCTGCTATACAGTAATAGGGTGTGCAGTGAAACCAACGGCTGACCAAATTTAGGAAAAACCCCACTAAGAATTTAAAGACACATAGAGCAGGACCACAGTAACGACAAATTCTCATTAGAAAGTAGAGAGTCTGCTACACAGTTATAGGGTATGCAGTGAGTCCAACGGCTGACCAAATTTAGGAAAAACCCCGCAACGAATTTTAAGAAGCATAGAGCAAGGCCACAGTAATAACAGATTCCCATTAGAAAGGAGAGGGTCTGCTATACAGCTATAGGGTACGCAGTGAGTCCAACGGCTGACCAAATTTAGGAAATACCCCACTAAGAATCTGATGACACATATTGCAGGGCCACAGTAACAAGTACGACATGTTCCCATTGGAAAGGAGAGGGTCTGCTATACAGTAATAGGGTAGTCAGTGAGTGTAATGGCTGACCAAATTTAGGAAAAACCCCACTAAGAATTTAAAGACACATAGAGCAGGGCCACAGTAACGGCAAATTCCCATTATAAAGGAGAGAGTCTGCTATACAGTTATAGGGTATGCAGTGAATCCAACGGCTGATCAAATTTAGGAAAAAACTTAATAAGGTTTTAGAGACACATAGAGCAGGGCCACAGTAATGACAAATTCCCATTAGAAAGGAGAGGGTCTGCTATACAGTAATAGGGTACGCAGTTAGTCCAACGGCTGACCAAATTTAGGAAAAACCCCAATAAGAATTTAAATACACATAGAGCAGGGCCACAGTAATGACAAATTCCCATTAGAAAGGAGATGTTCTGCTATACAGTTATAGGGTATGCAGTGAGTTCAACAGATGACCAAATTTAGGAAAAACCCCACTAAGAATTTAAAGACACATAAAGCAGGGCCACAGTAACGACAAATTCCCATTAGAACGGAGATGGTTTTCTATACAGTTATAGGCTAAGCAGTGAGTCCAACGGCTGACCAAATTTAGGAAAAAAACAATAAGAATTTAAAGACACTTAGAGAAGGGCCACAGTAATGACAAATTCCTATTAGAAAGGAGAGAGTCTGCTATACAGCTATAGGGTATGCAGTGAGTCCAATGACTAATCAGTTTTACGAAAAACCCCACTAAGAATTTAAAGACACATAAAGCAGGGCCACAGTAACAAGTACGACATGTTCCCTTTAGAAAGGAGACGATCTGCTATACAGTTATAGGGTGTGCAGTGAGTCCAACGGCAGACCAAATTTAGGAAAAACCCCACTAAGAATTTAAAGACACATAGAGCAGGACCACAGTAACGACAAATTCCCATTAGAAAGGAGAGAGTCTGCTACACAGTTATAGGGTATGCAGTGAGTCCATCAGCTGACCAAATTTAGGAAAAACCCCACTAGGTAATAAAAAAGGCACATAAAGCAGGGCTACAGTAACATGTACGACATGTTCCCTTTAGAAAGGAGAGGGTCTGCTATACAGTAATAGGGTGTGCAGTGAAACCAACGGCTGACCAAATTTAGGAAAAACCCCACTAAGAATTTAAAGACACATAGAGCAGGACCACAGTAACGACAAATTCTCATTAGAAAGGAGAGAGTCTGCTACACAGTTATAGGGTATGCAGTGAGTCCAACGGCTGACCAAATTTAGGAAAAACCCCGCAACGAATTTTAAGAAACATAGAGCAAGGCCACAGTAATAACAGATTCCCATTAGAAAGGAGAGGGTCTGCTATACAGCTATAGGGTACGCAGTGAGTCCAACGGCTGACCAAATTTAGGAAATACCCCACTAAGAATCTGATGACACATAGTGCAGGGCCACAGTAACAAGTACGACATGTTCCATTGGAAAGGAGAGGGTCTGCTATACAGTTATAGGGTATGCAGTGAGTGTAATGGCTGACCAAATTTAGGAAAAACCCCACTAAGAATTTAAAGACACATAGAGCAGGGCCACAGTAACGACAAATTCCCTTTAGAAAGGAGAGAGTCTGCTATACAGTTATAGGGTATGCAGTGAGTTCAAAGGCTGATCAAATTTTGGAAAAAACCCACTAAGAATTTAGAGACACATAGAGCAAGGCCACAGTAATGACAAATTCCCATTAGAAAGGACAGGGTCTGCTATACAGCTATAGGGTATCCAGTGAGTACAACGGCTGACCAAATTTAGGAAAACCCCCACTAAGTATTTAAAGAGACATATAGCAGGGCCACAGTAACAAGTACGACATGTTCCCATTAGAAAGGAGAGGGTCTGCTATTCAGTAATAGAGTATGCAGTGAGTCCAACGGCTTACCAAATTTAGGAAAAGCCCCACTAAGAATTTAATGACACATAGAGTCAGGTCACAGTAATGACAAATTCCCATTAGAAAGGAGAGGGTCTGGAATACAGTTATAGAGTATGCAGTGAGTCCAACGGCTGATCAAATTTAGGAAAAACCACACTAAGAATTTAAAGACACAAATAGCAGGGCAACAGTAACAAGTACGACAAGTTCCCATTAGAAAGGAGACTGTCTGCTATACAGTTATAGGGTATGCAGTGAGCCCAACAGCTGTCCAATTTTAGGAAAAACCCCACTACGAATTTAAAGACACATAGAGCAGGGCCATAATATTAAGTAAGACATGTTCCCATTAGAAAGGAGAGGGTCTGCTATAGAGTTATAGGGTATGCAGTGAGTCCAACGGCTGACCAAATTTAGGAAAAACACCACTAAGAATTTAATGACTCATAGAGCAGGGCCACAGTAATGACAAATTCCCATTAGAAAGGAGAGAGTCTGCCACACAGTTACAGGGTACGCAGTGAGTCCAACGGCTGACCAAATTTAAAAAAACAACAACACAGTAATGACAAATTCTCAATAGAAAGGACAGGGTCTCCCATAGTGTTGGCCTATGCCTATGTGAATGCAAGGGCTGCCAAAAATTGGGAGCACGCCAATGCCCCTTAGAAGAGACTCCAAGGACCTCATAAAAAATGTTCCCATTAGAAAGGAGCGGGTCTCCTATACTTGTAATGCCCATGCATTAAGTGTATGGGCTGACAAACATTTACCCCTGGGGGGTATACATGATTATACTGTATAATTTTTTTTTTTTTTACGGGCATCATAAACACCCTTTAAAAAAATTATGTGGGTGTTTCATCACGGACCACGGTAACCTTGGTGATATGGTTGTGGAGGATGAGGAGAAGGAGAAGGAGGAGGACAAGAGTGAATAGCCAAAATCAGGAAGCGTATACCCATGTGTGGGTGTGAAAAGGTGCATGGGAATACACTTCCCAAAAAAAGACACTGGATTTGAGTTTATGTTACACTGCTATCATTCAGTGGTGTTGAGAATTCAGGCCCAAACCAGCCCTTGTTCATTTTTATAAGAGTCAGCCTATATGCATTTTCAGTTGACAGGCCGATGTGCTTATCAGTTATAATTCCATTAGCGGCATTAAAAACCCGCTCTGATAAAACGCCAGCGGCAGTACAGCCCAGGACCTCCATGGTGTAGAGAGCCAGTTCATTCCACTTCATTTGCACTCCTTGTGAGAGTTCCCCGCATCTCAGGGCCTTTGCAATGGGAGGGTGTGAGAAAATTGTCTCATAACTTTGACAGTGTTGCCCTGCCTCTGCTGGATTGCATTTGTGTCTCTCTCGCCTGTACTCCTTGGTTGTCCAACGAACTGTGACTTCTGCCCAGCGTTTTCAGATGGGAATTTTTTTAATAGTTCCGCAACAAGGGCCTTCTGGTACTGCCCCATTTTTGTAGAACTGTCCGCCTCAGGAATAAGAGATATAAAGTTCTCCTTATAGCGTGGGTCTAGAAGTGTCACCAACCAGTAATGACTGTCACTCAAAATTTTGAGAACGAGAGGGTCATTGAAAAGGCAGCGTAACTTGAACTCAGACATGTGTGCCAGACTGCTAAAAGGCAAGACTTCCGTGTACTCACCAAGAGTATGACTGACCATGCTCTCCTCCTCCTCTCTGTCCTCTGGCCATCCACGCTGAACAGACGGTATGATAGTTATGCAGGTAGTACCATCTATAGCTCTAGAATCTAGCTCCTGTTCTTCGTCCTCCTCCTTCTCTTCCTCATTGTCACCCAATCCACGTTGGGATGAGATTAGACTGGGCTGTGAGTAATCACCCTGTATGGTTCCTTGCTCTTTCTCATTGTGCTCCGCCAGCAATGCATCCTCTTTGATTTTGAAAAGAGAGCGTTTCAGAAGACAGAGACGTGGGATGGTGACCTTAATTATGACATCATCACCGCTCACCATCTTGGTGGAGTCCTCAAAGTTTTGGAGGATGGTACAAATGTCTGACATCCATGTCCACTCCTGAGGTCTTATGTGTGAAGTCTGAGATGAATACCGACAGACTTGTTGATGCTGGTATTCCACAAGTGCCCTCTCATGCTCACAAATCCTTCCCAACATCTGCAGTGTATAGTTCCAACGCGTGGGGACATCACATATCAGTCTGTGAGCCGGAAGCTGCAAATGCTGCTGAAACACGGCAAGGGCGGTGGAAGCTGTAGGTGGCTTTCGAAAATAGGCACACAGGCGGCATACTTTAACAAGCAGATCAAGCAGCTCCGGGTAGGATTTGAGAAACCGTTGAACCACGAGGTTAAGCACATGGGCCAGGCATGGTACAATTGTGAGCTCGCCTCGCCTCAGAGCCGCCACCAGGTTGCGGCCATTGTCACACACGACCATGCCTGGCTGTAGGTTAAGTGGTGTGAGTCACAGATCTTCCTTCTCTTCAGAGCTGTCCACAACTCTACAGCATTGTGCGTTTTGTCACCTAACCATATTAGCTTCAGCACAGCCTGTCGCCGCTTGGCTGAGGCAGTGCTTCCAGCTTACGACTGATGAGGTCATTTCGGAGATGGAGGCTGAAGAGGAGAAGGATGAGGTGCAGGAGCTGTAGACGGTGGGGGCAACCCTGATTGTCCTAGGGCCCCCAATCCTCGGCATCGGGAGGACATGTTCCTTCCCAGGGTCCGACTGGGTCCCAGCTTCCAATATGTTAACACAGTGTGCCGTCAGCGAGATGTACCGTCCCTGCCCACAAGCACTTGTCCACGTGTCCGAGGTTAGGTGGAATTTCCCAGTAACTGTGTTGTTGAGGGCACGGCCAATGTTTTTGACACGTGCTTGTGTAATGCGGGGACGGCATACTGGGAGAATTAGTCATGGCTGGGGACCGAGTGCTGAGGGAGACGGCTGCTGCCGTCAGGTTGCGGAATTCTTCTGTCTCCACGAGCCTAAAAGGCAACATATCGAGCGCAAACAGTCGTGAAATGTGGGAATTTAGTACTGTGCCCTGTGGGGCATTGGCTCCAAATTTGCTCTTGGCCTTCCATGGACTGGGGTATGTAGAACTGAACGCTGCGCTAGGACAAGGACGTGGATGTGTTTCCTGATGCTGCTACTGCAGAGTGTGCAATGACCGGTGCAGGGCAGGAGGCATCTTTGCATGTACCATGGACAGGGGATTGGCTTGCATGCACAATAGTGGAAGTAGCAATGGAGGCACCCTCAGACACTGTTCCGGGGCCCTGGGATTCGACCCACAAAGTCTGGTGCTTTGTTGCCATGTGCCTGATCATGCTGGTGGTGGTCAGGCTGGTTGTTTTGCCACCCCTGCTGATGCTGGCCTGGCAGGTGGTGCAAATGGCCTTTTTGGGGTTATCTGCAGAGTCTTTACAAAAACATTCAAACTCGGGAAGACCTAACAGTTTCACTGGCAACTTCCTTTGTGTTGTTGTTACGGGGAACGGTTACCTGCCTTCTTTCTGCGGCCACCACACTGCTTCTTCCTGCCTGTTGGGGTGCTCTGCCTCCCTCCCCCTGTGTGCTGCTGTCCTCGCTCTGCATGCCCTCCTGCCATGTTGGGTCAATTACAATATCATCCACCACCTCGTCTTCCACTTCCGCACTCTGGTCCTCCTCCTGACTTTCTGGCAAATGTGTCTCATCATCGTCCACCTGTTATGACACTTTCCCACCGTTGCCTTCGTGTGACTGTGGCTGCTCAAATATTTGGGCATCGCTACATGCGATCTCCTCTTGCCCCGCTTCAAGTGGACTGGGCGAGAGGCCTGAATCAATAAATGGGAAAGTGAACAGCTCTTCGGAGTGTCCAAGCATGGGATCAGTTGTCTCTGGGCACTCGGCATGGTGGGAGGAAGGAGGTTCAGGGTGAGAAATATGTGGTCCAGACTCACAGCTACTGAGACCTGGCCGTGTGGAAGACAAGGTGGTGACTGGAAGCTTTATCTGCTATCCAACCAATAAACTTTTCACACTGCTCTGTGTTCAATAGTGGTGATCTGTGGTCCCCTATTAATTGGGACAGGAAGGTAGTGCGAGGTCAGCATGCATCACCATCACATCCAGTTCCCCACCCATTAATTTGAGGACAATATCTTCCAGGCTCACAACAAAGACTGAATTTGGAGCGAACTTATATGTGATCCGTGTGACCGACCAACCACAGTGTTAAATACCTGACCTTTAGTTAACTATTTTGGACAGCAAACTAGTGTCAATTGCTTCACTGACACACTAAAACAAATTTTTAATGGAGGCCAGAAATGGCAGTATTTTCTGAAAACGTTTATGTGATCCGTGTGACGGACAAACCAGAGTTTTAAGTACCTGACCTGTAGATAACTATTTTGAACAGCAAACTGGTGTCAATTGCTTCACTGACACACTGCAACAAATTTTTAATGAAGGTCAGAAATGGTAGTATTTCCTAAAAACGTATATGTGATCCGTGTGACGGAGAAAACACAGATTTAAATACCTGGCCTGTAGGTAACTATTTTGAACAGCAATCTGGTGTCAACTGCTTCACTGACACACTGCAACAAATTTTTAATGGAGGCCAGAAATGGCAGTTTTTTCTGAAAACATATATGTGATCCGTGTGACGGAGAAAACACAGTTTTGAATACCTGGCCTGTAGGTAACTATTTTGAACAGCAATCTGGTGTCAATTGCTTCGCTCACACACTGCAACATATTTTTAATGGAGGCCAGAAATGGCAGTATTTTCTGAAAGCGTATATGTGATCCGTGAGTCAGAGAAAACACAGTTTTGAATATTTGGCCTGTAGGTAACTATTTTGAACAGCAATCTGGTGTCAATTGCTTCACTGACACACTCCAACAAATTTTTAATGAAAGTCAGAAATGGCAGTGTTTCCTGAAAATGTATACGTGATCTATGTGACAGAGAAAACACAGTTTTAGATACCTGGTATGTAGATAACTATTTTGAACAGCAAACCGGTGTCAAAAACTTTGCTGACACACTGAAAAAAAAGTTTATTGGAGGCCAGAAATGGCAGTATTTTCTGAAAACTTATATTTTTCCGGAGTGACTTTGACTAGCATGGCGGCGCCAGGTCGGATACAGACATGATGACGCTGTGCGGCCAGCCAATCACTGTAATGCCAAAACCAACATGGCTACGGCATTACAGTGAGTGGCAGGCAATTCCTGCATGCTCATTGGTGCTCTAAAAAGCGCCAAACATGTAGGGAGGAGACCCGAGCTCCCTCCAAGCAACCCCGGAAATACTCGGCGAGCGCCTAGCATTTCAAGCGGTGAGAAGCTCGGGCAAGCACAGAGCAGTAGCGATCATGCTCGCTCATCACTACTCACATTTTAAATTTGTCAACTTCAATATAAATGAAGCACTGTGGCCCCTTCATTCCTACGATTAATGGGGCTCATGAAATCCTCCCCTCGGGAAGACTCCTTTATTTAAAGCTATTTAAAAAGATTCCTTCCTTTTGCTTTTATTTTAGATGCAGCATTATAAGACTTCAAAGTCTTAGAATTTATGATATAATTTCGAAGCTGGATTGCTCCAGTGTAGGCTGATATGTGCTACAATAATATAGTCCTTCTGCTGTGATAGTATGTCACATAAATCATAGTTTAGATTCTCAGTGTGTAGTAAAAGTGCTCCAGAGGGTATCATCACTATAGTATATACGTGCACTGTTCTTATGGTGTGCACCTAACATGTATCACAAACTGTACAATGATAGTGTATGGATGTCATTTTCTTTCAATATGGAAGATATGACATTTCCTTATAGAATATAATAAATGGAAATAAATAGAAACTCGCGACTTCAAAATTTAGCCAGGAAAAAAAATATTTATTGACACCCCTTAGTTTCTGGAACAGTTTAACAATCTTTGTTTCTATCTTAATGTATAAAATAATTTATCAGAAATCCTTGTTTTTCCTTTGCTGGCATGCCATTGACCACACAGCAGTTTAGCTTCATTCTCCTCTTCGACATGTGACCCAATAGCAAAATTAACAGGCTGTCATCCATCAAGCATCATGGAGCTTTTTTCTGGTAACAGACGTCCAGCACAATTATATATTTACCTATGTGTTTGAAGAGCCATAAAAGCACAGATGGATAGATGTTAAATCTATTTTGTGGAAATAAGCTTTTTTTTTTTTATAACTGGAGAAAAAGCCTAGTTTCTGAATGGACATAACATCAATCCACTGGAAAAGACTCTATACATTAGAGTATCATTACAGTTTCCACTGTTGAGCTATATGGCTATAATATTTAGCTATTACAAAAGTTAAATATGTTTCGAAAAATGGTTTCTCTGTAGCCATAAATAATTTGAATTAGCACAGATCATGGTAAATAGTTTGAGCAATGGCTGCCAAGGGATGACAAGTTAACAGTACCCTCCTGTTATTGTAACCTTTATCCCTACTGTTTATCTATCCTTGAAGTGAGCACTTCCATTAAATTATGGATCACAGATTTTTTTTTTCTTTCAATTTGTTCTCTGTCAAATAACAGACCTTATTTTTGCAGTCTTCAGACTAAATGAAAATGCTGGCTTGTTGAACATGTAATAATGCTATGTCTCGCTTGCTCTTATGAAATTGTTAATAGATTTACTGTAAACTTTGACTTATATTCGGCAAGACTCCACTTTACTCAGCATAATTTAGTTGGCCTGTCTCTGCCTACAGTGTAATAATTATCCCCGTGGCCAAGAAAATGAAAATTTGAACTTCATTTTAAGGATACGTGAGAAATAAAAATGCCTGTGCTGGATAAATTATAAGGTCTTTCATAAATTAATTCAGGAATCTTATATTATATTGTATTCCATATTGTGACCATTAGACATATTAATTATTCATGCCTCGGAGTACATGTGACAAGAGCTTTAATATACTGCCCTAATGATTTCTGGAATAGATATCATTGCTCTGAACGGCTGAGAGAACACAGAATTACATCACTGGAATACATTTATATCCGTATTAATTACATTGCACCCAATACGTGTATCAGCCGCTTTGGAATACTTATCAACACTACATAGAAATATAGCAGACAGGAGTTAACCAGCAGCATTTTTTATAATATAAGGATTTGTTATAAGAGGTTTTTTATTGGACTAAAGCAAGCTACATGAGTACATTACATCTACAGTGGCCATCTTTGCTCATTTTTGTGGGATTGGACGATGGTCTAATTTTTATTAAGGATTTATGACTGACCCTCCATATCCACTCAGTAGCCAGTAAGAATGGTGCAAGCTGAAATTCAAAATGTCTGAACCTCTGTTGCTATAGGCAAAAAAAATGCTAATTTCAGTGTTAATTTCACTCTCCTTTATGAGACTGGGGTTAAAGCTGGTGACAGAACATTATACGGCTACCCTAACTGGTTTATCATTATTGTGCTAAAAAAATACTGGCAAATGCAAAATTTGGCTCCTCTAAATCCATTCTTCTCATTCTGAGCTCTATTACTGTACAAATTGAAAGTGTAAATAGGGGCAAAGTGTGGTACAACATGGGGGGTTGTGAACATCCAAAGCATGGCAAATATTGTGCCAACTAACCCAAAATAATGCCTTTATAAAGACTTAATTCCCTCCTAATGCATGATTAAAATGATAGTGTCCTCTTTTAAAGTATTGATGGCACTTTTGTGCAACCTCCATAAAAATAGGGATGAGTGGATTTCTGGAAATTTGGTTTCTCGTACCCGACCCGAACTTTAGTCCAAAGTCCTTTTCAGGTACCAGAACTGTACCTGAACTTGAACCTGAACACCATTGAAAACAATGGAGACCTGAACTTTGGAACTGTAAAATCTATCTCTATCTCCTCCCAGACCTTCCTGGAACTCCGAACATTAAAATGGACTTCCCAGAGAAATCCGTGTTTGTAGTTTAACAGCAGACACTGAGTGTCTGATACAAAGCCCAAACTTTTAAGTTGGGGTTCACTCATCTCTACTTATAACTTGTAGGCAACAGACCTACACCAGTCTATAGGACAAAAAAGTTATTGTGCAGGGAGTCTTTGGCTTCACTTATTCTACCACACAATACAACTGTAACCGCATTATGGGAATGCCAATATAGTTCAAAGTGTCACTTGCCCAGAAATATAAGTTATCCTGACAGAAGTCTGTGCATGTGCACTGCCCCAGATCCTTCACATTAGTCATACTATTGCTCTTTCTTTTTTTGTTTGAAATTTTTTTGCCCTTCAGAGAAATTGCTTTTGTGCTTCGACCCCCATACGACTATGTGCAGGGAAGCAACCATAAATATACCTTTGGGGGAGTCTCATAGATTGTGATATATGATGCATGCAATGTAATGTATCAGGCTGTTTAGCTTTTTAAGTAAAATCAGTTTCTAGCTTAGCTTTTGGTTCCACATCAAATCAGCATGCAACACATGATTACATACTTTAATGGTAATAGTGTTGATTTCTATACTTTGGAGTGTGACATTGGAGAAAGTTGAAGAGAAGAAAACATTGCACTTGTAGCATGCTGCCCCAAATTTTTCCTTATGCATCTCTCATTTGTGCACTGCCCACCTTATGTCATTTTATCTACAAATATTATGTATGACTTCATTCATCACACCCCAAAATACAGGTGCATCTCACTAAATTAGAATATCATCAAAAAGTTAATTTATTTCAGTTCTTCAATACAAAAAGTGAAACTCATATATTATATAGAGTCATTACAAACAGAGTGATCTATTTCAAGTGTTTATTTCTGTTAATGTTGATGATTATGGCTGACAGCCAATGAAAACACAAAAGTCATTATCTCATTAAATTAGAATTCTTTATAACAACAGCTTGAAAAATGTTTTTAAAATCCGAAATGTTGACCTACTGAAATGTATGTTCAGTAAATGCACTCAATACTTGCTCGGGGCTCCTTTTGCATCAATTAATGCATCAATGTGGTGTGGCATGGAGGCGATCAGCCTGTGGCACTGCTGAGGTGTTATGGAAGCCCAGGTTGCTTTGATAGCAGCCTTCAGCTCATCTGCATTGTTTGGTCTGGTGTCTCTCATCTTCCTCTTGACAATACCCCATAGATTCTCTATGGGGTTAAAGTCAGGCGAGTTTGCTGGCCAATCAAGCACAGTGATACTGTTGTTTTTAAACCAGGTATTGGTACATTTGGCAGTGTGGGCAGATGCCAAGTCTTGCTGGAGATTGAAATTTCCATCACCTAAAAGCTTGTCGGCAGAGGGAAGCATGAAGTGCTCCAATATTTCCAGTGGACCTACACCAGATGACATGGCTCCCCAAGCCATCACTGATTGTGGAAACTTCACACTAGACCTCAAGCAGCTTGTATTGAGTGCCTCTCCACTCTTCCTTCAGACTCTGGGACCTTGATTCCCAAATGAAAATTGGAACTCTGGGACGTTGTGGAGTGTGTCAATGACTGCCTTCTGGACATTTGTCAAATCAGCAGTCTTCCCCATGATTGTGGAGCCTACTGAAACAGACTAAGGAACCCTTTTAAACGCTTAGGAAGCCTTTGCAGGTGTTTTTGTTAATTATTCTATACTTACTGAGATAATGACTTTTGTGTTTTCATTGACTGTAAGCCATAATCAACATTAACATAAACACTTGAAATAGATCACTCTGTTTGTAGTGATTCTATATAATATATGAGTTTTACTTTTTGTATTGAAGAACTGAAATAAATTAACTTTTTGATGATATTCTAATTTAGTGAGATGCACCTGTAAAAGAGAACCATTAGACAATTACTAATCAAATACACAGATGCATTAGTCAACGTATATATAGTAAAGAAGAACGCTGTACATCATAATAAAGGACAACATGAAAGGGATAAGGTGAAAGATGATGCTTCACATACTAGTTGTAGACACTGTATAGAGAGATTTATCTAGGAGTTCTGCATTGGGGGAGTATGACAAATCTTTGTGTGCCCTCAACTCAGGATTTTCAGATACTTCTATATAACTGCCATATGAATTTGTATCATTTAATCAGCTATGTGTTTGCAGGATTATTTGTTTTAGAATCTCCAAACAGGATGACCTTTGCTGGGCTGACTGCAAAGACTTCAAGTGCAAAACTGACCAGCTAGGCTACCGAGCATGCAGAGGCTGATTGAGCGCCCCAGAGGAGGCATAAGTACAGAGGGGCATATAAGTGCATAGTTAAATGCAACAACATAGTTTGATGCAAGAGCATAGTTTGGTGTTTTCATTACTAGCCTTCTTTTAGTTTTTCTACTTTTACCTGTATTTTTTATCCCCATTTAATATGTGCTCCATGGACAATGCTACCAGATGTGCGTCTTGTGAGATGTATGCATGCCTTGAACTGCTGTTTGAGGGTGAATATGTCTGCGCTCGATGTCAGAGTTAAATGTTTGGAAGCCCACAGTAAAGGTTCAGTTTTTGCTGATGACACCAAACTGTGTAGGATATTAAAATCTGATCTTGACATTACAATATTGCAGAATGATCTGGATAAGTTGACTAAATGGGCAAACACTTGGCAGATGAGGTTTAATGTAGATAAATGTATTGTAATGCACCTAGGGCAGAGTAATCCTATTGCTGCATATACATAAAATAAAGTATACTCAGGACTACAGAACAGGGGAAGGACTTTGGTATTCTGGTTACAAGTAAGCTGATAAGCAGTACTCAATGTGAAGCAGCAGCCGCAAAAGCAAACAAGTTTTTAGGATGTATAAAAGAGAAATAAAATCCCGCGATCCCAATGTACTGTTACCCCTTTACAAATCACTTGTGAGGCCACATCTGGAATATGGGATCCAGTTTTGGGCTCCACATTTTAAAAAGGATATTCAGAAGTTAGAGTCAGTTCAAAGGCGGGCAACTAGATTATTACAAGAGATGGAAGGACTCTCATATGATGAGAGGTTGAAAAAGTTGAGTCTGTTTAGCTTTGTAAAATGACGCCTCAGAGAAGATCTCATTCACATGTATAAATATATGTGTGGTCAGTACTAAGAACTGGCACATGACTTATTCCATCCAAAGACAATACTAAGGACCAAGGGGCACTCATTACGGATGGAAGAAAGGAGATTCTGGCACCTATAAAGGAAAGGGTCCTTTCAGTAAGAGCAGTTGGACTGTGGAATTCCCTACCACAAGAGGTAGTAATGGCCGACACTATAACAGCTTTCAAAAAAGGGCTGGACGATTCCTTGATACACATAACATTGTGGGCTACAGTTAATTAGACAAAATATTACACCTACACTGTGTGCAGAATTATTAGGCAAATGAGTATTTTTATCACATGATACTTTTTATACATGGTGTCCTACTCCAAGCTGCATAGGCTTGAGAGCCAACTACCAATTAAGTAAATCTGGTGATGTGCATCTCTGTAATGAGGGGGGGTGTTGACTAATGACATCAACACCCTATATAAGGTGTGCTTAATTATTAGGCAACTTCCTTTCCATGGACAAAATGGGTCAGAAGAGAGATTTGACGGGCTCAGAAAAGTCCAAAATTGTGAGATGTCTTGCAGAGGGATGCAGCAGTCTTGAAATTTCCAAACTTTTGGAGCGTGATCACCGAACAATCAAGCATTTCATGGTAAACAGCCAACAGGGACGCAAGAAGCGTATTGGCCAAAAAAGGTGCATAATATCTGCCCATGAATTGAGGAAAATCAAGCGTGAAGCTGCCAAGATGCCATTCGCCACCAGTTTTGCCATATTTCAGAGCTGCAACGTTACTGGAGTATCAAAAAGCACAAGGTGTGCGATACTCAGGGACATGGCCAAGGTAAGGAGGGCTGAAAAACGACCACCTTTGAACAAGAAATATAAGATAAAATGTCAAGAATCGGCCAAGAAATATCTTAAGACTGATTTTTCAAAAGTTTTATGGACTGATGAAATGAGAGTGACTCTTGATGGGCCAGTTGGATGGGCCAGATGCTGGATCAGAAAAGGGCAGAAAGCTCCACTCCGACTCAGACGCCAGCAAGGTGGAGGTGGGGTACTGGTATGGGCTGGTATCATCAAAGATGAGCTTGTGGGACCTTTTCGGGTTGAGGATGGCGTGAAGCTCAACTCCCAGACCTACTGCCAGTTTCTGGAAGACAACTTCTTCAAGCAGTGGTACAGGAAGAAGTCGGTATCATTCAAGAAAAACATGATTTTTATTCAGGACAATGCTCCATCACATGCATCCAACTACTCCACATCGTGGCTGGCCAGTAAAGGTCTAAAAGAAGAAAAAGTGATGACATGACCCCCTTGTTAACCTGATCTGAACCCCATAGAGAACCTGTGGCCCATCATATAATGTGAGATATACATGGAGGGAAAACAGTACACCTTTCTGAACAGTGTCTGGGAGGCTGTGGTGGCTGCTGCACGCAATGTTGATCGAAAACAGATCAAGCAACTGACAGAATCTATGCATGGAAGGCTGTTGAGTGTCATCATAAAGAAAGGTGGCTATATTCATCACTAATTTTTGGGGGTTTTGTTTTTCGCCTGTCAGAAATGTTTATTTCAAAATTTTGTGCACTGATATTGGTTTACCTGGTGAAAATAAACAAGTGAGATGGGATTATATTTGGTTTTTATTAAGTTGCTTAATAATTCTGCACAGTAATAGTTACCTGCAAAAACAGATATCCTCCTAAGATAGCCAAATCTAAAAAAAAAAACACTCCAACTTCCAAAAATATTAAGCTTGGATATTTATGAGTCTTTTGGGTTGATTGAGAACATAGTTGTTGATCAATAATAAAAATAACCCTCTAAAATACAGCTTGATTAATAATTCTGCACACAGTGTATAGTAGTACATTTAATACGACAATAGTAATTACATAACTAGTATCATAATTAGGTTTGATCCAGGGTTCAACGACTGATCGCCTTTTCTCGGGGTCAAGAAGGAATTTTTACCTGTGATGCAAATTGTCTGAATTTGTCCTGGGGTTTTTGCCTTATTTTGGATCAATAGATTTAGGGATTTTAGTAATACCATTATTAGAATCACAAGAGTAATACAATATATAAAACTAATTAAAAAATTATAAACTGGTTCATTTTTAATTGTAGTAGTGCAGCAATAATAAAAATGTTAATAATATATTTGTGAGGCCTAGTCCCATTAAGTTAGTATGTTAGTGTAGGGAGTACAATTGGGGGAGAAAGGTTGAATTGGATGGACCTAGGTCTTTGTTCAACCTACGTTACTATGTTGTTATGTGTTAACTCACCTCCTAGTACACTTTTCAATCCTAAAGCATACAGCCAATTTACTGTTTTGTGTTTTCAATTTTTCTTCCCCTTCTTCAAACATCCATAACTTTTTTATCAACATACTGTAGACGTATACCGTATTTTTCGGACCAAAAGCCACACGTTTTTCCCCAACATTTGGGTCTGAATACAGACTTACCGGGGAGTTGGGGTGAAGGTGGAGCGGGATCGCAAGGAAGCAGGGTCCCTCCCTCTGGAAGCAGAAGTGTGATGCCCAGCTGCGCTTGGTATCACAGATCCTAGATGGGTGTATTGATGGATTCCTCCACAAGAGGCCCCCATAATCATTCACACATCTCCACCTTCCACCTCAGACCACCAGAGGGAACCCTTTAGGGATAGATAAATAGTGAAGGTGGAGCCAGGCAGTAGTTGGTCTAGACTGTGTTAGAACCTTGCTCTTAGGTTTTTTTTCCTTTGCTGGTCACATGACCTTGTTGGCCTATTTAATCCTGCTCCGCCCTTCTGGCTTTGCTGGACTTCATTGTATATCTACTTTCTAGCTAGCCTGTGCTCTGTGTCTTGCTCTGTTAGTTTGCTTGGTCTACTGACCTACATGTTCTATATATTTTGTTTGTTCGTCTGTCTGCTACTATTTCTGTTAGGAGGTGTCCCATATTCCTCCCAGTCCTTAGTACTTGTAGGGATTCCTTCCCCACATCTATAGGTCTCCGTACAGACTAGCTTAGGACTTTAGCAGGTCTGATCGCAGGATCAGGTCCCCTGTTACATCGTAGGGATTCAGCTGAGTTCTATCGTAGGGACAGATCTCCTCTCTTTCCTTAGCTCTGGTAGCAGAACATAACAGTAAGTCCAGCCTGCAAATTCTCTAAGGAAAGATTTTTCTGTTCCATCATGGTGTCGGTTCAGGATTTGGCTCATCGCCTGCAGGGACTCTCTCTGGAGGTGGCCGAGCTCCGTCAGCACGTGAGTAGCTGTCCTGGAGCACATTTCTTGGAGCCTAAGGTATGTTTGCCGGATTTATTTTTTGGTGAACACCGAGAATTTTTTTTATTTAAAAATGCTTGCTTATTGTATTTTCGTTTGAGACCTAAGTCCTCTGGGGATGAATCCCAGCGCGTAGGGTTCATAATGTCACTTTTGCGCAAAGAGCCTCAGGAGTGGGCCTTTTCTTTGCAACCTAGTGATACATGCTTCAGATCAGTGGATAGTTTTTTTTCTGCTTTGGGACTATTATATGATGATCCTGACCGTGTCGCATCAGCTGAGACTGAGTTGAGACGTTTAAAACAGGGATCAGGTAATGTGGAAAAATATTGTACTCATTTCCGTCGTTGGTCTACTCAAACAGGGTGGAACGATTCTGCTCTGAAAAGTCTATTTCTTGCTGGGCTCAGTGAAAGGGTTAAAGACCTGCTAATTGCTTATCCTACACCTGAAGATTTGCAACAGGCTATGCAATTAGCTATACGGGTAGATAGAAGACTGCGTGCAAGGGTTAATGAGAGCAAATCCTCTGCTATGTCAGTTTCTGGTTATAAGAATGTGTGTACTAACAGTGGTGAACCGATGGAGATTGGATCGGTGGCACCTCGCTCTCAAGAAAAAGACCGTCGATTTTCTGAAGGCTTGTGTTTCTATTGCGGAAAATCTGGTCATTTGATTAAAGGCTGTGAGCTTCGTATGAAGAAAGAAAAAAAAAAGGTCAGTCACGCCCGTATTGCCTGTTTAAATTCCAAGGGTATATTTTTAGCTGCTTCCACGATTGCTCAGAAAAAATTAATGGAATTTCGGGTGTTTGTTGATTGCGGGTCTACTCTGAATGTAATTGATGGGGGATTCGTGGAAAGACTCAATTTAAAACCTGAACCTTTATCATCCCCCATTGCTGTGGTTTCTGTGGATGGTTCCCCTTTGAAGGATATTACTCTCAAGGTCTGTGAATTTCCTCTCACTATTAATGGTGTTCACCATGAGAAATTGGATTTGGTAGTGTTGAATAACTTGCCTTCTCCAGTAATATTGGGATTGCCCTGGTTAAAATTTCACAATCCTCTACTGGATTGGTCTACCAGTGAAATTAAATCCTGGAGCCATAAATGTTATGACAAGTGTTGTAACGGGCGTATTGCAGCTTTGGATAGGGGAGAATTGCCTGTTCCTATTCAGGATTTTTGGAGAGTTTTTTCTGAGAAGGAATCGCAGGTTTTGCCTCCCCATAGAGACTATGATTGTTCTATTGAATTTGTCCCTGGAACGACTCTTCCTAAAAGTCGTTTATTTAACCTTACTATTCCTGAGAGGAAGGCTTTGGAGGAATACATACAGACAAGTTTGGCCGCCGGTCACATTAGACCCTCTAAGTCTCCTGTGGCGGTTGGATTTTTTTTTGTAAAAAAAAAGGACGGCGGTTTACGTCCTTGTCTGGATTTTCGTGAGATTAACAAAATTACTGTACGCAATCCTTACCCACTGCCATTGATTCCTGATCTGTTTAACCAGTTAATGGGGGCCAAGTGGTTCTCTAAAATTGACCTTAAGGGGGCATACAATCTGTTGCGCATGAAGGAGGGTGACGAATGGAAGACTGCTTTTAACACTCCTGTGGGTCATTTTGAGAATCTGGTTATGCCTTTTGGTCTTACTAATGCTCCTGCATTTTTTCAGAATCTGATTAATGACATCCTTAGACCTTTGATCGGTAAAAATGTGGTTGTGTATTTGGATGACATTTTGATTTATTCGCCGGATCTGGAGTCTCATTGGCGGAGCGTGCGTGAGGTATTACAGTTATTAATGGACAATTCGCTTTTTGCTAAGCTGGAGAAATTTGAGTTCGCTGTACAGAGAATTAGTTTTTTGGGCTACATTATCTCCAGCAAAGGTTTTGAGATGGATCCGGTTAAGGTTCAGGCTGTGCAGGAATGGTCTAGGCCTATTGGTTTGAAATCGATACAGAGGTTTTTGGGTTTCGCCAATTACTACAGAAAATTCATAAAAAATTTTTCTAGTATTGTCAAACCTCTGACTGATCTCACCAGGAAAGGTGTTGATGCGGTTCAGTGGTCTTCTGAGGCCATTGAAGCTTTTGTGTATCTCAAGGAGAGGTTCACCTCTGCTCCCATCCTTATGCAGCCTGATGTTACTAGGCCGTTTTTGGTTGAGGTTGATGCTTCCTCTGTGGGGGTTGGCGCAGTATTGTCTCAGGATAACGGGGATGGATTACATCCCTGTGCCTTTTTTTCAAAAAAATTTTTGGAGACTGAACTGAATTACGATATTGGTAATCGGGAATTATTGGCTATTAAACTCGCATTTGAACACTGGCGCCACTTCTTGGAAGGTGCGGAATTTCCCGTTCAGGTTCTTACGGATCATAAAAATCTGATATATCTTGATGCTGCCAAGCGCCTGAATGCCCGTCAGGCTAGGTGGGCACTGTTTTTCTCGCGGTGTAATTTCTCCGTTACTTACATCCCTGGTACTAAGAATGTTAAGGCGGATGCCTTGTCTCGCAGTTTTTCTCCCATAGTCGGTGCTGAGAAAGAGGAGAACATTTTACAAGAAGGTGTTGTGATAGCTGCTTTGGACTCCGTTTTGGAAAATGAGATTCTTAAAGCACAGGAGAATGCCCCATCTAACACTCCTCATGGGAGGTTGTTTGTGCCTGGGACCTTTAGGAGAGATTTGTTTGTTGAGTGTCACGAATCTCGGTTGGCAGGTCATCCCGGAATCTCTGAGACCAAGAGACTGGTGGGTCGCAGTTTTTGGTGGCCTGGATGGCAGAAGGAAGTCATTAAGTGGGTGCGTCAATGTACTATATGTGCTAGATCTAAGGGGTTGCTTTGTCCTTTGGAGGTTCCCAGTGCTCCTTGGACACATTTGGCTATGGACTTTATAACTGACCTTCCCCCCTCTGAGGGTTTTACTGTCATCTGGGTGGTCGTGGACCGTTTTAGCAAGATGTGTCACTTGGTTCCTTTCATCAAACTGCCCTGCGCTGAAACTCTCGCTAAGGCCTTTGTCAAGGAAATTGTCAGACTTCATGGCGTTCCTACTGACATTGTTTCTGATAGGGGTCCTCAGTTCGTGGCTCGTTTTTGGCGTGCCTTTTGTGATAGGTTGGGAGTTCATTTGTCGTTCTCGTCCGGATATCATCCTGAATCTAATGGCCAGACAGAAAGGAAAAACCAGGATGTTGAGCAGTTCTTGCGTTGTTTTGTGGCAGACAATCAAGAGGGGTGGTCTGAGTTTCTGCCACTTGCTGAATTTGCTCTGAACAATCATACATCTTCTTCTGCTGGTTGTTCGCCTTTTTTTTGTTGTTCTGGGAGACATCCGTCGTTTGGGTCGTTCTCCAAGTTGGGATCTGCCGTGCCTGAGGAGGAGAATTTTTCCGGTGATTTGGAGAGAGTTTGGACGGATGTGCGTGGTAATCTTCAGGAGGCCAACAGAAAATCTAAAGACTACTTTGATAGGAAACGACAGCAGGTTTTGTTCGCTGTTGGTGACATGGTTTGGTTGTCCTCTAGGAATCTGCGGTTGAGGATTCCTTCAAAGAAATTGGGTCCCAAGTTTGTAGGGCCATTTAAGGTGCTTCAGGTTGTCAACCAATCTGCTGTTAGGTTGGAGGTTCCTACCTCCTGGAGAATTAATCCGGTATTTCATGTCTCTCTGTTGAAAAAAGCTGTTGTATCGGATTGTGACGCCTCTGCCTCTGTTCCTCCGGTAGTGGAGGACGGGGAATATGAAATTTCTCGCATCCTTAACTCTAGACGGTATAGAGGTAGTTTGCAGTATCTTGTGGCCTGGAAAGGTTTCGGTCCCGAGGATAACTCTTGGGTGAGGTCGGATGATGTTTCCGCGTCCAGACTTATCAGAGCGTTTCACAGGAGATTTCCTGATAAGCCTGGTCCTAGGGGATCCGGAGGATCCTATTAGAAGGGGGCGTACTGTTAGAACCTTGCTCTTAGGTTTTTTTTCCTTTGCTGGTCACATGACCTTGTTGGCCTATTTAATCCTGCTCCGCCCTTCTGGCTTTGCTGGACTTCATTGTATATCTACTTTCTAGCTAGCCTGTGCTCTGTGTCTTGCTCTGTTAGTTTGCTTAGTCTACTGACCTCTATGTTCTATATATTTTGTTTGTTTGTCTGTCTGCTACTATTTCTATTAGGAGGTGTCCCATATTCCTCCCAGTCCTTAGTACTTGTAGGGATTCCTTCCCCACATCTATAGGTCTCTGTACAGACTAGCTTAGGACTTTAGCAGGTCTGATCGCAGGATCAGGTCCCCTGTTACATCGTAGGGATTCAGCTGAGTTCTATCGTAGGGACAGATCTCCTCTCTTTCCTTAGCTCTGGTAGCAGAACATAACAGACTGTAGTCGACAGAGAGCAAACCTGTTGAGAGAGTTCCTGCAGTAAAGAAGCCTGAGAGAGGTTAGTCTGCAGTGGAGCACAGTCCAGACTCAGTTGTAGCTCAGAGAAGAGAGCTTTTGGTGTGCCGGCGTCATAAGATCGGTGAAGCACGGCAAGCTGCCATTAGTGTGAGTAGCCTAGTGAGGGCCCGAGTAGGCCAAAGGCTAGTGGAGAGTTAGTTCATAGGGGGCAGAGGAGCTTACCCAGCTCACCCCGAATCCTTTACCGGACACCGGGTCCGAAGCTTACCGGGATCTCCATGACCCAGTAAGATATAACCAGAATCCCTGGGGAGCTACAAGTCCCAGGATCGCTAAAGTGCTGATATGTACCAGAGTCGGGAGTCACTTAGGCCCCTCATAACGGGACCGTGTACTCCAAGCGAAGGCCCTACCACAAGATCAGCCAGTGCAGGACAGAGACAAAGTTAGGCCTAGCTCCAGGCAGGTCAGAAACTTACTATGCAGAAGCAGGAGACAGAAGGCCCGAAGCCCGCTCATTGGGGAGGATCCGGACATGCACCCTTCACCCTACAGTGCTCCGGGACGTGCCTGAACTTCCATCAGTAAAAGGTACTGAAGTGACTACCGTGTCAGTCCCTGTTCTTGCTCTGACCCGACTGGGTCTCACCTGTCCTGCATTCCCCATCATACACTGCCCTGAGGCCTAGCTCCACCTGTGGGGAGCTATACCACCCAGCTGCCATATCACCGGCCTCAGTGGACTGCGCAGCGCTGGTGATTCTCACCAGAAGCCACAGGTGGCATCACAAACTCTTTCTTAAAATTAACAAATATCCACCCTTTTAAGGAGCGACCCCAGGGTACGGGCCTGGGAGCCGACCACTGCGACATCCCTAAGGCCAGGCTAAAGGCCCGGGTACCGAGTAATTCCCATCCCCCTGGGCGAGTCAGAAGCTGTGTTATACTGTGGGCCCAGTATTGGTGGTCAGGCAGAGCTTTCCCGGCGACCGCACTTACAGACTGGAATCTTGGCCCAGCCGGGATCTCAACTGCGCATGCGCTGTTTCCGGCGGCCATCTTCCTGAAGCCTTGGGCCTCAGGAAAACGGCCGCTGAGATCCCAGTCTGTGCATGCGCCAACTCAGGGGACCATTTTCCTGTAGACCACGGCTTCTGGAAGATGGCCACAGGAAAAGCAGTGCACTGCGCTCTGCTTCACCACTGACACCAGGCTAACAGCATCTCACCGTTCCTGCCACTACCAGGTTCCTGAGGGAGGGACCCTGCTTCCTGCTATGCAGCTCCACCACCACCGCAATTCCCTTCTGATGGGGCACCACCTTATCCCACCCAGGGTCCTCTGCAATGCTACACTTCTGCTGGCTTCCTGAGGGACTCTGCCTCCTGGGACCACCACTCCACCGCCCCCAGGTAAGAGACCTATGCAGACTATAAGAGGGACCCCCATCTTATAAGAAAATATTTTTGCCTATTTTCCACCCCAAAATTTGGGGTGCGTCTTATAGTCCGAAAAATACTGTAAGTGTTGTTTTTTTTGCAGGACAAGTTCTATTTTTGAATGACATTATTCATTTGTATCTTAAACTGTAGGTCAAATTGCAAGAATAATTCCAATTATGGTGAAAGGGTGAAAAAAAACCTCTTAATTATGCTATATTTTTTAGGCTTTATTTTTACGGCATTAATTTAACAGTGAAAATGTCCTGATAACATTTTCCAGGTTAGAATGACTACACCCATACTAAACATGTATAGTTTTTGTTTACAATTTTAGTGGCTTTAAGGGAACCTGTCATCTTTTTCACATGTAAAGTGCCATGGAATAAATAGTGCTATAATAAAAAATAATAAGAATAAATAATAATAATCTGATTTAAGAGAAAATATATTTTGCAGATCTGAATGGAGAATATAGACAGGAAACAGATTTAAAGATAGTTACATGGTGAACTTAATACTACATCAAAACCAACATATACAGTCGAGTGTACAGGATGTAGTTGAACTCTGACACACACTGTTAACAATAATTATTAATAATACTGTACATTAACCTGGATAAAAAATATTACAGCCAGTGAGTAAGCAATTGGTCAATTGTCTATGATAAAGGATGTCCAACTTACAATACAAAACGATAGGTAATGTATATAAAAAAAGGCATGTGCAGTGGCGTAGCAGTGCGAGAAATGATGATGGAGGAGGGAGCATTAACAGACGAGTCCATCTCCATCATTCTTCCCCTGCTCTGAGGTTTCCGGCATTTCACACCGCATGCTGAGGAGACTGGAGTATCAAGTGGAACCAGAAGAGGTGAGTACTGTATTTATTTTTTTAAAATCATTGACCGGTGGCAATAATACAGTATTGGGATGCATTATATTGTGCGGAGGACCATGAAGGGAGTGTGGAGGACAATGGGGGTGCATTATACTGTATGGAGGACCATGGGGGTGCACTATACTGTATGGATGACCATGGGGTGCATAATATTGTATGGAGGACCATGGGGGTGCAATATACTCTATGGAGGACCATGGGGGTGCATAATATTGTATGGAGGACCATGGAGAGAGCATTTTATTATAAGGAGGACCATGGGAAGAACATTTTATTATATCAAGGACCATGGGGAGAGCATTTTATTATATGGAAGACCATGGGTAGAGACATTTTATTATATGTAGGACCATGGAGGGTGCATTATCTTCTATGGAGGACCATGGGAAGTGCAATTTATTTTATAGAGGACCATGGGGAGAGTATTATATTCTATGAAGGACCATGGGGAGTGCATAATACTATGTGGTGGATTATGGGGGGCACATTATACTATATGGAAGGCTATGTGGGGCCATTATAATATGTGGGGGTCCATTTTACTGTATGCAAGCAATTATACAGTGTGAAGGTTTGTGTGGGGTCCATCATACTGTGTGGGGGCCATTATACTGTTTGGAGGGCTAGTGCAGACCATTATACTGTATGTAGGCCCATTATATTGTAAGGAGGGCTGTGTGGGGTTCACAGTTGGGGGATCATACTGTGGGAGAAAACAAATAAATCATGTGACATACTGTGTTCGAAACAAACAAACATTAGATAGACAGGGCTGTAAACCAATGCAATAGTAATGGCTAATAACAAGAGGTTTTATGAGTAATACTGAGGACAATAAGAAACAATAAAACTGTGAGCAATATACTGCCATAGATAATTAACCCCTTACTTACCGGGGACGTATTAGTACGCATATTTGCGTACCCCCCGTTCAGTGAGGGCTGCTGCGCTGAGCCCTCACTGAACGGATCACATGTCAGCTGATTCTTACAGCTGACATGTGCCCGCAACAGCCGCGGGTGGAATCGCGATCCACCCGCGGCTGTTAACCAGTTAAATGCTGCTGTCAATCTCCGACAGCAGCATTTAACGCGTGCTTCCGGGTAACGCGTCATAAGGCCCGCCCACCGGCGACCCCGTCACGTGATCGCGGGTCGCCGATGGGCGTGCATGACAACCCAGGGTCTGCAGCAGACGCCTGTGGTTGTCATGATCTTGTCGCTATGAGCGCCACCTAGTGGTCGGCGCTCATAGCACAGGACCATTTCTGCTGCATGCAGGGGACCTGCTCGTCCCCTGTATGTAGCAGAGGCGATCGGACAGTTGATGCTTCTAGTCTCCTATGGAGACTATAGAAGCATGCAAAAAGTAAAAAAAAAAAGTTTTTAAAAATATAAAAAAAAATAAAAAAAATAAAAAAATATAAAAGTTTAAATCACCCCCCTTTCGCCCCATTCAAAATAAAATATATATAAAAAAAAACCCACATACACATATATGGTATCGCCGCGTTCAGAATCGCCCGATCTATCAATATAAAAAAAGAATTATTCCGATCGGTAAACGGCGTAGCGAGAAAAAAATTCTAAACGCCAGAATTACATTTTTTGGTCGCCGCAAAATTGCAATAACAATCAATCAAAACATTGGATCTACCCCAAATGTTATCAATAAAAACGTCAGCCCGGTGCGCAAAAATTAAGCTATCAACCAGCCCCAGATCACGAAAAATGGAGACGCTACGGGTCTTAGAAAATGGCGCTATTTTTTTTTTTTTTTTTACCAAATTTTGGAATTTTTTTTCACCACTTAAATATAAAAGAACCTATACATGTTTAGTGTCTATGAACTCATAATGACCTGTAGAATAAGAAGGGCAGGTCAGTTTTAGCATTCAGTGAACATGGTAAAAAAAATAAATAAAAAACAACTGTGGTATTGCACTTTTTTTGCAATTTTACCGCATTTGGAATTTTTTTCCCGTTTTCCCGTACAGGATATGATAAAACTAGTAATGGCGTTGAAAAGTAAAACTAGTCCCGCAAAAAATAAGCCCTCACATGGCCATATTGACCAAAAAATAAAAACGCTATGGCTCTGGGAACAAGGGGAGCAAAAACGAAAATGCAAAAACTAAAAATGCTCCGAGGCTTAAGGGGTTAATATTATACAGTACAATGATAAAAAGTAATACAATATTTGATGAACATTGTTATCATATTAATAACTGTTTATAAAATCCCAAAAATTGTGGAAGGAATAAAAAAAAATAAGGACATATAATAAAAAATCCATAGGTATTACAACAAAACCTATGATGAGTATCCATTTCAAAGTGAATCAATCTTATATACCAAAAGTTATTAATTGCAAATAAAAAAATACACAATGGGGCATGGTTATTTTATCACACCAAGAAAATCCTTACTTGAATTGTATTTCAACCACATCATTAAGGCCCTTGGATAAAGACAGGATTTTTCCATGTGTGATAATTTTACATTCTTTCTCTCCAAGGTTCCCCTCTCACACGCCAACATTTGGTTACTTAGCCTCTTCTTTTTATAACTCATAATAACTTTATCAGCTTTGATTGTTTGCTCAAAAACTATTACCTTCTTTTCTGCTTTATATTTTTTTATTTTAAGAATCTCTAGAAGTGGCCTTATTTTTATTGTATTTATGAAATTTTTTATTACTATGTCACATTATTTGTATGTGTCCCCCCTCTTGTTGTTACTGTTTTCCCTTACTTCTTACCTATTTACACTGCTCCTGTCTATCAGTGTACATATTTGTCCTAAAATGGGTAGCTTTGCAATCTAATTTTGTCGATCCGACAAAAGTGATGACTTATATCCTGGATTGATTCTCTACTTCAATAGCTGTTTTATTACCATTTTTTTTATTTAACTACATTGCTATGAGACAGAAGTGCCCTGCATTTGGAGAACCTGTGTATACTGGTCTCTAAGCATTAACCAAAGATTCTGCATTATGGAGCACCCTGTGTTTTTTCCTTTACTTCTCTACATTGTCTCCTATGACATCTTGGTAGTCTCCTAGATTGAATGATGAGATAGGGTTTTCTACAGAAACTTGTCCTTTTCTGGTCTTGCACTCCTTATCAGTGTAGTATTCATGGCTTTTGAAAAATAGTATGGTGTCTTCTTCAGACATAGGGATGAGCAGACCCGTGGAAGTTCGGGTTTTGGTAGCCTACCAAAACTTTAGTACAAAGTTCAGTTCGGGTATCAGAACTGTAGCCAAACTTGAACCAGAACTCGAACCGCATTGAAAACAATGGAGACCTGAACTTTGGATCTGGAAAAAAACATCTTTCTCTCTGTCGCTCTCTTGTCCCCAGACTTCTCCCCTAAAATGTTGAACATTAAAACGGACTTCCAGGAGAATTTGTGTCTGGAGTTTGGCACCGGACTCCTAGTGTCTTGAATGAACCCAGATGTTTTAAGTTCGGGTTGGCTCATCTCTAGACCTGACCAAATGTACCTCACTATTTCAAACTCATGCTTTTTACCCAGTTTCTCAGACTGTTCCCTGCTTGCTCTATGCATTTGCACTCTATGTCTCTGTGATATTCTGACCTACTACTGTATGTGTGAGCAAGAAAAGCGCAAAATGTTGCACGTGTTGTACTGTAAACACATATTTGGCCATTTTGGAAATAGATTCTGCAAATCATTCAGAGATACTTACTTATATTGGCAACTATCACACAATTACTTTACTTGAAACTTGGTTGTATAGACAAGTCAAAGATATTTGAGACATTTCCTGAATGCAGCCAGAATATTGTTACCCAGTCACTGTAGTTTTCCCGAGATGCCATCTCTCTGTTATTAGTTATCAGACGTGGCTTTCAGAGATATGTCATGTTTTATATGATTCTTTTACCTTAACATGACCTTAGTTCTATCTTTTCAGTTGTATAAGTTTTTTTGATATGATTATGCTTGCCTTCGATCTTTGTGTTGCAACCATTTAGAAAATTTATAACAGACAGATAACACAAAATTATTAAAAAAAACATCACAGTGACAAAATTGTAATTACTTGTAGCATCATTATGTTAATAAATTATGCATGTTGGGTTTTAAGAACACAAAATAGCATGCTAGGCTCTGTAGAAAAGGAATTTCACTGACAAGAAAATAGTTTATTGAATATTTTCTTCATATGTTTTTATGCTAAATAGCATTTGATAAGATATGCATGCCCTTTATTGAACACATTGCTACATATTAATAGTTCCCAGAATATTGCTCCAAGATAGAGGAAGTCTAAGGAGAAAAGGTATTCTACATTATCTAAAATCAATGTTTGAGCATTATATTAAGTGCAATACTAAATCTATTGATTGATACATATTTTAATATATGCAATGTTCCGCTGATGCATAGGAGTGCTCAAATGTGTATTATATTGCTGTGATAAATCAGTGAGAACATTAAACAATATAGAAGGCATGTAGCTATCAGTTTCAGGGCTATTTTAGCTCCATTTTTTTATTAACTAATCTTATCCTAGGGTATAAAGAAGTTGTGACACAATCATGTGACTCTATTTGACCAAATATACGGAATGGTATGTACCCTTACACTCTGAGACAGTGGTACACAACTAGGAAGTAGTTTCTGGCTAGAGCAAAGCCCCAAGTTGTTGCAACACGTGCAAAAGTCAAAAATTGAAATTTTCAACAAGTGGCTCTTGGAATTTAAGGGCATAGCTTAATATTTTAGATTTAATATGTTACGGATCCGAGTGGTGGAACCTCTGTGCTGTGATACAAGGAGGGGCCAAAGGGGCATAACTAAGTGCCTACCCGGACCGACCCTGCCCACACGGTGGCTTAGTCGACTCTGTGAACCAAGCAGGGACCAGGAAGGTGAACCAGGTGCCACTCTGGGACCAACCTTGTGTGAGAGCAGGCGACTCCCACGGGACTGATAGCCGAAGCCGACAGGCACAGCAGATGAGCACGGCTGGTAGATAGGCAGGTGATGCAGATAGACAAGCAGGCGGGCTCGGCAGATAAACAGGCAGATGGGTACAGCTGATAGACAGGCAGACGGGCAAGGCTGATAGACAAGCAGGTGGGCATGGCTGATAGATGGGCTGGCAGGCACGGCTGATAGACAAGTGGACACGGCTGATAGACAGGCTGGCAGGCACGGCTGCTAGACAGGCAGGTGGACACAGCTGATAGACAGGCAGGTGGACACGGCTGATAGACAGGTTGGCGGGCACTGGAACCTGAGGGCTGGAGAGAGTGTTAGCAAACAAATAACAACCTTGCACAGGCACCTCCATTTTGGAGGAGGTGCCTTATATAAGGGCAGTCCTCAAGCAATTGGCCGGAGACTCTTAAGGATGGGGCGCGTGTGCTCCCTCCCTCTTAAAGGGGCTTAAGTACAGTGCCCGAGAAACTGAGCGTGGTGCACGCACTCCGGGCAGATGCAGCAGGGGAGCCGGAGGATGCCAGACTGGGACCGCGGCGGTGAGGGGATCGACATCTCTGCCTGGCAGGAGGCATTGACGAAGATGCTACATAATAAAAGTCAACCGTTTCTTTATGAGAAAGCTAGGAGAGAGTTTGAGTTTTTTCATTGACGTGACTGAAGTAGCTTATTCTTGCTCAGGTATTCCAGGATATCCATGAATCACTGAAGGGAGTCTGAAGGTGACTGTTTGAAAATTAAGTATTGGCTACCAACTCTTCTACTTGTATAACAGACCTAACAAAAGAAAGGATGTCTTGGTTCTTATACTGCACGAGGCCAGCAGGGTTGGAGATTCCGCTACCTCAAAGGCCAAATAATCGACAGTGCTCTTTGGCAGTCTCTCCTGTGTTAGCATTTGCACATTCCCTGAGCATGCCTGAAATACGGAAATACTGTGCAAAATAATCATAGTCAGATCAGTTTGAAAGACGGACATGATTATTGTTTCTCCACTGATATCATACTGCTTTCTGGTGTTAGGCGTCGGGTGTTTGCTGGATCTGAAATGGGTTCAGAGCCATCTGAGGATTCTGTGGTCTCCCATTCAGGTCTAGCCAGGGCTGATGTTGCACAGCATTTCCTTCAGTCCCAACGCCTAGCTAGTGCACGAGATAGTCGGGTTGTATTTTGGGTGTTTTTGCCTAGCACTATGAAGTATAGGTTGCGGAGGGAGTCGGGGCTCAAGCAGCCTAAGTCCGAGATGCGCCGCACTGAGCATGTCCGTGACATGGCGGACCGTGATTGGTGGTTCAGGAACCAGCTGATCCGGTGACCTGGCACCACCTGATTGGTCACGGGTGTCGTCACCAATGGTGCGACAGTGGGGCAGGGTTTAATCTTTAAACGGCCTGCCCACAAACATGGCGTCGTGGCTCAGATCATTTGAGCAAGTGATGCTGTTGTGTGGACAACTCTGTTCCACGTGCTCCCTAGCTGTTCACTCTGTGGCCTGCCGATGCCAGAGTTCGCTCGGCTGATTAGCACAGGTCGCATAGGCAGGTTAGCTCCATAGAGGCAGGTAGCTTCGCCTGGCAGCCTGGTTCAGCCATAGGGGTCGCCTATCACCCCGAGCAGCCTGTAAACGTCCTGTGCACGGCTAACGCCGGTTCGCCACGTGGAGTTGAATCCATCAGTCCGGTAGCACGCCGGCTGGGGACTCGTGTACCCATTGGCATAGTCACACACGCATCCAGTCGGGAGAACGAGTAAGTTTAACCACCGTTGGAGTAGGTGCGTTAGACTCTGGGGCTCTTTCCTCTAAATTATTATGTAAGGTGACATTGTCCTTCGGCACAGCCACGTTTGCTGCCAAGGCCAGGGTGGATTCTGGTGCCGACGACAATTTTTTTTCGCTCAGATTTGCCCAGAGGCATGCCATCCCTATGGAGTCTCTGCCAAAGCCCATGAACATCAGGGTGGTCAACGGTTCTCGGCTGGACACACAGATTACTTATCAGTCAGTTCCCCTCACCATGCCGTTCCCTCAGGGTCACCGGGAGGTTATCTCCTTCCTTATTATCCCCGGGGGATTAGATGAGGTGCTATTGGGTCTTCCATGGCTACGTACTCATGCTCCACACATTGATTGGAGTACGGGGAGGATTTCTTCCTGGGGAAAGAATTGTGTGTCCCAATGTATGGTACCAGTCTCTCGGAGGGTAGCCTCTGAGCCTTCTACTAATTTGACCCCTGGCACAGATTCTTTGTCTGTCCCCGAGACTCAGGTCTTGTCAGTTTATGTCAAAAAGAATCCCCGGATAGACCTTTTGTCCCAGTCCATGAATATAGCTAGGGACGATGACGAGCCCAGTCTTACTCTTCCCCCTGGGAGGATGCTCGTTCCTCCTAATCTACAAAAGGAGGTGCTCTCCTGGGCTCATGCCCCTAAGATTGGAGGTCATTTTGGGGTCAAACATACCACTAAGTTCCTTCAACGGTCGTATTGGTGGCTCCGGTGGCGCCAGGACATTAAGGAACATATTCTAGCGTGTGCCATCTGTGCGAGAGATATATCTTTCTGTCAAAGTCCGGCTGGACGTTGCCACTCATTATCCGTGGTGGACTCCACAGATAGTGAGTCGGTTGACACTTCTTGTCGTACCGCTCCCGTGTTCTATCCGGGCGACAGAGTGTGGCTCACGGATCGCAAAAATAAAGTACGCAGGGAATCTGCTAACTTTGCCTCCCGCTCTACTGGTCCTTTTAAAATTTTGGCCCAAGTAGAGCAGGATGTTAAAGGGGGGGATAATGTTAGGCGTCGGGCGTTTGCTGGATCAGAAATGGGTTCAGAGCCATCTGAGGATTCTGTGGTCTCCCATTCAGGTCAAGCCAGGGATGATGTTGCACAGCATTTCCTTCAGTCCCAACGCCTAGCTAGTGCACGAGATACTCGGGTTGTATTTTGGGTGTTTGTGCCTAGCACTATGAAGTATAGGTTGCAGAGGGAGTTGGGGCCCCAGCAGCCTAAGTCAGAGATGCGCCGCACTGAGCATGTCCGTGACATGGCGGACCGTGATTGGTGGTTCAGGAACCAGCTGATCCGGTGACCTGGCACCGCCTGATTGGTCACGGGTGTTGTCACCAATGGTGCGACAGTGGGGCAGGGCTTAATCTTTAAAAGGCCCATCCACAAACATGGTGGCACGCTCAGATCATTTGAGCAAGTGATGCCGTTGTGTGGACAACTTTGTTCCACGTGCTCCCTAGCTGTTCACTCCGTGGCCTGCCAATGCCAGAGCTCGCTCGGCTGATTAGCACAGGTCGCATAGACAGGTTAGCTCCATAGAGGCAGGTAGCTTCACCTGGCAGCCTGGCTCAGCCATAGGGGTCGCCTATCACCCCGAGCAGCCTGCAGACGTCCTGTGCACGGCTAACGAAGGTTCGCCACGTGGAGTTGAACCCATCAGTCTGGTAGCACGCCAGCTGGGGGCACGTGTACCCGTTGGCGTAGTCACACACGCATCCTAGCGCCGCCAGGGTAGTCCCTGTGCAGTAACAGGGCTCCAGATAGTTTTCCGGTCGCTCATCTCACGAGCTGCTAACGGAGATTGTGCGAACCATTATTCCCATTCCTGTGTGCTGTAACACGGAAGGGCTTATCGTTCAAGTTGGTTGTGTACCTTTTCACCCGGAAAGTGTTCGGCAGCAGCCTACCTGGCTGCATCGCGGACCCCAGGGTTGGTTGCGTTCCATTTAAATAATGTTGTCTGCAACATCTGGTTTCTTTTGTTGGTATGTTTACATGTACGAGGCCTGGGGCAGACAAATCTTTGCCTTTCCTGGTGTGGAGATTTAGGCATTGTTATTGAAACTAGGTTTATATTTATCTGGGTTTGGCAGACACTAATCCAGTATAGTTACGACAATAGTGGAAGATACATATATTCACGGTGAAAATAATAGAAATTGTCTTGGCAACTTGAAGTCGAAAATGCCATTGTTCTAATGTTAGCCCAAATACTTTCACTTGTTAATGCACCTACTGTATTATAGCACAATATTCTTCCACAGTTTTTTGGTTTTGTTTGTGACTTATTAATTTACATCAATTTATTTCAGGTCCAGGCACGCCTAGATCTTATTTGTGGGACATTCATGTGTTATCTCTGCAAAGTGGCAAGCACTGATATGTTCCTGTCATTCATTATTGGATTTTATATCAGTAGATATTCATTGGATAGGTGTAGAGGGCTGTGTTGGATAAATGTATTGTTTGAAGCTGTCATAATTGGTCAACATAGCTCATACAAATAGTGGTGTTTTGCACAGTGAAAATAATATTAGAAAAATAAAGCTGGGCAATTTATTAAGTAGGATTTTAGTAGGGACGGGCTAAAAAGTGTTGTACTGCAGATGGAAGCTGTATACAATGCCTGAAATGTGATTAACTGAAAATTAAGGCTTTATACAGGGGCAGAGTAGTGATGTGCTGCCTATGGAAGCTGTACACAGAGGCTGAGGAGCAATGTACTGTAGATAGAAGTTGTATGCAGGGGCTGAGGAGTGAATTACATGAGATGGAGGCTGCATATAAGAGCTGAATATGCAAGCTGTATATAAGGGCTGAGTAGTGATGTACTATAGATGGAGGCTGTATACAAGGTCTGAGAAGTGATTAACTGAAAATTAAGGCTTTATACAGGGGCTGAGTAGTGATGTACTACATATGGAAGCTGTATACAGGGGCTGAGGAGCAACCTACTGTAGATAGAAGCTGTATAAAGGAGCTGAAGAGTGAATTACTGCAGATGTAAGCTATATATAGATGCTGAGGAGTGATGTCCTGCACATGGAGCCTGTATATAAGTGCTGACGTGTGATGTACTGCAGATGGAGGTTGGATATCAATGTGTTGAGGAGTTATGGGGCAGTATATACAGGGGAATGATTTACTTCAAGTTGGACGTCACAGATTAGATCACAAGACAGGCACAGGGATGTTCAGCCTACCCCTGGGTGTCATAGAGACTCATTAGTTCCTTGCTATCGCATACAGGGAAACCGATGGCTTCCTGATGTCTAGGCCGGATCATGGCGGTGTGAGGCAGTGAGGGGGATCATATGCGAGGGATGGTATGTATCCCCCAGGCAGCACATAGAGGCAAATTGAACCCGCTGGAGTGCATTGCAATCACAGACACATCTATGGTTGCAGTGCAAAATAAAAGTAAGTTTGGACTTGGTCAAGCTATTTTGACCAAGTCGGATTTAAGAAAACCCGGTAGGGGCTTTTATTTTTGCAGTGAACTACAGGATGGCAGTGGTGGGCGGCTCACTCCCTCCAGCCTGGGTCTTGCATGTGGCTCATGTTCACAGTTTTCTTTTAAAAACCTCTTGCAAAGGTTTGGGTGTGTCAGTTTTGTGATTACAAGCAGCAGAGCAGGAGGCTCTGTAAACCAGGCCTGAGTTACATGAATACAGAGCCCAAGAAGGAAAAGCTTATGACACACCTCAGAGTGATATGGTGGTGCAGTCACCCACGGCAAAGGTGTTTGGAAATGGACTGTTCTTTGATAACCCGGCTGCGATCCGGAGGATACTGTTTGCCTTTTATTTGTGCATTTTTGAAAAACTAAAGACATTTAAGTTGAACTTTACTTGGGTCACTGCCTCATTGCCGCACAGTGTGAACACCGCCACACTACAGCGGTTAAATGCTACTGTCAGCAATTGAGAGGTTAACAGCAGCAAACTTTGAGCACGCCGACTGCTGCTGTTAAATGCAGATGCCAGCTATATAATATAGCTAGCATCTGCCCTCTATGCAGCAGGCTTTGCTTCTGAGCCCACTCTAAAATCCCTGACATACTTCATGATGGATATATCCATCATGGAGCGTTAAGTAGTTAAATTGGTCAGCCATTAACAATAATTAAGCCATTTGTGATTAATTTCCAACTGAGTGCTACATGAGACCCAAACCTAAAGATAGGCTGCGCCACTCATATTTCAGTGCTTTGTGCTTAATCCCAGGCCAAAAATTGCCGGCCAGGCCCTAAGTTTAGCCTTGTAGAAGTTTTTGTGAAGAGTTGGTGTAGCATGAGAAAGAGATCTTTCAATTATTGAAAGATGCAGAAAGAATTAATCCTGTCTATAAAACCAAAATATAATATTCTCAATTATGAATCAAGTACTAAAAGTGAATAACGACAATTTACTTCTCCAGGATGGTATATATTATCCTGATTTAGACTAGAGATGGGCGATTTGTTCCCAGTAGAATTAAATTCAACTCAAATTTAGCAAAACCTGTATTTTTCAGAAACTTGGGCATCTTAGTGTTAAATTAGGTATTAAAGGGTTTATTCACTACTTTGAAAAATATTTTGTCAAGCCTCAAGGTGATTAAAAAATTAGTAAATCTCCTAGTCACTGCTGCTGATTAGCTGCACCCATGACTAAACAATGTGACACATCGTCAACAGAACATACCAGCAACAAAAAAATCCTCTATATAGTTGGAATTTTAGTAAAGCTATGAATGAATAGGGCTAGAAAAAAAGGCTGTTTTTTTAATCACAACTTTTGTATATTGATTGTGTCTGGTAGCTCAGCGTCATTCAAGTAAGAAGGGCTGCACTGCAATTTCAGCATAATACATTAATATTAGTTATGCTGTTTCCTAATTCTGGACAACCCTTGAAAGATAATTAAGTTGCTGGCAGTGACATAATATTTACATAAAATTATTCATATTTAGCAATAATTTATCTATGTCAGTAATACACCTTGAATTATTAACTAACAATAATTTGAAGAAAAAAAAGAACTCTTTAAACTTTCTTTTACATGAGCTCATTTATCTTTGTATAGGTAGGACTTATATCTAATAATCTTTTTTCTTTTTTCTCTTCTTTTGGTTTAGTAGTAGTGTGGACTTTACACTCATTTTGCTTTTGTCAAAATGAAAATCAGTTCTCCCTGCAGTGACTCCTTGTGACTTCAGTGGCCACTATGAGGAAAACAGAACTGTGGTGTGGAGGGAAAAAAATCAATAAGGAGACATGAGGCATGTCTCTGACTAACTCAGACTACATGTAGGTACAGTAATAAGCTGTAGTCACAGATTCTAGCTTTGTCACAATGGAGCTGAGCAAAAAAGCAGCTAAGAAGAAAGCTTAGGTGCTTAGTGCTGGACATTTGCTTTAATTTTAGCTATATCAAAATGTTTAATTTGACTTAATGCCATAATTATAAATGTGATAGATTGTTGTAAAGGCTAGACATATGCTGACGAGACAGGAGACAATGCTGAACTGCTAGTACAGTATTGCTTATTACACAGGTCTGCAAAAAATAAAATTTCAAGAGCTGTTTTGGTTATTCCACATAATCTTTATGATTTTTGGTGTGCTGAATCCGAAAATGACCTCCGTTTTGTCATACACACACCACTTTTCCTGACAATTTAGATAACTATGTTAAAAATGGCATTACTGCAAAATAAATGAAAATAGACTTATAAAATTAATTTTTAATTGCAAATTTTTCATGAACTTCATTTATGAACTGAAATGAGCTCACTAACACTCACTAAAATCGATTTTTTTCCCTCTTGGTACATTTACGCTTGTGAGTAGCATCTGGAATGTCTCTCTGAAGCATCCAACAGTAGTCTTTAATGTCCAGGTGGAATCGTTCACCTTTCTCTTCACTCATAGCTCCAAAATTTTCAGGAAAGTAGTCAAGCTGGGAATGGAGGAAATGCACTCATCAGGCAACCTAAAGCTTGAAATGCTTTCAGCATTCGTCCGATAATCTTTTTGTAGTCAGGATCTTTTTTATTGACTAAAAATTTCTCTACGACTTCTTTAAATGCAATCCACATTTATTTTTGAGGATCCGTCATGGTATTGACAAACTCTTTATCAGCTATAAGCCTTCTAATGTCTGGTCCGACGAACACACCTTCTTTCAATTTTGCCTCTGAGAGGCTTGGAAACTTGGTGACCAAGTGTTTGAAGCATTCCCCATCTCTTGGAAGTGATTTTATGAATTGCTTCATCAAGTCCAATTTTATGTGGATAGGTGGTAGAAGAACTTTATAGGGAGGTACCCAAGTTTCTAAGAGGACTTTTTTTTTCACAGACTGTGAGCACCCTCGGCTGCCAACTCTTCTTGATCCAGTGATTTTGTTGGTCTCGACTGTCTCACAGACACAGAAAACAAGGGTATTTGGTATAACCAGCTTGTTGCCCCAGCAGCATGCACAAGACCTTCAAATCCCCACACACTTGCCAACCGTGGTCTTCATATTTAAGTTTACAAAGAACCAATTCCATGTTCTCGTAGGTTTCCTTGAAGTGTACGGAATTACCTACCAAGATGAAAGCGTAAAAACCGCCGTTGTGGAGTAAAACTGCTTTGAGACATCTTTTTGAAGAATCTATAAAAAGACGCCATTGTGCTGAATCGCAATGGGAAGATTCAAGTCTCTTACTAAATCCTTCATCTCCTCCTGGGAAATAAATGTTGATCTTGTATCATCTTCAAAGTTAGAACTTGATTCGTTATCTGGTTCATGTATGATTCCACCTTCATCGGCACAAGGTATCTCTTCCAAGGTAGCAGGGGCCTTGGCTACTGGTATGTCTGTGCCATGGGGGATGGGACAAATTGCTGAGTGAAGATTGGTGTATGAAATGGAATGCTTCCATTTGGAATCATACCCTTTCACATTGCATGAACAAAAGTAACAGTCATCACTATGGTTCTTTTGCTCTCGCCATACCATAGGAATCCCATAACAAAAATCTTTTTTCTAACCCTTGAACCAATTTTGGAGGTCATCAACACACTTTATGAGGCACCCAAACTTTATCTCGATCTCCAAGTTTTAGTCTGAAGTATGCAAAGTATTCTTTTTTCACAAAGTCTGTAATATTTAGCTGTTGATTCAACACTGTATATTCACCACAAATGAAACAGAAATGGTCAGGCGAATTAATACACTTCTGCAAAGCCATAATGCTAATTTGGCGAAACATAGTTGATGAATGAAATTCTAAAGCAAGTGTCTTGGAAGCATAAGGAGTCGACCTTTCATTATGTCACTAACCACCTGACTTCCACCAGTCACTCACGCAGTTCCTATTGATGTTAATGGGGAAAGAAAATAAGCTGCCTGCCAATGATTCCCACCAGAATTTGCAGAAGAACCTATAGGTTTGTGGCAAGTCCTGACGTTTAGGATTTTTTTCAATATTTTTTTCGTTATCAAAATACAGAGAAATTATGTGAAAATAATGAAACAGCTTTTTAGTCGCAGACCTGTGTTATCTGTCATTATGCCTGACATGATTTTACACATCATTGCAGCCATGTGCAGCCATGTGGGCTTCCTGATAATGACTTCTATCACAACACATGGTCTAGCGCAGCCAACCAGGGGGGGCTTTCACAGCTAGTATAAAAGATGAGGGCTTGCAAATCAGAGGCTATTTTAAGGATTTACATGGGAGGTCAGTAGTGATGAGCGAGCGTGCTCATTTAACCCTTTCGCCGAGCATGCTCGGGTGCTTTCCGAGTATCTACAGTGTACTCATATATTAAGTTCGAGTCCCTGCAGTCTGAATGATTTATGGCTGTTAGTTAGCCTCAACACATGTAAGCATTCCCTAACAAACAGGCAATCTCTCCACTAGAGGTCAGAACTCACAACCCATCATTACTGATAGTGATAGAAAAGCTTAAATTAAAGGGCAATGCTGTAATGAGGAAGACCTAAGAAAATTGGAGTGGTGGTCTCAGTTCCTGAATAATAATACACAGATTCAAGTGAAAGAGAAGATCCTGGACTGTCACAGTCTGTATGACAGTGAGTTAATTTATTCATAATATACTGCAATACAGAATCTTAATAACATTAATAACACCATTTTTTTTAATTCTTGACACACTAAGAACAAGAATGGCAGTATAGGTCTCAGCCCTAATTTTCCTACTAAAGAAAAATACTGCAGAGAAGATATCTTTGTCTGAGAAAGCATTCTTCCTGGCTTTTGAGACAGAAATAAGTAATATCTATTTTTCCAATTCTTTTGCATTTCCTTTTTAAAGTGTTTTTTTCTAAAGACTAAAAAAAATGTCAAAATTCCAGATATTCAAATGCCACTGTGTACTTCAAAAAACGTGTATTTTTTAAAACTTTTTTCGCAAACTTATTGTAATAGTCAAGTTTTACACCTAGGCATGCCTCACAAATACATTGGCCTATTGCAGGTTCTTACTTTTGGGACTTTTACCTAAGTAGCTTTTTGTTACTTATTTTTGGAAAAAATGTTTTTTTAAAAGATCTTTAAAATTAGAGGATACATTTTACTTATAGCATAGAAATTGGGAGAACAGCTGAGTAGAATGGCATAGAAAAACTTTATTGTATAAATATTAAAAGACAGTACATCACTTTAGTAACAATGACATATAGATAGGACAAGCGAACATATAATCCCTCATATTGCATATAAATAGGTCGAAACAGAAGGTTCACCCCGAGGGTCAGGACATGGTGCTAAAATTAAGACAGGGAGAGGGACATGTAGTTGAAATAATTAGGAATCACTCCCATGTGGGTTGTATACTCCCAAAAGTCCCAAAAGTCATGTTGCACCAGACTCACCCGGATAGAGAGGGACCCCAGACCTGCAAAAGGTTAAGAGAAAGCCAGGTCCTAACACCGGCGAAACACGCGTTGAGGCTTTTTCTAACCCTGCGTCCTATCCCTGCACCACCTTTTGGATCAAAATGAGTACAACATAAGACTCTCCTATAAGTTCGGTAGAACTGCTGAATTTTGGGATATTTTTATTTCTACAAATCCAGATGGCTGTCTATCTACCACTTTGTTCCGGAAACCTACGGCAACAAATTCTCTGCTTCATGCTTCTTCATCACACTTGCAATCTACTATTAATGGTATTCCTATTGGACAATTTTTACGCATCAAAAGGATTTGTTCTAGTGATGAACAATTCGAGAAACAATCACATGAACTATCAGAACGATTCAAGGCTAGAGGTTATAGTCACCGTATGATCAAAAGGGGCTATCAACGCGCCAAGATCACCTCCAGAAATTCTTTACTATACAAAGATCAACTTAGTAAGAAATCAACCAAGGATGATAACCAAATACGGCTAATCACTAATTACCACAACCAATGGACAAAGTTTAAAACTATCATTATGACACATTGGAATGTCCTGTCGACTGACCCAATCCTTAAACGAATTCTACCTGATTCTCCATCAATTGTTGCTATACGATCTCACAATTTGAATGACATTCTGGTTCATAGCCATTATGAACCCAAGGTTCACACAGTATCTAAAGATAAATATGGATTTTTTCCTTGTGGCCTTTGTAAGGCTTGCGGTAATTTAATCAAAACCAAAAACTTTAGAAATCATGACGGGTCGCAGATCTTTGAAATCCGACATCACATTACGTGTGCAACCAGAGGGGTCATCTATGTAGCAGAGTGTCCCTGTAACAAAATCTACGTTGGTTTAACCAGCAGAGAATTGAAGGTAAGGACACGTGAGCACTTTTTGGATATTGAAAAAGCAAAAACTAATCTTGATGACTCTCTTCTTAAAATTATACCAAAACACTTCAAGAGGTTTCATAATTGTAACCCTCACTTATTGAAAATTAGGGGGATTGATGTTGTCACTATGGGTATTAGGGGAGGCGATCTACACAAGAAATTAGCCAAATGTGAAAGTAGATGGATTTATCGTTTGGGTTCTCTGGCCCCCCAAGGTCTTAATGAGAGTTTTGGGTTTGAGGTCTTTCTATGATTTACATGAGACTGGAAACAAGCTGACTTTTTGGTGGGCAATTTGTGTTTTGTATGTTGTGGTTTTAACTTTTTATTTTTTTAGTTTTAGTACATGGTACCGGGACTTGGTCTATAGTGATGGACATCGAATTGGGATGCACCCATGCAAACTAGAGATGCCATACCAAACTGCTATGAGGAGTGCTGGAATTCTATCTTTTTTATGTTTTTATTTTTATATTTATTCAATGGTTGTCTCCTTACACTGTTTTTCCTTTCCATAACATGGAGACTGTGTCTCTGTTTTGCACCTGTCACTTTATTTTAATATTTATTTTCAAAATATGGACATTGTGTATTTGTTTTGCACTGCCACTTTATTTCAATATTTATTTCTAAAATACGGAGAGTGTGCATCTGTGCTGCACTGTCACTTTATTCTAATATTTATCTCTAAAATATGGAGATTGAGTATTTCCTTGCACTGCCACTTTAGATTAATAATTATTATTCTTTATCCATCAAAATAGTATTGCAATTTTAATATTGCAAATATGAATTAGAATATCCTTTTGCATAATATTGTCACTTCATATTGCATGTTCCACTTGGTAGTAATAATTGCACCTTTCCTTATATATTTTATTGTTCCATACGTTACTTCACATCATATGTATGGGTAATATATTGATTAATTGTTGTCGATTAATTATTTTCATTTTCTCCAACACTTATTATTAGAGATGAGCGGTGTTCGACTCGAACTGTTCGCGAATCTCAAATTCGAGCTGTTTTGGGCGGTGTTCGAGCCGTTCGGCGAACACGAACGATTTGAAAAAAATTCGGCTGTTCGAGGTTATGTTCGATAACTGTTCGTGCACCAAAATCATAACTGGATTTTTTCTCAGTAATGATGAAAATTAATGTTAATACGCAGTTTGAGTGTACAGCGGGGCGGGGGGAGGGGCAGGGGATGGATCTCTGCAGAAATAATGAAGATCTCCATTTTTTTTTCTCTTTCCCGAATTTACAGTGAGGAGGTGCAATCTGTCAGCCTATCAGCAGCGCACACACGGAGAGAACTGCTTTTTTTCACACAAGCAAAGGCATGTGTCATTGGCAGTGTATGTCACATGTCCTTGCCCTATAAGACCCAGCCATTTTCCCCGTCACCACCATTTTCTCACTGCTGCAGCTGCATGTTAGACGGCACCGATGTTGCTGTGTGCGCTATACCTTGTTAATTTCAAGCCAATTTTCGCACAAATCTACAGATAGCTTGGGAGTAGGGAATAGTTGTGATTGCAGTCCTTTTAAGGACTAGGTTACAGCATTTCCTAAGACTTTTATCAGGCAGGTCTGTGCTCTTAAATAGATAGGTTGTGGGAGTAAAGACTAATTGTAATTGCAGTCATTTTCAGGACTAAGTTACATCAGTTCCTATCAGTTTTTGCCAGGCAGGTCTGTGCCAGTGCTGTGCAAGTATTTTTCACAGCATTTGCTAAATCTAACAAAGCTAATCCTTTTTGGCCTATTGCAGAGTGTGTTAGTCAGTGGAATAGCCTATCTGTGTTGCAAGCTACACCACCTGTGTATAGAATACCAATTTTTTTACTGCACCTAGTGAAGTAAAACCTTTTGGGCATAGCATGATTAGTCCATCTATACTGACCTCCATCAGGTTGCAAATTGAATATAATTTTTTTCTGCATCTAGCTCTGAAAAAATATTTGGGCTTCTAGCAGAGTGTGGGACTTGGTCTATTAGTCCATCTATACTGACCTCCATCAGGTTGCAAATTAAAAATAATTTTTTGTCTGCATCTAGCTCTGAAAAAATATTTGGCCTTCTAGCAGTGTGTGGGACTTGTTCTATTAGTACATCTATACTAACCTCCATCAGGTTGCAAATTAAAAATAATTTTTTTCTGCATCTAGCTCTGAAAAAATATTTGGGCTTCTAGCAGTGTGTGGGACTTGTTCTATTAGTCCATCTATGCTGACCTCCATCAGGTTGCAAATTGAATATAATTTTTTTCTGCATCTAGCTCTGAAAAAATATTTGGGCTTCTAGCAGTGTGTGGGACTATTTCTATTAGTCCATCTATACTGACCTCCATCAGGTTGCAAACTGAATATAATTTTTTTCTGCATCTACCTCTGAAAAAATATTTGGGCTTCTAGCTGTGTGTGGGACTTGTTCTATTAGTCCATCTATACTGACCTCCATAAGGTTGCATATTGAATATAATTTTTTTTCTGCATCTAACCCAGCCAAGAGTTTTGGCCTAATACCAGAGTTTGGCCACTCAGCTCTGCTCGGTTCCCATCCATTGTTTTTGTGTGCAAACAACTCCAGAGTTGTGAATTAGTTAACCACCAAAATGAGTGGAAAAAGGCCTGCAGCTGGTGGAAAGGGGAATAGGCATGTTGGGAAGGGGAAAAAATGTTGCGTCCGTGGGGTAGGTGTTAAAGCAACAGTAACATCTGCAGAAGAAAGACCATCTTCCAGACAAACTAAAATGTCTACATCTTTTAGCGGACAATGTGATAAGATCGCTTTCTTACGGCCACGCCAATCGCTAAAAATTCCAGATGAGGCACAAAAACAGCAGGTGCTTCAACGGATATCAAGTGTTCCTTTAAGTGGGCTCTCCTCCACATCAACTTCAACATCACAAATACTCCAGTCCTCAAAGGTGTCACCCCAATCGCACTTGCTTCCTCACAGCTCCCAAATCTCCAGCTGCCCGTCTGAGTATGAAGTAGAACAGATGGTTGAGTCTGCAGAGCTATTTACTCATACCATAGCCTGGGAATCAGAGGTCGGCTCCAGTGCTTCTGTGAATCCAGACGAGGAAATGATCTGCACTGATGCCCAGAATCTTTATGAGTCGGATCCAGGACCAGACGCTGAAGGTTCTGACCATAATATAGACCCTCATTCCAAAACTGTAACTCCTGTTGGTGGAGACAATGAGGAAGACGATGATGAGACTCAAATACCTGATTGGAGCGACAACTTTAGTTTTTTGTCAGGGCAGGAACAGGTTGGCTCTGAGGACGACGGGTGTGATAACACACAGGGTGATGATGATGAGGTTGGAGATCCCACTTACTGTCAACCCACAGTCAGCCAAGAGATGAGGTCAGCAGAGGAGGTGGAGGAGAATGCTAGTGACGACGAGGTCAGGTTGCGCCTTCCTGGACAGAGACGTACTACTGGAAGCACGTCAACAACTGCATCCTCAAACACAACTCTGCCTCTCACCACAAGTCGTGGTGGCTCTTCAGGTCGCATGGGTGCTAAGCCTTGCATAGCCTGGGCATTTTTTCAGATCGATAAAGATGACCCAACTCGTGTTATCTGTAACATTTGTCAGCAAAAGCTAAGTAGAGGCCAAAAAATACATAGTTTGAGTACTTCATGCATGAACCGGCACATGGACATGAAGCATAAGTTGCAGTGGGAAGCTCACTGTGCTACAATGCAGCCTAGCCGGCCGGGCCAACCACCGTCTGCCATATCCTGTGCATCCGCGGCCTTTTCATCCTCTGTGACTGGGGGTCAGCAGTCACACCTGTTTTGGGGCGCAGACCTGCCACCTCTTTACCCCCAACAGCCAGCGTGATTGGCAGGTCATCATTTTCTTTGGAGGTGGTAACACCAGCTGGTGTTGAGTAGTGTTGAGCCACCCCCGTAGTGTTCGAGTTCGGTTCGGTTCGTCGAACACCCGTGTGTTCGCCGAACTGTTCGTCGAACTGTTCGTCGAACACCTTCGAACACCGTTAAAACCAATGGCAGGCAAAGAAAAACACATAGAAACACATAGAAAACACCTTCAAAGGTGTCCAAAAGCTGACAAACTGCTCTGAAGACACAACTAACACATGGAAAAGTGACAAGTACATATAGTCATGAGAAAAGAAAAGAAGTGGAGGAGTAAAAGGAGGGGGAGACACAGATATAGGCATGTCATGCCCTTCTAAAATCCAAAAAGTGAGAAGCCGACACGTTCAGTCCGCTCCTGCCCGTGCCACCTCCGTGTCGCCGGGTTTGTGCCAGAGCCGCGGTGAACCCTGACGGCCAGCCCCCCTCTCCCAATACTGGTGCCTGTCCGCTGGTGGGTCGAGCGAGCCCCCCTGTGGTGGAGGCAGCTCTAAGCTTTTTAATTTAAATTGTCTCTCTAATTTGAATGAATACACTTTAAATTCATTTACAAGGATCTATTGGAGGGCAAGTCTCATGCCAGCAGCCGCGTAGTTCCAGCTCCAGTAGCGTCCACTAAAGCTGCTGCAGTTAAAAAGCTTTTATAAGGATCGAGCTCGGCTGTCCACCGCAAGGCATCCTACTGCCAGTCCCAGCCCCTATGCCTTGGGTGCCTCCTGATGCTCTTCACTGAGTATCCCGTGGTCCCGAAGCATTTCCTTTGAAAAAATTAAGTGTCAAAACTACAGGTGGTGTAGCTTGCTTAACAGCCGGGATAATCCGCTGACTAGCAGACACTGCTACTAGGCAGAAAGTATTTCCTGGGCTAGATGCAGTTAAAAATTTGTAATTAGATACTCTCGTTGGATGCTGAGAAAGCATTCCATAGAGTCTCCTGGCACGCCATATATGATTCTCTTAAAAAGCTTGGGGTAGGGGTCTAGGGGACCCTTTTATAGTCAAAATCACGGCCCTGTATCGCAATACGTCACCTAGGCTGAAGATAAATGGAACTGTAGCACACTGAGGGCTCGGTTGCTACAGAGGTATTGCACCTCACCCAGAGGTGTGATATCTCACTCTCAGGTAAGGATGGAGTGTGGATCAGTACCCGACACCTGCATGCATTACACCACATTGCCGTGGGGCAGGGCGACCAATATGCCCCTGAGATGGGCACGACAGTCCCTGTCCCTGGCTGGAGTGGGGGGAGGGAACACTGAGGAAGGGGAACCCTGTAGTGCAGGAGCAGGGAGGAAGCAGTTCCTGGGTGCATTGAGAAGGGAGTATAAAAGGTGGGCACCATATTAGTTCAGTGCAGAGAAGTCTGATCAGAAGTGGCAGGGAGCAGGGGCTCTGCATGAGCTCTGCTCCGGAGGCTGGCCTAGTAACAGAGGCCCAGGCCTGGAAGAGGGAGAAGGAAGGAAGAGGAGCGGAGAAGGCTCCAGGAACGAGGAATGAAGGGATACCAGGGGTGCGGACGGGCGAGTAGCCACCGCACGCCCGAATCTACCTGCGTGGAGGGGTCAGGCCAAAGGGGGAGACCGGTCCCCGAAACTAGTGGAGGCAGGAAACGACCCTCAGCTAGAAACCGGAGGCTGTGACATTTTATGTGGCGCAGCCCCTCGCTACACCCGCTAGGAAGGCACCACATAGGGTCAGGGAAACTGGCACCAAGTTTACCAAGAGGAGGCCCGAGGCAGCCGGACAGAAGGGTTGGTAAGAAAGGCCAGACAAAGGACACACAAAAGGGGGTCCTGTGAAGCACTCCAAAGTTATCTGGGAGTTGTCTGAGCCCCTCACCTGGTGAGCACAGTACGACGTGGGCAGCCGTTACCTGCAGACGTGGTCTGGATAATAAGAACTGTGAGTAAAGGCCCTGGACTGCATCACTGACTCCGTGTCGTTACTGCTGCTGCCCTGCACCATCACCCCCATCCTCCGCATACACTGCCCTGAGGCTATACTCCTCCCGTGGGGAGTTATGCTACGCTCTGCTGCACCCAAAACACCAGCCTCAGCGGTCTGCCCTGGAGCGGCGGTTCACTCTGACCGCAATCCACGAGTGGCGTAGTCAGACATTTAAACATCAAAACCACATAAATAGTTCCGCCACTGGTTTGACCGTCCTGAGCCACGGAACCGGGTCGCCGCCACGGAGACTACAACCACCAGCATCCACCAAAAAGGGTCCAGCTTCGGGTGTCCCAAGGCCCAGGGGGCGCGTCAGAACATTTTCATCACCTTTCACAATCACCAATGGGACAAGGCAGGGATGTTCTCTGTCCCCTCTCTTATACATCCTAGTGACGGAGCACCTGCTCTCATCAATTCGCCATAACCCCAATATTAGGTGGATTGAGGTGGGAGGCACCGAGTACAAGTGCTCTCTATTTGCTGATGATGTCCTAGTATATATCACTCAATCACATATATCCATCCATGCTGTTATGGCTGAAATAGATCACTTTGTTACATGGTCAAATTTTAAAATTAATGCAGCGAAGTCTGAGGCCCTCGATGTCTCCCTCCCCAAATCCATATAGGATTCCATCCAGTCCAACTTTCCCTTTGCCTGGCCCTCACAGGGTATCAAATACTTAGGAATTCCTATTCATAGAGACCTCTCCCATCTATGTTATCTTAATTTTGGGCCCTTTATTGAACAACTCCATACAGACCACGGTTGGCAAGTTAGAACTGTAAGATTCACTACGTGAACCACTGGTGTTTTGTAGAAAAGCACATGTACACTGTGTTCCAAATTATTATGCAAAAAGTGTTTAGGAGTGATAAGGGAAGAATTTGTTTGTTTGTCAGTTAAACTCATTGATGGTGATGTGTGTCAGGGCTCTTTATATCACTGTAAGCAATTGCAGACACATGTGCTAATTAGTTTGGCAGGTGTGTCCAATGAAAGGCAAGACTACTTAAGAAGGCTGTCTCACATTATTAAGCAGCCTACATTTTCTGCCAAAATGGGAAAGAAAAAGGATGTGTCGGCTGCTGAGAAGCAACAAATTGTGGAGTGTTTAGGTCAAGGCATGACTACAATCAACATTGTGCGATGATCAGGATGAAGTGTCTTGGCAATCAAGAAGTATGTAGCTGATTCACAGTACACACGTGTGCGTGCTGATAAGGGCAAATTGAGGACTCTTTCCTACAGGCAATTACGTCAGGTTGAAAGAGCAGCGGCAAAAAAGCCTTGTCATAGCAGCAGACAAGTTTTTGAAGCTGCTGGTGCCTCCAACGTCACCCGAACAACAAGATGCAGGGTCCTTAAGAGGTTTGCAGCTGTGCATACGCCATCCTGTCGACCTCCTCTATCCACTTCACACAAGCAGAAACGGCTCCAGTGGGCCAAACATTACATGAAGACTGATTTCAAAACTGTTTTGTTCACGGATGAGTGCCGTGCAGCGCTCGATGGTCCAGATGGATGGAGTGGAGGATGGCTGGTTGATGGACACCCCACGCAAACACGGCTACAGTGCCAACAAGGAGGAGGTGGAGTAAAGTTTTGGGCTGGAATCATGGGGAGAGAGATTGTCGGCCCCTTTAGGATACCTGAAGGCACTAAAGATGAACTCCATAATGTATGTGGATTTTCTCAAACAGCACTTCCTGCCATGGTTCAAGAAGAAGAACCGTGTATTTCTCAGCAAGATCATTTTTTTGCATGATAATGCACCATCTCATGCTGCACATAAAACATCTGCATCTCTGGCTGATATGGGCATAAAAGGGGACAAACTTATGGTGTGACCCCCATGCTCCCCTGACCTCTACCCCATTCAGAACCTCTGGAGCATCATCAAAAGGAGTGTCTATGATGGCGGGAGGCAATTCACATCTAAGCAACAGCTCTGGGAGGGTATTCTGTCCTCATGCAAAAAAATTGAAGCAGAAACCATCCAAAACCTGACAAATTCAATGGACGAGAGAGTTCAGAAGCTCCTTTCGAACAAGGGGTCCTATGTGAAAATGTAACATCACCTAGAATAAAGTTTTGAGTTGAAAACTGTTTGATTTCAGTTTCTAATAACCTGCTAATGCTTATAATTTCAAAAATGACCATTTTTTTGGTCTTTATTAAAATGAAAAGGTTGATCGAAAAGTTGGCGGATCTAAGAGTGTGGCAACCCAGTAGTCATGATTACTTCGAATTCTGACAATATGAGGGTCATGTTGCAGGTAGTGCAGCAAGAAGGCACTTATGTGTCTTGCGCATCTCGGAGCCCCAAAATTATTTTCCGGGCTAGATGCAGCTAAAAATTATTATTAATTTTAAATCTGGTGGAGCTTAGTATAGATGGCCTAATAGGATCAGTGCTGCACACTGCTACAAAGCCCAAATTATTTTCCAGCCAAGATACAGATAAACATGATTAGTAATTTTAAATCTGGTGGAGCTTATTATAGATGGCCTAATAGAATCAGTGCTGCACACTGCTACAAAGCCCAAATTATTTTCCAGCCAAGATACAGATAAACATTATTAGTAATTTGAAAGCTTAAAATGGTTGGTAGGGTGATTTTAACCAATCATCCATCTTTTACTCTCCCCAGGATGACACAGGGGTAGAAAAGTCGTTTCAGATCCATGATTTGTTCATCTTTATGAACGTGAGTCTGTCTACATTATCAGTGGAGAGCTGCGTGCGCTTATCTGTCAGCACACCACCAGCAGCGCTGAACACACGTTCAGACAGAGCGCTGGCTGCGGGGCATGACAAGATCTCCAAGGCGTAAGTGGCTAGCTCCGGACATTTATCCAGATTGGAAGCCCAAAAAGAGCAAGGGTCCAGTGACACAGTCATGGCTTCAATGTTTACTTGGAGATACTCCTGTACCATCGTCTCTAGGCGTTGACTATGTGTCAGACTTCTTGTCTCCTGTGGCCTTGCAAAGGATGGGCTAAAAAAGTGGTGAAATGATTGCGCAAAATTGATGTTACCAGCAGATACTGTGGTTCTGTTATGGTTTGAGTGCTGAACACTTGACGGTCCCACGGTTGCAAGTTGGAACTGTGAGATTCACTACGTGCACCACTGGTGTTTTGTGGAAAAGCACATGTAAGATTCTGCAACAGTCTCTGCTGATACTCCTGCATGCGTGCATCCCTTTCTATGGCAGGAATAATTTCTGCAAATTTACTTTTGTACCGGGGATCCAACAGTGTGGCAACCCAGTATTCATGATTATTTCTAATTCTCCCAATTCGAGGGTCATGTTGCAGGTAGTGCAGCAAGAAGGCACTCATGTGTGCTGCGCATCCAGGAGCACCAAGTCCCTGTTGTGTTGGTGGTGAGGTAACAATCATGCTTCCTTCCTCTGTCCTCTCCCCCCAACCTCGCACAACAGAAATGTGATCAATTTCTCCCTCATCTGATGAGTCTTCAATCAGTTTGTCCTCCACTTCTTCCTGGGCTCCTGCACCTTCCTCACTAGTTTGGCTGCTACCATGCGCCCTGGTAAAACCATCTCCCCCCCCCACACATGCCGGCCGCCTTGGTGCTGCCGACCGTCTGGACCTTGCAGATGTTAGCCCTTTCGCATACAACTCCTCCTCCTCTACTTCCTCCACCTCCTCTTGTGCCACCACCGGACTCCGAATTCTGTTTAACATGTGCTCCAGCATGTAAATCACCGGAATAGTCATGCTGATAATGGCATCGTCAGCACTAAACATCTTCGTCGCCATTTCAAAACTGTGCAGAAGGGTGCATAGGTCCCTGATCTGAGACCACTCTTCCAGCGTGATTTGCCCCACCTCTGGATCTCGTTGGCCCAGGCTATACGTCAGAACGTATTGCACCAGGGCTTGTCGGTGCTGCCACAGTTGCTGCAACATGTGCAGAGCTGAATTCCACCGGGTAGGCACATCGCATTTTAGCCGGTGAAGTGGCAGGCCCAACGACTTCTGTAGAGATGTAAGTCGCTGAGCTGCGGGATGCGAATGGCGGAAGTGAGCACACAGCGACCGTGCCCTCTGCAGAAGGCCATCTAGTCTGGGATAGTGGGCTAAAAATTGCTGGACAACCAGGTTCAACACGTGAGCCATACAAGGCACGTGTGTGACATTGCCCCGGCGAAGGGCCGCACCCAGGTTTGCAGCATTGTCGCACATGGCCTTCCCTGGTTTCAGGTCCAGTGGAGACAATACTGTGTGACTCACTGTGTGACTCACATTTCCCAGACATTTCAAAGTAAAAACCGCCTGATGACGTTGAGCCCTACTGCCAGCATAGTAAGGAGGTGTGCAGGATCCCTTCTGCGCAGTTAGAAAGATTGTGGCATGACCAGACAGGCTTTGGGTGCAGGTGGAAGACCGAGAGGAGGTTGAGGAGGCAGAAGCAGTGGAGGAACTTTAACATAAAGAGGATTGACGCACAACTCGTGGGGATGGCAAGACTTGTACAGCAGCCCCTTGTCCTGCTGTCACCATAGTTACCCAGTGCCCAGTCAGCGACATGTAAGGCCCCTGTCCATGCCTACTCGTCCAAGTGTCTGTGGTGAAATGCACCCTGTCACGCACAGAGTTTCTCAAAGAAGCGGTGATGTTGTGTGCGACATGCTGGTGGAGTGCAGGCACACCTTTCTTTGAGAAGTAGTGCCGACTGAGCATCAGGTACTGGGGCACTGCGACGGACATAAGGTCTCGAAAATCCTCTGTGTCCACCAGGCGGAAAGGCAGCATTTCTGTAGCCAAGAGCTTGCAGATGGTGAAATTCAACCTCTTAGCCTTCTCATGGCTAGGAGGAAATGGTCTTTTACTTGTCCACATCTGAGGGACCGAGGGCTGGCTATTGTGCTTACACAGGGTTGATAAGGGTGTCCCCGGCAAACTGCCGGTCTGTGAGGAAGATGCAGGCGGACATGTTAGGTTGCCTTGATCCAAAGGTGGTGCTATCGATGTCGGACAGCGCTCAACACCAGCTGGTGTTACCACCTCCAAAGAAAATGATGACCTGCCAATCACGCTGGCTGTTGCGGGTAAAGAGGTGGCAGGTCTGCGCCCCAAAACAGGTGTGACTGCTGTCCCCCCAGTCACAGAGGATGAAGAGGCCGCGGATGCACAAGATATGGCAGACGGTGGTTGGCCCGTCCGGCTAGGCCGCATTGTAGCACACTGAGCTTCCCACTGCAACTTATGCTTCATGTCCATGTGCTGGTTCATGCATGAAGTACTCAAACTATGTATTTTTTGGCCTCTACTTAGCTTTTGCTGACAAATGTTACAGATAACACGAGTTGGGTCATCTTTATCGATCTGAAAAAATGCCCAGGCTATGCAAGGCTTAGCACCCATGCGACCTGAAGAGCCACCATGACTTGTGGTGAGAGGCAGAGTTGTGTTTGAGGATGCAGTTGTTGACGTGCTTCCAGTACTACGTCTCTGTCCAGGAAGGCGCAACCTGACCTCGTCGTCACTAGCATCTTCCTCCACCTCCTCTGCTGACCTCATCTCTTGGCTGACTGTGGGTTGACAGTAAGTGGGATCTCCAACCTCATCATCATCACCCTGTGCGTTATCACACCCGTCGTCCTCAGAGCCAACCTGTTCCTGCCCTGACAAAAAACTAAAGTTGTCGCTCCAATCAGGTATTTGAGTCTCATCATCGTCTTCCTCATTGTCTCCACCAACAGGAGTTACAGTTTGGGAATGAGGGTCTACATTATGGTCAGAACCTTCTGCGTCTGGTCCTGAATCCGACTCATAAAGATTCTGGGCATCAGTGCAGATCATTTCCTCGTCTGGATTCACAGAAGCGCTGGAGTCGACCTCTGATTCCAAGACTATAGTATGAGTAAACAGCTCTGCAGACTCAACCATCTGTTCTACCTCATACTCAGACGGGCAGCTGGAGATTTGGGAGCTGTGAGGAAGCAATTGCGATTGGGGTGACAACTTTGAGGACTGGAGTATTTGTGATGTTGAAGTTGATGTGGAGGAGAGCCCACTTAAAGGAGCACTTGATATCCGTTGAAGCCCCTGCTGTTTTTGTGCCTCATCTGGAATTTGTAGCGATTGGCGTGGCCGTAAGAAAGGGATCTTATCACATTGTCCGCTAAAAGAAGTAGACATTTTAGTTTGGCTGGAAGATGGTCTTTCTTCTGCAGATGTTACTGTTGCTTTAACACCTACCCCACGGACACAACCTTTTTTCCCCTTCCCAACACGCCTATTCCCCTTTCCACCAGCAGCAGGCCTTTTTCCACTCATTTTGGTGGTTAACTAATTCACAACTCTGGAGTTGTTTGCACAAAAAAACAATGGATGGGAACCGAGCAGAGCTGAGTGGCCAAACTGTGGTATTAGGCCAAAACTATTGGCTGGGTTAGATGCAGAAAAAAATTATATTCAATTTGCAACCTGATGGAGGTCAGTATAGATGGACTAATAGAACAAGTCCCACACAATGCAAGAAGGCCAAATATTTTTTCAGAGCTAGATGCAGAAAAAAATTATATTCAGTTTGCAACCTGATGGAGGTCTGTATAGATGGATTAATAGAACAAGTCCCACACACAGCTAGAAGCCCAATATTTTTTCAGAGGTAGATGCAGAAAAAAATATATTCAGTTTGCAACCTGATGGAGGTCAGTATAGATGGACTAATACAACAAGTCCCACACACAGCTAGAAGCCCAATATTTTTTCAGAGCTAGATGCAGAAAAAAATTATATTCAATTTGCAACCTGATGGAGGTCAGTATAGATGGACTAATAGAGAAAGTCCCACACACTGCTAGAAGGCCAAATATTTTTTCAGAGCTAGATGCAGAAAAAAATTATATTCAGTTTGCAACCTGATGGAGGTCAGTATAGATGGACTAATAGAGAAAGTCCCACACACTGCTAGAAGGCCAAATATTTTTTCAGAGCTAGATGCAGACAAAAATTATATTTAGTTTGCAACCTGATGGAGGTCTGTATAGATGGATTAATAGAACAAGTCCCACACACAGCTAGAAGCCCAATATTTTTTCAGAGGTAGATGCATAAAAAAATTTATTCAGTTTGCAACCTGATGGAGGTCAGTATAGATGGACTAATACAACAAGTCCCACACACAGCTAGAAGCCCAATATTTTTTCAGAGCTAGATGCAGAAAAAAATTATATTCAATTTGCAACCTGATGGAGGTCCGTATAGATGGACTAATAGAGAAAGTCCCACACACTGCTTGAAGGCCAAATATTTTTTCAGAGCTAGATGCAGAAAAAAATTATATTCAGTTTGCAACCTGATGGAGGTCTGTATAGATGGATTAATAGAACAAGTCCCACACACAGCTAGAAGCCCAATATTTTTTCAGAGGTAGATGCAGAAAAAAATATATTCAGTTTGCAACCTGATGGAGGTCAGTATAGATGGACTAATACAACAAGTCCCACACACAGCTAGAAGGCCAAATATTTTTTCAGAGCTAGATGCAGAAAAAAATTATCTTCAGTTTGGAACCTGATGGAGGTCTGTATAGATGGATTAATAGAACAAGTCCCACACACAGCTAGAAGCCCAATATTTTTTCAGAGGTAGATGCAGAAAAAAATATATTCAGTTTGCAACCTGATGGAGGTCAGTATAGATGGACTAATACAACAAGTCCCACACATAGCTAGAAGCCCAATATTTTTTCAGAGATAGATGCAGAAAAAAATTATATTCAATTTGCAACCTGATGGAGGTCGGTATAGATGGAGTAATAGAGCAAGTCCCACACACAGCTAAAAGCCCAAATATTTTTTCAGAGCTAGATACAGATAAAAATTATTTTTAATTTGCAACCTGATGGAGGTCAGTATAGATGGACTAATAGAGAAAGTCCCACACACTGCTAGAAGCCCAAATATTTTTTCAGAGCTAGATTCAGAAAAAAATTATATTCAGTTTGCAACCTGATGGAGTTCTGTATAGATGGATTAATAGAACAAGTCCCACACACAGCTAGAAGCCCAATATTTTTTCAGAGGTAGAGGCAGAAAAAAATATATTCAGTATGCAACCTGATGGAGGTCAGTATAGATGGATTAATACAACAAGTCCCACACACAGCTAGAAGCCCAATATTTTTTCAGAGCTAGATGCAGAAAAAAATTATATTCAATTTGCAACCTGATGGAGGTCAGTATAGATGGAGTAATAGAACAATTCCCACACACAGCTAGAAGCCCAAATATTTTTTCAGAGGTAGATGCAGAAAAAAATTATATTCAGTTTGCAACCTGATGGAGGTCTGTATAGATGGATTAATAGAACAAGTCCCACACACAGCTAGAAGCCCAATATTTTTTCAGAGGTAGATGCAGAAAAAAATATATTCAGTTTGCAACCTGATGGAGGTCAGAATAAATGGACTAATACAACAAGTCCCACACACAGCTAGAAGCTCAAATATTTTTTCAGAGGTAGATGCAGAAAAAAATTATATTCAGTTTGCAACCTGATGGAGGTCTGTATAGATGGAGTAATAGAACAAGTCCCACACACAGCTAGAAGCCCAAATATTTTTTCAGAGCTAGATGCAGAAAAAAATTATTCAATTTGCAACCTGATGGAGGTCAGTATAGATGGACTAACAGAATGATGCTATGCCCAAAAGATTTTACTTCATTAGGTGCAGTAAAAAAATTGGTATTCTATACACAGGTGGTATATCTTGCAACACAGATAGGCTACTCCACTGACTAACACACTCTGCAATAGGCCAAAAAGGATTAGCTTTGCTAGATTCAGCCAAATGCTGTGAAAAAAACTTGCACAGCACTGGCACAGACCTGCCTGGCAAAAACTGATAGGAACTGATGTAACCTAGTCCTGAAAAGGACTCCAATTACAATTAGTCTTTACTCCCACAACCTATCTATTTAAGAGCACAGACCTGCCTGATAAAAGTCTTAGGAAATGCTGTAACCTAGTCCTTAAAAGGACTGCAATCACAACTATTCCCTACTCACAAGCTATCTGTAGATTTGTGCGAAAATTGGCTTGAAATTAACAAGGTATAGCGCACACAGCAACAGCGGTGCCGTCTAACACGCAGCTGCAGCAGTGAGAAAATGGTGGCGACGGGGAAAATGGCTTGGTCTTATAGGGCAAGGACATGTGACATACACTGCCAATGACACATGCCCTTGCTTGTGTGAAAAAAAGCACTTCGCTCCGTGTGTGCACTGCTGATAGGCTGACAGATTGCACCTCCCCACTGTAAATGCGGGAAAAAGAAAAAAAAATGGAGATCTTCATTATTCCTGCAGAGATCCATCCCCTGCCCCTCCCCCCACCCCGCTGTACACTCAAACTGCGTATTAACATTAATTTTCATCATTACTGAGAAAAAATCCAGTTATGATTTTGGTGCACAAACAGTTATCGAACATAACCTCGAACAGCCGAATTTTTCTCAAATCGTTCGTGTTCGCCGAACGGCTCAAACACCGCCCAAAACAGCTCGAATTTGAGATTGGCGAACAGTTCGAGTAGAACAACGCTCATCTCTAGTGTTGAGCACTGTCCGACATCGATAGCACCACCTTTGGATCAAGGCAACCTAACATGTCCGCCTGCATGTTCCTCACAGACCGGCAGTTTGCCGGGGACACCCTTATCAACCCCGTGTAAGCACAATAGCCAGCCCTCGGTCCCTCAGATGTGGACAAGTAAAAGACCATTTCCTCCTAGCCATGAGAAAGCTAAGAGGTTGAATTTCACCATCTGCAAGCTCTTGGCTACAGAAATGCTGCCTTTCCGCCTGGTGGACACAGAGGATTTTCGAGACCTTATGTCCGTCGCAGTGCCCCAGTACCAGATGCCCAGTCGGCACTACTTCTCAAAGAAAGGTGTGCCTGCGCTCCACCAGCATGTCGCACACAACATCACCGCTTCTTTGAGAAACTCTGTGTGTGACAGGGTGCATTTCACCACAGACACTTGGATGAGTAGGCATGGACAGGGGCGTTACATGTCGCTGACTGGGCACTGTGTAACTATGGTGACAGCAGGACAAGGGGCTGCTGTCCAAGTCTTGCCGTCCCCACGAGTTGTGCGTCAATCCTCTTTATCTCAAAGTTCCTCCACTGCTTCTGCCTCCTCAACCGCCTCTCGGTCCTCCACCTGCACCCAAAGCCTGTCTGGTCATGCCACAAGCTTTCTAACTGCGCAAAAGGGATCCTGCACACCTCCTTACTATGCTGGCAGTAGGGCTCAACGTCATCAGGCGGTTTTTACTTTGAAATGTCTGGGAAATGTGAGTCACACAGCTGATGAGTTATGGTCAGCTCTGGAGAACCAATTTCATGAATGGTTGTCTCCACTGGACATGAAACCAGAGAAGGCCGTGTGCGACAATGCTGCAAACCTGGGTGCGGCCCTTTGCCGGGGCAATGTCACACACGTGCCTTGTATGGCTCACGTGTTGAACCTGGTTGTCCAGCAATTTTTAGCCCACTATCCCAGACTAGATGGCCTTCTGCAGAGGGCACGGTCGCTGTGTGCTCACTTCCGCCATTTGCATCCCGCAGCTCAGCGACTTACATCTCTACAGAAGTCGTTGGGCCTGCCACTTCACCGGCTAAAAGGCGATGTGTCTACCAGGTGGAATTCAACTCTGCACATGTTGCAGCGACTGTGGCAGCACCGACAAGCCCTGGTGCAATACGTTCTGACGTATAGCCAGGGCCAACGAGATCCAGAGGTGGGGCAAAACACGCTGGAGGAGTGGTCTCAGATCAGGGACCTATGCACCATTCTGCACAGTTTTGAAACGGCGACGAAGATGTTTAGTGCTGACGATGCCATTATCAGCATGACTATTCCGGTTATATGCATGCTGGAGCACATGTTAAACAGAATTTGGAGTCAGGTGGTGGCACAAGAGGAGGTGGAGGAAGTAGAGGAGGAGGAGTTGTATGCGGAAGGGCTAACATCTGCAAGGTCCAGACGGTCGGCAGCACCAAGGTGGCAGGCATGTGAGGGTAGGGGAGATGGTTTTACCAGGGCACATGGTAGCAGCCAAACTAGTAAGGAAGGTGCAGGAGCCCAGGAAGAAGTGGAGGACGAAATGATGGAAGACTCATCAGATGAGGGAGACCTTGATCACATATCTGTTGTGCGAGGTTGGGGGTAGAGGACAGAGGAAAGAAGCATGATTGTTACCTCGCCACCAACACAACAGGGACTTGGTGCTCCTGGATGATCAAGACACATGAGTGCTTTCTTGATGCACTACCTGCAACATGACCCTCGAATTGTGAGAATAAGAAATAATCCTGACTACTGGGTTGCCACACTGTTAGATCCCCGGTACAAAAGTAAATATGCAGAAATTATTCCTGCCATAAAAAGGGATGCACGCATGCAGGAGTATCAGCGGAGACTGTTGCAGAATCTTACATGTACTTTTCCACAAAACACCAGTGGTGCACGTAGTGAATCTCACAGTTCCAACTTGCCAACCGTGGGACCGTCGAGTGTTCAGCACTCAAACCATAACAGAAACACAGTATCTGCTGGTATCATTAATTTTGCGGAATCATTTCACCACTTTTTTAGCCCATCCTTTGCAAGGCCACAAGAGACAAGAAGTCTGACACATAGTCAACGCCTAGAGACGATGGTACAGGAGTATCTCCAAGTAAACATTGAAGCCATGACTGTGTCACTGGACCCTTGCTCTTTTTGGGCTTCCAATCTGGATAAATGTCCGGAGCTAGCCTCTTACGCCTAGGAGATCTTGTCATGCCCCGCAGACAGCGTTCTGTCTGAACGTGTGTTCAGCGCTGCTGGTGGTGTGCTGACAGATAAGCGCACGTGGCTCTCCACTGATAATGTAGACAGACTCACGTTCATAAAGATGAACAAATAATGGATCCAAAATGACTTTTCTACCCCTGTGTCATCCTGGGGAGAGTAAAAGCTTGATGATTGGTTAAAATCACCTCACCAACCGTTTTAAGCTTTCAAATTACTAATCAGGTTTATATGTATCTTGGCTGGAAAATAATTTGGGCTTTGTAGCAGTGTGCAGCACTGATTCTAATAGGCCATCTATACTAAGCTCCACCAGATTTAAAATTACTAATCATGTTTATATGTATCTTGGCTGGAAAATAATTTGGGCTTTGTAGCAGTGTGCAGTACTGATTCTATTAGGCCATCTATACTAAGCTCCACCAGATTTAAAATTAATAATAATTTTTAGCTGCATCTAGCCCGGAAAATAATTTTGGGGCTCTGAGATGGGCAAGACACATAAGTGGCTTCTTGCTGCACTACCTGCAACAAGACCCTCAGATTGTCAGAATTCGAAGTAATCCTAACTACTGGGTTGCCACACTCTTAGATCCCCCACAATCTTCGATCAACCTTTTCATTTTAATAAAGACCAAAAAAATGGTCATTTTTGAAATTATAAGCATTAGCAGGTTATTAGAAACTGAAATCAAACAGTTTTCAACTCAAAACTTTATTCTAGGTGATGTTACATTTGCACATAGGACCCCTTGTTCGAAAGGAGCTTCTGAACTCTCTCGTCCATTGAATTTGTCAGGTTTTGGATGGTTTCTGCTTCAATTGTTTTGCATGAGGACAGAATACCCTCCCAGAGCTGTTGCTTAGATGTGAACTGCCTCCCGCCATCATAGACACTCCTTTTGATGATGCTCCAGAGGTTCTGAATGGGGTAGAGGTCAGGGGAGCATGGGGTCACACCATAAGTTTGTCCCCTTTTATGCCCATATCAGCCAGAGATGCAGATGTGTTATGTGCAGCATGAGACGGTGCATTATCATGCATAAAAATGATCTTGCTGTGGAATACATGATTCTTCTTCTTGAACCATGGCAGGAAGTGCTGTTTGAGAAACTCCACATACATTATGGAGTTCATCTTTACCCCTTCAGGGATCCTAAAGGGGCCGACAATCTCTCTCCCCATGATTCCAGCCCAAAACATTACTCCACCTCCTCCTTGTTGGCGCTGTAGCCGTGTTTGCGTGGGGTGTCTGTAACGGGTCTGGGAGGCGGAACCTCTGAGCTACTATACAAGGGGGCGGTCATTGTAAGGGAGCGGGTGGCGACCAGGCAGGCAGTCACAGCAGGTGACCGGGACAGTCTCTAGAAGAACGGGCAGGAGGTCACGGCAAGTGACCGGGGCAGTCTCTGGATGAACGGGCAGATGGTCACGGCAAGTGACCGGGGCAGTCTCTGGGTGAATGGGCAGATGGTCACGGCAAGTGACCGGGGCAGTTTCTGGGTGAACGGGCAGATGGTCACGGCAAGTAACCGGGGCAGTCTCTGGGTGAATGGGCAGATGGTCACGGCAAGTGACCGGGGCAGTCTCTGGGTAAAGGGTTGGTACGACCTGTGGCGGCTGATGGTAGACGTGAGCTCCCAGGTGAGCAGGCGAGAGTCTCTGGATAAACGGGTGGTCACAGCATGTGACGGCGGAGCCTCCAGGAAGACCAACAGACAGGCGGCAGATGAGCGCTCCCAGGTGAGCGGGCAGAAGTCTCTGAACAGGCGGGTGGTCACAGCACGTGAAGGCAGAGCCTCCAGGTAGGCTAGCAGACAGGCAGCAGATGAGCGCTCCCAGGTGAGCGGGCAGGAGTCACTGGACAGGCAGGTGGTCACAGCACGTGATGGCAGAGCCTCCAGGTAGGCTAGCAGGCAGGTAGCAGATGTGCGCTCCCAGGTGAGCGGGCAAGCTGGTCCACAGACAGACTGACAAGAGTTGGAAGGCAGACCGTCGGACCTCAGGCAAGCAGGCAGGTAGTTGATGTGCGCTCCCAGGTGAGCGGGCAAGCTGGTCCTTAGACAGACTGACAGGAGTAGTAAGGCAGACCGTCGGACCTCAGGCTAGCAGGCAGGTAGTTGAATATCAGGCTGGAATAAGACAGCAGGCTGGCAGGAATCTGGCAGGAATCTGGCAGGTATCTGGCAGGTAACTGGCAACGGGACCTGAGGGCTGAAGCAGAGTAGTGAACAGTGCAACAACTTTGCTCGGGCACCTCCATTTTGGAGGAGGTGCCTTTTATATGGTGAAGTCCTCCGGCCAATGGCCGGGGACTCCTTAGGACAGCGCGCGCGGCCCCTTTAAGAGGGAGCACGCGCGCGCGCGCCCTAAGCACAGTGGCCGGGAAGGAGCGCGCGCTGCCAGCAGAGCGGGAGGAGGACGCCGGGCTCAGAGCAGAGAGGTGAGGGGAACAGCGTCCCTGCCTAGCAGAGGGCAGGGACGCCGACGCTACAGTGTCCATCAACCAGCCATCCTCCACTCCATCCATCTGGACCATCGAGCATTGCACGGCACTCATCCGTGAACAAAACAGTTTTGAAATCAGTCTTCATGTAATGTTTGGCCCACTGGAGTCGTTTCTGCTTGTGTGAAGTGGATAGAGGAGGTCGACAGGATGGCGTACGTACAGCTGCAAACCTCTGAAGGACCCTGCATCTTGTTGTTCGTGGGACTTTGGAGGCACCAGCAGCTTCAAAAACTTGTCTGCTGCTATGACAAGGCTTTTTTGCCGCTGCTCTTTTAACCTGACGTAATTGCCTGTAGGAAAGAGTCCTCAATTTGCCCTTATCAGCACGCACACGTGTGTACTGTGAATCAGCTACATACTTCTTGATTGCCAAGACACTTCATCCTGATCATCGCACCATATTGATTGTAGTCATGCCTTGACCTAAACACTCCACAATATGTTGCTTCTCAGCAGCCGACACATCCTTTTTCTTTCCCATTTTGGCAGAAAATGTAGGCTGCTTAATAATGTGGGACAGCCTTCTTAAGTAGTCTTGCCTTTCATTGGACAAACCTGACAAAATAATTAGCACAGGTGTCTGCAATTGCTTACAGTGATATAAAGAGCCCTGACACACATCACCATCAATGAGTTTAACAGACAAACAAACAAATTCTTCCCTTATCACTCCTAAACACTTTTTTGCATAATAATTTGGAACACAGTGTACATGTGCTTTTCCACAAAACACCAGTGGTTCACGTAGTGAATCTTACAGTTCTAACTTGCCAACCGTGGTCTGTATGGAGTTGTTCAATAAAGGGCCCAAAATTAAGATAACATAGACGGGAGAGGTCTCTATGAATAGGAATTCCTAAGTATTTGATACCCTGTGAGGGCCAGGCAAAGGGAAAGTTGGACTGGATGGAATCCTGTATGGATTTGGGGAGGGAGACAGTATATTCATCCTGCATCCCTTTAATGTTAAAAGCTCCTATTATGTCTTCTCTGGATTGGTACCTTTCCCTTTTATCTTTTTATTTTTATTTTTATATATGTTTCAACTAAAATATTTATTTTAAGATTTTGTTGTTACTCCTTTTTTGCTGGGTGATTATCATACACATTTGTAACAAATTTGTGTATAAGATTGTTACTGGGAGTACTGGTACTTTTTTGTACATACGGACTACCTGTGTGAAAAATCCTTTCAGCCTTTGTACGAAAAGTCAGCCTTTGTACTTGGATAACATGGGGTAAAAATAGATTAAGGACATATTCCTGCTGCCTCTGCTTGAGTTAGGGCAAAGCTAGGGGTGACAATCGAGTGTGGTTTCATGGAGCTCCAGACATTTACACACTGCTGATGCTGTTAATGATTGGGAACCCGATTTGGGTGCCAAGGAGGTTAATGTCATAAGAGAGTAGTTGGCATTTAAAGCAGATGTCTGACCAGCACAACCTTCAGTGGGAAAATCTGATTCTTCTGTGGTCATCTCAGGAATATGTGATGTCACAATTGATGTTCGTGTAGATGGCTTAACAGTGCCTGATTGCTGTGATGGTGGTAAATTCTATGTGCGAACAGCTCAGGTGTTCGAATTCTTTTCTATCTATGTTGCAGAGGGCCAATCTATTGCAGTGTGTAGGCTTGCTGTTTTACAATTAATCATGATCACATGAAAAAAGCACATTGAGCAGCAAAATGTGTATGACCATCTGTCCCACCTCTTTTTTTACTTGTAATCATCTTTCTGGTAGCCAGTCTACATCCAAAAGTAGTTTCTGGTCTTTGTCATCAACCCCATGATCATTCTCATCTACTGCTTTTCTATTCTACCTCAATTGTGCCATCAGTTTGCCTTTTGCTTCCCCAAGAAATATGCGTTCAGTCACTTGTTTATGGGGAACTGAACTCCCACATTTCCAGGTTCCATTCCATTGATGCTATTTTATCTGGATTACACGGCCTTTTTTGAAAGAATTGCCCATCCTTAATGGAAGATACCTATCCACCAAAATTGATTAAAAATAGCCATCCATGCTTTGTTCTTTCATATGGAAGAAACTGTGGTCCATTCCTTGGAATTGACATTGTACTGCAAGTTGCACTTCACCTTAAATAGCAACAGTTTTGGATAGTAACCTTGCTTGTATTTAATGCTCCATCCCTTTAATTCAATGTTTTTTTCCGGTGGTCATTAAATTCACTAATAAAATTGAAATAAGTCATTATTAAAAAATGTGTTTTTATTAATTCCATTAAAATGACCAGCTAATGTGAAAATATATACAAGACAATAATTAAAAACTCTTTATGGCGAATAAGGGCAGCAGTGATGCTAGTGTAACTTATTAGAATTGGCTCACTTGAAATGTATTAGGAAATGATAAGATAGTAGAAACCTTACTAGTGATGAGCGAGCACTAAAATTCTCGGGTACTTGTTGTTCGAGTCGAGAAAATTGGAATGCTAGAGTGCTCGGTCTGAGTAACTAGTCTAATATGTCTATGATAAACTCAAGCATTTTTCCGGCGGCTCCCCTGGCGGTCTGCAGAGGGCCTAAAAATTGCCAAAATTGATGGGAACAGTAGTCATATGACATGGGAACAGAATGGGGAAGACCCCTGGAAGCATTTCTGGAGAGTAGATGTGCAGACAGTGCACCTCAAAAGAGGGGAGAGTAATGGAGGGTGGCAGTGGGATTTGGGTGAAGGAGCTGTTATCTGATAGGAGGAAACCTATTCCTCCACCATGCTTGCCGGTGGGGCGGGGTGTGTGGGAAAGATGGAATCCTCCATACAAAAGTGCAGCAGGAGAGGCCATGTTGGAGGGGGTGAGCCAGGTTTCAGTGATGCCGAGGAACGAAAGCTTGTTAGTGATGAAGAGATCATGAATGCAGGAAAGTTTGTTGCAGACGGATCGAGTGTTCCATAGAACTCCTGTTAAAGGGACTGGGGAAGCCGGGGCTGGGCAGATGGGTATGAGGTTAGAAGTGTTACGAGAGTTTGGGATAGATAATGGGTAGGATGTGGAAGTGATTGTAGGGATGTGGTGAGAAGGGCCAGGATTTGGAGAGATGTCGCCGGCAGTGAGGAGGAGCAGAGAAAGTGTTGGTAGGTGGTAGCAGGAAAGATCATGAGGTGGCTATCTGTGTTTGGAGACACAGGATTGAATGTTGAGGAATAGTGATGGGCGAGCACTAAAATGCTCTGGTGCTCGATGCTTGGGTTGAGCAAATTGGAATGCTCGGGTGCTTGACCCGAGCAACGAGCCCAATGTAAGTCTATAGGAAACTCGAGCATTTTTCCGGCGGCTCCCCTGGCGGTTTGCAGAGGGCTTAAAAATTGCCCAAATTGATGGTAACAGTGCTCAAATGACATGGGAACAGAATGGGGAAGACCCCTGGAAGCATTTCTGACTTCCAGGTCAATGCTGTCAACAATGTTGTCAGAGGTATTTTGCCACTTTTACGGACTCACAATAAAACATACAAAAACGAAACCAAAATAGATTGTCCAGGGAAATATGTTAAGGAACATCCTTTCCAGGGTAATGACTTGTATATAAGGCAAAATAAATATACAAGAAAAAAAATGCTCCTCCACACCTTGGGCTATGTTCACACATAGCGTTTTTGATGCATTTTTGCACTTTTGCATTGCCTTCAAGCAAGACAAATGCATTCATCTGGAAATGTCATTTTAACATTTTAAAACCTTATCTGGCCATATGATGTGTGACACATCATCAGACAAATCCTGTTTCATTTATGATGGAGGGACCCTGAAAGTCACAAAGCCTATTTTTATAGGGCTATCAGGCGGCCCTTACTATTCTTAAAGGGCCAGCAGTCGGCCCTTGCTATTGTTAGAGAGCCATCAGCTGGCTATGCTTTGTTGTTCCCATTATTAACGAGTGGGTCTCCTATACTGTTATTGCATATGCAGTGACTGCAAAGGCTGCCAAAAATTTGGACGCAACCCAATACCTCTTTAAAGAGACATAAAGAATAGTGTTGAGCGAGTATGCTCAACACTGCTCGCTACTCGCCCGAACATCTCGCTACTCGGGATGTTCGGCGAGCACCAAGCATTTTTGAGTCACTCGGGCGGGAGCTCGGGTCTCCGCCCTGCATGTTTGGCACTCTTTGCAGAGGCAATGAACATGCAGGGATTGCCAGCCAGTCACTGTAATGCTGCAGCCATGTTGGTTATGGGCATTACAGTGATTGGCTGGCTGCACAGCATCACCTCGAGTATTTAAAACCGGGCGCCGCCATCTTGGACACAGTCGCTCGGATCTGATAGTGTAGGGAGAGTGCTGCTGAGCTAGGGAGAGATTTATACTGCAAAATAGGTAGTGTAGGGTCTCTAAAGCCTGCAAAATCAAACAAACAGTTCTTCTGAGGACTAATAACCATCCCAGATATCAGGCAGGCAGACTGTATAGGAGACTCAGTGGTTATACCAACGAACACTGCATTACAGTCCTGTGTGCTGCTGCTGCTCGAATTGCTAGACTTAGTCCCAGATCTCAGGGGCCAGGGGCCTTTTTTTTTTCATCTAAATCCTCTTTTTTTTTCCCTCAGTAAGACTGTACAAATACTCGTATTATTAACATTTTGGTATTCCCCCCCCCCCAAAAAAAAAATTGAGTGTGTCTGTGAGCGTTCAGACACAAATATATCTGTTTAAAAGAGTCTGGTTTTGGCCAGATAACTAGAACTGTGGTTTTGCAGTTCCACGGTTCAAATCTCTGTATTATCCACTTTTTTGCCTTTTTTCCATAAAAAAAAACAGTTTGAGTGTCTCGACTGTTCCGACACAAATATATCTGTTTAAAAGATTCTGGGGTAGGCCAGAGAACTAGAACTGTGGTTTTCCTCTTCCACGGTTCAAATCTGGGTGTAATCCACCTTTTTGCTTTTTTTGCATAAAAAAAAACAATTTGAGTGTCTCGCTGACACAAATATATATGTATAAAAGATTCTGGGGTAGGCCCTATCAGATACGTCAGACTTTTTCAAGAAGGAAACATGAAACACAGGATAAATCTTCAAGGAAGTAGGGACATCCAACCTAACAGCAGACGGGTTAACAACCTGAAGCACCTTAAATGGACCCACAAACTTAGGACCCAGTTTTTTAGAGGGAATCCTCAACCGCAGGTTCTTCGAGAACAACCAAACCATGTCACCCACAGTAAACAAAACCTCTTTTGTTTCCTGTCAAAATACTTCATGGACTTCTTGTTAGCCTATTGAAGGTTGCAACGTACATTAGTCCAAACTCTCTCCAAATCACCGGAAAAATTCTCCTCCTCCGGCACCGCCGACCCCAATTTGGAGAACGAACCAAAAGACGGATGTCTCCCAGTACAACAAAAAAAGGAGAACACCCAGCAGAGGAGGATGTATGATTGTTAAGAACAAATTCTGCGAGAGGCAGAAACTCAGACCACACCTCTTGATTGTCCGCCACAAAACAATGCAAAAACTGTTCCACATCGTGGCTCTTTCTTTCAGTCTGTCCATTAGACTCAGGATGATAACCAGACGAAAATGACAAATAGACTCCCAACCTGTCACAAAAAGAACGCCAAAAGCAAGCCACAAACTCAGTTCCTCTATCACATACAATATCCGTGAGAACGCCATGGAGCTTGACAATCTCCTTAACAAACTCCTTAGCGAGTGTCTTGGCGCAGGGCAACTTAATGAATGGAACCAAATGACACATCTTACTAAAACGGTCCACGACCACCCAGATGACAGTAACACCCTCGGACACAGGAAGATGAGTAATAAAATCCATTGTGAAATGCGTCCAAGGCGCACTAGGAACCTCCAGAGGGCAAAGCAACCCCACAGAAGGAGTATGTGAAGCCTTAGACCTAGCACACACAGTACACTGATGCACCCACTTGATGACTTCCTTCTGCCATCCAGGCCACCAAAAACTGCGACTGATAAGTCTGTTAGTCTCCGAAATTCCTGGATGACCTGCCAACCGAGACTCATGACACTCCATAAACAAATCTCTACTAAAGACTCTAGGCACGAACAACCTCCCATGGGGAGTGTTAGATGGAGCATCATCTTGAGCTTTAAGAATCCCATTCTCCAAAACGGAGTCCAAGGTCGCCACCACAACTCCTTTCTGTAAAATGCTCTCCTCCTCCTCGGCACCGACCGTAGGAGGAGGAGATAAAGCATTGGCTTTAACATTCTTAGTACCAGGTATATAGGTAACAGAAAAATGAAACCAAGAAAAAAAAAGTGCCCACCTAGCTTGACAGGCATTCAAGCGCTTGGCAGCATACAGATAGATCAAATTCTTATGATCTGTGAAAACCTGAATAGGAAATCTAGCGCCTTCAATAAAATGATGCCAATGTTCAAACGCAAGTTTAATAGCCAGCAACTCCCGATTTCCAACATCATATTTCAGTTCGGTTTCCGAAATTTTTTTCGAAAAAAAGGCACAAGGATGTACTCTACCCTTGTTCTACTGAGGCAAAACTGCTACGACCCCCACCGATGAAGCATCGACCTCGACCAAAAATTCTTGATCTCATCAGGCTGCATAAGGATAGGGGCAGAACTAAACCTCTCTTTGAGATACTCAAACGCTTCAATGGCCTCAGTAGTCCACTGGGCCTTATTCTCACCTTTCCTGGTGAGATCGATTAGAGGCTTAACAATTACAGAAAAATTCATAATGAATTTCCTGTAATAATTGGCAAAACCCAAAAATCTCTGTATAGATTTCAAACCATTAGGCCTAGGCCATTCCTGCACAGCCTGAACCTTCACAGGGTCCATCTCAAAGCCCTCGGTGGAGACAATGTAGCCCAAAAAACTAATTTTCTGCACAGCGAACTCACATTTCTCCAGCTTAGCAAAGAGTGAATTATCACTCAATAGCTGCAAAACTTCACGTACACTCTGCCAATGGGACTCTAGATCTAATGAATAAATCAAAATGTCATCCAAATACACAACCACATTCTTACCAATCAAAGGTCTCAGAATGTCATTAATAATGTTCTGAAAAAACGCCGGTGCATTGGTAAGACCAAAAGGCATCACCAGATTCTCAAAATGACCTACCGGAGTGTTAAAAGCAGTTTTCCATTCATCACCCTCCTTCACTCATAACAAATTATATGCCCCCCGGAGATCAATTTTGGAGAACCACTTGGCTCCCACTAACTGGTTAAACAAGTCAGGAATTAACGACAATGGGTAGGAATTGCGTATGGTAATCTTATTAATTTCACAAAAATCCAGACATGGACGTAAACTGACGTCCTTTTTTTTTAACAAAGAAGAATCCAACTGCCACAGGCGACTTAGAAGGTCTAATGTGACTAGCAGCCAGGCTACTCTCTATGTACTCCTCCAATGCCTTTCTTTCAGGGATAGTCAGATTAAACAAGCGACTTTTGGGAAGAGTAGCACCCGGAACAAACTCAAAGCGAAATCATAATCCCTATGAGGAGGTAAAACTTGCGACTCCTCCTCCGAAAAACCCCTCCAAAAATCTTGAATAGGTACCGGTAATTCCCCTTTTTCCACAGCTGCAATGCGACCATTACAACATTTATCATAGCACTTCGGACTCCAAGACTTGATCACATTAGTAGATCAGTCCAATAAAGCAGGGTTCCCCAACTCCAGTCCTCAAGGCCCACCAACAGGTCATGTTTTCAGGATTTCCTTAGTATTGCACAGGTGATGTAATTATTGCCTGTGCAGGTGATGTAATTATCACCTGTGCAATACTAAGGAAATCCTGAAAACATGACCTGTTGGTGGGCCTTGAGGACTGGAGTTGGGGAACCCTGCAATAAAGGATTGTGCAGTTTTAACCAAGGCAATCCTAGAACAACTGGAGAGGGCAAATTATCCAAAACAACCAAGTCCAAAATTTCTTGGTGAACTCCATTGATAGTGAGGGGAAATGCAGCAGTCTTGTGAGTAATACATTTCAAAGGAGTGTTATCAATTGCAACCACAGAAATAGGTGATGACAAAGGTTCGGATTTCAATTTATGGTTTTCCAAAAACCCTTTATCAATCACATTAAGTGTTGAATCACAATCCACAAATACTTGAAATTCAATGAAATCTCCCTGCAGAGTAGTACTCCCAGAAAGAAATAGTCCTGCAGAGCGTAAACAAGCTATACGGGCGTAACTGACCTTTTCTTTTTCTTTACTTAAATGACGCTCACAATGCTTAATCAAATGGTCAGCTTTACTACAATAAAGACATAATCCCTCTACGAACCTCCGGTCTCTTCCTTGAGAGCGGAGTGACATCCGCCCTACCTCCATAGGCTTCCCGCCGTCAAAGCAGATTTTCTGGGGACTACAAACTGACATTACAGGAGTCTTTACCTCATTGAGCCTGCACCTCAGTCTCCTGTCTATACGAACAGCTAACTGCATAGCATCCTGCAGAGTCTCAGGTGCAGGGAATGCAATTAGCAAATCCTTAACCCAGCAAGACCAGCAAGAAATAAACATCTCAGCGCAGGATCATTCCACTTAACTTCTGAAGCCCATCTCCTGAAGTATGTGCAATTATTTTCAACATCATCAGACCCCTGATTCAAATGTCTAAGTTCTGATTCAGCAGATGAGATTCGATCAGGATCGTCATATAATAGCCCCATAGCAGAAAAAAATTCTTCAACAGACCTTAAACACAGATCATTAGGCTGGAAAGAAAAGGCCCACCCCTGTGGTTCATTTTGCAAAAGTGACATAATAAAACCAATGCACTGTGATTCATTCCCAGAGGATCTTAGTCTTAAACAAAAATATAACAAGCAAGCATTTGTAAAGGAAAAAAATTTTTGCTGTTTACCATAAAAATCATCAAGCAGTCCTACCTTGGGTTCGACAAAATGCGTTCCAGAACAGCTACTCACGTGTTGCTGGAGCTCGGACACCTCCAGAGAAATCCCTGCAGGCGTTGAGCCAAATCCTGGACAGAAACCATACTGATCCCCGAATTTCTTTCCTTTTTGTTTTTTGGGCTGGACCTACTGTTATGATCTGCAACATGTACTAAGAAAAGACAGGGAAAAGCTGTCACTACAGTAAGACTAAGCTGAATCCCTACGATGTAGTGGGCTGCCTGTTCCTAGTGTACAGACCGGCCTTCTTCCTCGGCTAGTCTGAACGAAGACCTATAGAATTAAGGAAGGAGTGCCTAAAAGAACTAATGACTGGAACAAAAATGGGACACCTCCTAAACAGAGAAGTAATTGCAGAACACAAAAAGTCAAACTGACAAAAAGTACTAAAGGTCCCAGAGGACCAAGCGAACTTGACTGAGAAAGGCACAGAAGCACCAGGCTAGAGAAACAGTCAAACATTGAAGTCCAGCAAAGCCAGAAGGGTGGAGCTGGAATATAAAGGCAGATGGTCACGTGACCGCAAAACACAAGATAGAAAAAACAAACTTGAGGGTTCTAACAGTAGGCCAGAGATCTAGAACTGTGGTTTTCCTCTTCCACGGTTCAAATCTGGTTGTAATCCACCTTTTTGCCTTATTTCCCTAAAAAAAACAGTTTGAGTGTCTCGCTGACTGTTCAGACACAAATATACCTGTTTAAAAGATTCTGCTGTAGGCCAGAGAAATAGAACCGTGGTTTTCCTCTTCCACGGTTCAAATCTGGGTGTTATCCACCTTTTTGCCTTTTTTCCCTAAAAAAAACAGTTTGAATGTCTCGCTGACTGCTCAGACACAAATATACCTGTTTAAAACATTATGGTGTAGAGCAGAGAAATAGAAGTGTGGTTTTCCTCTACCACGGTTCAAATCTGGGTGTAATCCACCTTTTTGCCTTTTTTACATAAAAAACAGTTTTAGTGTCTCGCTGACTGCTCAGACACAAATATATCTGTTTGGAAGATTCTTGTGTAGGCCTGAGAACTAGAACTGTGGCTTTCCTCTTCCATGGTTCAAATCTGGGTGTTATCCACCTTTTTGCATTTTTTCACTAAAAAAAACAGTTTGAATGTCTCGCTGACTGCTCAGACACAAATATATCTGTTTAAAACATTATGGTGTAGGCCAGAGAAATAGAAGTGTGGTTTTCCTCTTCCACGGTTCAAATCTGGGTGTAATCCACCTTTTTGCCTTTTTTACATAAAAAAACAGTTTTAGTGTCTCGCTGACTGCTCAGACACAAATATATCTGTTTAAAATATTATGGTTTAGGCCAGATAGCTAGAACTGTGGTTTTCCTCTTCCACTGGTCAAATCTGGGTGTTATCCACCATTTTGCCATTTTTACATAAAAAAAAACAGTTTAAGTGTCTCGCTGACTGTTCAGAAACAAATATATTGGTTTAAAAGATTCTGTTGTAGGCCAGAGAAATAGAACTGTGGTTTTACTCTTCCACGGTTCCTCCATCCTAATTTTTTGCAGCATTTGCTTGGAAGGCATAGGCAAAGACTATGGGAGACCCACTCCCCAATAATGGAAATAATGTTTTTAATATGCTGTACTGCAGGGCTCTTGTAAGGGGCATTGCAAGTTCCTCCATCCTAATTTTTGGCAGCTTTTGCTTGGAAGGTATAGGCAAAGACTATGGGAGACCCACTCCCCAATAATGAGAATAATGTTTTTAATATCCTGTACTGCATGGCTCTTGTAAGGGGCATTGCAAGTTCCTCCGTCCTAATTTTTTGCAGCTTTTGCTTGGAAGGCATAGGCAAAAACTATGGGAGACCCACTCCCCAAAAATGGGAATAATGTTTTTAATATGCTGCACAGCATGGCTCTTGTAAGGGGCTTTGCAAGTTTCTGTGTCCTAATTTTTGGCAGCTTTTGCTTGGAAGGCATAGGCAAAGACTATGGGAGACCCACTCCCCAATAACAGGAATAATGTTTTTAATATGCTGTACTGAATGGCTCTTGTAAGGGGCATTAAAATTGTATTGTAAAGCTACTGTGACCTCCACGTTTCTTCCAAGGGTCATTGATATTGTCTTTTTATTCCACTGGGACCTCCACCACTCTTCCAAGGGGCATTGATATTGTGTTTTTATTCCACTGTAACATCTACCACTCTTCCAAGGGGCATTGATATTGTCTTTTTATTCCACTGGCACCTCCACCACTCTTACAAGGGGCATTGATATTGTCTTTTTATTCCACTGGGACCTCCACGTCTCTTCCAAGGGGCATTAAAACTGTCTTGTTAAGCTACTGTGACCTCAACGTCTCTTCCAAGGGGCATTAAAAGCGTCTTTTTAAACCACTCTGAACACCACAGCTCTTCCAAGGGGCATTGAAATGTTTTTTTTAATTACCTCTTACCTCCACGACTCTTCCAACGGGCATTGTATTTCCTCCTAATTTTAGTCAGTTTTTGCTTTTCAATGCATATGCGAACACTAAGGGAGACCAACTCCCCAATAAGGGGTAGAAGGTTTTTATTACACTGTAATCCACGTCTGTTTCAAGGGGCATTGCAGCTCCTCATAATTTTTGGAAAGCCTTCCATTCACTGCTTAGGCCAACAGTGTACAGGAGACCCAGTTGCTATAAATGGAAATAACGGTTTAGCTAAGGCCCTCTGACCTCCATGTCACTTCCAAGGGGCATTGGAGTGACTCTAAATTTTTGGTAGGCATTGCACTCAATGTATGCCCTATAACTGTGTAGTCAAACTGCTCCTTTTGGTACAGAAACATATCCTACAAGACATGTGTGGTTGTCTTGCCTGATATTGATGAGAATGGTCCCTGTTCCTCCTGCTCTTTCTCCTTTGCCACCACCTCATCCATCATTCATCACCTGAAGCTTTGTTTTAACAGGAGTCAAAAAACTGGGATAGTAGCAGGAAAACATCCAGCAATCCTCGGAGGAGGGAGGATATGCGCCAAAACGCTGACCACCTCAGGCCTAGCCTCTACTACATACATGCGCTTGCATTCCAAGGAACAGAAAGATAAGGAGATGAATGGCCTCATGATCATGAATAATTTACTCATTGTGTAGGAGGTCGACCACTGCTGCTGTCTACCTTCTGAACTTTGTATTGAAGCCTGATTGACCCAGGACCCGCAATCCTCTATGTCTGGAGGACGTGTTGCATCCCAGTGTCCAACTGTGTCCCGGCTTCCACAATATGAACCCAGTGTGAAGGCGTAAGAGAGATGGACCATCCCTGGCCACATTCACTTGTCCACGTGTTTGTGGTTAGGCTGTCCTTCCCACTAAATGCACTGGGGAGGGCACAGGTAATGTTTTGGTATGCGCACTTGTGTATAAAGCGCACCGTCACAAATAGGGGCGGCTGGGGACCGAGTATGGATAACAGGCTGCTGATGCAGCCATGACATGGTGGCTGGCGTCTGCCTCCACAAGCCTAAAAGGCCTCATTTCAAGTGCAAGCAAGCTAGCAGTATAGTATTGCAGCCTAGGGGTTGGTGGGTGGCAGGCTGCACACTTACGCTTGCATTCCAAGAAATCAAATCAGATGCTAACTTTTATCATCATCATCATGCTCCTCACCTTGGCATTCTCAACTCCCCTGATGGAGAAGCCAGGGCCCACCGGAGGAGTCTGGTTGTCTGGTGGGCTCGCCCAATGCTGTCCTAAAGCAGGCCAGGCTAAGAAAAGTGTGGGGAAGGTTACCGGGACAAATAGTGGTGGCTGGGGACTGAGTATGGAGACCTCGCCACCGACGCAGCCATGAGGTGGTGGCCAGCTTTGGCCTCCTCCAAACTAAAAGGCCCCATTTCAAGTGCAAGCTAGCAGTTTAGTATTGCAGCAAGCGGGTGGGTGGGTGGTTGGCTGCATATTTGCACTTGCATTGCAAGGAATGGGGGAGGTACAATTGATAGTTGCAAGTCTGCATCTTCTGAAGCGGCAAGGATCTCTTCTGATCGGCACACTTTTAGGCAGTGACCTGGGTGTCATAAATGCTTCCAGGGGTCTTCCCCATGCTGTTCCCATGTCTTTTCAGCACTGTATGCATGTGTCACACAGCACATAGCCAGATAAGGTTGTAAAATGTTAAAGTGACATTTCCCGGTGAATGCATTTGTCACGGTTGAAACCAATACAAAGGTGCAAAAACGCATAAAAAATGCTACTTGTGAGCATAGCCCAAGGTGTGGAGGGGTATTTTTGTTTTTGGTTATTTATTTTACCTTATATAAAAGTCTTTACCCTGGAAAGGATGTTCCTTAACATATTTCACAGGAAAACAGTTTTTCAGTTTTGTTTTTGAACGTTTTATTGTGAGTCCGTAAAAGTGGCTTAATACCTCTGACCACGTTGTTGACAGCAGTGACCTGGGGGTCATAAATGCTTCCTGGGGCAATCCCCATGCTGTCCCCATGTCATTTGAGCTCTGTCACTATCGTTTTGGGCAACTTTTAGGCTTTCTATTGACTGCCGGGGTTGCCGCCGCAAAAATGCTCGGGTCTCCCATAGACTAACATTGGGCTCGTTGATCGGGTCGAGCACCCGAGTATCACGGTGAGCTCAGCCGGAGCTTCGAGCACCCGAGCATTTTAGTGCTCGCTCAACACTGATAGAGAAGAGTCCCATTTAAAAATTGTTCCCATTATAAAGGAGCGGGTCTCCTGTAGTGGTAATGCCAATACTGTGACTGCAAGGGCTGCAAAAATTTGGGAAAAACCCCACTAACAATTTAAAGACACATATATCTGGGCCACAGTAACGAATATGACATGTTCCCATGAGAAAGGTTAAGGTCTGCTATATAGTTATAGGGTATGCAGTGAGTCCAATGGTTACCAAAATTTAGGAAAAACCCCACTAACAATTTAAAGACACAGAGAGCTCGGCCACAGTAAATAGTACGACATGTTCACATTAGAAAGGAGAGGGTCTGCTATTCGGTTATAGGGTATGCAGTGAGTGCAACGGCTGCCTAAATTTAGGAAAAACCCCACTAACAATTTAAAGACGCATAGAACTGGGCCACAGTAATGAGTATGACATGTTCCCATTAGAAAGTAGAGGCTCTGCTATACAGTTGTAGGGTATGAGTGAGTGCCATGGCTGCCAACATTTAAGAAAAACCCTACTAACAATTTAAAGACACATAGAGCTGGGCCACAGTAACAACATGTTCCCATTAGAATGGAGAGGGTCTGCTACACAGTTATAGGATATGCAGTGAATCCAACGGGTGCCAAAATTTAGGAAAAACCCCACTAACAATTTAAAGACACATAGAGGTGGGCCTCAGTAACGACATGTTCCCATCAGAAAGGAGAGAGTCTACCATACTTTTTGCCTATGCAGTGAATGTAATGGCTGTCAAAAATTTGGAGGCACTCCAATGCCCCTTGCAAGAGACATAGAGGTCAGAGGGCCTCCTGAAAACAATGTTCCCATTATTTGGAAATGGGTCTCCCATACTGTTTGCCTATGAAGTGAAGCAACGGCTGCCAAAAATTTGGATGAACTCCAATGCCCCTTGCAAGAGATGTAGAGGTCAGAGGGCCTGATGAAAACAATGTTACCATTATTAGGAAGAGACGTTGATAAGTTGTTATGATACATATGGTGGCGATATGGTGATGGAGGATGAGGATGCGGAGAAGGAGGAGGACAAGAGCAAATAAACAAAATCTGGAAGCATATACCCATGTCTGGGCGTGAAGACAGAGGTGCACGGGAATAGAGTTAGACCTCCCAAAAAAAAGACACTGTATTTGAGTTTGTGCTATCATTCGGTCGTGTTGAGAAGTCTGGCCTAGAGATGAGCGTTGTTCTACTCGAACTGTTCGCCAATCTCAAATTCGAGCTGTTTTGGGCGGTGTTCGAGCCGGTCGGCGAACACGAACAATTTGAGAAAAATTCGGCTGTTCGAGGTTATGTTCGATAACTGTTCGTGCACCAAAATCATAACTGGATTTTTTCTCAGTAATGATGAAAATTAATGTTAATACGCAGTTTGAGTGTACAGCGGGGCGGGGGGAGGGGCAGGGGATGGATCTCTGCAGGAACAATGAAGATCTCCATTTTTTTTTCTCTTTCCCGCATTTGCAGTGGGGAGGTGCAATCTGTCAGCCTATCAGCAGCGCACACACGGAGCGAAGTGCTTTTTTTCACACAAGCAAGGGCATGTGTGATTGGCAGTGTATGTCACATGTCCTTGCCCTATAAGACCAAGCCATTTTCCCCGTCGCCACCATTTTCTCACTGCTGCAGCTGCATGTTAGACGGCACCGCTGTTGCTGTGTGCGCTATACCTTGTTAATTTCAAGCCAATTTTCGCACAAATATACAGATAGCTTGGGAGTAGGGAATAGTTGTGATTGCAGTCCTTTTAAGGACTAGGTTACAGCATTTCCTACGACTTTTATCAAGCAGGTCTGTGCTCTTAAATAGATAGATTGTGGGAGTAAAGACTAATTGTAATTGGAGTCCTTTTCAGGACTAGGTTACATCAGTTCCTATCAGTTTTTGCCAGGCAGGTCTGTGCCAGTGCTGTGCAAGTTTTTTTCACAGCATTTGGCTGAATCTAGCAAAGCTGATCCTTTTTGGCCTATTGCAGAGTGTGTTAGTCAGTGGAGTAGCCTATCTGTGTTGCAAGATATACCACCTGTGTATAGAATACCAATTTTTTTACTGCACCTAGTGAAGTAAAATCTTTTGGGCATAGCATCATTCTATTAGTCCATCTATACTGACCTCCATCAGGTTGCAAATTAAAAATAATTTTTTTCTTCATTTATCTCTGAAAAAATATTTGGGCTTCTAGCAGCGTGTGGGACTTGTTCTATTAGTCCATCTATACTGACCTCCATCAGGTTGCAAATTAAAAATAATTTTTTTCTGCATCTAGCTCTGAAAAAATATTTGGGCTTCTAGCAGTGTGTGGGACTTGGTCTATTAGTCCATCTATACTGACCTCCATCAGGTTGCAAATTAAAAATAATTTTTTTCTGCATCTAGCTCTGAAAAAATATTTGGTCTTCTAGCAGTGTGTGGGACTTGGTCTATTAGTCCATCTATACTGACCTCCATCAGGTTGCAAATTGAATAAAAAAATTTTCTGCATCTAGCTCTGGAAAAATATTTGGGCTTCTAGCGGTGTGTGGGACTTGGTCTATTAGTCCATCTATACTGACCTCCATCAGGTTGCAAATTAAAAATAATTTTTTTCTGCATCTAGCTCTGAAAAAATATTTGGGCTTCTAGCAGTGTGTGGGACTTGGTCTATTAGTCCATCTATACTGACCTCCATCAGGTTGCAAATTAAAAATAATTTTTTTCTTCATTTATCTCTGAAAAAATATTTGGGCTTCTAGCAGCGTGTGGGACTTGTTCTATTAGTCCATCTATACTGACCTCCATCAGGTTGCAAATTAAAAATAATTTTTTTCTGCATCTGGCTCTGAAAAAATATTTGGGCTTCTAGCAGTGTGTGGGACTTGGTCTATTAGTCCATCTATACTGACCTCCATCAGGTTGCAAATTAAAAATAATTTTTTTCTTCATTTATCTCTGAAAAAATATTTGGGCTTCTAGCAGCGTGTGGGACTTGTTCTATTAGTCCATCTATACTGACCTCCATCAGGTTGCAAATTAAAAATAATTTTTTTCTGCATCTAGCTCTGAAAAAATATTTGGGCTTCTAGCAGTGTGTGGGACTTGGTCTATTAGTCCATCTATACTGACCTCCATCAGGTTGCAAATTAAAAATAATTTTTTTCTTCATTTAGCTCTGAAAAAATATTTGGGCTTCTAGCAGTGTGTGGGACTTGTTCTATTAGTCCTTCTATACTGACCTCCAGCAGGTTGCAAATTGAATATAATTTTTTTCTGCATCTAGCTCTGAAAAAATATTTGGGCTTCTAGCGGTGTGTGGGACTTGGTCTATTAGTCCATCTATACTGACCTCCATCAGGTTGCAAATTAAAAATAATTTTTTCTGCATCTAGCTCTGAAAAAATATTTGGGCTACTAGCAGTGTGTGGGACTTGGTCTATTAGTCCATCTATACTGACCTCCATCAGGTTGCAAATTGAATAAAAAAATTTTCTGCATCTAGCTCTGAAAAAATATTTGGGCTTCTAGCGGTATGTGGGACTTGGTCTATTAGTCCATCTGTACTGACCTCCATCAGGTTGCAAATTAAAAATAATTTTTTTCTGCATCTAACCCAGCCAATAGTTTTGGCCTAATACCACAGTTTGGCCACTCAGCTCTGCTCGGTTACCATCCATTGTTTTTTTGTGCAAACAACTCCAGAGTTGTGAATTAGTTAACCACCAAAATGAGTGGAAAAAGGCCTGCTGCTGGTGGAAAGGGGAATAGGCGTGTTGGGAAGGGGAAAAAAGGTTGTGTCCGTGGGGTAGGTGCAGAAGAAAGACCATCTTCCAGCCAAACTAAAATGTCTACTTCTTTTAGCGGACAATGTGATAAGATCCCTTTCTTACGGCCACGCCAATCGCTACAAATTCCAGATGAGGCACAAAAACAGCAGGTGCTTCAACGGATATCAAGTGCTCCTTTAAGTGGGCTCTCCTCCACATAAACTTCAACATCACAAATACTCCAGTCCTCAAAGGTGTCACCCAAATCGCACTTGCTTCCTCACAGCTCCCAAATCTCCAGCTGCCCGTCTGAGTATGAGGTAGAACAGATGGTTGAGTCTGCAGAGCTGTTTACTCAAACTATAGCCTGGGAATCAGAGGTCGACTCCAGCGCTTCTGTGAATCCAGACGAGGAAATGATCTGCACTGATGCCCAGAATCTTTATGAGTCGGATCCAGGACCAGATGCAGAAGGTTCTGACCATAATGTAGACCCTCATTCCCAAACTGTAACTCCTGTTGGTGGAGACAATGAGGAAGACGATGATAAGACTCAAATACCTGATTGGAGCGACAACTTTAGTTTTTTGTCAGGGCAGGAACAGGTTGGCTCTGAGGACGACGGGTGTGATAACGCACAGGGTGATGATGATGAGGTCGGAGATCCCACTTACTGTCAACCCACAGTCAGCCAAGAGATGAGGTCAGCAGAGGAGGTGGAGGAAGATGCTAGTGACGACGAGGTCAGGTTGCGCCTTCCTGGACAGAGACGTAGTACTGGAAGCACGTCAACAACTGCATCCTCAAACACAACTCTGCCTCTCACCACAAGTCGTGGTGGCTCTTCAGGTCGCATGGGTGCTAAGCCTTGCATAGCCTGGGCATTTTTTCAGATCGATAAAGATGACCCAACTCGTGTTATCTGTAACATTTGTCAGCAAAAGCTAAGTAGAGGCCAAAAAATACATAGTTTGAGTACTTCATGCATGAACCGGCACATGGACATGAAGCATAAGTTGCAGTGGGAAGCTCAGTGTGCTACAATGCGGCCTAGCCGGCCGGGCCAACCACCGTCTGCCATATCTTGTGCATCCGCGGCCTCTTCATCCTCTGTGACTGGGGGGACAGCAGTCACACCTGTTTTGGGGCGCAGACCTGCCACCTCTTTACCCGCAACAGCCAGCGTGATTGGCAGGTCATCATTTTCTTTGGAGGTGGTAACACCAGCTGGTCTTGAGCGCTGTCCGACATCGATAGCACCACCTTTGGATCAAGGCAACCTAACATGTCCGCCTGCATCTTCCTCACAGACCGGCAGTTTGCCGGGGACACCCTTATCAACCCCGTCTAAGCACAATAGCCAGCCCTCGGTCCCTCAGATGTGGACAAGTAAAAGACCATTTCCTCCTAGCCATGAGAAAGCTAAGAGGTTGAATTTCACCATCTGCAAGCTCTTGGCTACAGAAATGCTGCCTTTCCGCCTGGTGGACACAGAGGATTTTCGAGACCTTATGTCCGTCGCAGTGCCCCAGTACCAGATGCCCAGTCGGCACTACTTCTCAAAGAAAGGTGTGCCTGCGCTCCACCAGCATGTCGCACACAACATCACCGCTTCTTTGAGAAACTCTGTGTGTGACAGGGTGCATTTCACCACAGACACTTGGACGAGTAGGCATGGACAGGGGCGTTACATGTCGCTGACTGGGCACTGGGTAACTATGGTGACAGCAGGACAAGGGGCTGCTGTCCAAGTCTTGCCGTCCCCACGAGTTGTGCGTCAATCCTCTTTATGTCAAAGTTCCTCCACTGCTTCTGCCTCCTCAACCTCCTCTCGGTCTTCCACCTGCACCCAAAGCCTGTCTGGTCATGCCACAAGCTTTCTAACTGCGCAGAAGGGATCCTGCACACCTCCTTACTATGCTGGCAGTAGGGCTCAACGTCATCAGGCGGTTTTTACATTGAAATGTCTGGGAAATGTGAGTCACACAGCTGAGGAGTTGTGGTCAGCTCTGGAGAACCAATTTCATGAATGGTTGTCTCCACTGGACCTGAAACCAGGTAAGGCCGTGTGCGACAATGCTGCAAACCTGGGTGCGGCCCTTCGCCGGGGCAATGTCACACACGTGCCTTGTATGGCTCACGTGTTCAACCTGGTTGTCCAGCAATTTTTAGCCCACTATCCCAGACTAGATGGCCTTCTGCAGAGGGCACGGTCGCTGTGTGCTCACTTCCGCCGTTCGCATCCCGCAGCTCAGCGACTTACATCTCTACAGAAGTCGTTGGGCCTGCCACTTCACCGGCTAAAATGCGATGTGCCTACCCGGTGGAATTCAACTCTGCACATGTTGCAGCGTCTGTGGCAGCACCGACAAGCCCTGGTGCAATACGTTCTGACGTATAGCCTGGGCCAACGAGATCCAGAGGTGGGGCACCCTTCTGCACAGTGTTGAAATGGCGACGAAGATGTTTAGTGCTGACGATGCCATTATCAGCATGACTATTCCGGTGATTTACATGCTGGAGCACATGTTAAACAGAATTCGGAGTCAGGTGGTGGCACAAGAGGAGGTGGAGGAAGTAGAGGAGGAGTAGTTGTATGCGGAAGGGCTAACATCTGCAAGGTCCAGACGGTCGGCAGCACCAAGGCGGCAGGCATGTGAGGGTGGGGGAGATGATTTTACCTGGGCGCATGGTAGCAGCCAAACTAGTGAGGAAGGTGCAGGAGCCCAGGAAGAAGTGGAGGACGAACTGATGGAAGACTCATCAGATGAGGGAGACCTTGATCACATTTCTGTTGTGCGAGGTTGGGGGGAGAGGACAGAGGAAGGAAGCATGATTGTTACCTCACCACCAACACAAGAGGGACTTGGTGCTCCTGGATGCGCAACACACATGAGTGCCTTCTTTCTGCACTACCTGCAACATGACCCTTGAATTGTGAGAATTAGAAATAATCCTGACTACTGGGTTGCCACACTGTTAGATCCCCGGTACAAAAGTAAATTTGCAGAAATTATTCCTGCCATAGAAAGGGATGCACGCATGCAGGAGTATCAGCAGAGACTGTTGCAGAATCTTACATGTGCTTTTCCACAAAATACCAGTGGTGCACGTAGTGAATCTCACAGTTCCAACTTGCCAACCGTGGGACCGTCAAGTGTTCAGCACTCAAACCGTAACAGAACCACAGTATCTGCTGGTAACATCAATTTTGCGGAATCATTTCACCACTTTTTTAGCCCATCCTTTGCAAGGCCACAGGAGACAAGAAGTCTGACACATAGTCAACGCCTAGAGACGATGGTACAGGAGTATCTCCAAGTAAACATTGAAGCCACGACTGTGTCACTGGACCCTTGCTCTTTTTGGGCTTCCAATCTGGATAAATGGCCGGAGCTAGCCACTTACGCCTTGGAGATCTTGTCATGCCCCGCAGCCAGCGTTCTGTCTGAACGTGTGTTCAGCGCTGCTGGTGGTGTGCTGACAGATAAGCGCACGCGGCTCTCCACTGATAATGTAGACAGACTCACGTTCATAAAGATGAACAAATCATGGATCCGAAACGACTTTTCTACCCCTGTGTCATCCTGGGGAGAGTAAAAGCTTGATGATTGGTTAAAATCACCCTACCAACCGTTTTAAGCTTTCAAATTACTAATCATGTTTATCTGTATCTTGACTGGAAAATAATTTGGGCTTTGTAGCAGTGTGCAGCACTGATCCTATTAGGCCATCTATAATAAGCTTCACCAGATTTAAAATTAAAAATAATTTTTAGCTGCATCTAGCCCGGAAAATAATTTTGGGCCTCCGAGATGCGCAAGACACATAAGTGCCTTCTTGCTGCACTACCTGCAGCATGACCCTCATATTGTCAGAATTCGAAGTAATCATGACTACTGGGTTGCCACACTCTTAGATCCCCCAAAATTTTCGATCAACCTTTTCATTTTAATAAAGACCAAAAAAATGGTCATTTTTGAAATTATAAGCATTAGCAGGTTGTTAGAAACTGAAATCAAACAGTTTTCAACTCAAAACTTTATTCTAGGTGATGTTACATTTTCACATAGGACCCCTTGTTCGAAAGGAGCTTCTGAACTCTCTCGTCCATTGAATTTGTCAGGTTTTGGATGGTTTCTGCTTCAATTGTTTTGCATGAGGACAGAATACCCTCCCAGAGCTGTTGCTTAGATGTGAACTGCCTCCCGCCATCATAGACACTCCTTTTAATGATGCTCCAAAGGTTTTGAATGGGGTAGAGGTCAGGGGATCATGGGGGTCACACCATAAGTTTGTCCCCTTTTATGCCCATATCAGCCAGAAATGCAGATGTTTTATGTGCAGCATGAGATGGTGCATTATCATGCAGAAAAATGATCTTGCTGTGAAATACACGGTTCTTCTTCTTGAACCATGGCAGGAAGTGCTGTTTGAGAAAATCCACATACATTATGGAGTTCATCTTTAGCGCCTTCAGGGATCCTAAAGGGGCCGACAATCTCTCTCCCCATGATTCCAGCCCAAAACATTACTCCACCTCCTCCTTGTTGGCGCTGTAGCCGTGTTTGCGTGGGGTGTCCATCAACCAGACATCCTCCACTCCATTCATCTGGACCATCGAGCGCTGCACGGCACTCATCCGTGAACAAAACAGTTTTGAAATCAGTCTTCATGTAATGTTTGGCCCACTGGAGCAGTTTCTGCTTGTGTGAAGTGGATAGAGGAGGTCGACAGGATGGCGTATGCACAGCTGCAAACCTCTGAAGGACCCTGCATCTTGTTGTTCGGGGGACGTTGGAGGCACAAGCAGCTTCAAAAACTTGTCTGCTGCTATGACAAGGCTTTTTTGCCGCTGCTCTTTCAACCTGACGTAATTGCCTGTAGGAAAGAGTCCTCAATTTGCCCTTATCAGCACGCACATGTGTGTACTGTGAATCAGCTACATACTTCTTGATTGCCAAGACACTTCATCCTGATCATCGCACAATGTTGATTGCAGTCATGCCTTGACCTAAACACTCCACAATTTGTTGCTTCTCAGCAGCCGACACATCCTTTTTCTTTCCCATTTTGGCAGAAAATGTAGGCTGCTTAATAATGTGAGAGAGCCTTCTTAAGTAGTCTTGCCTTTCATTGGACACACCTGCCAAACTAATTAGCACAGGTGTCTGCAATTGCTTACAGTGATATAAAGAGCCCTGACACACATCACCATCAATGAGTTTAACTGACAAACAAACAAATTCTTCCCTTATCACTCCTAAACACTTTTTGCATAATAATTTGGAACGCGGTGTACATGTGCTTTTCCACAAAACACCAGTGGTTCACGTAGTGAATCTTACAGTTCTAACTTGCCAACCGTGGTCTGTATGGAATTGTTCAATAAAGGGCCCAAAATTAAGATAACATAGATGGGAGAGGTCTCTATGAATAGGAATTCCTAAGTATTTGATACCCTGTGAGGGCCAGGCAAAGGGAAAGTTGGACTGGATGGAATCCTATATGGATTTAGGGAGGGAGACATCGAGGGCCTCAGACTTCGCTGCATTGATTTTAAAATTTTACCATGTAACAAAGTGATCTATTTCAGCCATAACAGCAGGGATGGATATATGTGATTGAGTGATATATACTAGGACATCATCAGCAAATAGAGAGCACTTGTACTCGGTGCCTCCCACCTCAATCCACCTAATATTGGGGTTATGGCGAATTGATGAGAGCAGGTGCTCCGTCACTAGGATGTATAAGAGAGGTGATTGTGAAAGGTGATGAAAATGTTCTGACGCACCCCCTGGGCCTTGGGACACCCGGAGCCGGACCCTTTTTGGTGGATGCTAGTGGTTGTAGTCTTCGTGGCGGCGATCCGGTTCCGTGGCTCAGGGCGGTCAAACCAGTGGCGGAACTATTTATGTGGTTTTGATGTTTAAATGTCCGACTACGCCACCCGTGGATTGCGGTCAGAGTGAACCGCCGCTACAGGGCAGACCGCTAAGGCTGGTGTTGTGGGTGCAGCAGAGCGTAGCATAACTCCCCACGGGAGGAGTATAGCCTCAGGGCAGTGTATGCGGAGGATGGGGGTGATGGTGCAGGGCAGCAGCAGTAACGACACGGAGTCAGTGATGCAGTTCAGGGCCTTTACTCACAGTTCTTATTATCCAGACCACGTCTGCAGGTAACGGCTGCCCACGTCGTACTGTGCTCACCAGGTGAGGGGCTCAGACAACTCCCAGATAACTTTGGAGCGCTTCACAGGACCCCCTTTGTGTGTCCTTTGTCTGGCCTTTCTTACCAACACTTCTGTCTGGCTGCCTCGGGCCTCCTCTTGGTAAACTTGGCGCCAGTTTCCCTGACCCTATGTGGTGCCTTCCTAGCGGGTGGAGCAAGGGGCTGCACCACATAAAATGTCAGAGCCTCTGGTTTCTAGCTGAGGGTCGTTTCCTGCCTCCACTAGTTCGGGGACCGGTCTCCCCCTTTGGCCTGACCCCTCCACGCAGGTGGATTCGGGCGTGCGGTGGCGACTCGCCCGTCCGCACCCCTGGGATCCCTTCATTCCTCGTTCCTGGAGCCTTCTCCGCTCCTCTTCCTTCCTTCTCCCTCTTGCAGGCCTGGGCCTCTGTTACTAGGCCCGCCTCCGGAGCAGAGCTCATGCAGAGCCCCTGCTCCCTGCCACTTCTGCTCAGACTTCTCTGCACTGAACTAAGATGGTGCCCACCTTTTATACTCCCTTCTCAATGCACCCAGGAACTGCTTCCTACCTGCTCCTGCACTGCAGGGTTCCCCTTCCTCAGTGTTCCCTCCCCCCACTCCAGCCAGGGACAGGGACTGTCGTGCCCATCTCAGAGGCATATTGGTCGCCCTGCCCCACGGCAATGTGGTGTAATGCATGCAGGTGTCGGGTCCTGATCCACACTCCATCCTTATCTGAGAGTGAGATATCACACCTCTGGGTGAGGTGCAATACGTCTGTAGCAAACGAGCCCTCGGTGCTACAGTTCCATTTATCTTCAGCCTAGGTGACGTATTGTGATACAGGGCCGTGATTTTGGCTATAAAAGGGTCCCCTAGACCCCTACCCCAAGCTTTTTAAGAGAATCATATATGGCGTGCCAGGAGACTCTATGGAATGCTTTCTCAGCATCCAACGAGAGTATCTACTTACAAATTTTTAACTGCATCTAGCCCAGGAAATACTTTGTGCCTAGTAGCAGTGTCTGCTAGTCAGCGGATTATCCCGGCTGTTAAGCAAGCTACACCACCTGTAGTTTGGACACTTAATTTTTTCAAAGGAAATGCTTCGGGACCACGGGATACTCAGTGAAGAGCATCAGGAGGCACCCCAAGGCATAGGGGCTGGGACTGGCACTAGGATGCCTTGCGGTGGACAGCCGAGCTCGATCCTTATAAAAGCTTTTTAACTGCAGCAGCTTTAGTGGACGCTACTGGAGCTGGAATTACGCGGCTGCTGGCATGAGACTTGCCCTCCAATAGATCCTTGTAAATGGATTTAAAGTGTATTCATTCAAATTAGAGGGACAATTTAAATTAAAAAGCTTAGAGCTGCCTCCACCACAGGGGGGCTCTCTCGACCCACCAGCGGACAGGCACCAGTATTGGGAGAGGGGGGCTGGCCGTCAGGGTTCACCGCGGCTCTGGCACAAACCCGGCGACACGGAGGTGGCACGGGCAGGAGCGGACTGGCCGTCTCGGCTTCTCACTTTTTGGATTTTAGAAGGGCATGACATGCCTATATCTGTGTCTCCCCCTCCTTTTACTCCTCCACATCTTTTCTTTTCGCATGACTATATGTACTTGTCACTTTTCCATGTGTTAGTTGTGTCTTCTGAGCAGTTTGTCAGCTTTTGGACACCTTTGAAGGTGTTTTCTCTGTGTTTCTATGTGTTTTTGTTTGCCTGCCATTGGTTTTAACGGTGTTCGAAGGTGTTCGACGAACAGTTCGACGAACAGTTCGGCGAACACACGGGTGTTCGACGAACCGAACCGAACTCGAACACTACGGGGGTGGCTCAACACTAGTCTGGCCCAATCCAGCCCTTGTTCATTTATATAAGAGTCAGCTGTCAGCATTTTCAGTTGACAGGCGGATGCGCCTCTCGGTTATAATTCCACCAGCTGCACTTTAAGCGCGCTCTCACAAAACGCTAGCGGCAGGGCAGGACATGACCTCCAAGTGTCAAGCTTGAATGCCCAATAATTAAAAGGCACAGAGGAATCACGGAGGTCGTTGCTACTGTCGACAAGGTACTCCCTCACCATCTACCAATTTTTTTCCCTCCTTGGGGGAGAACCCCATGCCTCAGGGCCTGTGCAATGGGAGGGTCTGAGAAAACTTTCCCAGGACTTTGAAAGTGTTCCCCTGCCTCTGACCGATTGCATTTGTGTTCTGTACTCCTTGGTTGTCCAACAAACTGTGACCTCTGCCGCCAGTGTTTTCAGATGGGAATTTTTTTAATAATTCTGCAACAAGGGCATTCTGGTACTGGCCCATTTTATTAAGCCTGTTCGGCAAGGGAATTAGAGACAAAGTTTTCCTTGTAGAGTGGGTCTAGAAGTGTCAGCAACCAGTAATGACTGTCACCCAAAATTTGGACAACATGAGGGTCACAGGAAATGCAGCGTAACCTAAACTCAGCCATGTGTGCCAGAGTGCAAAGAGGCAAGACTTCCGTGTCATCATCAAGAGGATGACTGACCATGCTCTCCTCCTTCCTGTCCTCAGGTCATCCACGCTGAACAGATGGTATGATAGTTGTGCAGGTAGTACCATCTATAGCGCAGGAAACTAGCTCCTGTTCTTCCTCCTCCTCCTCCTAATCTTCCTCATTGTCACCCAATCCACGTTGGGATGAGATGAGGCTGAGCTGTGTCGAATGACTCTGTATGGTTCCTTGCTCCATATCATCGTTCTCCGCCTGCAATGCATCCTCTTTAGTTGTGAGCAGAGAGCATTTCAGAAGACAAAAAAGTAGGATGGTGACGCTAATTATGGCGTCATCGCCGCTCACCTTCTTGGTGGAGTTCTCAAAGTTTTGGAGGATGTTACATATGTCTGACATTAATGTACACTCCTGATGTCTTATATGTGGAGTCTGAACTGAATTCCGATGGCCTTGTTGATGCTGGTAGTCAACAAGTGACCTCTTCTGCTCACAAATACTTCCCAACATCTGCGGTGTAGAGTTCCAAAGCGTAGGGACATTGCACATCAGTCGGTGAGCTGGAAGCTGCAAATGCTGCAGAAGCACGGCAAGGGCAGCGGAAGCTGTATCTGACTATCTAAAATGGGCACACAGGTGGTGTACTTTGAACCATGAGGTTAAGCACATGGGCCAGGCATGGTACGTTTGTCTGCTCCCCTCGCCTCAGAGCCGCCACCAGATTCCGGCCATTGTCACACACGACCATGTTTGGCTGTAGGGTCAGCAGTGTGAGCCACAGATCTGCCTGCTCTTTCAGAGCTGTCCACAACTCTTCAGCATTGTGCGGTTTTTCACTGCATATTAGCTTCAGCACAGCCTGTTGCCGCCTGGCTGAGGCAGTGCTGCAGTGCTTCCAGCTTGCGACTGATATGGTCATTTCAGAGATGGAGGCTGAAGAGGAGGAAGAGGAGGTGCAGGAACTGTAGAATGTGGGGGCAACCCTGATTGACCCTCGAGTCAGGAGGATGTGTTTCATCCCAATGTCTGACTGGGTCCTGGCTTCCACTATATTAACCCAGTGTGCCGTCAGTGAGATGCACCTTCCCTGCCCACAATCACTTGTCCGTGGTTAAGTGGACTTTCCCGGTAACTGCGTTGTTGTGTGCATGTCTAATATTGTAGGACACGTGCTCGTGTAATGTGGGGACGACACACCGGGAGAAATAGTGGTAGCTTGGGACCGATTACCAAGGGTTGGAGGCCGCCATCTGGATGCAGAAAGCTTCCGTCTCCATGACCCTAAAAGGCAACATTTCATGTGCAAGCATTCGTGAAATGTGTGAATTTAATAGTGCAGCCTGTGGGGTGTTGGCTGCGTATTTCCGCTTGAGTTCCAAGTACTGGAATAGGAACAACTGAACGCTTTGTTGGGACAAGGACGTGAACGTGCTTGCTGATGGTGCTAGTTGAGATTGTTCAATGATAGGTGCAGGGTGGTAGGCATCTTGGCATGTGCCATGGACAGGGTATTGGCATGCATGCACAACAGCGGAACAAGCATTGCTGTTACCCGCAAACACTGTTGCTGGACACTTGGGTCAGCCCACTTAGATGGGTTCTTTACTGCCATGTGCCTGATCATGCTGGTGGTGGTCATGATGCTAGTTTTGCTACACATGCTGATGCTGGCCTGGCAGGTGGTGCAAATTGCATTTTTTTGGCTATTCGCAGAGTCTGACAACTTCCGTCGTGTTGGCATTATGAGGAACACTTTCCCGCCTTGTATCTGCGGCCACCACACTGCTTCTTCCTGCCTGCTGTGGTGCTAAGCCTCCCTCCCCTTGTGTGCTGATGTCCTCACTCTGTATGTCCCCCTGCCAGGTTGGGTCAGTTACTATATCATCCACCACCTCGTCTTCCACTTTGGCACCCTGGTCCTCCTCCGGATTTTCTGGCAATTGTGTCTCATCATCATCATCATCCACCTATTGTGACAGTAAATGCACTTTCCCACTGTCGCATTCAAGTGACCATGGCTGCTCCAATATTTGGAAATTGCTACACGCGTTCTTCTCTTGACTCGCTTGAAGCTGGCCGGGCGAAAGGCCCTAATCTACAAATGGAAAAGTGAACAGCTCTTCTGAGTTTCCAAGTGTTGGACCAGTTTTCTCCGGGTACTCGGCATGGTGGGAGGAAGGAGGATCAGGGCGAGGAATATGTGGTCCAGACTCACGGCTACTGAGACTTGATCGTGTGGAAGACAGGGTGGTGGTGGTGGTGGCAAAGTGACTGGAAGCATTATCTGCTATCCAACCAACAACCTTTTGACACTGTTCTGGGTTCAACAGTGGTGTACTGCAGTCACGTAGTAATTGGAATAGGAAGGTCGAGCGACAAGATGTGGAAGTTTGTTATGGCACAATTTCAGCTTGCCCACAGCCACGTCCTCGGCCTCGGCCTCTGTATGCACCATCAAGTCCACTTCCCTGTCCCTTGCCACACACCTTGCCCATTTTAAATGGAGGACAATATTTTCCATGTTCACGAGAAATGGATGATTTTGGAACACTGTCTTAGGTGATATGTCTGACATAGAAACACGGTTTTAAACAGCAGGCCTGTAATTTACTAATATTATTCTACACAGAGACCTAGTGTAACTAGCTTGACCAACACACTGCAACAAAATGGAAGGCAGAAATCGCTGATTTTGGAACACTTTTATAGGTGATATGTCTGACAGAGAACCACGGTTTTAAATAGCAGGCCTGTAATTTACTAATATTTTTCTACACAGAGACCTAGTGTGAATATCTTGACCGACATACTGCAATGGAGTGAACATGGAAGAAATCTCTGATTTTGGAACAATCTTATAGGTGATATGTCTGACAAAGAACAACGGTTTTTAATAGCAGGCCAGTAATTTACTAATACTATTCTTCACAGATACCTAGTGGGAATAGCTTGACCGACACACACTGCAACGGAATGAAAATGGAATAAATGCCTGATTTTGGAACAGTCTTATAGGTGATATGTCTGACAGAGAACCACGGTTTTAAATAGCAGACCTGTAATTTACTAATAATATTATTCACAGACACCTAGTGTGAATAGCTTGATGGACACACAGCAACAGAATGGAAAAGGAGGCCAATATTTTTCACGCTCAGTTCAAATTTCTGGATTTTTATCGCTGAAATTTGGAACAGATCTGGCTTTATTCTGCAGTGAGAACAAGCAAATAGAGCAGAAAAATGGTGTACATTTCTACATTTCTGTTTTTTTTCAGTCAAGATGGGGTACAGATTGTACTTTAATGAGAAAAAAATTAACTTTTTAGAATTTACCAAATGGCTGCAATGAAACAAAGATTGAAAAATGTAAAGGGGTCTGAATACTTTCCGTTCCCAGTGTATAAAAATGTGGGGTCTTGGTTAAATCCTAATAGGCCCTATAGATACTAATATAGTCCCTAGTGCCCAAAGGCTCCTGCCCTTACAAGGGTAGTCCACAGCTGTCACTGTGTAGACATACCATGGAAGCGGCATCTCCTGGTCTGGTTTCAAAATTAGATTGCAGGCTCAAATGTCTGGGCTTTTGCTTGCTTGCAGCTGTTGACCGGAGTGCCATCAGGGGTCAGTCACTGGCTGGTAGAATTGGAGATGAGCGTCCTGCTTCTCTTACCAACAGTGGGTCTCAGAGGGGGAGCAGCGAATTCTTGCCTGAGAAGGTGGCGGGGGCCTCAATGTCAAGGACAGTCATTGAGTCTCCCAGGGAGGGTCCTTTGCCAGAATGAGCAGCAGGTGTGTTAGGAGGTATAGGTGCTCTTTTGGGATTTGACTTGACTCACGCCTGTGAAAATTACTAAAAACAGAGCCTAGGAGTGAGAGCTGTGCAAGTGGATATCTTCACTACTCGATGCCAAGGCCATGCCCCCACAAATTATATTTCTGTAAAAGAAAATTCAAAGAACTTTGCCAAGGAAGTTTCCATTCAAATTATTCATCCTTCACTAACTCATTAAACATGCATGGACATATTCAATTATTGCAATAGCCAATAAACAGATTTAGCATTTCCTAACATGATGCACGAACCAAGATACAGCCAAATAATTTGAAGAAAAAATCTAATTGAATATGGTCAATGGTTTGGGCTAAAGTGGATGTCCAAGGTTATATTAATGATAATTTATTCAATCTTTTGATAAGTCATCAATATTGGATTGGCGGTAGTCCAACTTTTAGTTCCACTACAGTCATAATACATGTCATATATACTGTCATAATATATATGAAGATAAATTAAATATTTTTTTTGTAGTATTTTCAGTTCTTTTAATGGACTCCAGAGCTTGCTTCTGATCCATGATGTGACTCAAGTCAACTTATCAAGGAATGCAAATCTTTATCATGGCATGAAAATTATTTTTTTATTACACTTGATGTTATTGGGCTTTATTCGAATATTGATCACGAATTGGGTGTCAGAGCAGTGTATTATTATTTGAGTCTTGTTCCAAATATGCAGGTTGAACAAAATAACTTTCTACTGAAGGTCTATATTTTATTCTAAGGCACAATTTGATTTTGTTTCAAGAGAAATTGTATATACAGCAACTCGGCACAATGATGGGTACTCGAGTCGCGCCAAGTTTTGCTAATTTATTTATGGGGAGATTCGAGTCCCTATCACCATTACAGTCCCCACAAAACAGAGATAAAATCATGCTTTACCAGTGGTACATAGATGATTTGGTTATATTTTGGAAGGGGAGTGAATCAGATGCGCAAAAACTGATAGAAGATTTAAACCACAATGATTGGGGTATATCTTTTTCCTCTGATATTAGTAATACAACATAGTGTTTTTGGATTTGGAAATAAGCTTTCATACTACTACTATGATTACAAAACTCATTTTAAAAAAGTTGACACAAATGGTTATCTATACTTTCGCAGTGCGCACTATACAAAGTGGAAAAGAAACATCTCCTATAATCAGTTTATTAGGATTAGAAAAAATTGTACTGAAACTAATTAGTGTTGAGCGAGCATGCTCGGCACTGCTTGGTACTCGCCCGAGCATCTCGCTACTCGGGATGTTCGGCGAGCACCGAGCATTTCCGGGTTACTAGGGCCAGAGCTCGGGTCTCCACCCTGCATGTTTGGCGCTCTTTACAGAGCCAGTTAACATGCAGGGATTGCCAGCCAGTCACTGTAATGCCGCAGCCATGTTGGTTGTGGGCATTACAGTTATTGGCTGGCCGCACAGAGTCACCTCGAGTATTTAAAACCGGGCGCCGCCAACTTGGACACAGTCGCTCTGGATCAGACGGTCTAGGGAGAGTGCTGCTGAGTTAGGGAGAGCATTATACTGCAAAATAGTTAGTGTAGGGTCTCTAAAGCCTGCAAAATCAAACAAACAGTCCTTCTCAGGACTAATATCTATCCCAGATATCAGGCAGGCTGTATAGGAGACGCAGTGGTTAAACCAACAAACACCGAATTACAGTCATGTGTGCTGCTTTTCAAATTGCTAGACTTTGCCCCAGGTCTCAGGGGCCAGTAAAAATCCTTTTTTTTTCATCTAAATTCTCTTCTTTTTTTTTTTCCTCAGTCAGACTGTACAAATACCCATCTTATTAACCTTTTGGTATCCCCCCCCCAAAATAAAATTGAGTGTGTCTGTGCGTGTTCAGACACAAATATATGTGTTTGAAAGAGTCTGGTGTAGGCCAGATAACTAGAACTGGGGTTTTGCAGTTCCACGGTTCAAATCTCTGTATTATCCACTTTTTTGCCTTTTTTCCATAAAAAAACATTTTGAGTGTCTCGCTGACTGTTCAGACACAAATATATCTGTTTAAAAGATTCTGGTGTAGGCCAGATAACTAGAACTGTGGTTTTCCTCTTCCACGGTTCAAATCTCTGTATTATCCACTTTTTTGTCTTTTTTCCGCAAAAAAAAACCATTTTGAGTGTCTTGCGGACTGTTCAGACACAAATATATCTGTTAAAAAGATTCTGGTGTGAGCCCGATAACTAGAACTGTGGTTTTCCTCTTACATAGTTCAAATCAGGGTGTAATCCACCTTTTTGCATAAAAAAACAGTGTCAGTGTCTCGCTGACTGTTCAGACACAAATATATCGGTTTAAATGATCTGGTGTAGGCCAGATAACTAGAACTGTGGGTTTCCTCTTCCAAGGTTCAAATCTGGGTGTAGTCCACCTTTTTGCATAAAAAAAAACATTTTGAGTGTCTCGCTGACTGTTCAGACAAATATATCTGTTTAAAAGATTCTGGTATAGGCCAGATTACTAGAACTGTGGTTTTCCTCTTCCATTCTTCAAATCTGGGTGTAATCCACCTTTCTGCATAAAAAAAAACAGTTTCAGTGTCTCGCTAACTGTTCAGACACAAATATATCTGATTAAAAGATTCTGGTGTAGGCCAGATAACTAGAACTGTGGTTTTCCTCTTCCACGGTTCAAATCTGGGTGTAATCCACCTTTTTGCATAAAAAAAACATTTTCAGTGTCTCGATGAATGTTTAGACACAAATATCTGTTTAAAAGAGTCCAGTGTAGGCCAGATAAGAAGAACTGTGGTTTTGCAGTTCCACGGTTCAAATCTCTGTGTTATCCACTTTTTTGCCTTTTTTCCATAAAAAAAAAACATTTTGAGTGTCTCGCTGACTGTTCAGACACAAATATATCTGTTTAAATCATTCTGGTGTAGGCCAGATAACTATAACTGTGGTTTTTCTCTTCCACGGTTCGAATCTGGGTGTAATCCACCTTTTTGCATAAAAAAAAAAAACATTTTGATTGTATCGCTGAATGTTCAGAAGCAAATATATCTGTTTGAATGTGTCTGGTGTAGGCCAGATAACCAGAACTGTGGTTTTGCAGTTCCACGGTTCAAATCTCTGTATTATCCAACTTTTTGCCTTTTTTCCATAAAAAAAAAACGTTTTGAGTTTCTCGCTGACAGTTCAGCCACAAATATATCTGTTTAAAAGATTCTAGTGTAGGCCAGATAATTAGAACTGTGGTTTTCCTCTTCAACAGTTCAAATCTGGGTGTAATCCATCTTTTTGCATAGATAAAAACATTTTGAGATTCTCGCTGACTTTTCAGACACAAATTTATCTGTTTAAAAGATTATGGTGTAGGCCAGATAAGAAGGACTGTGGTTTTGCAGTTCCACGGTTCAAATCTCTGTATTATCCACTTTTTTTGCATTTTATCAATAAAAAAAAAACATTTTGAGTGTCTCGCTGACTTCTCAGACACAAATTTATCTGTTTAAAAGATTATGGTGTAGGCCAGGTAAGAAGAACTGTGGTTTTGCAGTTCCACGGTTCAAATCTCTGTATTATCCACTTTTTTGCCTTTTTTCCATAAAAAAAAAACATTTTGAGTGTCTCGCTGACTGTTTAGACACAAATATATCTGTTTAAAAGATTCTGGTGTAGGCCAGATAACTACAACTGTGGTTTTTCTCTTCCACGATTCGAATCTGGGTGTAATCCACGTTTTTGCATAAAAAAAAATACATTTTGAGTGTATCGCTGAATGTTCAGATACAAATATATTTGTTTAAAAGATTCTAGTGTAGGCCAGATAATTAGAACTGTGGTTTTCCTCTTCAATGTTTCAAATCTGGGTGTAATCCACCTTTTTGCATGGATAAAATCATTTTCAGTTTCTCGCTGACTTTTCAGACACAAATTTATCTGTTTAAAAGATTATGGTGTAGCCCAGATAAGAAGAACTGTGGTTTTGCAGTTCCACGGTTCAAATCTCTGTATTATCCACCTTTTTGCCTTTTTTCCATAAAAAAAAAACATTTTGAGTTTCTCGCTGACTGTTCAGACACAAATATTTCTGTTTAAAAGATTCTAGTGTAGGCCAGATAACTAGAACTGTGGTTTTCCTCTTCCACGGTTCAAATCTGGGTGTAATCCACCTTTATGCATAGAAAAAAACATTTTGAGTGTCTCGCTGAATGTTCAGACACAAATATATCTGTTTGAAAAATTCTGGTGTAGGCCAGATAACCAGAACTGTGGTTTTGCAGTTCCACGGATCAAATCTCTGTATTATCCACTTTTTTTGCCTTTTATCATTAAAAAAAAAACATTTTGAGTGTCTCGCTGACATTTCAGACACAAATTTATCTGTTTAAAAGATTATGATGTAGGCCAGGTAAGAAGAACTGTGGTTTTGCAGTTCCACGGTTCAAATCTCTGTATTATCCACTTTTTTGCCTATTTTCCATAAAAAAAAAAAAACATTTTGAGTGTCTCACTGACTGTTCAGACACAAATATATCTGTTTAAAAGATTATGGTGTAGGCCAGATAAATACAACTGTGGTTTTTCTCTTCCACGGTTCGAATCTGGGTGTAATCCACCTTTATGCATAGAAAAAAAACATTTTGAGTGTCTCGCTGAATGTTCAGACACAAATATATCTGTTTGAAAGAGTCTGGTGTAGGCCAGATAACCAGAACTGTGGTTTTGCAGTTCCACGGTTCAAATCTCTTTATTATCCACTTTTTTGCCTTTTATCAATAAAAAAAAAACATTTTGAGTGTCTCGCTGAATGTTCAGACACAAATATATCTGTTTAAAAGATTCTGGTGTAGGCCAGATAACTACAACTGTGGTTTTTCTCTTCCACGGTTCGAATCTGGGTGTAATCCACGTTTTTGCATAGATAAAAACATTTTGAGTTTCTCGCTGACATTTCAGACACAAATTTATCTGTTTGAACAGTCAGCGAGAAACTCAAAATGTTTTTTTTTTATGGAAAAAAGGCAAAAAGGTGGATAATACAGAGATTTGAACCGTGGAACTGCAAAACCACAGTTCTTCTTATCTGGCCTACATCATAATCTTTTAGACACAAATATATCTGTTTAAAAGATTCTGGTGTAGGCCAGATAACTACAACTGTGGTTTTTCTCTTCCACGGTTCGAATCTGGGTGTAATCCACGTTTTTGCAAAAAAAAAAAAATACATTTTGAGTGTATCGCTGAATGTTCAGACACAAATATATCTGTTTGAAAGAGTTTGGTGTAGGCCAGATAACCAGAACTGTTGTTTTGCAGTTCCACGGTTCAAATCTCTGTATTATCCACTTTTTTGCCTTTTATCAATAGAAAAAAAACATTTTGAGTGTCTTGCTTACTTTTCAGACACAAATTTATCTGTTTAAAAGATTATGGTGTAGGCCAGATAAGAAGAACTGTGGTTTTGCAGTTCCCCGGTTCAAATCTCTGTATTATCCACTTTTTTGCCTATTTTCCATAAAAAAAACAAAACATTTTGATTGTCTCGCTGACTGTTCAGACACAAATATATCTGTTTAAAAGATTATGGTGTAGGCCAGATAAATACAACTGTGGTTTTTCTCTTCCACGGTTCGAATCTGGGTGTAATCCACCTTTATGCATAGAAAAAAACATTTTGAGTGTCTCGCTGAATGTTCAGACACAAATATATCTGTTTGAAAGAGTCTGGTGTAGGCCAGATAACCAGAACTGTGGTTTTGCAGTTCCACGGTTCAAATGTCTGGATTATCCACTTTTTTGCCTTTTATCAATAAAAAATAAACATTTTGAGTGTCTCGCTGACTTTTCAGACACAAATTTATCTGTTTAAAAGATTATGGTGTAGGCCAGGTAAGAAGAACTGTGGTTTTGCAGTTCCATGATTCAAATCTCTGTATTATCCACTTTTTTGCCTTTTTTCCATAAAAAAAAAACATTTTGAGTGTCTCGCTGACTGTTCAGACACAAATATATCTGTTTAAAAGATTCTGGTGTAGGCCAGATAACTACAACTGTTGTTTTTCTCTTCCACGGTTCGAATCTGGGTGTAATCCACGATTTTGCATAAAAAAAAAATACATTTTGAGTGTATCGCTGAATGTTCAGACACAAATATATCTGTTTGAAAGAGTCTGGTGTAGGCCAGATAACTAGAACTGTGGTTTTACAGTTCCACGGGTCAAATCTCTTTATTATCCACTTTTTTGCCTTTTTTCAATAAAAAAAACATTTTGAGTGTCTCGTTGATTGTTCAGACACACATATATCTGTTTAAAAGTCTGGTGTAGGCCACATAACTAGTTGCAGTTCAACGGTTCAAATTTCTGTATTATCCACTTTTTTGCCGTTTTTCCTTAAAAAAAAAACATTTTGAGTGTCTCGCTGACTGTTCAGAAGCAAATATATCTGTTTGAAAGAGTCTGGTGTAGGCCAGATAACCAGAACTGTGGTTTTGCAGTTCCTCGGTTCAAATCTCTGTATTATCCACTTTTTTGGATTTTTTACATAAAAAAAAACAGTGTCAGTGTCTCGCTGACTGTTCACACACACATATCTGTTTAAAAGATTCTAGTGTAGGCCAGATAACTACAACTGTGGTTTTCCTCTTCGACGGTTCAAATCTGGGTGTAATCCACCTTTATGCATAGAAAAAAGCATTTTGAGTGCCTCGCTGAATGTTCAGACACAAATATATCTGTTTGAAAGAGTCTGGTGTAGGCCAGATAACCAGAACTGTTGTTTTGCAGTTCCACGGTTCAAATCTCTGTATTATCCACTTTTTTGCCTTTTATCAATAGAAAAAAAACATTTTGAGTGTCTTGCTTACTTTTCAGACACAAATTTATCTGTTTAAAAGATTATGGTGTAGGCCAGATAAGAAGAACTGTGGTTTTGCAGTTCCCCGGTTCAAATCTCTGTATTATCCACTTTTTTGCCTATTTTCCATAAAAAAAACAAAACATTTTGATTGTCTCGCTGACTGTTCAGACACAAATATATCTGTTTAAAAGATTATGGTGTAGGCCAGATAAATACAACTGTGGTTTTTCTCTTCCACAGTTCGAATCTGGGTGTAATCCACCTTTATGCATAGAAAAAAACATTTTGAGTGTCTCGCTGAATGTTCAGACACAAATATATCTGTTTGAAAGAGTCTGGTGTAGGCCAGATAACCAGAACTGTGGTTTTGCAGTTCCACGGTTCAAATGTCTGGATTATCCACTTTTTTGCCTTTTATCAATAAAAAATAAACATTTTGAGTGTCTCGCTGACTTTTCAGACACAAATTTATCTGTTTAAAAGATTATGGTGTAGGCCAGGTAAGAAGAACTGTGGTTTTGCAGTTCCATGATTCAAATCTCTGTATTATCCACTTTTTTGCCTTTTTTCCATAAAAAAAAAACATTTTGAGTGTCTCGCTGACTGTTCAGACACAAATATATCTGTTTAAAAGATTCTGGTGTAGGTCAGATAACTACAACTGTTGTTTTTCTCTTCCACGGTTCGAATCTGGGTGTAATCCACGATTTTGCATAAAAAAAAAATACATTTTGAGTGTATCGCTGAATGTTCAGACACAAATATATCTGTTTGAAAGAGTCTGGTGTAGGCCAGATAACTAGAACTGTGGTTTTACAGTTCCACGGTTCAAATCTCTTTATTATCCACTTTTTTGCCTTTTTTCAATAAAAAAAACATTTTGAGTGTCTCGTTGATTGTTCAGACACACATATATCTGTTTAAAAGTCTGGTGTAGGCCACATAACTAGTTGCAGTTCAACGGTTCAAATTTCTGTATTATCCACTTTTTTGCCGTTTTTCCTTAAAAAAAAAACATTTTGAGTGTCTCGCTGACTGTTCAGAAGCAAATATATCTGTTTGAAAGAGTCTGGTGTAGGCCAGATAACCAGAACTGTGGTTTTGCAGTTCCTCGGTTCAAATCTCTGTATTATCCACTTTTTTGGATTTTTTACATAAAAAAAAACAGTGTCAGTGTCTCGCTGACTGTTCACACACACATATCTGTTTAAAAGATTCTAGTGTAGGCCAGATAACTACAACTGTGGTTTTCCTCTTCGACGGTTCAAATCTGGGTGTAATCCACCTTTATGCATAGAAAAAAGCATTTTGAGTGCCTCGCTGAATGTTCAGACACAAATATATCTGTTTGAAAGAGTCTGGTGTAGGCCAGATAACCAGAACTGTTGTTTTGCAGTTCCACGGTTCAAATCTCTGTATTATCCACTTTTTTGCCTTTTATCAATAGAAAAAAAACATTTTGAGTGTCTTGCTTACTTTTCAGACACAAATTTATCTGTTTAAAAGATTATGGTGTAGGCCAGATAAGAAGAACTGTGGTTTTGCAGTTCCACGGTTCAAATCTCTGTATTATCCACTTTTTTGCCTATTTTCCATAAAAAAAAAAAACATTTTGAGTTCTCGCTGACTGTTCAGACACAAATATATCTGTTTAAAAGATTATGGTGTAGGCCAGATAAATACAACTGTGGTTTTTCTCTTCCACGGTTCGAATCTGGGTGTAATCCACCTTTATGCATAGAAAAAAACATTTTGAGTGTCTCGCTGAATGTTCAGACACAAATATATCTGTTTGAAAGAGTCTGGTGTAGGCCAGATAACCAGAACTGTGGTTTTGCAGTTCCACGGTTCAAATCTCTGGATTATCCACTTTTTTGCCTTTTATCAATAAAAAAAAAATATTTTGAGTGTCTCGCTGACTTTTCAGACACAAATTTATCTGTTTAAAAGATTATGGTGTAGGCCAGGTAAGAAGAACTGTGGTTTTGCAATTCCATGGTTCAAATCTCTGTATTATCCACTTTTTTGCCTTTTTTCCATAAAAAAAAAACAGTTTCAGTGTCTCACTGACTGTTCAGACACAAATATATCTGTTTAAAAGATTCTGGTGTAGGCCAGATAACTACAACTGTGGTTTTTCTCTTCCACGGTTCGAATCTGGGTGTAATCCACGTTTTTGCATAAAAAAAAAATACATTTTGAGTGTATCGCTGAATGTTCAGACACAAATATATCTGTTTGAAAAAGTCTGGTGTAGGCCAGATAACTAGAACTGTGGTTTTGCAGTTCCACGGTTCAAATCTCTTTATTATCCACTTTTTGCCTTTTTTCAATAAAAAAAACAATTTGAGTGTCTCGTTGATTGTTCAGACACACATATATCTGTTTAAAAGTCTGGTGTAGGCCACATAACTAGAACTGTGTTTTTGCAGTTCAACGGTTCAAATTTCTGTATTATCCACTTTTTTGCCGTTTTTCCTTAAAAAAATACATTTTGAGTGTCTCGCTGACTGTTCAGAAGCAAATATATCTGTTTGAAAGAGTCTGTTGTAGGCCAGATAACCAGAACTGTGGTTTTGCAGTTCCACGGTTCAAATCTCTGTATTATCCACTTTTTGCCTTTTATCAATAAAAAAAAAACATTTTGAGTGTCTCGCTGACTTTTCAGACACAAATGTATCTGTTTAAAAGATTATGGTATAGGCCAGATAAGAAGAACTGTGGTTTTGCAGTTCCTCGGTTCAAATCTCTGTATTATCCACTTTTTTGACTTTTTTTCCATAAAAAAAAAAGAGTGTCAGTGTCTCGCTGACTGTTCACACACAAACATATCTGTTTAAAAGATTCTGGTGTAGGCCAGATAACTAGAGCTATGGTTTTCCTCTTCCACGGTTCAAATCTGGGTGTAATCCATCTTTTTGCATAAAAAAAAACATTTTCAGTGTCTCGATGAATGTTTAGACACAAATATCTGTTTAAAAGAGTCTAGTGTAGGACAGATAACCAGAACTGTGGTTTTGCCGTTCCACGGTTCAAATCTCTGTATTACCACTTTTTTGCCTTTTATCAATAAAAAAAAAACATTTTGAGTGTCTCGCTGACTTTTCAGACACAAATTTATCTGTTTAAAAGATTATGGTGTAGGCCAGATAAGAAGAACTGTGGTTTTGCAGTTCCACGGTTCAAATCTCTGTATTATCCACCTTTTTGCCTTTTTTCCATAAAAAAAAAACATTTTGAGATTCTCGCTGACTGTTCAGACACAAATATTTCTGTTTAAAAGATTCTAGTGTAGGCCAGATAACTACAACTGTGGTTTTCCTCTTCCACGGTCCAAATCTGGGTGTAATCCACCTTTATGCATAGAAAAAAACATTTTGAGTGCCTCGCTGAATGTTCAGACACAAATATATCTGTTTGAAAGAGTCTGGTGTAGGCCAGATAACCAGAACTGTTGTTTTGCAGTTCCACGGTTCAAATCTCTGTATTATCCACTTTTTTGCCTTTTATCAATAGAAAAAAAACACTTTGAGTGTCTTGCTTACTTTTCAGACACAAATATATCTGTTTAAAAGATTATGGTGTAGGCCAGATAAGAAGAACTGTGGTTTTGCAGTTCCACGGTTCAAATCTCTGTATTATCCACTTTTTTGCCTATTTTCCATAAAAAAAAAAAACATTTTGAGTGTCTCGCTGACTGTTCAGACACAAATATATCTGTTTAAAAGATTCTGGTGTAGGCCAGATAACTACAACTGTGGTTTTTCTCTTCCACGGTTCGAATCTGGGTGTAATCCACCTTTTTGCGTAAAAAAAAAAAAAAATTCAGTGTATCGCTGAATGTTCAGACACAAATATATCTGTTTGAAAGAGTCTGGTGTAGGCCAGATAACCAGAACTGTGGTTTTGCAGTTCCATGGTTCAAATCTCTTTATTATCCACTTTTTTGCCTTTCTTCAATAAAAAAAACATTTTGAGTGTCTCGTTGATTGTTCAGACACACATATATCTGTTTAAAAGTCTGGTGTAGGCCACATAACTAGAACTGTGTTTTTGCAGTACAACGGTTCAAGTTTCCGTATTATCCACTTTTTTGCCGTTTTTCCTTAAAAAAAAAACATTTTGAGTGTCTCGCTGACTGTTCAGAAGCAAATATATATGTTTGAAAGAGTCTGGTGTAGGCCAGATAACCAGGACTGTGGTTTTGCAGTTCCACGGTTCAAATCTCTGTATTATCCACTTTTTTGCCTTTTATCAATAAAAAAAAAACATTTTGAGTGTCTCGCTGACTGTTCAGACACAAATATATCTGTTTAAAAGATTCTGGTGTAGGCCAGATCACTACAACTGTGGTTTTTCTCTTCCACAGTTCAAATCTCTGTATTATCCACTTTTTTGCCTTTTTTCCATAAAAAAAAACATTTTGAGTGTCTCGCTGACTGTTCAGACACAAATATATCTGTTTAAAAGATTCTGGTGTAGGCCAGATAACTACAACTGTGGTTTTTCTCTTCCACGGTTCGAATCTGGGTGTAATCCACCTTTTTGCATTAAAAAACAAACATTTTGAGTGTATCGCTGAATGTTCAGACACAAATATATCTGTTTAAAAGATTATGGTGTAGGCCAGATAAGAAGAATTGTGGTTTTGCAGTTCCACGGTTCAAATCTCTGTATTTTCCACTTTTTTGCCTTTTTTCCATAAAAAAAACATTTTGAGTGTCTCGCTGACTGTTCAGACACAAATATATCTGTTTAAAAGATTCTGGTGTAGGCCAGATAACTACAACTGTGGTTTTCCTCTTCCACGGTTCAAATCTGGGTGTAATCAACCTTTATGCATAGAAAAAAGCATTTTGAGTGCCTCGCTGAATGTTTAGACACAAATATATCTGTTTGAAAGAGTCTGGTGTAGGCCAGATAACCAGAACTGTTGTTTTGCAGTTCCACGGTTCAAATCTCTGTATTATCCACTTTTTTGCCTTTTATCAATAGAAAAAAAACATTTTGAGTGTCTTGCTTACTTTTCAGACACAAATTTATCTGTTTAAAAGATTATGGTGTAGGCCAGATAAGAAGAACTGTGGTTTTGCAGTTCCACGGTTCAAATTTCTGTATTATCCACTTTTTTGCCTATTTTCCATAAAAAAAAAAACATTTTGAGTGTCTCGCTGACTGTTCAGACACAAATATATCTGTTTAAAAGATTATGGTGTAGGCCAGATAAATACAACTGTGGTTTTTCTCTTCCACGGTTCGAATCTGGGTGTAATCCACCTTTATGCATAGAATAAAACATTTTGAGTGTCTCGCTGAATGTTCAGACACAAATATATCTGTTTGAAAGAGTCTGATGTAGGCCAGATAACCAGAACTGTGGTTTTGCAGTTCCACGGTTCAAATCTCTGGATTATCCACTTTTTTGCCTTTTATCAATAAAAAAAAACATTTTGAGTGTCTCGCTGACTTTTCAGACACAAACTTATCTGTTTAAAAGATTATGGTGTAGGCCAGGTAAGAAGAACTGTGGTTTTGCAATTCCATGGTTCAAATCTCTGTATTATCCACTTTTTTGCCTTTTTTCCATAAAAAAAAAACATTTTGAGTGTCTCGCTGACTGTTCAGACACAAATATATCTGTTTAAAAGATTCTGGTGTAGGCCAGATTACTACAACTGTGGTTTTTCTCTTCCACGGTTCGAATCTGGGTGTAATCCACGTTTTTGCATAAAAAAAAATACATTTTGAGTGTATCGCTGAATGTTCAGACACAAATATATCTGTTTGAAAGAGTCTGGTGTAGGCCAGATAACTAGAACTGTGGTTTTGCAGTTCCACGGTTTAAATCTCTTTATTATCTACTTTTTTTGCCTTTTTTCAATAAAAAAACCATTTTGAGTGTCTCGTTGATTGTTCAGACACACATATATCTGTTTAAAAGTCTGGTGTAGGCCACATAACTAGAACTGTGTTTTTGCAGTTCAACAGTTCAAATTTCTGTATTATCCACTTTTTTGCCGTTTTTCCTTAAAAAAAAACATTTTGAGTGTCTCGCTGACTGTTCAGAAGCAAATATATCTGTTTGAAAGAGTCTGGTGTAGGCCAGATAACCAGAACTGTGGTTTTGCAGTTCCACGGTTCAAATCTCTGTATTATCCACTTTTTTGCCTTTTATCAATAAAAAAAAAACATTTTGAGTGTCTCGCTGACTGTTCAGACACAAATATATCTGTTTAAAAGATTCTGGTGTAGGCCAGATCACTACAACTGTGGTTTTTCTCTTCCACAGTTAAAATCTCTGTATTATCCACTTTTTTGCCTTTTTTCCATAAAAAAAAACATTTTGAGTGTCTCGCTGACTGTTCAGACACAATTATATCTGTTTAAAAGATTCTGGTGTAGGCCAGATAACTACAACTGTGGTTTTTCTCTTCCACGGTTCGAATCTGGGTGTAATCCACCTTTTTGCATTAAAAAACAAACATTTTGAGTGTATCGCTGAATGTTCAGACACAAATATATCTGTTTAAAAGATTATGGTGTAGGCCAGATAAGAAGAATTGTGGTTTTGCAGTTCCACGGTTCAAATCTCTGTATTTTCCACTTTTTTGCCTTTTTTCCATAAAAAAAACATTTTGAGTGTCTCGCTGACTGTTCAGACACAAATATATCTGTTTAAAAGATTCTGGTGTAGGCCAGATAACTACAACTGTGGTTTTCCTCTTCCACGGTTCAAATCTGGGTGTAATCAACGTTTATGCATAGAAAAAAGCATTTTGAGTGCCTCGCTGAATGTTTAGACACAAATATATCTGTTTGAAAGAGTCTGGTGTAGGCCAGATAACCAGAACTGTTGTTTTGCAGTTCCACGGTTCAAATCTCTGTATTATCCACTTTTTTGCCTTTTATCAATAGAAAAAAAACATTTTGAGTGTCTTGCTTACTTTTCAGACACAAATTTATCTGTTTAAAAGATTATGGTGTAGGCCAGATAAGAAGAACTGTGGTTTTGCAGTTCCACGGTTCAAATCTCTGTATTATCCACTTTTTTGCCTATTTTCCATAAAAAAAAAAACATTTTGAGTGTCTCGCTGACTGTTCAGACACAAATATATCTGTTTAAAAGATTATGGTGTAGGCCAGATAAATACAACTGTGGTTTTTCTCTTCCACGGTTCGAATCTGGGTGTAATCCACCTTTATGCATAGAATAAAACATTTTGAGTGTCTCGCTGAATGTTCAGACACAAATATATCTGTTTGAAAGAGTCTGATGTAGGCCAGATAACCAGAACTGTGGTTTTGCAGTTCCACGGTTCAAATCTCTGGATTATCCACTTTTTTGCCTTTTATCAATAAAAAAAAACATTTTGAGTGTCTCGCTGACTTTTCAGACACAAACTTATCTGTTTAAAAGATTATGGTGTAGGCCAGGTAAGAAGAACTGTGGTTTTGCAATTCCATGGTTCAAATCTCTGTATTATCCACTTTTTTGCCTTTTTTCCATAAAAAAAAAACATTTTGAGTGTCTCGCTGACTGTTCAGACACAAATATATCTGTTTAAAAGATTCTGGTGTAGGCCAGATTACTACAACTGTGGTTTTTCTCTTCCACGGTTCGAATCTGGGTGTAATCCACGTTTTTGCATAAAAAAAAATACATTTTGAGTGTATCGCTGAATGTTCAGACACAAATATATCTGTTTGAAAGAGTCTGGTGTAGGCCAGATAACTAGAACTGTGGTTTTGCAGTTCCACGGTTTAAATCTCTTTATTATCTACTTTTTTTGCCTTTTTTCAATAAAAAAACCATTTTGAGTGTCTCGTTGATTGTTCAGACACACATATATCTGTTTAAAAGTCTGGTGTAGGCCACATAACTAGAACTGTGTTTTTGCAGTTCAACAGTTCAAATTTCTGTATTATCCACTTTTTTGCCGTTTTTCCTTAAAAAAAAACATTTTGAGTGTCTCGCTGACTGTTCAGAAGCAAATATATCTGTTTGAAAGAGTCTGGTGTAGGCCAGATAACCAGAACTGTGGTTTTGCAGTTCCACGGTTCAAATCTCTGTATTATCCACTTTTTGCCTTTTATCAATAAAAAAAAAACATTTTGAGTGTCTCGCTGACTTTTCAGACACAAATGTATCTGTTTAAAAGATTATGGTATAGGCCAGATAAGAAGAACTGTGGTTTTGCAGTTCCTCGGTTCAAATCTCTGTATTATCCACTTTTTTGCCTTTTTTCCATAAAAAAAAAAAGAGTGTCAGTGTCTCGCTGACTGTTCACACACAAACATATCTGTTTAAAAGATTCTGGTGTAGGCCAGATAACTAGAACTATGGTTTTCCTCTTCCACGGTTCAAATCTGGGTGTAATCCATCTTTTTGCATAAAAAAAAACATTTTCAGTGTCTCGATGAATGTTTAGACACAAATATCTGTTTAAAAGAGTCTAGTGTAGGACAGATAACCAGAACTGTGGTTTTGTCGTTCCACGGTTCAAATCTCTGTATTATCCACCTTTTTGCCTTTTTTCCATAAAAAAAAACATTTTGAGTTTCTCGCTGGCTGTTCAGACACAAATATTTCTGTTTAAAATATTCTAGTGTAGGCCAGATAACTACAACTGTGGTTTTCCTCTTCCACGGTTCAAATCTGGGTGTAATCCACCTTTATGCATAGAAAAAAACATTTTGAGTGCCTCGCTGAATGTTCAGACACAAATATATCTGTTTGAAAGAGTCTGGTGTAGGCCAGATAACCAGAACTGTTGTTTTGCAGTTCCACGGTTCAAATCTCTGTATTATCCACTTTTTTGCCTTTTATCAATAGAAAAAAAACACTTTGAGTGTCTTGCTTACTTTTCAGACACAAATTTATCTGTTTAAAAGATTATGGTGTAGGCCAGATAAGAAGAACTGTGGTTTTGCAGTTCCACGGTTCAAATCTCTGTATTATCCACTTTTTTGCCTATTTTCCATAAAAAAAAAAACATTTTGAGTGTCTCGCTGACTGTTCAGACACAAATATATCTGTTTAAAAGATTCTGGTGTAGGCCAGATAACTACAACTGTGGTTTTTCTCTTCCACGGTTCGAATCTGGGTGTAATCCACCTTTTTGCGTAAAAAAAAAAACATTTTCAATGTATCGCTGAATGTTCAGACACAAATATATCTGTTTGAAAGAGTCTGGTGTAGGCCAGATAACCAGAACTGTGGTTTTGCAGTTCCATGGTTCAAATCTCTTTATTATCCACTTTTTTGCCTTTCTTCAATAAAAAAAACATTTTGAGTGTCTCGTTGATTGTTCAGACACACATATATCTGTTTAAAAGTCTGGTGTAGGCCACATAACTAGAACTATGTTTTTGCAGTACAACGGTTCAAATTTCCGTATTATCCACTTTTTTGCCGTTTTTCCTTAAAAAAAAAACATTTTGAGTGTCTCGCTGACTGTTCAGAAGCAAATATATATGTTTGAAAGAGTCTGTTGTAGGCCAGATAACCAGAACTGTGGTTTTGCAGTTCCACGGTTCAAATCTCTGTATTATCCACTTTTTTGCCTTTTATCAATAAAAAAAAACATTTTGAGTGTCTCCCTGACTTTTCAGACACAAATTTGTCTGTTTAAAAGATTATGGTGTAGGCCGGATAAGAAGAACTGTGGTTTTGCAGTTCCACGGTTCAAATCTCTGTATTATCCACTTTTTTGCCTTTTTTCCATAAAAAAAACATTTTGAGTGTCTCGCTGACTGTTCAGACACAAATATATCTGTTTAAAAGATTCTGGTGTAGGTCAGATAACTACAACTGTGTTTTTTCTCTTCCGCAGTTCGAATCTGGGTGTAATCCACCTTTTTGCATAAAAAAAAATATTTTGAGTGTATCGCTGAATGTTCAGACACACATATATCTGTTTAAAAGTCTGGTGTAGGCAACATAACTAGAACTGTGTTTTTGCAGTTCCACGGTTCAAATCTCTGTATTATCCACTTTTTTGCCGTTTTTCCTTAAAAAAAAAACATTTGAAGTGTCTCGCTGACTGTTCAGAAGCAAATATATCTGGTGTAGACCAGATAACTAGAACTGTGGTTTTCCTCTTCCACGGTTCAAATCTCCATTTTATTACCATTTTGCCATTGATAGTGCAAGTGTTAACTATTTTACTTCATTTACAATGGGCAAGGCGCGTAACAAGGGATGTGGAACTGGACGTTCTGGTGATGGTGCATGCAGAGGACGGGTCCGTGGCCAAGGTGAAAATATGCCACAATCAACATCGCTCCCAGTTCTTGACCGAATTACTAGGGAAGCACACAACAGTACCACTATTGCGAACTGATCAATGTGAACAGGTTATTAAATGGATAGCAGATAATACTTCCACTCACCTGGGCACCACCACCTCCAGTCTGTCTTACACACGGTCAAGTGTTAGTAGCCGTGTGTCTTGACTGCACACTCATCCTCACCCTGATGCTCCTTCCTCCCACCATGCCGAGTGTCGTCAGACAGCAACTGATCCCACAGTTGGACACTGAAGAGCTGTTCACTGGTCCATTTCCATATTTGGGCCCCTCACCTGCTCCGCTTGAAGTGGTGGAAGAGGAGATCCCATGCAGCGATGGCAAAATATTTGAACAGCCATGGCCACAGGAAGGCGACGCTGGCAGTTTGTCACAAGAGGTGGACGATGACGAGACACAATTGCCACGGAGTGAGGAGGAGGACCGTGGTGTGGAAGTGGAAGAGGAGGAGGTGGTTGATTATCTAGTAACTGACCCAACGTGGCTGGAGTACACGCAGAGCGAGGCCAGCAGCACACAGGGGGAGGGAGGCAGAGTACCCCAACAGGCAGGAAGAAGCAGTTTGGTGGCCGCAGACAGAAGACGGGCAACCGTTCCCCATAACACCAACACGAGGACGTTGCCAGTACAACCGGTAGGTCTTCCAGAGTCAGGAATTTTTTTAAAGATTCTGCTGATAACCCCAAAAAGGTCATTTGTACCACCTGCCAGGCCAGTATCAGCAGGGGTGACAAAACTTCCAGCCTGACTACCACCAGTATGAGCAGGCACAAGTCAGCAAAGCACCCGACTTTGTGAGGCAAACCCTAGAGTCCACGACCAGTGTCATTGGGTGTCACCATTGCTTCTTCCGCTGTTGTCCGTGTAAGAGAACCCCCTGTTGTGCGTGCAAGGCAATCTCCTGTCCATACTGCATGCAAAGAAAGGCAATCCCCTGTCCATGCTGCATGCAAAGATGCCCATTCCTCTCAGTCTTCACTTGTTATGGCAATTTCTCAAGAAACAGCATCAACGTCCACGTCCACGTCCCACCGTAGCGTTCAATTGTCCATATCCCAGACCTTTGAACGAAAGCGCAAATTCCCAGCCAAAGGCCCACAGGCCACCGTCCTAAATACGCACATTTCACGACTACTTGCGTTGGAAATGCTGCCTTTTAGGCTGGTGGAGATGGAATCCTTCCGTAAACTTATGGCGGTGGCCGTCCTTCGGTACTCGGTCCCCAGCTGACACTATTTTGCCTGTTGTGCCATCCCCGCACTACACAAGCACTGGTCCCAAAACATCTGCCATGCCCTCAACAAAGATGTTACTGGGAGAGTCCACCTGACAATGGACATGTGGACAAGTGCTTGTGGCCAGGGACGGTACATCTCCCTGAAGGCACACTGGGTAAACATAATGGAAGCCGGGACCCAGTTGGACCTTGGGACGGAAAACATCCTCTCCACACCGAGGATTGCGGGCCCTATGTCTGTCAGAGTTGCCCCCACAGTGTACAGCTCATGCGCATCATCCTCCTCCTCCTCATGTTCAGCCTCCATCTCAGATATCACATCAGTTACAAACTGGAAGCACTGCAGTACTGCCTCAGCCAAGCAGCAACAGGTTGTGCTGAAACTCCTGAAACTCATAAGCTTAGGTGATAAACCTCACACTGCTTGTGAGCTGTGGACAGCTGTGAAAGAGCAGGCAGATCTGTGGATGAGACAGCTGAACCTACATCCAGGCATGGTCGTGTGTGACAATGGCCGTAACCTGGTGGCGGCTCTGAGGCTAGGCGAGATCACACACGTACCATGCCTGGCTCATGTGCTTAGCCTCGTGGTTCAGCAGTTTCTTAAATCATACCCCGAGTTGCCAGAATGCTCATCAAAGTACGCCGCCTGTCAGCTCATTTTCGGAAGTCGACTACAGCTTCCACCGCCCTTGCTGTGTTGCAGCAGCTTTTGTAGTTTCCGGCACACCGACTGGTGTGTGATGTCCCCACATGTTGGAGCTCTACCCTCCACATGTTGCAAAGGATTTGTGAGCAGAAGAGAGCAGTTGTGGAGTACCAGCTGCAACAAGGCCATCGATATTCAGGTCAGACTCCACACAAAAGACCTCAGGAGTGGACCTGGATGTCTGACATATGTACCATCCTGACAAACTTTGAGGAGTCAACCAAGATGGTGAGTGGCGATGACGCCATCATTAGCATCAGCATCCCACTTGCCTGTCTTTTGCAACGCTCTTCCAGAGAATTAAAGAGGAGGCATTGCAGCCAGAGTATGATGAGATGGATCAAGAAGACATAATGGGCGATTACACACAGCCCAGCCTCATCTCATCCCAACATACATTGGGGGACAATGAGGGAGAGGAGGAGGAGCAAGAACAGGACCTGGTATCATGCGCTGTAGATGGTAGTACCTGTACAACTGTCATTCCGTTGATTCAGCGTGGGTGGCCTGAGGACAGGGGGGAGGAGGAGGAGGATGAGGAGAACATAGTCAGTCGTCATCTTAGTGATGATGCAGAAGTCTTGCCCGTTACCAGTCTGGCACACACGGCTGACCTTATGTCACGCTGCCTTAACCGTGACCCTCACATTGTCAAAATGTTGGGTGACAGTCATTACTGGTTGGTGACACTTTTAGACCCGTGCTACAAGGAGAACTTTCACTCTCTTATTCCTGAGGTGGAGAGGTCTACAAAAATGGGGCAGTACCAGAAGGCCCTTGCTGCAGAACTGTGAAAAAAATTCCCATCTGATCACGCTAGCAGCAGAGGTCACAGTTCGTTGCCCAACCAAGGCGTACAGGCGAGACAGGCGCAACTCCAATCCAGGAGAGGCAGGGGAACACTGTCATTGTTCTGGGACAGTTTTCTGAGACCCACCCAGCTTACAGGCCCTGAGGCGTGGGGTACTCTCACAAGGAGTGGAAAGCTTCAAAAGATGGTGAGGGAGTACCTTGCCAACCGTACCAGCATCCTCTGTGATCCCCTGTGCCTTTTCATTATTGGGTATCCAAGCTGGACACTTGGAATGAACTCGCTCTGTACGCCTTGGAGGTCCTGGCCTGCCCTGCCGCTAGCGTGTTATCAGAGCGTGTTTTTAGTGCGGCTGGGGGAATTATAACAGATGAGCGCTCTCGAAAGTCAACTGACAATGCTGACAAGCTGACCCTTATCAAAATGAACAAGGGCTAGATTGGGCCAGACTTCTCACTACCACCAATTGACAGCAGAGCAACATAAAGTCAAATCCACTGTGTTATTTTGGGAGGTGTATTCCCATGCACAGCTTCACACCCACACATGGGTATACGCTTTCTCTTTTCGGCTGTATTTTGCTCTTCTCTTTATCCTCAGCCTCCACCACCACTATACCACCAGGGTAACCGTGGTCCGTGTTGCCAGCATTGCAAGTTCCTACGTCCTAATTTTTGGCAGCTTTTGCTTGGGAGGCATAGGCAAAGACTGTGGGAGACCCACTCCCCAATAATAGGAACATTGTTTTTAATATGCTGTACTGCATGGATCTTGTAAGGGGCATTAAAACCGTCTTGTTAAGCTACTGTGACCTCCACGTATCTTCCAAGGGGCTTTAAAACCGTCTTGTTAAAAAACTCTGAACTCCATGTCTCTTCCAAGGGGCATTAAATCTGTCTTGTTAAGCTACTGTGACCTCCACGTCTCTTACAAGGGGCATTAAAACAGTCTTGTTAAGCTACTGTGACCTCAACGTCTCTTCCAAGGAGCATTAAAACCGTCTTGTTAAACCACTCTGAACTTCACGTCTCTTCCAAGGGGCATTAAAACCATCTTGTTAAACCACTATGAACTCCACATCTCTTCCAAGGGGCATTAAAACTGTCTTGTTAAGCTACTGTGACCTCCACGTCTCTTCCAAGGGGCATTAAAACCATCTTGTTAAGCTACTGTGACCTCCACTGTTCTTCCAAGGGGCATTAAAACAATCTTGTTAAGCTACTGTGACCTCCACATCTCTTCCAAGGGGCATTAAAACCGTCATGTTAAACCACTCTGACCTCCATGTCTCTTCCAAGGGCAATAAAACCGTCTTGTTAAGCTACCGTGATCTCCACGTCTCTCCCAAGGGGCATTAAAACCATCTTGTTAAACCACTCTGAACTCCACGTCTCTACCAAGGGGCATTGAAAACGTCTTGAAAAACCACTCTGAACTCCACGTATCTTCCAAGGGGCATTAAAAACGTCTTGTTAAGCTACTGTGACCTCCACGTCTCTTCCAAGGGGCATTAAAACCGTCTTGTTAAACCACTCTGAACTCCACGTCTCTTCCAAGGGGCATTAAAACCATCTTGTTAATCCACTCTGAACTCCACCTCTCTTCCAAGGGGCATTAAAACCGTCTTGTTAAGCTACTTTGACCTCAACGTCTCTTCCAAGGGGCATTAAATTCGTCTTGTTAAGCTACTGTGACCACAACGTCTCTTCCAAGGGGCATTAAAACCATCTTGTTCCGCCACTGTGACCTCCACGTCTCTTCCAAGGGGCATTAAAACCGTCTTGTTAAACCACTCTGACCTCCACATCTCTTCAAAGGGGCATTAAATCCATCTTGTTAAGCTACTGTGACCTCCACGTCTCTTCCAAGGGGTATTAAAACCGTCTTGTTAAACCACTCTGAACTCCATGTCTCTACCAAGGGGCATTAAAAACGTCTTGCTAAACCACTCTGAACTCCACGTCTCTTGCAAGGGGCATTAAAACCGTCTTGTTAAACCACTCTGACCTCCACGTCTCTTCCATGGGGAATTAAAACGGTCTTGTTAAGCTACTGTGACCTCCACGTCTCTTCCAAGGGGCATTAAAACTGTCTTGTTAAACCACTCTGAACTCCACGTCTCTTCCAAGGGGCATTAAAACCATCTTGTTAAACCACTCTGAACTTCACGTCTCTTCCAAGGGGCATTAAAACCATCATGTTAAGCTACTGTGACCTCCACACCTCTTCCAAGGAGCAATAAAACCGTCTTGTTAAGGTACTGTGACCTCCACGTCTCTTCCAAGGGGCATTAAAACCATTTTATTAAGCTACTGTGACCTCCACGTCTCCTCAAAGGGGCATTAAAACCATCTTGTTAAACCACTCTGACCTCCACGTCTCTTCCAAGGGGCATTAAAACCGTCTTGTTAAGCTACTGTGACCTCCAAGTCTCTTCCAAGAAGCTTTAAAACCGTCTTGATAAGCTACTGTGACCTCCACGTCTCTTTCAAGGGACATTAAAATTGTCTTGTTAAACCACTCTGAACTCCACTTTGTTATGCACACGCCCAGGCTGAATGGCGCGTGCGTGATTTAGTGATTCCACTGTGCCATGAAACGGAGAGTACCTGGAGGGGCGTGACTAAGTATCTACCCAATCCTACCAAGGTCGCACGACGGCTAACGATGCCGTGCACCAAGGAGGAAAAAGAGCAGAATGACCAGGTGCTACTCCAGGCCTGACCCCGGACACGACTGTTGACCCACACCAGGGAATACAGGAACAGGCAGGTTAGGCTGGCACAGAGACAGGTGGGTATTGGCAGGCACAGCTGGCATGCAGACATGTGGGCACTGGCAGGCACGGCCGGAGTGCAGACAGGAGGATACTGGCATGCACGGATGGTATGCAGACAGGAGGGTGCTGACAAGTACGGCTGGCATGCAGAAGGGGAGGTACTAGCAGGTTGGAGCACAGGCTGGATAGGGTCCAGTACAGACTGGGATTCAGGAACAGAACCGCAGATGCGGTAGACAAGCAGACCAGAGAGGAAACGCTGGAGCGGTGGGCAAGGCGAAGCAGAGAGGTACCGCCGGAGCTTTGAGCAAGCAGAGCAGTGAGAAACCGCAGGAGTGGTGAGAAAGGCAGAGCAGGCAGGAACCGCCAGAGCAGTGAGCAAGGCAGAGCAGGCAGGAACCGCCAGAAAGGTGAGCAAGGCAGAGCATGCAGCAACCGCCGGAGTGGTTAGCAAGGCAGAGCAGGCAGTAACCGCCGGAGCGGTGAGCAAGGCAGAGCAGGCAGGAATCGCCGGAGCGGTGAGCAAGGCAGTGCAGGCAGGAACCGCCAGAGCGGTGAGCAAGGCAGAGCAGGCAAGAATCGCCGTAGCGGTGAGCAAGGCAGAGCAGAGAGGAACCGCCGGAGCGGTGAGCAAGGCAGAGCAGAGAGGAACCGCCGGAGTGGTGAGTAAGGAAGAGCAGGAAGGAACCGCCGGAGCGGTGAGCAAGGCAGAGCGGGCAGGAACCGCTGGAGCGATGAGCAAGGCAGAGCTGGAAGGAACCGCCAGAGTGGTGAGCAAGGCAGAGCGGGCAGGAACCGCCGGAGCAGCGTGCAAGGCAGAGCAGTCATGAACCACCGGAGCGGTGAGCAAGGCAGAGCAGGCAGGAACCGCCAGAGCGGTAAGCAAGGCAGAGCAGGCAGGAACCGCCAGAGCGGCGAGCAAGACAGAGCAGGAAGGAACCGCCGGAGTGGTGAGCAAGGCAGAGCAGAGAGGACAGGGCTCTGTTCACACTGAACAGACTGGAAGGGAAAGGCAGAACCAGATACACACAAGGTGCTTGCAAAGTAGCGAGTGGACTCTAAACTCACAACAGAAGTACAGAGACATCCAGTAGGAGTTAGGTGCAGGTTCAGAGACTGCAGGAAAAGGGAAGGTACGGACACAGAGAAAAACAGGCTAGGAGAGTGTTCAGACAGGAGCTGACACTGAAACAAGATATAGGAGCGAGTCTGGGTATACAGCCCCTAGAGAGGCGGACAAACAGGCTAGGAGAGTGATCAGACAGGAACTGACACTGCAACAAGATAGAAGAGCGTGTCTGGGAATACGGCCCCCAAAGAGGCGGACAAACAGGCTGAGATAGTTCAGACAGGCCTGGGAGTACAGCCCCCAGGTTGGCGGACAGGCAAGAACAGAATGAGACCTGGCACATGAGAGGCAATGAGCCCTCTGAAGGAAAGAGTTGCTCAGGCACCTCCTACTGGGTGGAGGGGGTTTAAATATCCAGTGACTCACAGCAATAGGCTGGAGACGCTTTAGGGGTGCGCCCATCACAGCTATAAGAATCAGGAAGTAACCGGGCCGCCACCCTAAGCAGACAGTCAAGGGACATGCTCACAACATGCACTGGAGCAGGAATAGCAGACTGTCAGACAGGTAAGATTGAGGTCTTGCATAGTGGGAGGTGGTGCACTATGCAAGTACGCCACCAGAGATGTTACAGTACCCCCCCACCTTAGGCCCTTTCTTCTTCAAGCCTGCAAGTGTCATCTGTAGAGAATTTGGAGGCCAATCCATCTCTTCAAGAGGATTACCTCTTCTGTCCATTAGAGGAAATGAAACTGGTCTCATCATCTTGGTAACTAGGATGCTTCCTCCCATCGAGCCATCCTTAGCAACAGATGAAGTGGGTGAAGTACCGGGAAGAGCACACAGAAAAGTCTATCTCCATTTGTTAACAGGTAGCACCCTGGTGGATTCAGGAGACAACTGGAGGTCCTCCGCCTGGTTGGAGGGGTGCAGAGATTCAGGGGTAACCACCGCCTTGACGTTCACTTTGCCAAGCTTACTGGATGCAGTGGGCGGCGTACCAGGTACTGAGTGTAGGAAAATCTCTCCCCATTTATCAGGTAGCACCCCGGGAAATTCAGGAGACAACTGGAGGTCCTCCGCTTGGTTGGAGGAATGCAGAGACTCAGGGGTAATCACTGCTTCGGAGTCCACTTTGTCAATCTCACTGGATGAAGTGGGCGAGGTATCAGGTACAGGGTGTAGGGAAGTTTCTCTCCATTTGTTATCAGGTAACACCCCGGAGGATTCAGGAGGCAACTGGAGGTTCTCCGCCTGGTTGGAGGGGTGCAGAGACGTGTAGGTATCCACCGCCTTGATGGACGTAAGGCCAGATTTATTAGAGATGGAGGGTCCTTGCTTTGGGACCATCTTAAGTCTGGTTTCAGAGATGACATGTCTGTGAGGCGGGACGGTACCTGAAGCCAGATCACTGGTACAATCGTCGAGACTGTGTGGGGACATTGCCTCCACTTCTCTTCCTTCGGAGACTTCAGCGCACAGCGAGTCAGCGACTAGCAGATCTGGTGAAGAAGAAGAAGAAACTGCTGACTGTCCTGAAGATATGGGGACTATAGACCCCTTGTACCTTAGCAGTCCCCTAGGATACACCATACAGGGTCTCCAGACATGAGCGAGCACTAGATCTCTCGGCTCTGGACGACTTGTGGGTAAACCAGTCAGCACCTGGAATGTAAGCTTCATCATGTGTAATGCTCCAATCTGGAGCTTAATTTGTACAGACATATTTTGACTGGTTCTGGGTAGGGCTCGTCCTTCCGCTGACAATGCCCAAACCGGCTTCTGGAGTTTTCGGACGGGATTCAAACACTGACTCTTCAAAGCTTTAAGCCCGTAACTTCTGGTTAATCCGAGGTTTTTACTTGCCACGGAGACAGTCATGGTCATCTGTGGAGAAGAAACACTAAGGCCAAGGGCAGACTCTCCTACAGGCCTAATGTCTTGGGATTCTCCAACACTCTCTGGACAAAGACCGTCAGCGGGTTCCAAACAACCGCAGCGGTACCGCAATCCGATTTTGTGACTGAGTTCCGGCCTCCACTTCGCCTGACGAACATGCTCAACCTTCATGGTTTCAGTGCAGATAGCTGCTTCTGCAGGCTGGGAAACAAGAGGTCTTTGGGAGGACAGAACCTGGCGAGATGGTTTGCCTCTATGCCTTGCATATCTGGACTGCCTCTTGAGGTTGGGAAGAGAAGTATTCTGCGGAGTGTAGTCATCCTGTGTGGATTCTGGGTGGGCAGCAGTCTCTTCGGGCTGGAGAACTGGTGAGCTACCCACACACATTACCCATCGGCGCTGCTCCGGGATACTGGGAAGGGAAGCTTTAGCAGAGGCTTCAGGATTGGGGTCATCGAAGACCATTAGAAAGGCCAACAGGAAGGCCTGCAGGTCAAAGACGATAGGATACCATGCTTCCCATAGGGGGCTGATCCATTTCAAGGCATCACCCGCTAGGTAGGACAACATAAATGCCACTTTAACCCGATCGGTAGGAAAATAGTGAGGATAGAACTTGAAATGCAGCATGCATTGCTCCACAAACGCACGACTTCATTTTGGATCCCCATAGTACCGTGGCGGATCCGCAGGAACGAGTGCTGATAGCTCCATTTGGACTGGTGCGTACATCGCCTGGACATGAGCTTGCTAAAAAAAAATTTCTTGGTGCACGTAGTCGCCAGACAAGGATTCAAATGTCTCTGAGAGTGAAGGGCCGTGGGGCTCAACGGGAACCATGGCCTGAGCAAACTGTTATGCACACGCCTGGGCTGACTGGCGTGTGTGTGATTTAGTGATTCCACTGTGCCATGAACCGGAGAGTGCCTGGAGGGGCATATCTAAGTATCTACCCAATCCGATCAAGGTCGCACGACGGCTAACGACGCCTTGCACCAAGGAGGAACCGAGCAGAGGGACCAGGTGCTACTCCAGGCCAGACCCCGGACACGGCTGTTCAACCACACCGGGGAATACAGGAACAGGCAGGTTAGACTGGCACACAGACAGGTGGGTATTGGCAGGCACGGCTTGCATGCAGACAGGTGGGCACTGGCAGGCACGGCTGGAGTGCAGACAGGAGGATACTGGCAGGCATGGCTGGTATGCAGACAGGAGGGTACTGACAAGTACGGCTGGTGTGCAGAATGGGAGGTACTAGCAGGTTGGAGCACAGGCTGGATAGGGTCCAGTACAGACTGGGATTCAGGAACAGAACTTCAGATGCGGTAGACAAGCAGAGCAGAGAGGAACCACTGGAGCGGTGGGCAAGGCAGAGCAGAGAGGTACCACTGGAGCGGTGAGCAAGCAGAAGAGTGAGAAACCGCCGGAGCGGTGAGCAAGGCAGAGCAGGCAGGAAACGCCGGAGCGGTGAGCAAGGCAGAGCAGGCAGGAACCGCCAGAAAGGTGAGAAAGGCAGAGCAGGAAGGAACCGCCGGAGCGGTGAGCAAGGCAGAGCAGGCAGGAACCACCAGAGCGGTGAGCAAGGCAGAGCAGGCAAGAACCGCCGGAGCGGTGAGCAAGGCAGAGCAGAAAGGAACCGCCGGAGCGGTGAGCAAGGCAGAGCAGAGAGGAACCGCCGTAAAGGTGAGCAAGGCAGAGCAGGCAGGAACCACCGTAGAGGTGAGCAAGGCAGAGTGGGCAGGAACCACCGGAGCGGCGACCAAGGCAGAGCAGGCAGGAACCGCCGGAGCGGTGAGCAAGGCAGAGCAGAGAGGATCTGCGGGAGCGGTGAGCAAGGCAGAGCAGAGAGGAACCGCCGTAGCGGTGAGCAAGGCAGAGCAGGCAGGAACCGCCGGAGCGGTGAGCAAGGCAGAGCGGGCAGGAACCGCCGGAGCGGTGAGCAAGGCAGAGTGGGCAGGAACCACCGGAGCGGCGACCAAGGCAGAGCAGGCAGGAACCGCCGGAGCGGCGACCAAGGCAGAGCAGGCAGGAACCGCCGGAGCGGTGAGCAAGGCAGTGCAGGCAGGAAGCGCCAGAGCGGTGAGCAAGGCAGAGCAGGAAGGAACCGCCGGAGCGGTGAGCAAGGCAGAGCAGAGAGGACAGGGCTCTGTTCACACTGAACAGACTGTAGTGGAAAGCAGAACCAGATACACACAAGGTACTTGGAATGAAGTAGCAAGTGGTCTCTAAACTCACAAGCGAAGTACAGAGACATCCAGTAGGAGTTAGGTGCAGGTTCAGAGACTGCAGGAAAAGGGAAGGTACGGACACAGAGAAAAACAGGCTAGGAGAGTGTTCAGACAGGAACTGACACTGCAACAAGATACAGGAGCATGTCTGGGTATACGGCCCCCAGAGAAGCGGACAAACAGGCTAAGAGATAGTTCAGACAGACCTGGGAATACAGCCCCCAGGTTGGCAGACAGGCAAGAACAGAACGGGACCTGGCACATCAGAGGCAAGGAGCCCTCTGAAGGAAAGAGTTGCTCAGGCACCTCCTACTGGGTAGAGGAGGTTTAAATATCCAGTGACACACAGCAATAGGCTGGAGACACATTTGGGGTGCGACCACAGCAGTTATAAGAATCAGGAAGTAACCGAGCCGCCCTAAGCAGACAGTCAAGGGACATGCACACAGCATGCACTTGCGCAGGAATAGCAGACTGGACAGACAGGTAAGATTGTGGTCTTGCATAGTGGGAGGTGGTGCACTATGCAAGTACGCCGCCAGGTATGTTACACACTTCTCTTCCAAGGGGCATTAAAACCATCTTGTTAAACCATTCTGAACTCCATGTCCCGTCCAAGGGGCATTAAAACCGTCCTGTTAAGCTACTGTGATCTCCACGTCTCTTCCAAGGGGCATTAAAACCGTCTTGTTAAACCACTCTGAACTCCACAGCTCTTCCAAGGGGCATTGAAATGTTGTTTTTAATTAACTCTAACCTCCACGACTCTTCCAACAGGCAATGCTTTTCCTCCTAATTTTAGTCAGCTTTTGCTTTTCAATGCATAGGCGAACACTAAGGGAGACCCACTCCCCAATAATGGGTAGAAGGTTTTTATTACGCTGTAATCCACGTCTGTTTCAAGGGGCATTGCAGTTCCTCATAATTTTTGGAAAGCCTTCCATTCACTGCTTAGGCCAACAGTGTACCGGAGACCAAGTTGCTATAAATGGAAAAAACAGTTTAGTTAAGGCCCTCTGACCTCCATGTCACTTCCAAGGGGCATTGGAGTGGCTCAAAATTTTTGGTAGGCATTGCACTCACTGTATGCCCTATTACTGTGTAGCCGAACTGCTCCTTTTGGTACAGAAACAAATCCTACAAGACATGTGTGGTTGACTGGCCTGATATTGATGTGAATCATCCCTGTTCCTCCTGCTCTTTCACCTTTGCCACCACCTCATCCATCATTCATCACCTGAAGCTTTGTTTTAACAGGAGTCATAGAACTGGGATAGTAGCAGTAAAACATCCAGCAATCCTCGGAGGAGGTAGGATATGCGCCAAAACGCTGACCACCTCAGGCCTAGCCACTTCTACATAAATGCGCTTGCATTCCAAGGAACAGAAAGCTAAGGAGATGGATGGCCTCATGATCATGAATAATTTTCTCGTTGTGTAGGGGGCTGACCACTGCTGCTGTCTACCTTCTGAACTTTGTGTTGAAGCCTGATTAACCCAGGACCCGCAATCCTCTATGTCTGGAGGACGTGTTGCATCCCAGTGTCCAACTGTGTCCCGGCTTCCACAATATTAACCCAGTGTGAAGGCGTCAGTGAGATGGACTATCCCTGGCCACATTCACTTGTCCACGTGTTTGTTGTTAGGCTGTCCTTCCCACTAAATGCACTGGGGAGGGCACAGGTAATGTTTTGGTATGCGCGCTTGTGTATAAGGCGGACCGGGACAGATGGGGGCGGCTGGGGACCGTTTATGGACACCTGGGCGCCCCCAGGCAGCTGGGGACCATGTGTGGGCACCCGGCCGTGGGGCGGCTGGAGAACCGAGTATGGACACCTGGCCGCCCCCTGGTGGCTGGGGACCAAGCGTGGACACCCAGAAGCTGGGCGGCTGGGGACTGAGTATAGATACCAGGCCGCCGACGCAGCCATGACGTTGTGGCCAGATTCCGAATCCACATGCCTAAAAGGCCCAATTTCAAGTGCAAGCAAGCAAACAGTATGGTATTGCAGCCTGGGGGTGGGTGGGTGGGTGGCAGGCTGCATACTTGCACTTGCATTGCAAGGAATGGGGGATTTACAATTGACTTGCACGGGGATAGTTGCAAGTCTGCATCTTCTGATGCGGTAAGGATCACTTCTGATGGGCACACTTTTGACCTGGTTGTCGGAGATGCTTACAGGGGTCTTCCCCATGCTGTTCCCATGTCTTTTCAGCACTGTATGCATGTGTCAAACAGCACATTGCCAGATAAGGTTGTAAAATGTTAAAATGACATTTCCCGGTGAATACATTTGTCACGGTTGAAAGCAATACAAAAGTGCAAAAAAGCATAAAAAATGCTACTTGTGAACATAGCCCAAGGTGTGGAGGAGTATTTTTATTTTTGGTTATTTATTTTACCTTATACACAAGTCTTTACCTTGGAAAGGATGTTCCTTAACATATTTCACAGTAAAGCAGTTTCAGTTTAGTTTTTGAACGTTTTATTGTGAGCCTGTAAAAGTGGCTTAATACCTCTGACCACGTTTTTGACAGCAGTGACCTGGGGGTCAGAAATGCTTCCTGGGGTGATCCCCATGCTGTCCCCATGTCATTTGAGCACTGTCACTATCGTTTTGGGCACTTTTTAGGCTTACTACAGACTGCCGGGGGTGCCGCCGCAAAAATGCTCGGGTCTCCTATAGACTAACATTGGGCTTATTGCTCGGGTCGAGCACCCGAATATCACGGTGAGCTTGGCCCAAGCTTCGAGCTCATGAGCATTTTAGTGCTCACTCAACACTAATACTAATCAATATATTACAGAGTCTGACATTTTACAAAAAAGATTTAAAGAAAAAAGATACCCAGACAAACTTATAAGTTGTGCATATGAAATAAATTTACAAAAAACCCAGGAGGATTGTTTCATAAAATCGAATGAGAATAAAAAAAAGCAGAAGTAAAAAATGCATTGCAAAGAATTAAGAAAAAAGGAGCATATGAAAGAAGAGAAAATATGTGGAAATACAATTTTGTGACGACGTATAATAAAGGGAACAGGATAGTTCGTCAGGTTTTGAAAAAATAGTGGTATATTCTTATGAAAGATCCAGTACTAAATAAATTCCTCCCGACTGAACCAGGAATAACGTTCAAAAGGGGGCAAACAATAAAGAATTTACTAGCACCAAGCAGGATTAAAGCGATTAAAAATAAAGAAAAAATCACTACCTTTGAAACAACAGATGCAGGCGTGTATAAATGAAATTCAAAAAAATGTTGCAGTTGCTATATAATTGATCATGGAACAAGAAGTATCAGATCCTATGCTACTGGTGAAACATTCCAAATTAAACAAAGAATGTCATGCAACAGCAATTACGTTATATACGTTATCAGCTGTACCTGTGGTCTTCAATATGGGGGCTGCACTGTTCAGACTGTGCGGTCCCACATGAATGGCCACAGGCATAATGCTAAAAATGGGTATTTGAAACCAAGCTTATCAAGACATTTGATGCTAAAACATTTGAAATGCTTTGATGTGAAAGTGACCCCTATAGAACAGATTCAAGAAAATGCGAATAATCGCAATTCACTATTAAACAGAAAAGAATCCTATTGGACTTACCGCCTGCAATGCCTTTACCCAGATGGGTTGAATGATGTGGTGGAAAAAATATGTTTTTAGTACTAATGATTTTATTTGATATTAATATAGTGAAACAACACAGTGAATTTTAGATATGTTTTTCTTATTTATATGCAAGGTTTTTATTTAAAAAAAAGCAAAACAAACAAAAAAAACATTTGGATGGGTGTAGTTGTAGCAATTCTCTTCCTGTGAACAACCACTCCTACTAAACTTGATTGCCTTTATAATGGAAGAACTGTGTTGTGTGTCGACCATGTTTTTTTGTGCTTTTGATTTTGTTTTTTATTACCTGAAGAAGGCTATTGTGAAAAATTATCCGAAACGCGTTGTGCTTTATTGATTGCCTAAAATAAAAAATTCTTCCCATTTATATGATGAAAACATGTGAAAGATTTTTTTGGGACGCGCCACATTGATTTTTGAATTGGATACCTGTGATACTTGATGTTGCCTTAGGAGAGCCATTCAAATCTCTCCTAATTATCCACCTTGTGCTGCATACCCATGGAATATAAAAATCTTTTACTGGATCCTCCAAATTTTCCTATGACATAAGATTTCAATTGAAGCCTCAATATACTGGATACCAGGTGAGCAAAACACTTGGTAAATTGATTTGGTTATCCTTAACAGCTACTCTTAGATCGGCGCCACTGGTCTCCTTTTTCTCCATACTGTGAAACCTTTCCCAAATCTCAATCGCATCAGGCATGTGTTTCACATGTTTAAGACAAAACATAAGGCAGGAATACCCACAAACAAGCAACAACTGAAGTCCACTGCTGTAGAAGCCTGGCAAAGCATCATAAAGGAGGAAACCAAATGTTTTTTGCGGTCCATGAATTCCAGACTTCAGGCAGTCATTGCCTGCCAAAGATTATCTACAAAGTATTAAAAATGAACATTTTATTTATGGAAAAGTTAATTTGTCCAATTACATTTCAGCCCCAGAAATGAGGTAGCTTTGTAGAAAAATGGTTGCAATTCCTAAATGTTTGATAGGATATTGTTTAATTTGAAATACAAAATAGTGGCATGCAGATCCCAAATCACAAAGATTTGGATATAACTGTGTATATATTGTGGTAAAGCAACTCACTGGGCTGCTCACAAGAGGTAGACTCAGGAATGTTTCTTCTACTGGTTTATTCAAACACAGCATAAACCAGTGTAGGGATCAACAACACAAACGTGACCTTTCTGGCAAAATGGGAAAATAAAAGATAACATATAGCACAGTCCATATGCCTGCGGAGATCCTCCCGCTCAGGGTACAATCAGGGTACAATCAACAGAGTCCAGCACAGTTGTACATAAACACTTCTCTGGAGCTTCCTGTCTGCAGACACACAGACAGAGAAAAAAATTGGCTGGACATTTAACTTGCCGAAACACACCCTTGGGTTGGAGATATGGTGAGTGGCCATCCCGCCTATCTCTTACGGCCACTTGCAAAAAACCCAACACTGTCATGGCCGATTGACCCCTTTCAGCACATTTTATTGTATTTGATACACTGTTGATTTTGCAAACCTAGAATGAATGGAAAGGTCTGTAATTTTTAATATAGGTACACTTCAACTGTGAAAGACCGAATCTAAAAATAAAAAGCAAAAAATCACATTGTATGCTTTTTAAATAATTAAATTGCAATATATTGCATAAAATTAATATTTGATCACCTACTAACCAGCAAGAATTCTGTCTCTCACAAACCTGTTAGTTTTTCTTTAAGAAGCCTTCCTACTCTGCACTTTGTGCTTACCTGTATTAACTGCACCTACAGTATTTTAACTTGTTACCTATATAATAGACACATGCTTACACACTCATTCACACTCCAACCTTTCCACCATGGCCAAGACCAAATAGCTGTCTAAGGACAAAGGGGACAAAATTGTAGACCTGCACAATGCTGGGATGGGCTACAGAACAATAGGCAAGCAGCTTGATGAGAAGGGAACAACTGTTGCCACAATTATTAGAAAATGGAAGAAACACAAGATGACTGTTAATCTTCCTCAGATTGTGGGTCTATACAAGATCTCGCCTCGTGGGCAAAGAATGATTCTGAGAAAGATCAGGAATCATCCCAGACCAACAGGAAAGGACATGGTCAATGACTGGAAGAGAGCTTTGACCACAGTCTCAAACATTTTAATGTAATTTGTAATTGCAAACAAAGGTTTCTGTACCAAATATTAAGTTCTGCTTTTCTATTGTATCAAATTTTTATTTCATGTAATAAAATGCAAGTTAATTATGTAAAAATTATACAAGGGGATTTTCTGGATTTTTTTTAAGATTATGTTTCTCACAGTTGAAGTGTACCTACGATAAAAATTACAGATCTCTCCATTCTTTGTAGGAGGGAAAACTAGCAAAATCGGCATTGTTTCAAATACTTATTTTCCCCACTATGTGTACACCAGGAAAAATAAGTATTGATCACGTCACCAATTTGTAAAGTAAATATAATTCTAAAGCTGCTATTGACATGAAATTTTCACCAGATGTTGGAAGAAACCTGCCATAAAAATGTTAAGGAAATATTAAGAATTTCTCTCTCCCAGACCTCTCTTCCTCCTCCCCTTCCCTAGAGTATTTGTCAAAGTAGAAGAGCTGACACTTGGCCAGTGGCGTCTATGCAAACTAACACACACAGGAGAAATAGTTGTAGACAAATGCTAGCACAAAGGGTGCTACCAAACCCAATTAACACAGGCTTGTGGTAAATCTACTTCTAGGTGACAAGGTTGAATTCCCAGAGCTTCAAAAGGAATTCAATAGAAATCTTTAGCCAGGCCGACACTGGTGCAAAATATGGAATATCTGAAGTTCCATACGTCCGATAATAATGGGACCAATATTTTTAATGGCAGGGTGAGCTAAGGAACAATATGCTTATTTTCCCATAGCTGCAAGCCCCTCTGGGGAGCTGTGGCGCAATAGTACCAGAATAACGGATTGCAGCTACGCCATGTGTGGTCTCTAAAGAAAGGTAAATTCATACTGGAAAATATGGCGTTGCTTGCAAGCCTCTGCGATCAACCAGCGATAAGTTATTTCAGAAGTTAGAGATTCTAATAAAATATGAAGGCTTGGAGCCCAGCCCATGTGATGTCATCCCAGGGAGTGTGTGGGCCCATCTCTCCCTTCAGCATAAAAGATACAGTGGAGGGGGGGCAGTATTAATTGCTGGGGGTATAGAGACTATAAGCAAAGGATTACGTTCGATAATGGTCAAATCAAAGGGGGACGCCCCCCCTCCAGCTCTGCTGAATCGTCTGCAATCTTTTAGTATCTTCTTCTTTAATCCTTATTATTTTGTGTAACTGCATATGTATTATATGGATTTTGGATTAAATATAAAATTTAATAGTCCTGTCTCTTTTGTTCTGTAATCGTTTCCTCCCCTGAAGCCATATATGCTACCATAACGCAGGCGTCCGACCTGGCCTGCCTGTATTATATTTCAAATTGGGTCGGTGGTGGCATGAATAATTATAATTGAGCTATCGAGCAGCTGGCAGTAACAATACGGGGGCGTATACACATATTCCATGCGTTGGGATCCGGAGGTGTGTATGTCATACGCTTTCTGCTCGCTTACGTAGGGAGTAATCGGGATCATGTGCACGCAAATCCCTGACTAATTTTGACAAAGTGACGGCAGTGGCTAGATATTGTGTGATCTCCCTGGTGTCGTTTCTGTGATGTATCTGACACAACCCATTAAATCCACACAGGCAAAGAAATCTATCAGTATTGCCACTAAGTGAAAAATAATATCAACTGGTTTAACTGATGGCCTATAAAAAGGTATCTCATTATCAAGCATGAGCAGGGGCAGTAAAACTACTAGCCTGACCACCACCAGCATGCTCAGGCACATGACAACAAGGCATCCGAATAGTTGGCTGAACTGCAAGGTCCAGAAACAGTGTTTGCGGGTGAAACCATTGCCTCTCCCTCTGTTCCAAGTGCATGCCAATACCCTGTCCATGACGCAGGGAAAGATGCCTCCCACCCTGCACCTGTTGTTGCACACTTGCAACCACCGTCAGCAACCACGTCTACGTCCATGTCCCAGAGCAGCATTCAGATGTCCCTACCGCAGTCTTTGGAATGTAAGCACAAATATGCAGCCAACACCCCACAGGCCACAATACTAAATGACCACATTTCCAGACTGATTGCTCTGGAAATGTTGCCATTTAGGTTCGTGGAGATGGAAGCTTTCCACAACCTCATGGTGCCGGCTGTCCCTCGGTACTCGGTTCTTAGCCGCAACTCTTTCTCCCGTTGTGCTGTCCCAGCCTTACACAAGCATGTGTATCATAACATCAGCTGTGCCTGGACAAGGCTGTTACTGGGAAGGTCCACCTAACCATGAACAAATGAACAAGTGCTTGTGGCCAGGGATGCTACATTTCCCTGATGGCACACTGTATGAATATTGTGGAAACCGGGCACCTGTCAGACCCTGGGACAAAACACGTGCTACCGACGCCGAGGACTGTGAGCCCTGGTTCAATCAGGGTTGCCCCCATCTTCTACGGCACTTCCTGCACCTCCTTCTCAGCTTCCATCTCCCAAACGTTAACACCTGTGGCAAGCTGGAAGCACTCCAGTACTGACTCGGCTAAGCGACAACAGGCTCTGCTGAAGCCAGTCTGTCAAGGAGAAAAAACACACACTGCATAAATTCACTGACTGCGGTGGAATCCCCAATAAAAATGAACCTTTATTTCTTTTATATAAAACACCCTGTATCCACCGTACCCAAATTGCAATCTATCTGTTCTGCACCATTATGTGTCTGAAGCACATGCAAATGAAACAAATATTTTGCATATAGATTGTCCGGGTGATTATTTTTTTTATCTGTATTTTAACTGTGTGGGGTTTAATTATAAACAGACCCCACCACTCATATACTACATTCCCAGGGAGATTTTACAGCTACACAGCTTATATACTTCATAGAATATTGCACTATTTTAATGCTAATTCACACAATGCTCTTTGTGGTTGTCTATATTGCACTCTTCCCTTAATTGTTCACATATAATATAGCTGCTACATATATTAAATGGCAGCCAATTATTAACACAGAGTCATTTGCTATTGCTTCTTGCCCACAATTAGAATAAATTACTACATTCAAAAAGTCTAGTCCCATGCACTTTAAATAAATCCTCACTGAGAATCTTTCCTGGGATTTAATCAGATATCACCCTAGGCAATTCATGCATATGACTGCTCTGGCTCCTTTATTCATTATAAATGCTCCTTCTCTCTCAGCATTTCTGTATCTGATACCATCACTTTTGTACCTGCTGTCAAGCTGTTAGTGAAACAATGTCTCAACCCACAGCTTATACACTAAGTCTCTGCTACAAGCTCAGGAATGTCTGATGCTCACACTCCCTCACTTCCCTTATTTAACCCTCTACGCGTTTGACCAGTGTATTCTCACAGTCACATAAGGAGGTTATTATGATCATATTTCAATGATTTGTGCTGTAACAATCGTGACACATGCACTGGAGCTCATTACTCCTGGCCACACAGCTGCAGAATTGTTGAAAGGTCTAACAGACTAGACTGATCTGTGGCTCTCACCCCTGAACCTACAGTGAGAAAAAAAGCAAGGGGCAAAACGGGCACCAAGCACGTAAATAATCAAATATAGAAACAGTGTAATGAAAACATTATAGAAATTTTATTATCATTAGGACATTCAACACCACCAATAAAAAACATGATTAAAAGTACATATAAGACAAAGAAAAAAGGACATATAGACAATGATATCCCTTGCATAAATCGACATATAGATCCAATGTGGTCAGGAATAACCATTAATTCATATGTTGAAAAATAATTAACAGGTATGGTACATGATCCAATACACCTAATAATATAATATAATATAATATAATATATTCATGTGGTTTGGACACACCCTCCAAGTTTACCATAAATATTATTGGTCTAATAGACAGTTGAAAAAGGGAGGAAGAAAATATATACACTCCCGGAAAATACCAAATATATAAATACCCAATGAGAGAAAACGGAGAGAACCCAAATATCAAGGAATCAACGTATACCAACCATATAGTTCCGCAATGGAGTGAAGGAGATGTCAACAATGCATAACCCTATGCGTTACGCCATTTAGTTGCGGCTTCCTCAGGGGATAAATTGTTGACATCTCCTTCACTCCATTGCACTCTCCCTTTTCTCCCATTGGGTCTTTATATATTTGCCATTTTCAGGGAGTGTATTTATTTTCTTCCTCCCTTGCACCCAGTCGAGGCACCAAGTGCCTTTATTTGTAGTACTCATTCCATTTACAGTAAACAGTTGGTTGATGTACTTTAACAAAAAGCTCTATCTTGGTCTCATCTGTCCACAAGATTGCCTGCTGGAGCTCTATGAATTGTGAGCGCTGCCTGCTGGCCATCCAAGTTGCAAACTTTACACACTATATAAGAAAAAGAAAATTGGACCACCTCAAATGGATACATTATATTAAAGTAGCAATATACGGTTATGCAAAGCATAGCAGGCTGCTGTCCCTCCAAACATGCTTAGTAAGGGCCGGCTGCTGGACATCTAAAATTTGAGTGAGGGCTACCGAATGGCCCTCTAACAATAGTGAGGGCCGACTACTGGCCCTCCAACAATAGTAAGGGCCACCAGATGGCCATCTACAAATAGTGAGTGCCACCTGATGGCCCTGAAAAATAAATGGGACTTTTAGAGTCCCTCCTTCATAAATTCAACAGGATGTGTCTGATCATATCTCACCCCATGACCAGATAAGGAATTACAATGTTAAAATTACATTTACTGGTGAATGTTTTTTTCACTATTGAAAGCAATGCGAATGTTCAAAAATGCAGCAAAAAGACTAAGTGTTGCAAGGCTGTTACTGGAGCATATAGTTGATGGGTGGTATGCGTCACAGAGATTGTTTCATCTGTGATGTAATCTTGGAGTGTTGCTCTAGTACACATAGCACTAAGAGGATTGTTTGATACATCTGGGACCAGGTTTTACAGGCAGCCATGAGAGACGGGCGTGTCTGGCTAACCACATATCTCATCTCTGGGTGTGGTTAAGAGTTTAAAATGGAGTCCTTTGTTTGACAAGTGGTCTGTACATGGAGGGAGAAGGCCTCCCATCTGTTGTTCTCTGCAGATTGAGCCAGTGTACTGGATGCTATCCAGCCTGTGTGTCCACAGTACTAGATAGCCAGAGACCTTGCCTAAAGGACTGTATACTTTGTTTTAACTGAACTAAAGGCTGTTGGTTTTCCTTTTGCTTATGGACAGTTTATGAGGCAATATACCGACATGGACATTTAAATGGAAATGCTTCCTGTTTTCCAACCAATGCACCCAAGTGAGTAGAAACCCCACAATGTGAAAATAACCCAAGGTGTGGAGAAGCATTTTTTTTTATTTATTTTGCCTCATAAACAAGTCATTATCCTGAAAAGATTGTTTCTTAAAATTATTTCCAGCAAAATCCATTTCAACTTCGGTTTTGTATGTTTTACTGTCAGTCCATAAAAATGGTGTAATACTCTGACAACATTGTTCACATAAGAGACCTGGGATTCATAGATGCTTCCCATGCCAGTTCAGCTCTGTTTCCATCGATTTGAGCAATTTTCAGACCCCTCTAGACCTCCGGGGGGCCGCCTAAAAATTGCTCGAGTTTTCCATTGATTTCCATTATGCTCTTTACTCGGGTCAAGCACCCAAACATTACGATTTGCTAGACTTGATTAATGAGTATTCGAGCATATTAATGCTTGCTAGTGATGAGCGAGCATACTCGAAAGTACACGGTACTCGACCGAGCATCTCAGTACTCGAGATGCTCAGAGCTCGCCAAGTACTTGCGAGATGCTCGGGCGGATACTCGGGTCCCCTCCCTGCATGTTTGGCGCTCTTTAGAGGGCCAATAAATGCCGCAGCCATGGTAGCTGTGGCATTACAGTGATTGGCTGGCCGCACAGCGTCATCAGGTCTATATTAGACCTGGTTCCGCCGTGCTCATCACAGTGACTACAGAATCAGGCAGAGTAGGGAGAGGTGCTGCTGAGCTTGGGAGAGATTTACTTGTGTATTAGAAAGTGTAGGGAGAAAAAACGTACTGTACGAATATCCATCTTAGCAAACAGTCCTTCTGAGGACTAATCCATCTTCAGAGATATCAGGCAGGCAGTGTATACAGGCAGGCAGTGTATATAGCAGACTGCAGTGCATATAGCACAAGAGGCTCCATTCCAATTCTGCCTTCTGCTGCTGTTAGATATTTCTAGACAAAGGCCCAGGACTCAGGGGCCAGTAATACTTTCTTTTGGATCTTAATCCTCATTTGCTTAAAAATCAATCCAGAGAACACCATTTTTCTGCGCCATTTGCTTGTTGGCACTGCAGAATACAGCCAGGTCCTTTCCATATTACAGTGCTAAAAATCCATCTATTTAAAACTGTGTTTTCTCCGTTACACGGATCACATATACGTTTTCAGAAAATACTGTCATTTCTGGCCTCCATTAAAAATTTGTTCAGTGTGTCAGTGAAGCAATTGACACCAGTTTGCTGTTCAAAATAGTTACCTACAGGCCAGGTATTTAAAACTGTGTTTTCTCCATCACATGAATCATATATACAATTTCAGAAAATACTGCCATTTTTGGCCTCCATTCAAATTTTTTTTCACTGTGTCGGCGAAGTTTTTGACACCGGTTTGCTGTTCAAAATAGTTACCTTAAGGCTAGGTATTCAAAACTGTGTTTTCTCCGTCACACGGATCACATAAACGTTTTCAGAAAATACTGCCATTTCTGGCCTCCATTAAAAATTTGTTTCAGTGTATCAGTGAATCAATTGACACCTGTTTGCTCATCAAAATAGTTACCTACAGGCCAGGTATTTAAAACTGTGGTTTCCCCATCACACTGATCACATATAAGTTTGCTTCAAATTTAGTCATTTGTAGTGAGCGTGGAAGATATTATCCTCCATTTAAAATGGGCAAGGCACATGGTAAGGGATGGGGAACTGGATGTGATGGTGATGGTGCATGCAGAGGCCGAGGATAAGGCCATGGGCAAGCTGAAATTGTGCCACAACAAGCACCCACATCTTCTCGCCCCACCTTCCTGTCCCAATTCCTAGGGGACTTCAGCACACCACTATTGAACCCAGAGCAGTGTCAAAATGTTGTTGGTTGGAAAGTGGATAATGCTTCCAGTCACTTAGCCACCAACACCACCCTGTCTTCCACACGGTCAAGTCTTAGTAGCTGTGAGTCTGAACCGCATATTCCTCACCCTGATGCTCCTTCCTCCCACCATGACAAGTGCCCAGAGACAACTGATCCCACACTTGGACACTCTGAAGAGCTGCTCACATTTCCATTTATAGATTAGGGCCTCTCGCCCGGTCCACTTGAATCGGGGCAAGAGGAGATCGCGTGCAGCGATGCCCAAATATTTGAGCAGCCACGGTCGCACGAAGGCGACGGTTGGAAAGTGTCACAAGAGGTGGACGATGATGAGACACAATTGCCAGAAAGTCAGGAGGAGGACCAGGCTGCAGAAGTGGAAGACGAGGTGGTGGATGATATAGTAACTGACCCAAACTGGCAGGAGGACATGCAGAGCGAGGACAGCAGCACACAGGGGGAGGGAGGCAGAACACCCCAACAGGCTGAAAGAAGCAGTATGGTGGCCATAGAAAGAAGGCAGGCAATCGTTCCCCGTAACACCAACATGAAGGAAGTTGCCAGTACAACTGTTAGGTCTTCCCAAGTCTGGTTGTTTTTTAAAGACTCTGCCGATAACCCCAAAAAGGCCATTTGTACCACCTGCCAGGCCAGCATCAGCAGGGGTGGCAAAACGACCAGCTTGACCACCGCCAGCATGATCAGCCATATGGCAGCAAAAGCACCCGACTGTTCCTGGACCCTGGGGTTCGGCCTACAAAGTGTGTGCACCATTGCTTCTTCCGCTGTTGTAAATGCAAGCAAATCCCCTGTCCATGGTGCATGCAAAGATGCCTCCTGCCCTTCACCTGTCATTGCACACTCTCAAAAAGCAGCATCAGGAAGGACGTCCATGTCCTTGTTCCAGCACAGCCTTGGAACGCAATCACAAATACGCAGCCATCGCCCCACATGCCACACTACTAAATTGTCACATTTCACAACTGCTTGCGCTCAAAATGTTGCCTTTTAGGCTCGTGGAGAAAGAAGCATTCCGCAACCTGATGGCGGTGGCCGTCCCTCGGTACTCATTCCCCAGCCACCACTATTTCTCCGAGTGTGCCGTCCCCGCATTACACAAGCACATGTCCCAAAACATTAGCCGTGCCAACAGCAACGCAGTTACAGGGAAAGTCTTCCTAACCACAGACACGTGGACAAGTGCTTTTGGGCAGGGATGGTACATCTCGCTGACGGCACACTGGGTTAACATAGTGGAAGCCGGGATCCAGTCGGACCTTGGGATGGAACACGTCCTCCCGACGCCAAGGATTACGGGCCCTAGGTGAATCAGGGTTGCCCCCACAGTCTACAGCCCCTGCACCTCATCCTCGTCAGCCTCCTCCTCCTCTTCAGCCTCTATCTCTGAAAAGACCACATCAGTCACAAGCTGGAAGCACTGCAGCATTGCCTCGGCCAAGCGGCAACAGGCTGTGCTGAAGCTAATATGCTTAGGTGACAAACTGCACAATGATGAAGAGTTGTGGACAGCTCTGAAAGAGGAGGCAGATCTGTGGCTCACACTGCTGAACCTACAGCCAGGCATGGTCATGTGTGACAATGGCCGGAACCTGGTGGCAGCTCTGAGGCGAGACGAGCTCATACACGTATAATGCCTGGACCATGTGCTTAACCTCGTGGTTCAGTGGTTTCTCAAATCCTAACCTGAGATGCCGGATCTGCTTGTTAAAGTACGGCGCCTGTGTACCCATTTTAGAAAGTCACCTACAGCTTCCGCCACCCTTGCCGAGTTTCAGAAGTGTGTGCAGCTTCCGGCTCACAAACTGGTGTGTGATGTCCCCACACGTTGGAACTCTACACTGCAGATGTTGGGAAGTTTTTGTCAGCAGAAGAGAGCAGTTGTTGAGTACCAGCATCAACAAGGCCGTCGGTATTCAGTTCAGACTCCACACATAAGACCTCAGGAGTGGACATGGATGTCAGACATATGTAATATCCTCCAAAACTTTGAGGACTCCACCAAGATGGTGAGCGGCGATGACACCATAATTAGCGTCACCATCCCGCTTCTCTGTCTTCTGAAACGCTCTCTGCTCACAATCAATGAAGATGCATTGCAGGCAGAGCACGATGAGATGGAGCAAGGAAACATACAGGGTGATCACACACAGCCCAGACTCATCTTATCCCAACGTGGATTGGGTGACAATGAGGAAGAAGAGGAGGAGGAGGAAGAACTGGAGCTAGTTTCATGCACTAAAGATGGTACTAACTGCAGAGCTGTCATACCGTCTGTTCAGTGTGGATGGCCAGAGGACAGAAAAGAGGAGGAGGAGAGCATGGTCAGTCATCCTCTAGGTGAGGATACGGAAGTCTTGCCTGTTAGTAGTCTGGCAGGCATGGCTGAGTTTATGTTATGCTGCCTTTCCCTTGACCCTCGCGTTCTCAAAATTTTGGGTGACAGTCATTACTGGTTGGTGACACTTGTAGACCCACTCTACAAGGAGAACTTTCTATCTCTTATTCCTGAGGCGGACAGGTCTACAAATATGGGGCTGTACCAGAAGGCCCTTATTGCGGAACTATTAAAAAAATTCCCATATGAAAACGCTGGAGGCAGAGGGCACAATTCATTAGACAACCAAGGAGTACTGGCGAGAGAGACACAACTTCAATCCAGCAGAGGCAGGGGAACACTGTCAAAGTTCTGGGAGAATTTTCTCAGCCCCTCCCATCGCACAAGCCCTGAGGCGCGGGGTACTCTAACAAGGAGTGCAAAGTTTGGGAAGATGATGAGGGAGTACCTTGCCGACCGTACCAACGTCCTTCGTGATTCCTCTGTGCTTTATAATTATTGGGTATCCAAGTTGGATATGTGGAATGAACTCGCTCTCTATGCCTTGGAGGTCCTGGCCTGCCCTGCCGCGAGTGTTTTATCAGTGCACGTTTTTAGTGCCCTGGTGGAATTATAACTAGAGATGAGCGTTGTTCGACTCGAACTGTTCGCCAATCTCAAATTTGAGCTGCTTTGGGCGGTGTTCGAGCTGTTCGGCGAACACGAACGATTTGAAAAAAATTCGGCTGTTCGAGGTTATGTTCGATAACTGTTCGTGCACCAATATCATAACTGGATTTTTTCTCAGTAATGATGAAAATTAATGTTAATACGCAGTTTGAGGGTACAGCGGAGCGGGGGGAGGGGCAGGGGATGGATCTCTGCAGGAATAATGAAGATCTCCATTTTTTTGTAATCTTTCCCGTATTTACAGTGGGGAGGTGCAATCTGTCAGCCTATCAGCAGCACACACACAGAGCGAAGTGCTTTTTTTCACACAAGCAAGGGCATGTGTCATTGGCAGTGTATGTCACATGTCCTTGCCCTAGAAGACCCAGCCATTTTCCCAGTCGCCACCATTTTCTCACTGCTGCAGATGCGTGTTAGACGGCACCACTGTTGCTGTGTGCGCTATACCTTGTTAATTTCAAGCCAATTTTCGCACAAATCAACAGATAGTTTGGGAGTAGGGAATAGTTGTGATTGCAGTCCTTTTAAGGACTAGGTTACAGCATCTCCTACGACTTTTATCAGGCAGGTCTGTGCTCTTAAATAGATAGGTTGTGGAAGTAAAGACTAATTGTAATTGCAGTCCTTTTCAGGACTAAGTTACATCAGTTCCTATCAGTTTTTTTCACAGCATTTGGCTAAATCTAGCAAAGCTAATCCTTTTTGGCCTATTGCAGAGTGTGTTAGTCAGTGGAGTAGCCTATCTGTGTTTCAAGCTACACCACCTTTGTATAGAATACCAATTTTTTACTGCACCTAGTGAAGTAAAACCTTCTGGGCATAGCATCATTCTATTAGTCCATCTATACTGACCTCCATAAGGTTGCAAATTGAATATAATTTTTTTCTGCATCTAGCTCTGAAAAAATATTTGGCCTTTAGCTGTGTGTGGGACTTGATCTATTAGTCCATCTATACTGACCTCCATCAGGTTGCAAACAGAATATAATTTTTTTCTGCATCTACCTCTGAAAAAATATTTGGGCTTCTAGCTGTGTGTGGGACTTGTTCTATTAGTTCATCTATACTGACCTCCATCACGTTGAAAATTGAATATAATTTTTTTCTGCATCTAGCTCTGAAAAAATATTTGGCGTTCTAGCAGTGTGTGGGACTTGGTCTATTAGTCCATCTATACTGACCTCCATCAGGTTGCAAATTCAAAATAATTTTTATCTGCATCTAGCTCTGAAAAAATATTTGGGCTTCTAGCAGTGTGTGGGACTTGTTCTATTAGTCCATCTATACTGACCTCCATCAGGTTGCAAATTGAATATAATTTTTTTCGGCATCTAGCTCTGAAAAAATATTTGGCCTTCTAGCAGTGTGTGGGACTTGTTCTATTAGTAAATCTATACTGAACTCCATCAGGTTGCAAACTGAATATAATTTTTTTCTGCATCTACCTCTGAAAAAATATTTGGGCTTCTAGCAGTGTTTGGGACTTGTTCTATTAGTCCATCTATACTGACCTCCATCAGGTTGCAAACTGAATATAATTTTTTTCTGCATCTAGCTCTGAAAAAATATTTGGCTTTCTAGCATTGTGTGGGACTTGTTCTATTAGTCCATCTATACTGACCTCCATCAGGTTGCAAATTGAATATAATTTTTTTCTGCATCTAGCTCTGAAAAAATATTTGGCCTTCTAGCAGTGTGTGGGACTTGTTCTATTAGTCCATCTATACTGACCTCCATCAGGTTGCAAATTGAATATAATATTTTTCTGCATCTAGCTCTGAGAAAATATTTGGCCTTCTAGCAGTGTGTGGAACTTGTTCTATTAGTCCATCTATACTGACCTCCATCAGGTTGCAAATTGAATATAATTTTTTTCTGCATCTAGCTCTGAAAAAATATTTGGCCTTTAGTAGTGTGTGGGACTTGTTCTATTAGTCCATCTATACTGACCTCCATCCGGTTGCAATCTGAATATAATTTTTTTCTGCATCTAACCCAGACAATAGTTTTGGCCCAATACCACAGTTTGGCCACTCAGCTCTGCTCGGTTCCCATCCATTGTGTTTTTGTGCAAACAACTCCAGAGTTGTGAATTAGTTAACCACCAAAATGAGTGGAAAAAGGCCTGCTGCTGGTGGAAAGGGGAATAGGCGTGTTGGGAAGGGGAAAAAAGGTTGTGTCCATGGAGTAGGTGTTAAAGCAACAATAACATATGCAGAAGAAAGACTATCTTCCAGCAAAACTAAAATGTCTACTTCTTTTAGCGGACAATGTGATAAGATCCCTTTCTTACGGCCACGCCAATCGCTACAAATTTCAGATGAGGCACAAAAACAGCAGGTGCTTCAACGGATATCAAGTGCTCCTTTAAGTGGGCTCTCCTCCACATCAACTTCAACATCACAAATACTCCAGTCCTCAGAGGTGTCACCCCAATCACGCTTGCTTCCTCACAGCTCCCAAATCTCCAGCTGAGACGATGATGAGACTCAAATACCTGATTGGAGCGACAACTTTAGTTTTTTGTCAGGGCAGGAACAGGTTGGCTCTGAGGACGACGGGTGTGATAACACACAGGTTGATGATGATGAGGTTGGAGATCCCACTTACTGTCAACCCACAGTCAGCCAAGAGATGAGGTCAGCAGAGGAGGAAGAGGAGGATGCCAGTGATGACGAGGTCAGGTTGCACCTTCCTGGACAGAGACATAGTACTGGAAGCGCGTCAACAACTGCATCCTCAAACACAACTCTGCCTCTGACCACAACTCGTTGTGGCTCTTCAGGTCGCATGGGTGCTAAGCCTTGCATAGCCTGGGCATTTTTTCAGATCGATAAAGATGACCCAACTCATGTTATCTGTAACATTTGTCAACAAAAGCTAAGTAGAGGCCAAAAAATACATAGTTTGAGTACTTCATGCATGAACCGGCACATGGACATGAAGCATAAGTTGCAGTGGGAAGCTCACTGTGCTACAAAGCGGCCTAGCCGGCCGGGCCAACCACCATCTGCCCCATCTTGTGCATCTGCGGCCTCTTCATCCTCTGTGACTGGGCGGACAGCAGTCACACCTTTTTTGGGACGCAGACCTGCCACCTGTTTACCCGCAACAGCCAGCGTGATTGGCAGTTCATCATTTTCTTTGGAGGCGGTAACACCAGCTGGTGTTGAGCGCTGTCCGACATCGATAGCACCACCTTTGGATCAAGGCAACCTAACATGTCCGCCTACATCTTCCTCACACACCGGAAGTTTGCCGGGGACACCCTTATCAACCCCATCTAAGCACAACAGCCAGCCCTCAGTCCCTCAGATGTGGACAAGTAAAAGACCATTTCCTCCTAGCCATGAGAAAGCTAAGAGGTTGAATTTCACCATCTGAAAGCTCTTGGCTAAAGAAATGCTGCCTTTCCGCCTGCTGGACACAGAGGATTTTCGAGATCTTATGTCCGTCACAGTGCCCCAGTACCAGATGCCCAGTTGGCACTACTTCTCAAAGAAAGGTGTGCCTGCGCTCCACCAGCATGTCGCACACAACATCACCGCTTCTTTGAGAAACTCTGTGTGTGACAGGGTGCATTTCACCACAGACACTTGGACGAGTAGGCATGGACAGGGGCGTTACATGTCGTTGACTAGGCACTGGGTAACTATGGTGACAGCAGGACAAGGGGCTGCTGTCCAAGTCTTGCCGTCCCACGAGTTGTGCGTCAATCCTCTTTATGTCAAAGTTCCTCCACTACTTCTGCCTCCTCAACCTCCTCTCGGTCCTCCACCTGCACCCAAAGCCTGTCTGATCATGCCACAAGCTTTCTAACTGTGCCGAAGGGATCCTGCACACCTCCTTACTATGCTGGCAGTAGGGCTCAACGTCATCAGGCGGTTTTTACTTTGAAATATCTGGGAAATGTGAGTCACACAGCTGAGGAGTTGTAGTCAGCTCTGGAGAACCAATTTCATGAATGGTTGTCTCCACTGGACCTGAAACCAGGGAAGTCCGTGTGCGACAATGCTACAAACCTGGGTGCGGCCCTTCGCCGGGGCAATGTCACACACGTGCCTTGTATGGCTCACGTGTTGAACCTGGTTGTCCAGCAATTTTTAGCCTACTGTCCCGGACTAGATGGCCTTCTGCAGAGGTCACGGTCACTGTGTGCTCACTTCCGCCGTTCACATCCTGCAGCTCAGCGACTTACATCTCTACAGAAGTCGTTGGGCCTGCCACTTCACCGGCTAAAATGCGATGTGCCAACCCGGTGAGATTCAACTCTGCACATGTTGCAGCGACTGTGGCAGCACCGACAAGCCCTGGTGCAATACGTTCTGACGTATAGCCTGGGCCAACGGGATCCAAAGGTGGGGCAAATCACGCTGGAGGAGTGGTCTCATATCAGGGACCTATGCACCCTTCTGCACAGTTTTGAAATGGCGACGAAGATGTTTAGTGCTGACGATGCCATTATCAGCATGACTATTCCGGTGACTTGCATGCTGGAGCACATGTTAAACAGAATTCGGAGTCAGGTGGTGGCACAAGAGGAGGTGGAGGAAGTAGACGAGGAGGAGTTGTATGCGGAAGGGCTAACATCTGCAAGGTCCAGACGGTTGGCAGCACTAAGGCGGCAGGCATATGAGGGTGGGGGAGATTGTTTTACCAGGGCGCATGGTAGCAGCCAAACTAGTGAGGAAAGTGCAGGAGCCCAGGAAGAAGTGGAGGATGAACTGATGGAAGACTGATCAGAGGAGGGAGAACTTGATCACATTTCTGTTGTGCAAGGTTGGGGGGAGAGGACAGAGGAAGGAAGCATGATTGTTAACTCGCCACCAACACAACAGGGACTTGGTGCTCCTTGATGTGCAAGACACATGAGTGCCTTCTTGCTGCACTACCTGCAACATGACCCTCGAATTGGGAGAATTAGAAATAATCCTGACTACTGGGTTGCCACACTGTTAGATCCCCGGTACAAATGTAAATTTGCAGAAATTATTCCTGCCATAGAAAGAGATGCACGCATGCAGGAGTATCAGCAGAGACTGTTGCAGAATCTTACATGTGCTTTTCCACAAAGCACCTGTGGTGCACATAGTGAATCTCACAGTTCCAACTTGCCAACCGTGGGACCGTCGAGAGTTCAGCACTCAAACTGTAACAGAAACAAATTATCTGCTGGTAACATCAATTTTGCGGAATCATTTCACCAATTTTTTAGCTCATCCTTTGCAAGGCCACAGGAGACAAGAAGTCTGACACATAGTCAACGCCTAGAGACGATGGTACAGGAGTATCTCCAAGTAAACAATGAAGCCATGACTCTGTCACTGGACCCTTGCTCTTTTTGGGCTTCCAATCTGGATAAATGGCCGGAGCTAGCCACTTACGCCTTGGAGATCTTGTCATGCCCCGCAGCCAGCGTTCTGTCTGAACGTGTGTTCAGCGCTGCTGGTGGTGTGCTGACAGATAAGCGCACACGGCTCTCCACTGATAATGTAGACAGACTCACGTTCATAAAGATGAACAAATCATGGATCCAAAACGACTTTTCTACCCCTGTGTCATCCTGGGGAGAGTAAAAGCTTGATAATTGGTTAAAATCACCTCACCAACCGTTTTAAGCTTTCAAATTACTAATCATGTTTATCTGTATCTTGGCTGGAAAATTATTTGGGCTTTGTAGCAGTGTGCAGTAATGATTCTATTAGGCCATCTATTCTAAGCTCCACCAGATTTAAAATTACTAATCTTGTTTATCTCTATCTTGCCTGGAAAATAATTTGGGCTTTGTAGCAGTGTGCAGTACTGATTCTATTAGGCCATCTATACTAAGCTCCACCAGATTTAAAATTAATAATAATTTTTAGCTGCGTCTAGCCGGAAAATAATTTTATTCAAGGTGATGTTACATTTGCACATAGGACCCCTTGTTCCAAAGGAGCTTCTGAACTCTCTCGTCCATTGAATTTGTCAGGTTTTGGATGGTTTCTGCTTCAATTGTTTTGCATGAGGACAGAATACCCTCCCAGAGCTATTGCTTAGATGTGAACTGCCTCCCGCCATCAAAGACACTCCTTTTGATGATGCTTCAGAGGTTCTGAATGGGGTAGAGGTCAGGGGAGCATGGGGGTCACACCATAAGTTTGTCCCCTTTTATGCCCATATCAGCCAGAGATGCAGATGTGTTATGTGCAGCATGAGACGGTGCATTATCATGCATGAAAATGATCTTGCTGTGGAATACACGGTTCTTCTTCTTGAACCATGGCAGGAAGTACTGTTTGAGAAACTCTACATACATTATGGAGTTCATCCTTACCCCTTCAGGGATCCTAAAGGGGCTGACAATCTCTCTCCCCATGATTCCAGCCCAAAACATTACTCCACCTCCTCCTTGTTGGCGCTGTAGCCGTGTTTGCGTGGGGTGTCCATCAACCAGCCATCCTGCACTCCATCCTTCTGGACCATCGAGCGTTGCACGGCACTCTTCCGTGAACAAAACAGTTTTGAAATCAGTCTTCATGTAATGTTTGGCCCACTGGAGCCGTTTCTGCTTGTGTGCAGTGGATAGAGGAGGTCGACAGGATGGCGTATGCACAGCTGCAAACCTCTGAAGGACCCTGCATCTTGTTGTTCGGGGGACGTTGGAGGCACCAGCAGCTTCAAAAACTTGTCTGCTGCTATGACAAGGCTTTTTTGCCGCTGCTCTTTTAACCTGACGTAATTGCCTGAAGGAAAGAGTCCTCAATTTGCCCTTATCAGCATGCACACGTGTGTACTGTGAATCAGCTACATACTTCTTGATTGCCAAGACACTTCATCCTGATCATTGCACAATGTTGATTGTAGTCATGCCTTGACCTAAACACTCCACAATTTGTTGCTTCTCAGCAGGCCAACACATCCTTTTTCTTTCCCATTTTGGCAGAAAATGTAGGCTGCTTAATAATGTGGGACAGCCTTCTAAAGTAGTCTTGCCGTTCATTGGACACACCTGCCAAACTAATTAGCACAGGTGTCTGCAATTGCTTACAGTGATATAAAGAGCCCTGACACACATCACCATGAATGAGTTGAACTGACAAACAAACTAATTCTTCCCTTATCACTCCTAAACAATTTTTGCATAATAATTTGGAACACAGTGTACATGTGCTTTTCCACAAAACACCAGTGGTTCACGTAGTGAATCTTACAGTTCTAACTTGCCAACTGTGGTCTGTATGGAGTTGTTCAATAAAGGGCCCAAAACTAAGATAACATAGATGGGAGAGGTCTCTATGAATAGGAATTCCTAAGAATTTGATACCCTGTGAGGGCCAGGCAAAGGGAAAGTTGGACTGGTTAGAATCCTGTATGGATTTGGGGAGGGAGACATCGAGGGCCTCAGACTTCGCTGTATTGATTTTAAAATTTGACCATGTAACAAAGTGATCTATTTCAGCCATAACAGCCTGCTGATGGATATATGTGATTGACATTATCAGCAAATGCAGAGCACTTGTACTTGGTGCCTCCCACCTCAATCCACCTAATATTGGGGTTATGGCGATTTGATGAGAGCAGGTGCTCCGCCACTAGGATGTATAAGAGAGGGGACAGAGGACATCCCTGCCTTGTCCCATTGGTGATTATGAAAGGTGATGAAAATGTTCTGACGCGCATCCTGGGCCTTGGGACGTCCGGAGCCGGACCCTTTTTGGTGGATGCTGGTGGTTGTAGTCTCCGTGGCGGCGACCCGGTTCCGTGGCTCAGGGCGGTCAAACCAGTGGCGGAACTATTTATGTGGTTTTGATGTTTAAATGTCCGACTACGCAACCCGTGGATTGCGGTCAGAGTGAACCGCCGCTGCAAGGCAGACCGCTGAGGCTGGTGTTGTGGGTACAGCAGAGCGTAGCATAACTCCCCACGGGAGGAGTATAGCCTCAGGGCAGTGTATGCAGAGGATGGGGGTGATGGTGCAGGGCAGCAGCAGTAACGACACGGAGTCAGTGATGCAGTCCAGGGTCTTTACTCACAGTTCTTATTATCCAGACCACTTCTGCAGGTAACGGCTGCCCACGTCGTACTGTGCTCACCAGGTGAGGGGCTCAGACAACTCCCAGATAAGTTTGGAGCGCTTCACAGGACCCCCTTTGTGTGTCCTTTGTCTGGCCTTTCTTACCAACCCTTCTGTCAGGCTGCCTCGGGCCTCCTCTTGGTAAACTTGGTGACAGTTTCCCTGACCCTATGTGCTGCCCTCCTAGCGGGTGTAGCGAGCGGCTGCGCCACATAAAGTGTCACAGCCTCCGGTTTCTAGATGAGGGTCGTTTCCCGCCTCCACTAGTTTTGGGGACCCGTCTCCCCCTTTGGCCTCACCCCTCCACGCAGGTGGATTCGGACGTGCGGTGGCGACTCGCCCGTCCACACCCCTGGGATCCCTTTGTTCCTCATTCCTGGAGCCTTCTCCGCTCCTCTTCCTTCCTTCTCCCTCTTCCAGGCCTGGGCCTCTGTTACTAGGCCCGCCTCTGGAGCAGAGCTCATGCAGAGCCCCTGCTCCCTGTCACTTCTGCTCAGACTTCTCTGCACTGAACTAAGATGGTGCCCACCTTTTATACTCCCTTCTCAATGCACCCAGGAACTGCTTCCTCCCTGCTCCTGCACTACAGGGTTCCCCTTCCTCAGTGTTCCCTCCCCCCACTCCAGCCAGGGACAGGGACTGTTGTGCCCATCTCAGGGGCATATTGGTTGCCCTGCCCCATGGCAATGTGGTGTAATGCATTCAGGTGTCGTGGTCCTGATGCACACTCCATCCTTACCTGAGAGTGAGATATCACACCTCTGGGTGAGGTGCAATACCTCTGCAACAACCGAGCCCTCGGGGTGCTACAGTTCCATTTATCTTCAGCCTAGGTGACGTATTGCGATACAGGGCCATGATTTTGGCTATAAAATTGTCCCCTAGACCCCTACCCCAAGCTTTTTAAGAGAATAATATATGGCATGCCAGGAAACTCTATTTAATGCTTTCTCAGCATCCAACGAGAGTATCTAATTACACATTTTTAACTGCATCTAGCCCAGGAAATACTTTGTGCCTAGTAGCAGTGTCTGCTAGTCAGCGGATATTCCAGCTGTTAAGCAAGCTACACCACCTGTAGTTTGGACACTTAATTTTTTCAAAGGAATTGCTTCGGGACCACGGGATTCTCAGTAAAGAGCATCAGGAGTCACCCCAAGGCATAGGGACTGGGACTGGCGGTAGGACCCCTTGCGGTGGACAGCCGAGCTCAAACCTTATAAAAGCTTTTTAACTGCAGCAGCTTTAGTGGACGCTACTGGAGCTGGAATTACGCGGCTGCTGGCATGAGACTTGCCCTCCAATAGATCCTTGTAAAAGGATTTAAAGTGTATTCATTCAAATTAGAGAGACAATTTAAATTAAAAAGCTTAGAGCTGCCTCCACCACAGGGGGGCTCGCTCGACCCACCAGCGGACAGGCACCAGTATTGGGAGAGGGGGGCTGGCCGTCAGGGTCCACCGCAGCTCTGGCACAAACGGAGGTGGCACGGGCAGGAACGGACTGGCCATGTCGGCTTCTCACTTTTTGGATTTTAGAAGGGCATGACATGCCTATATCTGTGTCTCCCTCTCCTTTTACTCCTCCACCTCTTTTCTTTTCGCATGACTATATGTACTTGTCATTTTTCCATGTGTTAGTTATGTCTTCTGAGCAGTTTGTCAGCTTTTAGACACCTTTGAAGGTGTTTTCTATGTGTTTCTATGTGTTTTTGTTTGCCTGCCATTGGTTTTAATGGTGTTCGAAGGTGTTCGACGAACAGTTCGTTGAACAGTTCGGCGAACACAAGGGTGTTCGACGAACCGAACCGAACTCGAACACTACGGTGGTGGCTCAACACTAATTATAGCTGAAAAGCGCATCCGTCTGTCAACTGAAAATGCTGACAGGCTGACTCTTATAAAAATGAACAAGGGCTGGATTGGGCCAGACTTCTCAACACCACCTAATGATAGCAGCGCAACATAAACTCAAATCTAGTGTCTTTTCTTGGGAGGTGTATTCCTATACACATTTTCATACCCAGACATGGGTATACGCTTCCTGATTTTGACTATTTGCTCTTGTCCTCCTCCTTCTCCTCATCCTCCACCACCATATCACCAGGCTGAAAGTGGTCCATGATGCAACACCCACATAATTTTTTAAAGGGTGTTTATGATGACAGTAAAAAACTAAATTATACAGTATTTTTATGTATACCCCCCCAGGGTTAAATGTTTGTCAGCCCATACATTTAGTGCATGAGCATTACAAGTATAGGAGGCCCGCTCCTTTCTAATGGGAATTTTTTTATGAGGCCCTTCTCCACGTCTCTTCCAAGGGGCTTTGGAGTGCCTCCCAATTTTTGGCAGCCCTTGCATTTATTGCATAGGCAAACACAATGGGAGACCCACTTCCTAATAATGGGAACATTGTTTTCATGAGGCCCTCTGACCTCCATGTCTCTTCCAAGGGGCAATGGAGTGCCTCCAAATTTTTGGCAACCCTTGCATTCACTGCATAGGCAAACACAATGGGAGACCCACTTCCTAATAATGGAAACATTGTTTTCAGGAGGCCCTCCTCTAAGTCTCTTCAAAGTTTATTGGGGAACATCCAAATTCAATAACAGTATAGGAGACCCGCTCTTTAGTAATGGGAACAATAAATTAAAAAGAATAGTGGGGGCCGACTGCTGGCTGTAACGGGTCCGGGAGGCGGAACCTCTGAGCTACTATACAAGGGGGCGGCCCTTGTAAGGGAGCGGGTGGCAGTCCCCGGGTGAACGGACAGGGAGTTACGGCAAGTGATCAGGGCAGTCTCTGGGTAAGGGGTAGGTACGACCTGTGATGGCAGAACCTCCGGGTAGGCTAGCAGGCAGATGGTAGACGTGTGCTCCCAGGAGAGCAAGCGAGAGTCTCTGGAATAGCAGGTGGTCACGGCACGTGACGGCGGAACCTCCGGGCTGGCAGGCAGGTAGGTAACGGAGAAGCGCTCCCAGGTGAGCGGGCAAGAGTCTCTGAGATAGCTGGTGGTCACAGCACGTGACAACGGAGCCTCCAGGCTGGCAAGCAGGCAGGTAGCGGAGAAGCGCTCCCAGGTGAGCGGGCAAGCTGGTCCATAGACAGACTGACCGGAGTTGTAAGGCAGACCGTCGGACCTCAGGCAAGCAGGCAGGTAACAAGTATACAGGCAGGAATCAGGCAGGTAACTAGCAGGAAACTGGCAGGAAACTGGCAGGTAACTGGCAGGTAACTGGCAACGGGACCTGAGGGCTGAAGCACAGGTGAGACACAGGTGCAAACAACATTGCTCGGGCACCTCCATTTTGGAGGAGGTGCCTTATATATGAAGAAGTCCTCCGGCCATTGGCCGGGGACTCCTTAGGACGGCGCGCGCGGCCCCTTTAAGAGGAGGGGAGCGCGCGCGCGCGCGCCCTAAGCACAGGGGCCGGGAAGGAGCGCGCGCTGAGAGCAGAGCGGGAGGAGGACGCCGGGAAGGAGCGCGCGCTGACAGCAGAGCGGGGAGAGGACGCCGGGCACGGAACAGAGCGGTGAGGGGAGCAGCGTCCCTGCCTAGCAGAGGGCAGGGACGCCAGCGCTACAGTACCCCCCCCTTTAGGCCCCCCCTTTTTTAGGCCAGACAGAAATTTAGCTAGGATGAGAGGGGCATGGATGTTCTCCCGGGGCTCCCACGTTCTCTCCTCAGGACCAAACCCCTTCCAATCTACTAGAAAAAAGGTCTTTCCTCTTACCCTTTTGGTGGCAAGAATGTTCTCTACCTCAAACTCGTCCTCAGCAGAAACCAGAGCAGGAGGCGTACCTGTAGACTTGGAAAAAGAGTTAAGCACCACAGGTTTGAGGAGAGACACATGGAAGGAGTTAGGGATCCGTAAGTTGGCCGGGAGTTTCAATTTATAGGCCACCGGGTTGATCTGACTGATGACCTCCAGTGGGCCGATGAACCGAGGCCCTAACTTATAGGAAGGGATCTTGAGCCGGACATATTTGGACGAGAGCCAAACTTTATCCCCAGGGCGGAATTGAGGAGGGTCCAGACGTTTTTTGTCAGCGTGTCTTTTCATACGCTCGGAAGACAGAAGGAGTGCGGACCGGGTACTCTCCCATAGGGAGGAAAATTTGTTAACAAGAGATTCCGCAGCCGGATTGTCCGCCGAGGTGGAGACGGGAAACGGGATCCGAGGATGCTGACCGTAGACTACAAATAACGGGGATTTGGAGGAAGACTCGCTCTCGTGATTGTTGTACGAGAATTCGGCCCATGGCAGGAGATCCACCCAGTCAGAATGGTGGGCATTAACAAAGTGCCGAAGGTAACTGGTCAGGTTCTGATTGATCCGCTCCACTTGACCATTAGACTGTGGGTGGTAAGCGGAGGAGAAGTCCAGGGTGACGTCCAGCAATTTACAAGTGGCTCTCCAGAAACGGGAAGTGAACTGTACCCCACGATCCGACACGATGTGACGGGGCAGGCCATGAAGACGGAAGATGTGGCGGATAAAGTCTTTAGCCAGCTCGGGTGCAGACGGAAGACCTGGCAGTGGAATGAAGTGAGCCATCTTGGAGAAGCGGTCAGCGACCACCCAAATGACCGTACAACCGGCAGAGACGGGTAGATCAGTAATGAAGTCCATCGCTATATGCTGCCAGGGGGCAGCAGGTACTGGCAGAGGTAGGAGGCGGCCGGCCGGCAGGTGTCTCGGAACTTTGTTGCGGGCGCAGGACACACAGGCAGAAGCAAAGTCTATTACATCCTTGTGCAGGTTAGGCCACCAGTAGTGCCGGGTAATAAGCTGGAGGGTCTTTTTCTGACCGGCGTGGCCAGCTAGTTTAGACGAATGACCCCAGTGTAGGATCTTCTCCCGATCAGGTACAGGTACGAACGTCTTACCAGGAGGAAGACGATTTAGACTCACGGGAGCCACCTGCATTACTCTGGCGGGATCGATGATATGTTTCGGATCCTCCTCGAGATCAGACACCAGAAAGGACCGAGACAAGGCGTCCGCCTTGACGTTTTTGTCAGCCGGGCGAAAATGAAGGACAAAATCAAAACGAGCAAAAAACAAGGACCACCGGGCTTGGCGCGGGTTAAGTCTCTGGGCATGCTGGAGGTAAGCCAAGTTCTTGTGGTCAGTGTAAATTATTACCGGGTGAAGAGCCCCCTCGAGCAGGTAACGCCACTCCTCCAATGCCAGTTTGATGGCCAATAACTCTCGGTCTCCTATGGAATAGTTGCGCTCAGAGGAGGAGAAGAGTTTAGAGAAGAAGCCACAAGTTACCATCCTCCCGGAAGATGATTTTTGAGTAAGTACCGCTCCGGCTCCAGAGGAGGAGGCGTCAACCTCCAGGAAGAACTGTTTGTTGCCATCTGGGCGATGCAGCACCGAGGCGGAAGAGAAGGCCTGTTTAAGGGAAAGAAAGGCCTCCTCTGCTTCGGGTGGCCACTCTTTGGGATTAGTACCTTTACGGGTGTGCGCAGAAATTGGAGCCGTCCGGGAAGAGAAGTGTGGTATGAAGAGGCGGTAGTAGTTGGCGAAGCCCAGGAATCGCTGAATGGCCTTCAACCCCTCCGGTCGGGGCCATTTCTCGATGGCAGACAGTTTCTCAGGATCCATTTGTAGGCCGGTCTGAGAGATAATGTAGCCCAGAAACGGAAGCGAGGTCTGCTCAAAGAGGCACTTCTCAAATTTAGCGTAGAGATGGTTCTGCCTTAGCCTGAGCAGGACCTGACGAACGTCCCTCCGGTGAGTCTGGAGATCCGGAGAGAAGACCAAGATGTCGTCCAGGTACACTACTACGCAGGAGTAGAGAAGGTCCCGGAAGATGTCATTGACCAACTCTTGAAAGACGGCAGGAGCGTTACAGAGACCAAAGGGCATTACCAGGTATTCATAGTGGCCGTCCCGGGTGTTGAATGCCGTCTTCCATTCATCCCCCTGACGAATACGAACCAGGTTGTACGCCCCACGAAGGTCCAGTTTGGTGAAGATCCTAGCCCCCCTCAGGCGATCAAATAATTCCGGAATGAGCGGAAGGGGGTACTTATTCTTCACCGTGATCAGGTTTAGGCCTCTATAGTCTATACAGGGACGGAGAGAGCCGTCCTTCTTTTTAACGAAAAAGAAGCCTGCTCCCGCCGGGGAGGTAGATTTCCGGATGAATCCTCTGGCCAGATTCTCCTCAATATATTCGGACATTGACCGGGTCTCAGCAGCGGATAAAGGATAGATACGCCCACGGGGAGGAGTAGTACCGGGTAGCAGATCGATGGGACAGTCGTATGGTCTATGTGGTGGTAATGTCTCTGCCTCCTTTTTATTAAAGACATCTGCATAAGACCAATAAGGAATCGGAAGTCCAGGTAGATTAGCTGGGGTAGGAGAGGGACGGACGGGATGGACGGGAACCAGGCAGGTTTTATGACAGTCTTGTCCCCAGCGAAGGACCTCTCCGGTTTGCCAGTCTAGCACGGGTGCATGTCTCTGGAGCCAGGGCAGACCTAGCAAGAGGGCGTGAGAGAGTCCAGGCAGAACATGAAAGGAGATACTTTCAGAATGCAGCATTCCCACCTGCAGGGTAATGGATTCGGTGATGAGTTGAATGGGGCGAGGTAAGAGGCCCCCACCCACGGCAGCGACAGACAAGGGTACAGCCAGAGGTTTGGTGGGGATGCGGTATTTCTCAACCAGGGACTGTGAAATAAGGTTCCCGGCTGCTCCAGAGTCAAGTTGGGCTAGTTCGAAATAACGGTTCTCCCCGTAGATGATCGAAACTGACAACAGCAGGGATGGAGAGGATTTATTCTTGTCTAGGTGGACCTCTCTGAGCGAACCTAGACACAGGCGTTTCCCGACCTCTCCGGGCAGGCACGGATCCGGTGCTCCTTACTGCCACAGTAGAAGCAGCTCCCCTCGGCACGGCGTGAGTCCTGACGGGTTTTGACCATCTTGGTCTGGTCGACCTGCATAGGCTCAGGAGAGTGTACCTGGGGAGAGATGGAGGGAATGACGGGTTTCTGGAGAGTAGGAGCTAAACGTGGAATCCTTCTCTCACGGGTGACCTCTTTGGCACGCTCCTGGAACCGTAGGTCAATCCGGGTGGCAAGGGTTATTAGATCATCGAGAGAGGTAGGAATGTCCCGACCAGCAAGTTCATCTTTAATACGACCGGACAGATCCTCCCAGAAGACGGATACCAGAGCGTCGTTATCCCAGGCCAGCTCCGAGGCAAGGGTGCGGAACCGTATGGCATATTGGCCCACGGTGAGACCCTCCTGACGGAGGCGTAGCAGAGAGGATGCGGATGAGGTCTTCCGTCCGGGTTCGTCGAAGACTTTCCGGAAAGCCGAGAGAAAAGCAGGCAAGTTGGACACCAGGGGGTCTCCTCTCTCCCATAGAGGATTTAGCCAGGCCAGGGCCTCCCCGGTGAGATGGGACATGATAAAGGCAATTTTGGCCCGGTCGGAATTAAACTGATGGGACAACAGTTCAAAGTGCAGGGTGCACTGATTTATGAAGCCCCGAGCCTGGACGGGGTCGCCTCCGAAGCGAGGAGGTGCAGAGAGCCGGGGTCCGGGGTAGGATACCATAGTATTAGTGGGCAGCGGAGCTGCCGGTTTGCAAGATATGGCACTGGCGGAGGTTGTTGGTGGATCAGACAGAGTGTTCAGGCGAGTATTAACATTCCGCAGGTGACCCAGGATGGCCTCCTGTTGGGACCTCTGACGGGACAGTTCAAGACAGAGGTCCGAGAGCGAGGGAGCTTGGGTGCCACCGGGTTCCATGGCCCGAGCAAACTGTAACGTGTCCGGGAGGCGGAACCTCTGAGCTACTATACAAGGGGGCGGCCCTTGTAAGGGAGCGGGTGGCAGTCTCCGGGTGAACGGACAGGGAGTTACGGCAAGTGATCAGGGCAGTCTCTGGGTAAGGGGTAGGTACGACCTGTGATGGCAGAACCTCCGGGTAGGCTAGCAGGCAGATGGTAGACGTGTGCTCCCAGGAGAGCAAGCGAGAGTCTCTGGAATAGCAGGTGGTCACGGCACGTGACGGCGGAACCTCCGGGCTGGCAGGCAGGTAGGTAACGGAGAAGCGCTCCCAGGTGAGCGGGCAAGAGTCTCTGAGATAGCTGGTGGTCACAGCACGTGACAACGGAGCCTCCAGGCTGGCAAGCAGGCAGGTAGCGGAGAAGCGCTCCCAGGTGAGCGGGCAAGCTGGTCCATAGACAGACTGACCGGAGTTGTAAGGCAGACCGTCGGACCTCAGGCAAGCAGGCAGGTAACAAGTATACAGGCAGGAATCAGGCAGGTAACTAGCAGGAAACTGGCAGGAAACTGGCAGGTAACTGGCAGGTAACTGGCAACGGGACCTGAGGGCTGAAGCACAGGTGAGACACAGGTGCAAACAACATTGCTCGGGCACCTCCATTTTGGAGGAGGTGCCTTATATATGAAGAAGTCCTCCGGCCATTGGCCGGGGACTCCTTAGGACAGCGCGCGCGGCCCCTTTAAGAGGAGGGGAGCGCGCGCGCCCTAAGCACAGGGGCCGGGAAGGAGCGCGCGCTGAGAGCAGAGCGGGAGGAGGACGCCGGGAAGGAGCGCGCGCTGACAGCAGAGCGGGGAGAGGACGCCGGGCACGGAACAGAGCGGTGAGGGGAGCAGCGTCCCTGCCTAGCAGAGGGCAGGGACGCCAGCGCTACACTGGCCCTTTAAGAATAGTAAAAGCTGCCTGATGGCCCTTTAAAAATAGACTTTGTGACTTTCAGAGTCCCTCCTTCACAAATGAAACACAATGTGTCTGATGAAATCTCACACACCACGTGGCCAGATAAGGTTTTAAAATGTAAAAATGACATTTCCTGGTGAATGCATTTGTCACGGTTGAAAGCAATGCAAAAGTGAAAAAAAAAGCTTTGAAAACGCCAGGAAAATCCATTTTGGTTTGGTTTTGGTATGTTTTTTTGTGAGTCCGTAAAAGTGGCGTAATACCTCTGACAACCCTGTTGACAGAAGTGACCTGGGAGTCAGAAATGCTTCCAGGGGTCTTCCCCATGCTGTCCCCATGTCATTTGAGCACTGCTCCCATCGATTTGGGCAATTTTTAGGCCCTCTGCAGACCGCCGGTGGAGCCGCCTGAAAAATGCTCGAGTTTCCCATAGACTTACATTGGGCTTGTTGCTCGGGTCGAGCACCCGAGTATTCCAATGTGCTTCACCCGAGCATCGAGCACCAGAGCATGTTAGTGTTTGCTCATCACTAATGCTTGCCCATCACTAGTAATCACCAACAAAGACTTTTGTACAAAGTATTTAAATACATTTGAATAAGCGTGTCCAATAATTTTTCCTTGTGTCATTTCTCATTATTGCACATAACTTGAAATGAACCTATTACCAGAAAAAAATGCTACTAATCTGCATATATGGGGTTATTCTTCAGGTAATAGCATTACTAACCTGCCCGGCCCCTGCACATAGCCAAATGCTGTGGGAAGAAAATTAACTTTATTCGGCCTGACAGCATTTGATTTCAGTTAAAGATGACACATTTCTTTTGTATTTTAGGCAAAAAAATATACATGTATTTTTATCTTTTTCATTTTAATAATTACAAAGAGGAAAATGGGCCGATGCAAAAGTTTGTACACCCTTGGAGATTTGTGTGCTCAGATAACTTTAACAAAGGTTTCAGACCTTAAATAGCCTGTTTGGGTTATGGCTTGTTCTCTATCATTTTTAGGAAAGGCCAGGTGATGCTAATTCCCAGGTTTATAAAAATCCAGCATCCTCTAACCTTGAGCCAAAAAAAACAGCAGCCATGGGTTCTTCTAAGCAGCAGCCTAGTACTCTGAAAATAAAAAATGGTGGAGGCACATAAAGCAGGAGAAGGCTATAAGAAGATAGCAAAGCATTTTCAAGATGCCCTTTCCTCAGTTAGAAATGGAGTTCCCAAACTTTTACATGCCTAGATAGATAGATAGATAAATATAGCAGCATTTTTCTAACACTGCAGATTTAAATGTATACCCGGCCATTATCTTACACATATACGTTGAATTAGAATGTTTATATATTTATTAATAAAAATGAATATTACATATATGCAATATTTTTTACAATTTTGCAGTAGATTAATTGCCCAAAGGAAAACATGGTTAATTATCCCTGTTTATACATTCTGCTAAAGCAGATGGATCATCCTTAAGCTATTAATTGTATTGCCAAAGAAAGAAAGAAAGCACTCTTTGAAGCAGGAGTTGGTAATTTCTAACAAACTTCATTGTGACTATCAAAGCATTTGAAACATCCCCAGTTCTCTTATGACTATACCAGTCAATATCCATCAACTTGAATCTAAGTGGATAGTCTTTTGATCTTTCACAATGCTGTTACTAGCATTCCTTAAGAATAATTTGATAGTATAACCTATGCTAAACTTTAAATGACCTTGCAGATTTTTTTTTTGATATTTGAAATCTTATTCCTTTAAATTCTCATAACCACCTTAAGAAAAAATGGACAGTGACATTTTATTAAAGCATTTCTACAATCTTGTCAGGTTATACAGTAAAAGATGCTAGGAAGCATAATGGTTGTCTATAGTTCAAGTAAGGTTGAAAGGCCCATTCCCTATGATTGGGTTTGAGAGATACTGAGCTTCTTTCAGTTTTCAGGTTAATATGCATAATTCTAAAATTCTAATAGTAAGAGAACCTTGACTCATATTAAATTTTCAATCTCTATTTCCTTTCTAGGTGTAAACTTTATATAATCAATATTTATGTGCTGATGATGTCACTCCAATATTTCATTAGAACTAAATTTGCCTCAAGCACATAGAGGCTGAAATGGTCAAGCTACAATTTACTTAGTTTTTTTGTTTGTTTTATCAAACCCTACTATCACAACTTACAGCATTTATTGCTTAACTCTGATCAAAGAGGACTTGTCAGCAAGTCAAAGGTGGCCAGACTTTTCTGTTATTTTATTCCTTCTTCTCCCCGGAGTATTCTCTCTTTTTTTGTTTGTGCTTTTTTAAATACTAAGAAAAAAAACAGGATAAGTCAGCTTACCCATTAAGGAATGCAAAGCTCAGGAAACCAGCAGTGCAGCAGGAATACGAGTCGAGAGCAGAAAAAAATCCAGCTTCAAGGTTTCTCTAAAAAAAAACTAAAGACCTTACCATCTGAAACGTGTCTGCTAGACCATATTCCCCCCTATCGAGGTTGTGACAACCATGCTGTTATCACAGATTTTTATATTTACGCAATAAAGTGTTACCATACAGACATAGTACTGCTGGAGACCAGTGGCTGAAGGAGCACAAGCAGGAACAGCAAGTGGTAGTAGAGGTTCTTGTATATAGTAAGGAATTTTAGCAAACAATATGTAGATAAATTAGAACAGAATGGGTAAGAATGTTCAGGAGCTGGAGACTGAAGCTAAGCTAACATCTAGACACAACACTCAAGCAATGAGTGAAAGATCAAAAGTGGGCTTTTGATGCCTTTTGGTCCCAGCATGTGTCCCTCCTTGGTATTTTTTTATATTCTTTTTTGGAAGAGGGATTTTGTTCAATAAAAAAAAAATAGTAAAAAAAAGATACTACACATTTAACCATGCAGATCTGTTTTGGCATACCTGTTAATGAAGTCAAATTTGAAACTCATATAGCCCACGCCAATACTACAGATGGGCTATTGTTGCATTTGTTTTTTTGGGCAACACATGAATACTACTTTGCATTTCTTGTTCAATCTGCTTACACAAGTGATGAACACGTGTGGTTGTACATTTTTTAGAAACATTATACATGTGTACAAAATTTATGGAAAACCAAAAAGCGCCACTGACAATGGATGTGCTAGTGTAAGAGAAAAAAAACATATCACATTAAAAAATGTGGAGAACAGTAGCAGCACTACTGCACTATTGGCAGCAGATGTTCTGGCAGTAGTATTACAAAACACAGGTCACAGTTGGCCTTCATTGCAATGGCATTTTGGGGTCAGAGGCTATAGTGGAATATATGACACATTAACTGTTACGAAAGCGTAGAAAGTGGATTGTGCAGAACTATGACTCATACTTGTGGAATCACTGGCACAAGTAACATCATCCCAATATGAATAAGACAGTTGAAGGGGTTGTCTGGTCAAAAGTGATAGGTCTGCAGTCACTCTGAGTGACTGCAGACTTATTATACCCCCCAGCACAGGCACTGTGTGCTGCAGGGATTCGCCGGAGTGAGACCCAGGACTGGAGGCTATGTATACCCCCGGCCATTCAGCGCCGTCTCACTCCATTCACTAATATGGAGTGAGGCCACACCCCATCTAGTGACATGGATGTCCAGTGAACGCGTCCGACTAGAAGGGGCAGCCTCACTCAATACATACCCACGCCCATTGGTCAGGGGTATGTATAACACATACATACCCTCCAATACCGGGTCTCATACCGGCGAATACCTGCACTGCATAGTGCCTGCGCTGGGGGGATTCATAAGTTTGCAGTCATACAGAGGGGCTGCAGACTTATCACTTTTGGCCAGACAACCCCTTTAATCTTTTTCGTAGTGAACTTTCAATTCCTTCAATGCAACTCTATCCATTTAGCCCCATTAATCCCAAAAACCACTGCAGCCCATGCACTATGGAAGATATTTTCCTTAACAATAACTTCTTTCAGTTGATGCACTGGATGAGAAAAACATTTAACCTTTATACTTGTATGACATAGGCCAAAGCAGATGGAAAAAATTATTAAAATGCCTTGCTGTGTTGATGGCTCTGTCAACTATGGAGGTAGTGAAGGGGCACATTTTCCACATTGAGGCAACTGATGATGATGATAATAATTATTGTGCGGTGGAAAAGATCCATGAATGAGATTGGGATGCCGAGATTGGGATGTCAAAAGAGAATGAGGGTGTTGGCTTCAGCAATATACAGCAGACGTATAGCTAAAAGATCTTCTGGTATCATCTATGGTTTAGTTGGGAACAAATGATGCTGCACATGGAAGAAGACTAATAGCACCTGAAAGCTTTGGTTGCTACTTGCTAGAACAAGCAGAGAAAGCAGCAGCAGCAATTACACTATATATTATACACAAAACAGAAGAGAGATAAAACACACATGAAAACCTGAACTTCTAAAAATAGAAAATATTTATTGAGCCCAGACAGCAACAAACATCTAAAAACAAAAAGCATCTTACCATCAAAGCCTGTTTTCACCATCCTGGCACAGCCCAATTTTTTCAAATCTAATATGTTGCACTGCATTTAGTAATAACTCTGGAATGCTTCCACATATCTCAGTTATTCTGCTATTGTTTTTTTTTTCATAATACATTGTACTCCATGATAGTTGTGAATGTAGCTCAATAAAAATTGCATTTATTTATGAACATATTGAAAATTTGGATAAATTGTTTGGAAACAGTAATTTTCAATCTAAACTTTTATGCCTTTATAACATATAGTCAAAACTCATAAAATAGTTAGCAAATAACATTTTCTATATGTCTATTTTACATCAGTGCTATTATTTAAATGCCCTTTATTTTGTTAGGATTTTAGGAGGGTCAAAATTTTACCAGAAATTTAGATTTTTTTAACAAAATTTACAAAATCTATTTTTTTAGAGACGTGTTCAGATTTTAAGAGTGTTTGGACAACAAAATTTGCTTTACAATTTCTCCTGAGAACATCAATGTCCCATTTGTGTTCAGAAATTACTACTTAGGCACATGGAATGGCACAAAATGGCTATTTGACTTTTGAAGTGCAATTTTAGCTGGAATAGATTAGTGTGCATCATGTCACATTTGCACAGTGATTAAAGTGCCAAAATAACAGAAACAAGTAACCTTATTTTGTAAACAATGCCCCTCAAGGATTTCATCTAGTGGTTTATTGACCTTTTTGGACTAATTCGTTCTTCGCAAATGTTTATAATAATGGAATTTTATAATAAAAATTTATGTTTCATCCACAAAAATGTTGTTTTAACCCCAAATTCTACCTTTTCATAAGAGTAACAGGAGAAAATGGGCCATCAAGTTTGTTAAGCAATTTTTCCTGAGTACATTGATACCCCTTATCCGGTTAGCAAAACTGTTTGGGCACACAGTCGGGCCATGTTGCATTTTCAGTGCCCCTAAAGTGCCAAAATAGCAGAAACCATCCACAAGTGACTCCATTTTTTAAACTATACCCCACAAGCAATTCATCTAAGGGCGTAGTGACCTTTTCGAACCGACAGGTGCTACACAAAAGTTTATAACATTGGAATATTAAAATACAAAAATATGCAATTTCTCATTAAAAAATGTCATTTTAGACCAAAATTTTTATTTTTCACAAGCGTAACAAGAGAAAATAGACTCCACAGTTTGTAAGACAATTTTTCCTGAGTACAATGATACCCTATATGTGATTGGCTACTGCTGTTGTTGCATAGCCCAAGAGAGAAGGTGCACTATTTGACTTTTCGAGTGCAATTTTGGCTGGAATAGATTACAGACACTATGTTGTATTTTATTGCTCTTTAATTTGCAGATACCGCCGTAAGTGACACCATTTTTGAAATTATGCACCTGAAGCAATATATTTAAATGTACAGTGACATTTTTGCATCTACAGACGCTTCTGAAAAGTTTAAAACACTGAGTCTCAAAATTATATTTTCCATTAAATGATTCTTAAGCCCCGATTTTTTTTACCTCCACAAGAGGTAATAGGAGAAAATGTACAACACAAAATACTAAATAAATTCTCCCAAATGTGGTAATATCCCTTTTGTGGTCCGATACTCAGAAAGGATGAAATGCTCTTTGGATTTTGATATGCAAATTTGCCTGGGATAGTTTGCGGTAGCCACTTGCACAGCGCCCAAGGAACCAGAAAACCCCCCAAAGTGATCCCATTTTAGAAACTACACTCATCAAGAAATTCATCTAGAGGTATGATAAGCATTTTGAACCAACAAGTTCATCACAGTATTTTATAATGCAGAGTTGTGGAAACTAAAACATCATTTTTTTCCTCTAATATAATTTTTTAGACCCAATTTTAATTTCTCCAAGGAATAATAAGGCATTCACTTCAAATGAAGACAAATAGTAGTATTTGTCTGCAGCTACTAAGCAATCTGGAGGGCTGCTGTGTTTCACCTGTGCCTAGTTTAGTTCTGGTTACTGCCAGAGCAGTTTTCCACTAGAAAGGTGGGAGTGCCAGGTGTTGGACCCCACCAATGTCATATCAAACACATATCAGGGGGATTTATCATCAATGATTAGACATGGAAAACCTCTTTAATTGGCTCCCATTTGCAGTAGTGCCATGCGTGTTATTCTTAAAGGTAATCAGGGCATAATGCAGGGCTCAGAAGGAGACATATGCCTTTAAGTACCTGTATTTTTCTGGATTTGATTTATTTTTAGTTATATTGCTTTTCCTGCACCTACGAGCAACTAGTGACATGGAAAACCTTAATTTTTTTCCACTGACAGATCTGAGTAGGTGCTTACTTTATGTGGGATAGGTTCATGTAATTTAGGGGTGCATAAGACCCATATGTGGTGTGTAAGATTCAGCCATTGTCAATTTCAAATACACCTAGGTCTGAAAAAAATAGTGTGGTTTTACTTAAAAATATCTTTTGAAATAGAAAAGAAACATAGATATTAAAAATGTAGTGCAATAAAAATGAAATCTAAAAACAAATGGATTGAATAGCTTTAATAAATCATAATACAGTGGGACACTACAATTGGGGTATAGAATATAAAATTGTGTTTAGAATGAAAAATGGAAAAATATTATATTGGAGATGGAGGTGGGAAGAGAAAACCCTTTGTTAAGATGAAGCAGTGGGAAGGGAAAGTACCCAAATAAACTCACTACAAAGTGTAAAAGAAATCTCAGTCTAGGAAATAGCAGTGAGCCATGAGAAAGGAGTTCCCCATATACACAGTGTAATGCTGACTGGGTCTGATGCATCACACAGGAGGCTGTGAATGATTTAGAACTCAAATGAGGAAATGTGGATTTATGTGAAGAGACCCATGAATCAATTAAAGTAAAAGTAACCTTATAAAAAGGAATGAAAATGGATTAGTGATAATGAATGGAGGGATAAATTTGAGCATTGAGACAAAATATGTTAAATTAGAGTAAAATTAAGACTAAATGGATTTTTTGAAAAAAGGGAATTGAAAAATAAACTCGTGATAAACAGTGAATATGGAGTAGTGGGAAAAATAAGTGAAAACGAGAGTGCGTGAATGTGATGGTGCAGGAAGGAAGTGAGAGATGATTTGGAGATGTTTGTGAAGGAAATGAATATGAAATTTGGTGTATAATATTGTACATAAAATGTGTATGAAAAAAATGTGATTATGATAATGTGAGAGAAAAGAGATCTAATAAATAAAACAAATAAAAAATTCCAGAAATGTTCTAATGAAGAATCTGGTTTTATAGGAAGATTTTTTATTGAAGTTTAAGGATAATTTTAAATGGTGATAATTTAGATGAAGCAAAGAATATATTAAAGCAGAAAAATGAACGAATGTGACTACAAATAAAGTACAAACAAAATAAGAAAGATACAATTGATCAATGTGTGGAAGAGCTATCTTTTAAAAGTGGCTTTAAATTTATAATTAATGGTAGAGATTTTTCATCTGTAAAGCTGTATTTTTTTATAATTAAAAATTTGTATATACAGTACAGACCAAAAGTTTGGACACACCTTCTCATTTAAAGATTTTTCTGTATTTTCATGACTTTGAAAATTGTACATTCACACTGAAGGCATCAAAACTATGAATTAACACATGTGGAATTATATACTTAGCAAAAAAGTGTGAAACAACTGAAAATATGTCTTATATTCTAGGTTCTTCAAAGTAGCCACCTTTGCTTTGATGACTGCTTTGCGCACTCTTGGTATTCTCTTGATGAGCTTCAAGAGGTAGTCACCGGAAATGGTTTTCACTTCACAGGTGTGCCCTGTCAGGATTAATAAGTGGGATTTCTTGCCTTATAAATGGGGTTGGGACCATCAATTGTGTTGTTCAGAAGTCTGGTGGATACACAGCTGATAGTTCTACTGAATAGACTGTTAGAATTTTTATTATGGCAAGAAAAAAGCAGCAAGGTAAAGAAAAGCGAGTGGCCATCATTACTTTAAGAAATGAAGGTCATTCAGTCCGAAAAATTGGGCAAACTTTGAAAGTGTCCCCAAGTGCAGTTGCAAAAGCCATCAAGCGCTACAAAGAAACTGGCTCACATGAGAACTGCCCCAGAAAAGGATGATGAAGAGTCACCTCTGCTTCTGAGGATAAGTTTATCCAAGTCAGCAGCCTCAGAAATTGCAGATTAACAGCAGCTCAGATTAGAGACCATGTCAATGCCACACAGAGTTCTAGCAGCAGACACATCTGTACAACAACTGTTAAGATGAGACTTTGTGCAGCAGGCCTTCATGGTAAAATAGCTGCTAGGAAACCACTGCTAAGGACAGGCAACAAGAAGAAGAGACGAGTTTGAGCTAAAGAACACAAGGAATGGACATTAGACCAGTGGAAATCTGTGCTTTGGTCTGATGAGTCCAAATTTGAGATCTTTGGTTCCAACCACCGTGTCTTTGTGCGACGCAGAAAAGGTGAACGGATGGACTCTATATGCCTGGTTCCCACCGTGAAGCATGGAGGAGGAGGTGTGATGGTGTGGGGGTGCTTTGCTGGTGACACTGTTGGGAATTTAATCAAAATTGAAGGCATACTGAACCAGCATGGCTACTACAGCATCTTGCAGCGGCATGCTTTTCCATCCGGTTTGCGTTTAGTTGGACCATCATTTATTTTTCAACAAGACAATGACCCAAAACACACCTCCAGACTGTGTAAGGGCTATTTGACCAAGAAGGAGAGTGATGGGTTGCTACGCCCGATGACCTGGCCTCCACAGTCACCAGACCGGAACCCAATCAAGATGGTTTGGTGTGATCTGGACTGCAGAGTGAAGGCAAAAGGGCCAACAAGTGCTAAGCATCTCTGGGAACTCCTTTAAGATTTTTGGAAGACCATTTCCGGTGACTACCTCTTGAAGCTCATCAAGAGAATGCCAAGAGTGTGCAAAGCATTCATCAAAGCAAAAGGAGGCTACTTTGAAAAACCTAGAATATAAGACATAGTTTCAGTTGTTTCACACTTTTTTGTTAAGTATATAATTCCACATGTGTTAATTCATAGTTTTGATGCCTTCAGTGTGAATGTACAATTTTCATAGTCATGAAAATACAGAAAAAGCTTTAAATGAAACAGTTTGTCCCAACTTTTGGTCTGTACTGTATATAATGGTATGTTCATAATATGCTTGAAAAAAAACCTTGCTACTTTGGAAAATAGAGTTGAATGTGGAGAAAATGTGAAAAATAAAATCAAAGGTGATTTTTTTTTTCCATATAAGATATTTTATAAAAAATAAAAAGATGCAAAGTAAAAAATATGTTAGATCTCGATTAAAGATAAAAATATAAAAAGTAAATAAAACATTTTTTAAACTTCTAATCTGGACAGATATAGGCTAGAAGGTTCCCCCATATAGAGAAAACAATATAGAACAAGGATGCCAAGGATATAAAGAGAAAGAAACCCTGAAGAAACATTCTAAGTACTGATAACAAAAAGTAAATAAATAGCAATGCAATGATAAACCAGTGTATAAATATTATGCAGAATGGAAAAACATGTCCAGAAAGTAACCAGAAAGTAAATTGGATCCAGATATCAAATATGATGGGGGACAAATCACAGCATGCATGCCGCCATTAGAATATGGCTTCATCATGTGTCTTCTGCCATCAGTATCGCTTCACCCTGCCCTGCCAAGCATCTTCTGCCTGTCTTTCATGCTGTAACTGCTGTGTGATGCTGCTGCCTGAGATGCCACTGCTGACCACACAAAGCCATACATATTCTTGCCTGCTCCATATTTTTGTATACTGTACAGCTTCTGTCCTTGCCACTGTCACTGGTGATGAGCAGCCACACCAGGCATATATCTCCTACTTGTTCACACTGTTTTATAACTATACTATACTGCTGATGTTAGGGCTGGCAGTTCTGTTCGCATGCTGCCAGACATATCCTTGCCTGCCCCATATTATTTTTTTAGTATGTGGTTGCTGCCACTGACACATCCACCACCACTGCCAATAGGTGTCCACACACAGCTCTTGCTCTTTTTAAATGTTCTTTAGCCATACTGTATTGCAGTTTTGAACTCCACCATGTTTATGGTAAATAAACCTGAAACTGCTTACAGAAATGGAATAATTGTTGCACTACTTTTTAATAAGCCATTTCTTCTTCACTTTCCATGCAATAAACCTGTTGCTGATCTAAATATAGGGATTATTTTTAAAAGCCTTCGTAAAGAACTATAGATTTTTGCTTTAAGAAACAGCAAACCTCTTGCTACTTCTAAAACACTGATAATTTTTGGACAGCCACTTGTCAAAAAGCTATGACTACTTTTTTGTACACCACTGATGTAAAAATACTAGTAATGCAGGCACCTGCCCTTAAAATGAGATACATTTTGGAATACTTTTTCAATTTAAAAAGATAAAAAAGTGTGTCAATGCTCTGTTTTGTTAAACAACCTTTTGGTTACCACCAGTTAAAATCCATTTACCCATAGTCAGATGTTGTGGTAACTGACATTTCTAAGGCTGTGTTTGAAGGGGTTCTATACAGTCCTAGGAGATCTCAAACAAATACATGTTTTCTGAGCCAATAATGGCTTTGCAAGCCTTGCAATTCATGGCAAATCAATTTAATTGATCAACTCTACTTGCTACTCCCCTGTCCTATCACTATGGCCCTGTGCAATGTAGTAGTGGGACAAGTGAGTGGTTTGATAAATATTGTTTTTTCACCCCTGTCCAGCCCTCTACAAATCAGTAAGATGGTGACTAGTGGATATTTGGCTAAATTCACACAAAGCAAAATACAAAAAGTTTAGATTCAGATATATCTGAATGTTTGAAAAATTTTATGCAAATTCAAGTTATCTTGAACCAGTTTGTTCATGTTTAGTAACATTAACACTTTATATTTTTATTAACAGTCTTTGTATGTCTTCATTCGTATTTGCTGAGATAGATGTGGTTTTCATATGGTTTTAGGCAAGATTATTTCAATCTAATTTTTGTTTTATATTGAATTGATTTTGGGAACTGTGATTCAATCCAGTGATCCGCTGTAAATGAAAATATATGCACTATTTTGTCACAACAATATTTTTTCTTGCAAACAACTATGTTTCAAACGCACAATATTATCATAGTTTTTTTTAGTTATCACATCAAATCTGCTTACTTTTCACACGTATTTATGGGTTTACAAGTCAGATTTTTACTATTTTACATGTCTGTGAGACATGCACAATCATGCCCATGTCTTTAAGAGATCGATGGTAGGAATTTGCAAATGTTCATATGCCATCTGGCCCATTATCAATACTAGCTGGTAGTCTGCAATTTGCTATTGTTAGTTTTTCATGCGTAGAGACTTCACCTTCTGGCATTCCTTGCAATGACTGAAATACAATTGAGATAAATTCTAAACTTCTTGTAATCAGGCATGCTATGTAACACATTGTTATTTTCTGCTGCTTTGTTTGTTTTCATTAAAAAGAATGTGACTACATTGTTAATGTGTACGTATGTGTAAAGCCATATAGTATGTTGCTATGCAAAACACATTTCTGGTAAACCATTTTTGACATTTACAGCTTAATTTTATAATTCTAAGACTCATTGCATATTTTAACACACCTAAAAAGATCCATATATTTTTCAAAGCATGTTTTTAAGTGAATCTACCATTACATATCTCTCAGAAATATTTCTCCTGTATTTCAGAGAAAATGTAATTTAAACATCTGGCTTAAGCTGGAGATTAGATTAGTTCGGCTCTGCCCCTTTTCATCTCTTTCCAGCATTGTTTTAGTTGATTGACAAGTCTTTTCCATTGTGAGAGTCCATGGAAAGATGGCTGGAGGCAGAGATGGTCTAGTCTCTTCTCCAGTTATGGTCCTTGGCCCGTTCTTTAAAGAACTTAAAGAAATGCATACCTGTCTGCAATTGTGAAGTCAAGCTTTGACTCATGCTGCCCGTAATTTTGGCAGCATGAATTAGGTGACAGATTCCTTTTGAGGTAATAGAGACAAGCCCTATTTATTATTTAGTGCAAAAATTGTAGCTCTCTTTAATGTAATGTTCAATTTTTCCTATGGGGAAGCTTTAGGATAATTAAAAAGGTTTTCTTTTTTTAAATTTTGTCATTGCAAAGGCTCATAAATTAACAAACTCAGATTTTACTCACCCTCCCCGGTGCTTCCTTTGTGCTGATGCTCTGGTCTTTTCTCGATTGGCTACAGAGGTGATGTCATGTCTACCTATTTAGAGCCAATCACTAGGCTTTTGGCATCTGCTTCAACAGAGCTACTAAGTACAGTGATTGGCTGTAGATTTAATGAGTGCTGAACTTGCCATCACTACTGCAGCCAATCAACAAAGACTGAAACATCTGCAGTTAGGCAGCACTGGATCCCAATGAGTGAAAGCTTAAATTGTTAATTGATACGTCTCAGCACCTATTAAGTAATAAAAGTAAAAATAGAACAGTCACTTTAAAATCTAGCTAAGTTTGCACAGTTTATAGCTCAATGGTGTGGGTATAAGCATCAGAAACCTTAAAACATTTTTTAATGTATTTTAGCAATGTGTAAAACTGTTTGCTAAATACATTAATATGTGTAATGTTTACAAAAGCATTACTTATTACATTGGATCCATCTGAAAATACAAATGTATTAATAGAAAAGCAGTAAGACAATGTATTGTGCAAACAAAAATAATATGATAAAACCATAGGTCAATTTAATAAGTCAAGCACATTTCTGACAAAAATAAAACCTCTTCCCACCATTATAATGTTTAGGTATTATGACTTAGGTTTTTTATTTATCTCCCCCTTCCAATAGCCATAACCTTTTTTTCCCCACTGAAATAGTATATGTTTTTTTTGTGCATGATAAACTTTGGTTAAAACTGCAAAAATTAAATTTACCATATTACTGAAAAATGAAATAAAAAATCTTTGTGGGGTGAAATAGATCCATTTGTCCACTGTTCACTTTTAAGTAAAATTGCATGTTAATTTTTTTATTAAAGCAATATGATTTCAGTGATTTGCAATGTATATCATTTTATTATTTATTTCTTTAAAAAATATTCTGAAAACCATATTTAAGTAAATTTACTACCCATTGAGCTATGTGAAGGTCTGTTTTTTTTCTTTTGCTGGACTAGATGTAGTTTTTTTGCTACCATTTTGGAATACATACAACTTTGATGGATTTTTATTACAATTTTTATGCTAAGGCAAGGTGGCCAAAATCAGTGAGCTAGGTCCAGCTGTGGCAGTTATAGGTGGGCATCAACACCCACCATCTATGTAGTAAAAGGGAAAATAAAAAGAAGTGTATCAGGATTTGTCTATAAAACTAGTTTTGAAAAATGTGTAGTAGGGGAAAGGCTACTACAAGCATCTCCCTGATTTGCTGCTTAATTGGCAACAGAAAATGCAGCTACAACTGAGGTGAAAAGAGATGAGGAGGAGTATGTATATAGTCACTGGAGCTGATCTGAGATGCAGGAACTGTAGCTATACGCAGAATATGTCTTGGCTTATGAATGGACTATAGCAGTGACAGTGAATAAAGCTTTTCCTTTACCTTTTTTGGGTCCGGGGCACTTGATTGGAACCTAATTGTAAAGTAGTGTGGATATTACATTTTGGCCTCCTAGCAGTGGATGACAGGAAAGAGGTAGAGGTATTAAGCTCTGCTAATTAAAAAATGTGGCTTAAAGTATTCCAGAGCCAATCCTTACCTTCCTGGGATAGTTTTTCTATCAAAAGTTTGAAACGTTAGATATTGTAAAGAGATAATTATTAGCAATGGAAGAGCTTAAGTCCCCCACACATATTAAATTAAAGTTGGCCAGAGTAGGCATTGCTTGGTTGTGGACTCAAATTTAGGTGTGAGCAAATTTTTACACTGCTTTGTAACTCCTCCTGACTTCCAAATCTATGGATTAGACTCCTAAAATACCTAGGAAGAGGAAATTATATTGAAATACAGAAAAATGGTTAGATTTCTACTTTTCACAGAATATGAAAAGTCCCCATGATGGTGTCAACACATGGCCCCAAATAAGCTCACTGGCTACTCAGTCTTTAGAGTCTGCACCTACAAGGAGATCCAGCTCTGAAACATCTATCTCACAGTCTGATTACTGTGATGATGAATGTGTAGGCCTTTTTTCAGGCCAGAAGCCACACTCAGATAAGAAGCAAGGAGATCAGCTACTACAACTCCCACAAAGCACTCCTTCCTCGACTTCAGCATTTCTCTACCAAAAACGAAGTCATGCAAAGACTTAGACAGACTGGCAGTCATAAATGGCCACCAATCAGAAGATATATACTGTTATTGGTTTGTTTTAAATTAGATAGATAAATCCAATATCCCTCGAGACATGGCATCTTCTCCTGTGTGTAGATAAATGAATCAAGCAGATGAGAGTTTCCGAAAAGGAAACTTTTACATCAAAGTTGAAGATAATTACTCCTAATGTAGATGGACCATCTCTAGCCAATATTAGTGACCTAACATGGAAAGAGAAATGCAATATTTTCATGCCTTATTAATAATAATCTGATATCAACATCATCCAGAGATACTGTATATTTGTGATCGGGGGGAAATTTTTGGTTCTGTGGGTTGAAACACCAGGACTTAAATCTACAATTTACAAATTTTGCTCTTTGCTGCTCTAAACGTACCCACAACCTCAATGAGGTAACGTATAATCTTATTGTGTTACCCTGTGGATGTCAGAGTGCATGAAGAATACTTGACAGCTGCTTTAGAAAGCAGGGTATTGGGAATCATAGTGTGTTACCTAGGGCAAATGTTTCCATGGTATATTAAAACGGCGAGTGGTGCAACAAACAGTGTGGTAAAGGAGTAACTTACAGAAAGCAGCAATATATATAAATTATATCTATACATGTTAATAATATTCATAAATGGTAATAGCTGCCAAATCAAGGACTGTCTAAAGGACAGATCATCCTATATGACAAGGGGGAGAGACGACGGGAGATCGCCTAAATGATGGATCAGAAACGTCCATAATTTGCAACGATAGGTAAACTTTATTATCAAAATCGTAGAAGGTTAATGTGGGATAAGAAACACCAACAATGATTGCCATGTGGAAAGGACACAAAGGGGGGCTGAATACATATGTATACAATTACTATATAGAACAACCAATTAACATGTAATCATATCTATCTCAATAATCATATAAACACATAATAAGGAAACTCCAGGACAGGTATGGCTCAAAACGAGAGGAGAACAGTCTGATATGTATACAGTACAAATCAAAAGTTTGGACACACCTTCTCATTTAAAGATTTTTCTGTATTTTCATGACTGTGAAAAGTGTACATTCACACTGAAGGCATCAAAACTATGAATTAAAACATGTGGAATTATATACTTAACAAAAAGTGTGAAACAACTGAAAATATGTCTTATATTCTAGGTTCTTCAAAGTAGCCACCTTTTGCTTTGATGACTGCTTTGCACACTCTTGGCATTCTCTTGATGAGCTTCAAGAGGTAGTCACCGGAAATGGTGTACCAACAATCTTGAAGGAGTTCCCAGAGATGCTTAGCACTTGCTGGCCCTTTTGCCTTCACTCTGCGGTCCAGCTCACCCCAAATCATCTCGATTGGTTTGAGGTCTGGTGACTGTGGAGGCCATGTCATCTGGCGTAGCACCCCAACACTCTCCTCCTTGGTCAAATAGCCCTTACACAGCCTGGAGGTGTGTTTGAGGTCATTGTCCTGTTGAAAAATAAATGATGGTCCAACTAAACGCAAACCGGATGGAATAGCATGCCTCTGCAAGATGCTGTGGTAGCCATGCTGATTCAGTATGCCTTCAATTTTGAATAAATCCCCAACAGTGTCACCAGCAAAGCACCCCCACACCATCACACCTCCTCCTCCATGCTTCACGGTGGGAACCAGGCATGTAGAGTCCATCCGTTCACCTTTTCTGCGTCGCACAAAAACATGGTGGTTGGAACCAAAGATCTCAAATTTGGACCAAAGCACAGATTTCCACTGGTCTAATGTCCATTCCTTGTGTTCTTTAGCCCAAACTTGTCTCTTCTGCTTCTTGCTTGTCCTTAGCAGTGGTTTCCTAGCTATTTTACCATGAAGGCCTCCTCTTAACAGTTGTTGTACAGATGTGTCTGCTGCTAGAACTCTGTGTGGCATTGACATGGTCTCTAATCTGATCTGCTGTTAACCTGTGATTTCTGAGGCTGGTGACTCAGATAAACTTATCCTCAGAAGCAGAGGTGACTCTTGGTCTTCCTTTCCTGGGGCGGTCCTCATGTGAGCCAGTTTCTTTATAGCGCTTGATGGTTTTTGCAACTGCACTTGGGGACACTTTCAAAGTTTGCCCAATTTTTCAGACTGACTGACCTTCATTTCTTAAAGTAATGATGGCCACTCATTTTTCTTTCCTTAGCTGATTTTTTCTTGCCATAATACAAATTCTAACAGTCTATTCAGTAGGACTATCAGCTGTGTATCCACCTGACTTCTGCACAACACAACTGATGGTCCCAACCCCATTTATAAGGCAAGAAATCCCACTTATTAAACCTGATAGGACACACCTGTGAAGTGAAAACCATTTCCGGTGACTACCTCTTGAAGCACATCAAGAGAATGCCAAGAGTGTGCAAAGCAGTCATCAAAGCAAAAGGTGGCTACTTTGAAGAACCTAGAATATAATACATATTTTCAGTTGGTTCACACTTTTTGTTAAGTATATAATTCCACGTGTTAATGCATAGTTTTGATGCCTTCAGTGTGAATGTACAATTTTCAAAGTCATGAAAATACAGAAAAATCTTTAAATGAGAAGGTGTGTCCAAACTTTTGGTCTGTACTGTATATACACAATCATAGCTGAGAATTAATGTAGTGCATGAAAGGGCATATAAACTTATTACCTGTGACAAGTGTCAGTACCTGGAGGATTGCCACCCTGTGTGTGCAACCCCGATGCGCATTTCGGCATGGGCCTTTGTCAAGGGCCAATGAGTTAGCAAAAGGATGTGATATTTAAAGGAAGTATGGGTCAATCATCATGTGGCAAACTGTGGACTTATCATAGATGTAACCGCCCCAATAGTGCCATTCCGATGTCATGGTAACACAGCAACGTTTCCCAGAGATGCCTAGTGTGTACCGGAAGTAACGCATGCACTGTCATGATGACTGGGACACCCAGCGGCATCGGCATCAGGACTGAATGGCGAGAGATCGGGTGACCTCGCGTCAGACAGCACAGGAGATGCCAAGAGCCAGCGGAGGTACCGAGACTATGGCGCGCATGCATACTGGCAACACCAACATGAGAGGAACATGGCAGAATACATGATCATATAAAGACAGGTGAGTATAAATCTCAGAAGAATTAGAAAAGCTATATTGCCAATATATTCCTTTAAAATCTATGCAAAACTTGACCACCTGAATCCAAGTATAAATGCAAAAAAAGGGCTAATATCAACAGTCCACACATTTATGCCAATAATGATATTGCCTCACCAGCTATGGCACAGACTAAGAGGGAGGGCAGACATTATAAAATGTAAAAAAAAATATATAGCAATGTAAGGGTCTGAAAATTGATAATAATGTAAATACACTCCCAGAACTATACCACAGCCAGAGAAGCGAAAATCACAGGGCATAATACAGAAGTGCACAAAGTATACTAAAATGGGGCAACTACTTTGTCAGAGTAGCCCCATTTTAGTATGCTTTGACCTGTGTATGAATGTCTTATGTACCATAATTCCCATATCTGTATTTACTATTTAAATGTAGGGAGATATATTGATGTTTTCCTCTTTAGGTCCCATATGTGATAATGTGTGGTTTATGCCCATAAAATCTCCTACATGGTGCTAACATTTATGGGTTTGTATCTATATATAAAGGTTCTGTTAGGAGGACAGTTGCAGACGACTTTATTTTAATGGAACCCAACCGACCCCGGGGTCCGCAATGCAGCCTGGAAGACTGCTGCCGAACACTTTCCGGGTGGAAAGGCAAGCGACAACTTAAATGTAAATCACTTCCGTGTTTCTTCATACAAGAACGGGTAAAGCTGTACGCCCTATCTCCGTTAACTGCATGGAGGGAGAGGGACCGACGACGCACCTAACAATAATCTTAGCCCTTCGTGTTAAGGCACACGGAAGGGTAAGACGGTTCGCACAATCTCCAAGAACCGCAGGGAGACGTGCGACTGTGGGAACAGCAATAGCCCTGTCTTTGATACAGGCGCTATGCTATGGGGATTGGCGCTAAAGCGGTTCACACAATCTCCAAGAACCGCAGGGAGACGTGTGACCGGACTAGGAGCAGTAGCCCTGTCTTCGGTACAGGTGCTACGCTATAGGAGAAGGCGCTAGCGTGCGGGTGTGATTCCCGCCGGGTATTCGAGCACTCAGCTGGCGTGCTACCGGACTGAGCCAACCCGCTCTATTTAGCTCACAGGCGGCTCGGGGTGTAAGGCGAACCCCCTGGTCAGAACCAGTCTGCAAGATGAAGCTACCTGCCTACTTAATCTGACCTGCCTAACTAAAGCTAAGGCTCTTAGAGGAGCCCAGAGAAAGCGTGCACACCACAAACAGCTAGCTCAAATGATCTGAGCGCGTCGCCTTCTTTGTGGGCGGGCCTTTTAAAGACTAAGCCCTGCCCACCGACGCGCTATTGGTGACGTTACCCGTGAACCAATCAGGCGGTGCCAGGTCACCGGGTCAGGTGGGTGCCAACCCACCAATCATGATCCGCCAGGTCACGGACATGCTCAGTGCGGCAAAACCTGGACTTAGATTCCACAAGCCCTGTCTCACTCTGCAACCCAGGCTTAACATTGCTAGGCACAACTACCTGGGAGACAAACAGGGCTCGTGGACCAGCTAGGCGTTGGGGCTGATGGCGATGCTGAGCAGCATCAGCCCCGACTGAAATGGGAGACCACAGAAGTAGAGACGAGCGGTGTTCGACTAGAACTGTTCGCCAATCTCAAATTCGAGCTGTTTTGGGCGGTGTTCGAGTTGTTCGACGAACCCGAACTATTTGCAAAAAATTCGGCTGTTCGAGGTTATGTTCGATAACTGTTCATGCACCAAAAGCGTGTCCTGCATGTCTGGTGCTATTTTGAGCACCAATCATGCAGGGATTGGCTGCCACTCACTGTAATGCCACAGCCATGGTGGTTGTGGCATTACAGTGATTGCCCAAATCAATGGGAACAGTGCCCACAGTGAAACATGAAAAGCCGGCAATTCAGCAGCGGCATACACCGGTACCCGACAATTTAGAACAGAAAGAATAGAGAATCACACATAGATTAGATACATTGGAACATGTCAGTCACATATATAAGAAGTACAGTGACAGTGTTGGTTACTGTACTTGTCATTTAGTATAAAGGATTTATTAAAAAAAATAATAGTGTTTTCATGCACTGTCTCTTTAAAAAAGCCGGCCGGCAATTCAGCAGCGGTACCCGACAATTTAGAATAGAAGAAATAGAGAATCACACATAGATTAGATAGATAGAAACATGTCAGTCACATATATATGAAGTACAGTGACAGTGTTGCTTACTGTACTTGTCATTTAGTGTAAAGGAATTATTAAAAAAAATAATAGTGTTTTCATGCACTGTCTCTTTAAAAAAGCCGGCCGGCAATTCAGCATCTGTACCGCTGTCAGTGGACATGACCTCGGCTCATCTGGATGCCGTCACAGCGAGACACTGAGGAGCTCAAGCATGCCTGCGCTTCTCAGTCTGTGCGGCATGGCAAGCTGGATGGCAGCGTTCTGCTGCGGTCCAGCCTGTCATCTCGATGTAGCAGAGCTGAAGCAGTCGTGGGAACCATGGAAAGGTAAGGATGATGTTGCTTTATTATTTTTCTTTTATTGCAGGAGATCGTTGGCTTCAGCTGAAATGGGCGTGACGGTAAGTATGGTTTAATTTAGAACAATAAAGAATTGTGTGTTTTTTTCAATTAAAGGACTTTATTCTGGGTGTTGTGTTTTTTTTAAATACTTTACTAGAAATTCATGGTGGTCATGTCTAATATTGGCGCGACCCCATGAATTTCGAGCTTAGGGCCAGCTGATAATACCAAGCTGGCCCAAACCCCTTTATTACCCACTGAGCCACCGCACCAGGGCCCTGGATGAGTTGGGTACAGCGCCAGAAGATGGCGCTTCTATGAACGCGCCATTTTCCGGGGTGGCTGCGGACTGAAATTTGCAGGGGGGGGGGAAGAAAGCTTGGGCCTCCCTGCGCTGCAGATTCCAGCCCCCAGCTGCCTAGTTGTACCTGGCTGGACCCAAAAATAGGGCGAAGCCCCACGTATTTTTTTTTTTTATTATTTCATGAAATTCATGAAATAATTAAGAAAAAAGGGTTTCCCTATATTGTTGTGTCCGGCCAGGTACAAATAGGCAGCTGGTGGTTGGGGGCAGCCCGTTCCTGCCTGCTGTACCTGGCTGGACACAAATATAGTACGAAGCCCCACGTCAATTTTTTTTTAAATTATTTCATGAAACTAGATGGTGGCCCAATTCTAACGCATCGGGTATTCTAGGATATGTATGCGGCAGACCCGGCGCAATCAGCAGAGCGGTGTTGAAATTTGGCGCCAAAATCGCTGATTGGTCGCGGCCAGCAACCGCGACCAATCAGCAAAGCGGTGTTGAAATTTGGCGACTATATCGCTGATTGGTCACGGCCGGCGGTCGCGACTAATCAGCAGAGCGGCATTTAAATTTTGCGCCAATAATGCTGATTGGTCGCGGCCAGCGAACGTGACCAATCCGCAGAGCGGGGTTTAAATTTTGCGCCAATAATGCTGATTGGTTGCGGTCGCAACCAATCAGCAAAGCGGTGTTTAAATTTGGCGCCAATAATGGTGATTGGTCACGACCGCGACCATACAGCAGAGCGGTGTTTAAATTTGGCGGCAATAATGTTGATCAGTCGCGGCCGGCGGTCGCGACCAATCAGCAGAGCGGGGTTTAAATTTGGCGCCAATAATGCTGATTGGTCGCGGCCGGCAACCGTGACCAATCAGCTGAGCGGGGTTTAAATTTGGCGTCAATACTGCTGATTGGTCGCGGCCGGCAACCGCGACCAATCAGCCGAGCAGGGTTTAAATTTGGCGCCAATACTGCTGATTGGTCGCGGACGGCGACCGCGACTAATCAGCAGAGCGGTGTTTAAATTTTGCAGCAATATTGCTGATTGATCTTGGCCAGCGACCGCGATCAATCAGCAGAGCGGTGTTTAAATTTGGCGCCCATAATGCTGATTAGTCGCGGCCGGCATCCGCGACCAATTAGCAGAGCGGGGTTTAAATTTGGCGCCAAGCTCGCTGATTGGTCGCGGCCGCTATTTAAATGTGGCGCCCAAATCGGTGATTGGTGGCGGGCAGCATCCGCGACCAATCAGCAGAGCGGTGGTTAACTTTAGCGTCAAGATCACTGATTGGTCGCGTGCGGAGAGCGCAACAAATCAGCGAATCGTATTGGTGAGGACCGGGGAGCGGAATTGTATTAGTGATGTCCGGGGAGCGCCGCTGCCTGGTCGGATACTTCCGCTGCGAGAAGCCAGGAGATGAGAGACTGCTCGCAGCAGAAGTATCCCGACCCGCAGCGCCGCTCCCCGGTCCTCCCTTGACACCCTAGCAGCTGATGTCCCCACAGTATCCGCATGGTGTTACAAAGATCCGGACATTTGCGTTAAAAATCGCTGATTGGTCGCGGGCGCTGCCCGCGACCAATCACCGATTTGGGCGCCAAATTTAAATATCGGCTGCGACCAATCACCGATCTTGGCTCCACATTTAAACACCGCTGTGCTGATTGGTCACCGACGCTGGGCGTGACCAATCACCGATTTTGGCTCCACATTTAAATAGCGTCCGCGACCAATCAGTACAGCGGTGTTTAAATGTGGAGCCAAGATGGGTGATTGGTCACGGCCGATATTTAAATTTGGCAGCCAAATCGGTGATTGGTCGCGGGCAGCGCCAGCGGCCAATCAGCGATTTTTAACACAAATGTCCGGACCTTTATAACTAGAGATGAGCGCTGTTCGACTCGAACTGTTCGCCAATCTCAAATTCGAGCTGTTTTGGGCGGTGTTCGAGCCGTTCAGCGAACACGAACGATTTGAGAAAAATTCGGCTGTTCGAGGTTATGTTCGATAACTGTTCGTGCACCAAAATCATAACAGGATTTTTTCTCAGTAATGATGAAAATTAATGTTAATACGCAGTTTGAGTGTACAGCGGGGTGGGGGGAGGGGCAGGGGATGGATCTCTGCAGGAATAACGAAGATCTCCATTTTTTTTTCTCTTTCCCGCATTTACAGTGGGGAGGTGCAATCTGTCAGCCTATCAGCAGCGCACACACGGAGCGAAGTGCTTTTTTTCACACAAGCAAGAGCATGTGTCATTGGCAGTGTATGTCACATGTCCTTGCCCTATAAGACCAAGCCATTTTCCCCGTCAGCACCATTTTCTCACTGCTGCAGCTGCGTGTTAGACGGCACCGCTGTTGCTGTGTGCGCTATACCATGTTAATTTCAAGCCAATTTTCGCACAAATCTACAGATAGCTTGGGAGAAGGGAATAGTTGTGATTGCAGTCCTTTTAAGGACTAGGTTACAGCATTTCCTACGACTTTTATCAGGCAGGTCTGTGCTCTTAAATAGATAGATTGTGGGAGTAAAGACTAATAGTAATTGCAGTCCTTTTCAGGACTAGGTTACATCAGTTCCTATCAGTTTTTGCCAGGCAGGTCTTGCACAGGACTGGCACAGTGCTGTGCAAGTTTTTTTCACAGCATTTGGCTGAATCTAGCAAAGCTAATCGTTTTTGGCCTATTGCAGAGTGTGTTAGTCAGTGGAGTAGCCTGTGTTGCAAGATATACCACCTGTGTATAGAATACCAATTTTTTTACTGCACCTAGTGAAGTAAAATCTTTTGGGTATAGCATCATTCTATTAGTCCATCTATACTGACCTCCATCAGGTTGCAAATTGAATATAATTTTTTTCTGCATCTAGCTCTGAAAAAATATTTGGACTTCTAGCAGTGTTGTGGGACTTGTTCTATTAGTCCATCTATACTGACCTCTATCAGGTTGCAAACTGAATATAATTTTTTTCTGCATCTAGCTCTGAAAAAATATTTGGCCTTCTAGCAGTGTGTGGGACTTTCTCTATTAGTCCATCTATACTGACCTCCATCAGGTTGCAAATTAAAAATAATTTATATCTGCATCTAGCTCTGAAAAAATATTTGGCCTTCTAGCAGTGTGTGGGACTTTCTCTATTAGTCCATCTATACTGACCTCCATCAGGTTGCAAATTAAAAATAATTTATATCTGCATCTAGCTCTGAAAAAATATTTGGCCTTCTAGCAGTGTGTGGGACTTTCTCTATTAGTCCATCTATACTGACCTCCATCAGGTTGCAAACTGAATATATTTTTTTTCTGCATCTACCTCTGAAAAAATATTGGGCTTCTAGCTGTGTGTGGGACTTGTTCTATTAATCCATCTATACAGACCTCCATCAGGTTGCAAACTGAATATAATTTTTTTCTGCATCTACCCCTGAAAAAATATTTGGGCTTCTAGCTGTGTGTGGGACTTGTTCTATTAATCCATCTATACAGACCTCCATCAGGTTGCAAACTGAATATAATTTTTTTCTGCATCTACCTCTGAAAATATATTTGGGCTTCTAGCTGTGTGTGGGACTTGTTCTATTAGTCCATCTATACTGAACTCCATCAGGTTGCAAACTGAATATAATATTTTTCTGCATCTAGCTCTGAAAAAATATTTGGCCTTCTAGCAGTGTGTGGGACTTTCTCTATTAGTCCATCTATACTGACCTCCATCAGGTTGCAAATTAAAAATAATTTTTTTCTGCATCTAGCTCTGAAAAAATATTTGGCCTTCTAGCAGTGTGTGGGACTTTCTCTATTAGTCCATCTATACTGACCTCCATCACGGTGCAAATTCAAAATAATTTTTTGTCTGCATCTAGCTCTGAAAAAATATTTGGCCTTCTAGCATTGTGTGGGACTTTCTATATTAGACCATCTATACTGACCTCCATCAGGTTGCAAATTGAAAATAATTTTTTGTCTGCATCTAGCTCTGAAAAAATATTTGGCCTTCTAGCAGTGTGTGGGACTTTCTCTATTAGTCCATCTATTCTGACCTCCATCAGGCTGCAAATTAAAAATAATTTTTATCTGCATCTACCTCTGAAAAAATATTTGGCCTTCTAGCTGTGTGTGGGACTTGTTCTATTAGTCCATCTATACTGACCTCCATCAGGTTACAAACTGAATATAATTTTTTTCTGCATCTAGCTCTGAAAAAATATTTGGCCTTCTAGCAGTGTGTGGGACTTTCTCTATTAGTCCATCTATACTGACCTCCATCAGGTTGCAAATTAAAAATAATTTTTTGTCTGCATCTAGCTCTGAAAAAATATTTGGCCTTCTAGCAGTGTGTGGGACTTTCTCTATTTGTCCGTCTATACTGACCTCCATCAGGCTGCAAATTAAAAATAATTTTTATCTGCATCTACCTCTGAAAAAATATTTGGCCTTCTAGCTGTGTGTGGGACTTGTTCTATTAGTCCTTCTATACTGACCTCCATCAGGTTGCAAACTGAATATAATTTTTTTCTGCATCTAACCCAGCCAATAGTTTTGGACTAATACCACAGTTTGGCCACTCAGCTCTGCTCGGTTCCCATCCATTGTTTTTTTGTGAAAACAACTCCAGAGTTGTGAATTAGTTAACCACCAAAATGAGTGGAAAAAGGCCTGCTGCTGGTGGAAAGGGGAATAGGCGTGTTGGGAAGGGGAAAAAAGGTTGTGTCCGTGGGGTAGGTGTTAAAGCAAAAGTAACATCTGCAGAAGAAAGACCATCTTCCAGCCAAACTAAAATGTCTACTTCTTTTAGCGGACACTGTGATAAGATCCCTTTCTTACGGCCACGCCAATCGCTACAAATTCCACATGAGGCACAAAAACAGCAGGTGCTTCAATGGATATCAAGTGCTCCTTTAAGTGGGCTCTCCTCCACATCAACTTCAACATCACAAATACTCCAGTCCTCAAAGGTGTCACCCCAATCGCACTTGCTTCCTCACAGCTCCCAAATCTCCAGCTGCCCGTCTGAGTATGAGGTAGAACAGATGGTTGAGTCTGCAGAGCTGTTTACTCATACTATAGCCTGGGAATCAGAGGTCGACTCCAGCGCTTCTGTGAATCCAGACGAGGAAATGATCTGCACTGATGCCCAGTATCTTTATGAGTCGGATCCAGGACCAGACGCAGAAGGTTCTGACCATAATGTAGACCCTCATGGCCAAACTGTAACTCCTGTTGGTGGAGACAATGAGGAAGACGATGATGAGACTCAAATACCTGATTGGAGCGACAACTTTAGTTTTTTTGTCAGGGCAGGAACAGGTTGGCTCTGAGGACGACAGGTGTGATAACGCACAGGGTGATGATGATGAGGTTGGAGATCCCACTTCCTGTCAACCCACAGTCAGCCAAGAGATGAGGTCAGCAGAGGAGGTGGAGGAAGATGCTAGTGACGACGAGGTCAGGTTGCGCCTTCCTGGACAGAGACGTAGTACTGGAAGCATGTCAACAACTGCATCCTCAAACACAACTCTGCCTCTCACCACAAGTCGTGGTGGCTCTTCAGGTCGCATGGGTGCTAAGCATTGCATAGAATGGGCATTTTTTCAGATCGATAAAGATGACCCAACTCGTGTTATCTGTAACATTTGTCAGCAAAAGCTAAGTAGAGGCCAAAAAATACATAGTTTGAGTACTTCATGCATGAACTGGCACATGGACATGAAGCATAAGTTGCAGTGGGAAGCTCAGTGTGCTACAATGCGGCCTAGCCGGCCGGGCCAACCACTGTCTGCCATATCTTGTGCATCCGCGGCCTCTTCATCCTCTGTGACTGGGGGGACAGCAGTCACACCTGTTTTGGGGCGCAGACCTGCCACCTCTTTACCCGCAACAGCCAGCGTGATTGGCAGGTCATCATTTTCTTTGGAGGTGGTAACACCAGCTGGTGTTGAGCACTGTCCGACATCGATAGCACCACCTTTGGATCAAGGCAACCTAACATGTCCGCCTGCATCTTCCTCACAGACCGGCAGTTTGCCGGGGACACCCTTATCAACCCCGTCTAAGCACAATAGCCAGCCCTCGGTCCCTCAGATGTGGACAATTAAAAGACGATTTCCTCCTAGCCATGAGAAAGCTAAGAGGTTGAATTTCACCATCTGCAAGCTCTTGGCTACAGAAATGCTGCCTTTCCGCCTGCTGGACACAGAGGATTTTCGAGACCTTATGTCCGTCGCAGTGCCCCAGTACCAGATGCCCAGTCGGCACTACTTCTCAATGAAAGGTGTGCCTGCGTTCCACCAGCATGTCGCACACAACATCACCGCTTCTTTGAGAAACTCTGTGTGTGACAGGGTGCATTTCACCACAGACACTTGGACGAGTAGGCATGGACAGGGGCGTTACATGTCGCTGACTGGGCACTGGGTAACTATGGTGACAGCAGGACAAGGGGCTGCTGTCCAAGTCTTGCCGTCCCCACGAGTTGTGCGTCAATCCTCTTTATGTCAAAGTTCCTCCACTGCTTCTGCCTCCTCAACCTCCTCTTGGTCTTCCACCTGCACCCAAAGCCTGTCTGGTCATGCCACAAGCTTTCTAACTGCGCAGAAGGGATCCTGCACACCTCCTTACTATGCTGGCAGTAGGGCTCAATGTCATCAGGCGGTTTTTACTTTGAAATGTCTGGGAAATGTGAGTCACACAGCTGAGGAGTTGTGGTCAGCTCTGGAGAACCAATTTCATGAATGGTTGTCTCCACTGGACCTGAAACCAGGGAAGGCCGTGTGCGACAATGCTGCAAACCTGGGTGCGGCCCTTCGCCGGGGCAATGTCACACACGTGCCTTGTATGGCTCTCGTGTTGAACCTGGTTGTCCAGCAATTTTTAGCCCACTATCCCAGACTAGATGGCCTTCTGCAGAGGGCACGGTCGCTGTGTGCTCACTTCCGCCGTTCGCATCCCGCAGCTCAGCGACTTACATCTCTACAGAAGTCGTTGGGCCTGCCACTTCACCGGCTAAAATGCGATGTGCCTACCCGGTGGAATTCAACTCTGCACATGTTGCAGCAACTGTGGCAGCACCGACAAGCCCTGGTGCAATACGTTCTGACGTATAGCCTGGGCCAACGAGATCGAGAGGTGGGGCAAATCACGCTGGAGGAGTGGTCTCAGATCAGGGACCTATGCACCCTTCTGCACAGTTTTGAAATGGCGACGACAGAGGAAGGAAGCATGATTGTTACCTCGCCACCAACACAACAGGGACTTGGTGCTCCTGGATGCGCAACACACATGAGTGCCTTCTTGCTGCACTACCTGCAACATGACCCTCGAATTGTGAGAATTAGAAATAATCCTGACTACTGGGTTGCCACACTGTTAGATCCCCGGTACAAAAGTAAATTTGCAGAAATTATTCCTGCCATAGAAAGGGATGCACACATGCAGGAGTATCAGCAGAGACTGTTGCAGAATCTTACATGTGCTTTTCCACAAAACACCAGTGGTGCACGTAGTGAATCTCACAGTTCCAACTTGCCAACCGTGGGACCGTCAAGTGTTCAGCACTCAAACCGTAACAGAACCACAGTATCTGCTGGTAACATCAATTTTGCGGAATCATTTCACCACTTTTTTAGCCCATCCTTTGCAAGGCCACAGGAGACAAGAAGTCTAACACATAGTCAACGCCTAGAGACGATGGTACAGGAGTATCTCCAAGTAAACATTGAAGCCATGACTGTGTCACTGGACCCTTGCTCTTTTTGGGCTTCCAATCTGGATAAATGGCCGGAGCTAGCCACTTACGCCTTGGAGATCTTGTCCTGCCCCACAGCCAGCGTTCTGTCTGAACGTGTGTTCAGCACTGCTGGTGGTGTGCTGACAGATAAGCGCACACGGCACTCCACTGATAATGTAGACAGACTCACGTTCATAAAGATGAACAAATCATGGATCCAAAATGACTTTTCTACCCCTGTGTCATCCTGGGGAGAGTAAAAGCTTGATGATTGGTTAAAATCACCCTACCAACCATTTTAAGCTCTCAAATTACTAATCATGTTTATCTGTATCTTGGCTGGAAAATAATTTGGGCTTTGTAGCAGTGTGCAGCACTGATTCTATTAGGCCATCTATAATAAGCTCCACCAGATTTAAAATTACTAATCATGTTTATCTGTATCTTGACCGGAAAATAATTTGGGCTTTGTAGCAGTGTGCAGCACTGATCCTATTAGGCCATCTATACTAAGCTCCACCAGATTTAAAATTATTAATAATTTTTAGCTGCATCTAGCCCGGAAAATAATTTTGGGGCTCCGAGATGCGCAAGACACATAAGTGCCTTCTTGCTGCACTACCTGCAACATGACCCTCATATTGTCAGAATTCGAAGTAATCATGACTACTGGTTTGCCACACTCTTAGATCCCCCAAACTTTTCGATCAACCTTTTCATTTTAATAAAGACCAAAAAAATGATAATTTTTGAAATTATAAGCATTAGCAGGTTATTAGAAACTGAAATAAAACAGTTTTCAACTCAAAACTTTATTCAAGGTGATGTTTCATTTTCACATAGGACCCGTTGTTCGAAAGGAGCTTCTGAACTCTCTCGTCCATTGAATTTGTCAGGTTTTGGATGGTTTCTGCTTCAATTGTTTTGCATGAGGACAGAATACCCTCCCAGAGCTGTTGCTTAGATGTGAACTGCCTCCCGCCATCATAGACACTCCTTTTGATGATGCTCCAGAGGTTCTGAATGTTGTAGAGGTCAGGGGAGCATGGGGGTCACACCATAAGTTTGTCCCCTTTTATGCCCATATCAGCCAGAGATGCAGATGTTTTATGTGCAGCATGAGATGGTGCATTATCATGCAAAAAAATGATCTTGCTGTGAAATACACGGTTCTTCTTCTTGAACCATGGCAGGAAGTGCTGTTTGAGAAAATCCACATACATTATGGAGTTCATCTTTAGCGCCTTCAGGGATCCTAAAGGGGCCGACAATCTCTCTCCCCATGATTCCAGCCCAAAACAATACCCCACCTCCTCCTTGTTGGCGCTGTAGCCGTGTTTGCGTGGGGTGTCCATCAACCAGCCATCCTCCACTCCATCCATCTGGACCATCGAGCGCTGCACGGCACTCATCCGTGAACAAAACAGTTTTGAAATCAGTCTTCATGTAATGTTTGGCCCACTGGAGCCGTTTCTGCTTGTGTGAAGTGGATAGAAGAGGTTGACAGGATGGCGTATGCACAGCTGCAAACCTCTGAAGGACCCTGCATCTTGTTGTTCGGGGGACGTTGGAGGCACCAGCAGCTTCAAAAACTTGTCTGCTGCTATAACAAGGCTTTTTTGCCGCTGCTCTTTTAACCTGACGTAATTGCCTGTAGGAAAGAGTCCTCAATTTGCCCTTATCAGCACGCACACGTGTGTACTGTGAATCAGCTACATACTTCTTGATTGCCAAGACACTTCATCCTGATCATCGCACAATGTTGATTGTAGTCATGCCTTGACCTAAACACTCCACAATTTGTTGCTTCTCAGCAGCCGACACATCCTTTTTCTTTCCCATTTTGGCAGAAAATGTAGGCTGCTTAATAATGTGAGACAGCCTTCTTAAGTAGTCTTGCCTTTCATTGGACACACCTGCCAAACTAATTAGCACAGGTGTCTGCAATTGCTTACAGTGATATAAAGAGCCCTGACACACATCACCATCAATGAGTTTAACTGACAAACAAACAAATTCTTCCCTTATCACTCCTAAACACTTTTTGCATAATGATTTGGAACACAGTGTACATGTGCTTTTCCACAAAACACCAGTGGTTCACGTAGTGAATCTTACAGTTCTAACTTGCAAACCGTGGTCTGTATGGAATTGTTCAATAAAGGGCCCAAAATTAAGATAACATAGATGGGAGAGGTCTCTATGAATAGGAATTATTTGATACCCTGTGAGGGCCAGGCAAAGGGAAAGTTGGACTGGATGGAATCCTATATGGATTTGGGGAGGGAGACATCGAGGGCCTCAGACTTCGCTGCATTGATTTTAAAATTTGACCATGTAACAAAGTGATCTATTTCAGCCATAACAGCATGGATGGATATATGTGATTGAGTGATATATACTAGGACATCATCAGCAAATAGAGAGCACTTGTGCTCGGTGCCTCCCACCTCAATCCACCTAATATTGGGGTTATGGTGAATTGATGACAGCAGGTGCTCCGTAAATAGGATGTATAAGAGAGGGGACAGAGGACATCCCTGCCTTGTCCCATTGGTGATTGTGAAAGGTGATGAAAATGTTCTGATGCACCCCCTGGGCCTTGGGACACCCGGAGCCGGACCCTTTTTGGTGGATGCTGGTGGTTGTAGTCTTTGTGGTGGCGACCCGGTTCCGTGGCTCAGGGTGGTCAAACCAGTGGCGGAACTATTTATGTGGTTTTGATGTTTAAATGTCCGACTATGCAACCCGTGGATTGCGGTCAGAGTGAACCGCCGCTGCAGGGCAGACCGCTGAGGCTGGTGTTGTGGGCGCAGCAGAGCGTAGCATAACTCCCCACGGGAGGAGTATAGCCTCAGGGCAGTGTATGCGGAGGATGGGGGTGATGGTGCAGGGCAGCAGCAGTAACGACACGGAGTCAGTGATGCAGTCCAGGGCCTTTACTCACAGTTCTTATTATTCAGACCACGTCTGCAGGTAACGGCTGCCCACGTCGTACTGTGCTCACCAGGTGAGGGGCTCAGACAACTCCGAGATAATTTTGGAGCGCTTCACAGGACCCCCTTTGTGTGTCCTTTGTCTGGCCTTTCTTACCAACCCTTCTGTCCAGCTGCCTCGGGCCTCCTCTTGGTAAACTTGGCGCCAGTTTCCCTGACCCTATGTGGTGCCTTCCTAGCGGGTGTAGCGAGGGGCTGCGCCACATAAAATGTCACAGCCTAAGGTTTCTAGCTGAGGGTCGTTTCCTGCCTCCACTAGTTTCGGGGACCGGTCTCCCCCTTTGGCCTGACCCCTCCACGCAGGTGGATTCGGGCGTGTGGTGGCGACTCGCCCATCCGCACCCCTGGGATCCCTTCATTCCTCGTTCCTGGAGCCTTCTCCGCTCCTCTTCCTTCCTTCTCCCTCTTCCAGGCCTGGGCCTCTGTTACTAGGCCCGCCTCCGGAGCAGAGCTCATGCAGAGCCCCTGCTCCCTGCCACTTCTGCTCAGACTTCTCTGCACTGAACTAAGATGGTGCCCACCTTTTATACTCCCTTCTCAATGCACCCAGGAACTGCTTCCTCCCTGCTCCTGCACTACAGGGTTCCCCTTCCTCAGTGTTCCCTCCCCCCACTCCAGCCAGGGACAGGGACTGTCGTGCTCATCTCAGAGGCATATTGGTCGCCCTACCCCACGGCAATGTGGTGTAATGCATGCAGGTGTTGGGTCCTGATCCACACTCCATCCTTACCTGAGAGTGAGATATCACACCTCTGGGTGAGGTGCAATACCTCTGTAGCAACCGAGCCCTCAGGGTGCTACAGTTCCATTTATCTTCAGCCTAGGTGACGTATTGTGATACAGGGCCGTGATTTTGGCTATAAAAGGGTCCCCTAGACCCCTACCCCAAGCTTTTTAAGAGAATCATATATGGCGTGCCAGGAGACTCTATGGAATGCTTTCTCAGCATCCACCGAGAGTATCTAATTACAAATGTTTAACTGCATCTAGGCCAGGAAATATTTTGTGCCTAGTAGCAGTGTCTGCTAGTCAGCGGATTATCCCAGCTGTTAAGCAAGCTACACCACCTGTAGTTTGGACACTTAATTTTTTCAAAGGAAATGCTTCGGGACCACGGGATACTCAGTGAAGAGCATCAGGAGGCACCCCAAGGCATAGGGGCTGGGACTGGCAGTAGGATGCCTTGCGGTGGACAGCCAAGCTCGATCCTTATAAAAGCTTTTTAACTGCAGCAGCTTTAGTGGACGCTACTGGAGCTGGAATTACGCGGCTGCTGGCATGAGACTTGCCCTCCAATAGATCCTTGTAAATGGATTTAAAGTGTATTCATTCAAATTAGAGAGACAATTTAAATTAAAAAGCTTAGAGCTGCCTCCACCACAGGGGGGCTCGCTGGACCCACCAGCGGACAGGCACCAGTATTGGGAGAGGGGGGCTGGCCGTCAGGGTTTACCGCGGCTCTGGCACAAACCCGGCGACACGGAGGTGGCACGGGCAGGAGCGGACTGAACGTGTCGGCTTCTCACTTTTTGGATTTTAGAAGGGCATGACATGCCTATATCTGTGTCTCCCCCTCCTTTTACTCCTCCACCTCTTTTCTTTTCGCATGACTATATGTACTTGTCACTTTTCCATGTGTTAGTTATGTCTTCTGAGCAGTTTGTCAGCTTTTGGACACCTTTGAAGGTGTTTTCTATGTGTTTCTATGTGTTTTTGTTTGCCTGCCGTTGGTTTTAACGGTGTTCGAAGGTGTTCGACGAACAGTTCGACGAACAGTTCGGCGAACACACGGGTGTTTGACGAACCGAACCGAACTCGAACACTACGGGGGTGGCTCAACACTATTTATAACACCATGGTGATTGACCCGCGACCAATCACTGATCTTGCCGCCAAAGTTAAACACTACTGTCCTACTCATGCACGTCACTGACAGCGTGGGAAAATTCTCACGCTGAAGCGCTGAGTGCAGGAGAGTTTTCCCACGCTGTCAGTGACGTGCATGAGGTGAGCCGAGTTCATTGGACATGACCTCGGCTCATCTGGATGCCGTCACAGCCAGACACTGATGAGCACAAGCATGCCTGCGCTTCTCAGTGTCCGCGGGATGACAGGCTGGATGACAGCGTTCTGCTGCGGTCCAGCTTGTCACCTCGATGCAGCAGAGCTGAAGCTGTCGTGGGAACCATGGAAAGGTAAGGATGATGTTGCTTTATTATTTTTCTTTTATTGCAGGAGATCATTGGCTTCAGCTGGAATGGGTGTGATGGTAAGTATGGTTTAATTTAGAACAATAAAGAATTGTGTGTTTATTTCAATTAAAGGACTTTATTCTGGGTGTCTGTGTTTTCTTTTAACTTTGACTATGGGGTTAGTAATGGGGGTGTCTTATAGACGCCTCTCCATTACTAACCTGGGCTTGATGTCAGCTGGCATTATAAGCTGACATCAACCCCAGCCCTATTACCCCACTGCCAACGCTACAGGGCAGTGGGAAGAGCGAGGCTAAGTGCCAGAATTGGCGCATCCTGTGGATGCGCCATTTCTGGGGCGGCTGACGGCTGGTGTTTCTAGCCTGGGAGGGGGCCAATATTCATGGCACCCTTCCTGGGCTATTAATATCAGCCCCCAGATTTCTGCCTAGCCTTTGCTAGCTAATAAAATAGGGGGGACCCTATGTCATTTTTTTGGGGGGGTCCCCCATTTTAATAGCTAGTAAAGGCTAGGTATTCAGCTGTGGGCTGATATTAGTAGCCTGGGAGGCTCCGTGGGTATTACCCTCTTCCCAGGCTTCAAACATCTGCCCCAGCCGTCTGCTTAACCTCCGCTAGAGAATAAAATTAAGGGGAACCCCACGCCAATTTTTTTTTTTTTATAAATCCTTTATTTTAACACTAAATGACAAGTACAGTAACCAACACTGTCACTGTACTTCATATATATGTGACTGACATGTTTCTATCTATCTAATCTATGTGTGATGCTCTATCTTTCTGTTCTAAATTGTCGGGTACAGATGCTGAATTGCCGGCCGGCTTTTTTAAAGAGACAGTGCATGAAAACACTATTATTTTTTTAAATAAATCCTTTACACTAAATGACAAGTACAGTAACCAACACTGTCACTGTACTTATTATATATGTGACTGACATGTTTATATCTATCTATCTATGTGTGAAGCTCTATTCTTTCTGTTCTAAATTGTCGGGTACCGCTGCTGAATTGTCGGCCGACTTTTTTAAAGAGACGGTGCACGAAAACACTATTATTTTTTTTAATAAATCCTTTTCACTAAATGACAAGTACAGTAACCAACACTGTCACTGTACTTCTTATATATGTGACTGACATGTTTCTATCTATCTAATCTATGTGTGATGCTCTATTCCTTCTTGTCTAAATTGTCGGGTACCGGTGTATGCCACTGCTGAATTGCCGGCCGGCTTTTTAAAAGAGAGCGTCTTCTGAGCAGTTTGTCAGCTTTTGGACACATTTGAAGGTGTTTTCTATGTGTTTCTATGTGTTTTTGTTTGCCTGCCATTGGTTTTAACGGTGTTCGACGGTGTTTTAAGGTGTTCGATGAACAGTTCGACGAACAGTTCCTCGAACATCCCGGTGTTCGATGAACCGAACCGAACCCGAACACTACGGGGGTGGCTCAACACTACACAGAAGGTCCTGGACCCATTTCAAATCCAGCACCAGACCGACCTCTAACATTATCCCCCCCTTTAACATCCCCCTCCACTTGACGCTCATTTTCCTCCATGAGCCGGGGGGCAAGGATGTGGTCCAACGGGTCACAGAGAGGATTCACGAAACAGTAACCCCTCCGGTGTACAGGGTACCCTCTTTTATAACGGGAAGCAGTGACAACTGGTTCTTTATGCGTAGGATCCTTCACGGGTGACAGGGAGGAAGGACCCGCTGGTCTCTGGCAAAAAGATTTATCTCTCGCACAGATGGGACACGCGAGAACAAAGTCCTTGACATCCTGGCGCCACCAGGGCCACCAATAGGACCGTAGAAGGAAATTAGTGGTACGTTTGACCCCCAGGTGAGCTCCGGTCTTAGGGTCATGTGCCCAGGAGAGCACCATACTCCATAGATTAGGGGAAACAAATGTCCTCCTTGACGGAACCGGGTTGGAGGACACTGCAGCCACCCTCTCTTCCTGAGAGTTCTTTGCGACAAAATCTGACTGGGCCCGGGGCCTGGAAACAGACAAGGAATCTGTACCGGGTGTCGCAATGCTAGGAGGATCAGAGACTACCCTCCGGGTTACTTTGACCAAACACTGAGATGTACAATTCTCACTCCAGGAAGAAATTCTCCCCGTATTCCAGTCAATGTGTGGAGTATGACAACGTAACCAGGGGAGCCCCAATAACACCTCGTCTAATCCACCGGGAATAATAAAAAATTAAATAACCTCCCGGTGGCCCTGGGGAAATTACATGAAGGGAGGAATCGACTGGTGGGTGATTTGTACAGCCAGGAGTGAACCATTGACAATACTAATGTTCATTGGTCTAGAGAGTAACTAAATAGGGATGGCATGCCTCTGGGCAAACGTAGATGATAGATAATTGCCATCAGCACCAGAATCCACCCACGCCTTGGCAGTGACTGCAGCTTTACCAAAGGACAAAGTCACATTATGTAATAATTTGGAGGAAGAAGTCCCGGAATTTAATACCCCTCCTCCAACGGTGGTAAGACCTACTCGTTTAACCGACTGCTTGGAACCCTTATTTGCGGGGTGCTCCGAGATATGTGCAGAATGGGAAAGAGAGGAAATAGACTTTGACCGGGGTACATCCGTAGCCTTAGGCTCCGGGTCGAGTGTCTTGGGTTTGAAAACGGGTCTAAAGGCGGATGGTGCCAACAGATACTGAGGTCTGGTAACCTCCAGTTCCGCATTACGCAAGTCAATACGGTCAGCGAGAGATATTAACTCCTCCAGAGAGGTTGGGATTTCTCTGGTAGATAAAGCATCTTTAATATGCCCAGCTAGACCCCTCCAGAATACCGGGATAAGCGACCGCTCAGACCAATCCAGTTCAGCCGCTAGGGTTCTGAACTGGATGGCATAGTGGCTGGCGGTAGCTGAACCCTGGACCAACGCAAGAAGCTTGAGAGCCATATCATGCGTGAACTGAGGACCCAGAAAAACACTTTTTAGAGTCTTAAGGAAAAGACCCGCATTTACTACAACCGGGTCGATCCGCTCCCATAGAGGAGTAGCCCACTCCAGAGCCCTGTGAGAGAGTAATGAAATGATATATCCCACTTTGGCTCTTTCGGAGGGGAACCGTGCCTCCATCATCTCCAAATGAATGGAGCATACGTTAATAAAACCCCTGCAGAGTTTACTATCCCCAGAAAATTTCTCCGGGAGAGCAAACCGGGGTAATGGGGCACTTGCAGTGGTTGCAGTATTCACCGCAGCCGAGTTAATAATATTGGCTGCGAGAGTAGCCGCCTGGGAAGCTACTGCAGTGATATCAGTGACCGGAGCAGTTTGTTCCAGAGATTTAAGTCTGGCCTCCAGTTGATGTATGTATCGCTGCAGTTGTTTATTGTCGGCCATGATCGGCAAGACCCTGGCGCTCAGATACTGTTAGGAGGGCGGTTGCAGACAACTTTATTTTAATGGAACGCAAGCGACCCCGGGGTCCGCAATGCAGCCTGGAAGACTGCTGCCGAACACTTTCCGGGTGGAAAGGCAAGCAACAACTTAAATGTAAAACCCTTCCATGATTCTTCACACAAGAATGGGTAAAGCGGTACGCCCTATCTCCGTTAACTGCACGGAGGGAGAGCGAACGACGATGCACCTAAAAATAATCTTAGCCCTTCGTGTTAAGGCACACGAAAGGGTAAGACGGTTCGCACAATCTCCAAGAACCGCAGGGAGACGTGCGACTGTGGGAACAGCAATAGCCCTGTCTTTGATACAGGCGCTACGCTATGGGGATTGGCGCTAAAGCGGTTCACACAATCTCCAAGAACTGCAGGGAGACGTGTGACCGGACTAGGAGCAGTAGCCCTGTCTTCGGTACAGGTGCTACGCTATAGGAGAAGGCGCTAGCGTGTGGGTGTGATTCCCGCCGGGTATTCGAGCACTCAGCCAGCGTGCTACCAGACTGAGCCAACCCGCTCTATTTAGCTCACAGGCGGCTCGGGGTGTAAAGCAAACCCCCTGGTCAGAACCAGTCTGCAAGGTGAAGCTACCTGCCTACTTAATCTGACCTGCCTAACTAAAGCTAAGGCTCTTAGAGGAGCCCAGAGAAAGCGTGCATACCACAAACAGCTAGCTCAAATGATCTGAGCACGTCGCCATCTTTGTGGGCGGGCCTTTTAAAGACTAAGCCCTGCCCACCGACGCGCTATTGGTGACATTACCCGTGAACCAATCAGGCAGTGCCAGGTCACCGGGTCAGGTGGGTGCCAACCCACCAATCATGATCCGCCAGGTCACGGACATGCTCAGTGCGGCAAAACCTGGACTTAGATTCCACAAGCCCTGTCTCACTCTGCAACCCAGGCTTAACATTGCTAGGCACAACTATCTGGGAGACAAACAGGGCTCGTGGACCAACTAGGCGTTGGGGCTGATGGTGATGCTAAGCAGCATCAGCCCTGGCTGGACTGAGATGGGAGACCACAGAAGGTCCTGGACCCATTTGAAATCCAGCACCAGACCGAAGCCTGACAGGTTCTTGTGCACTTCTGTATTACGTCTTGTGATTTTCACTTCTCTGGCTGTGGTATAGTTCTGGGAGTGTATTTACATTATTATCAATTTTCACATCTTGGGTGGACGTTTATAAGCCAAACATAGACAGATCCCTGTAAATGATGAACACTTAACGATCTGTAGTAGATCTGTAATGGATACATATACATAGCCAGCCATTGTTCTTATGATTTTTTGTGTTGCACAACAGATCATTTCCCCTAATAAGCAAGTATTCATGTAGACTTTGGGTGTGATATATATATTTTCTCATGAGTTTACATGCTGCACTAAGTGTATAAACCTGGACATTGTAAATGCAAGTGGTTTTGCAAACAATTTAACATTACATAATAATGGTATTTAAAAAAGTTTTACCAAACATTAAGGTTCTAAATAGGCCCAGTAAAAGGAGCTTATTTAGAGGCTAAAGTAAAGTCTTTCTCGAGACATATTTTATGTGCATGAGACTAACTTAATTGCAAAGAAATGTGTAAGTGTGTAAGCTAAAATGGCAATGTTTGCTCACCTGCTATCAATCACATTTTCTCATCAAGTAAGGGAGATTACTTATTGTGATAAAAATTACTGATCACCCAATAAACGAGCAAAGCGCTCAATGACTGGGTAAAATGATCTTTTAGGCAGCATAAAAGACCATCTTCTCAATAGTGCACCATGTTATGTAAACAGGACTCCCACTACTGAGAGCAATGGCAGCCTATGATCACTGAGCAATCTACTATAGACTGTTCAGTGCACATCATTTGCAACCAAAAAACTGCCAGTCAATAGTTGTATTGTGCTGCCAATTGATCCATGTGAACGGACCTTTACTAATATGCTCAATTAGCAACACAATGTACACAGTCCTGTTGTTTATGTCCCTAACAAATATCAGTCCCATTTTGGAGGTAAAATCATATGACGGCAGCAAACATGATCAGGGTAGACTGCTAATCTGTGGAGATTTTAACATGATATGAGATCCTAGTTCAGAAAGGTCATCCTTGCCAAAATTACAATCTCTATCATTGAACAATATCTTATGGCAAAAAGAATTATATGTTACGAGTCTGGAGAATCAACCACAGTACAGAAATAGTTAATTCATTTTTTTTTCACAGATACACAATTGCTTCAGTCAAATCAACCTTTATGTTCTTGATAGGGAACTACTCACTGTATCTGCTTCTTTTACTACTAAAACCATGAAGTGGTCCAATCATGTATCTATTACCCTAACAACAAAATAATACTAAAACCACAATGAAAATGCAACTTATTCCTCAATGTAGCACCTGACATACAAAAATATGATTAAACCTGAACAAGAAGAAATGGAATGTCCTCAAGGTGGCGGTTTGCAGTAACTTCATACAACTTGGCTGCCAATATAAAAAAAAGAAAGCAAAAAGCTGATATTGACATTAATATCAGATATATAAAAAATGGATAGTTGCTACAAACTCATTCACAATTCAACTTTTTGTTTAAACTAAATAAAAACTTCTTTCCTGTCTTCTTCATTTTTAAAAACAAACACTAAAGAAGGTTTGTTCAGGCCTGTACTGTTTCCAGAGTAACAAAGTTGAAAAATTACTAGCCTTCTGGTTAAACACTCAGCTCACTAATAGAGATGAGCGTTGTTCTACTCAAACTGTTCGCCAATCTCAAATTCGAGCTATTTTGGGCGGTGTTCGAGCCGTTCGGCGAACACGAACAATTTGAGAAAAATTCGGCTGTTCGAGGTTATGTTCGATAACTGTTCGTGCACCAAAATCATAACTGGATTTTTTCTCAGTAATGATGAAAATTAATGTTAATACGCAGTTTGAGTGTACAGCAGGGTGGGGGGAGGGGCAGGGGATGGATCTCTGCAGGAATAATGAAGATCTCCATTTTTTTTTCTCTTTTCCACATTTACAGTGGGGAGGTGCAATCTGTCAGCCTATCAGCAGCGTACACACAGAGCGAAGTGCTTTTTTTCACACAAGCAAGGGCATGTGTCATTGGCAGTGTATGTCACATGTCCTTGCCCTATAAGACCAAGCCATTTTCCCCGTCGCCACCATTTTCTCACTGCTGCAGCTGCGTGTTAGACGGCACCGCTGTTGCTGTGTGTGCTATACCTTGTTAATTTCAAGCCAATTTTCGCACAAATCTACAGATAGCTTGGGAGTAGGGAATAGTTGTGATTGCAGTCCTTTTAAGGACTAGGTTACAGCATTTCCTACGACTTTTATCAGGCAGGTCTGTGTTCTTAAATAGATAGGTTGTGGGAGTAAAGACTAATTGTAATTGGAGTCCTTTTCAGGACTAGGTTACATCAGTTCCTATCAGTTTTTGCCAGGCAGGTCTGTGCCAGTGCTGTGCAAGTTTTTTTCACAGCATTTGGCTGAATCTAGCAAAGCTAATCCTTTTTGGCCTATTGCAGAGTGTGTTAGTCAGTGGAGTAGCCTGTGTTGCAAGATATACCACCTGTGTATAGAATACCAATTTTTTTACTGCACCTAGTGAAGTAAAATCTTTTGGGCATAGCATCATTCTATTAGTCCATCTATACTGACCTCCATCAGGTTGCAAATTGAATATAATTTTTTTCTGCATCTAGCTCTGAAAAAAATATTTGGCCTTCTAGCAGTGTGTGGGACTTTCTCTATTAGTCCATCTATACTGACCTCCATCAGGTTGCAAACTGAATATATTTTTTTCTGCATCTACCTCTGAAAAAAATTTGGGCTTGTAGCTGTGTGTGGAACTTGTTCTATTAATCCATCTATACAGACCTCCATCAGGTTGCAAACTGAATATAATTTTTTTCTGCATCTACCTCTGAAAAAATATTTGGGCTTCTAGCTGTGTGTGGGACTTGTTCTATTACTCCATCTATACTGACCTCCATCAGGTTGCAAATTGAATATAATTTTTTTCTGCATCTAGCTCTGAAAAAATATTGGGCTTCTAGCTGTGTGTGGGACTTGTTGTATTAGTCCATCTATACTGACCTCCATCAGGTTGCAAACTGAATATATTTTTTTATGCATCTACCTCTGAAAAAATATTGGGCTTCTAGCTGTGTGTGGGACTTGTTCTATTAATCCATCTATACAGACCTCCATCAGGTTGCAAACTGAATATAATTTTTTTCTGCATCTAGCTCTGAAAAAATATTTGGCCTTCTAGCAGTGTGTGGGACTTTCTCTATTAGTCCATCTATACTGACCTCCATCAGGTTGCAAATTAAAAATAATTTTTATCTGCATCTAGCTCTGAAAAAATATTTGGGTTTCTAGCTTTGTGTGGGACTTGTTCTATTACTCCATCTATACTGACCTCCATCAGGTTGCAAATTGAATATAATTTTTTTCTGCATCTAGCTCTGAAAAAATATTGGGCTTCTAGCTGTGTGTGGGACTTGTTGTATTAGTCCATCTATACTGACCTCCATCAGGTTGCAAACTGAATATATTTTTTTCTGCATCTACCTCTGAAAAAATATTGGGCTTCTAGCTGTGTGTGGGACTTGTTCTATTAATCCATCTATACAGACCTCCATCAGGTTGCAAACTGAATATAATTTTTTTCTGCATCTAGCTCTGAAAAAATATTTGGCCTTCTAGCAGTGTGTGGTACTTTCTCTATTAGTCCATCTATACTGACCTCCATCAGGTTGCAAACTGAATATAATTTTTTTCTGCATCTAGCTCTGAAAAAATATTTGGCCTTCTAGCAGTGTGTGGGACTTTCTCTAATAGTCCATCTATACTGACCTCCATCAGGTTGCAAATTAAAAATAATTTTTATCTGCATCTAGCTCTGAAAAAATATTTGGGCTTCTAGCTGTGTGTGGGACTTGTTCTATTACTCCATCTATACTGACCTCCATCAGGTTGCAAATTGATTATAATTTTTTTCTGCATCTAGCTCTGAAAAAATATTGGGCATCTAGCTGTGTGTGGGACTTTTTGTATTAGTCCATCTATACTGACCTCCATCAGGTTGGAAACTGAATATATATTTTTTTGCATCTACCTCTGAAAAAATATTGGTCTTCTAGCTGTGTGTGGGACTTGTTCTATTAATCCATCTATACAGACCTCCATCAGGTTGCAAACTGAATATAATTTTTTTCTGCATCTAGCTCTGAAAAAATATTTGGCCTTCTAGCAGTGTGTGGGACTTTCTCTATTAGTCCATCTATACTGACCTCCATCAGGTTGCAAACTGAATATATTTTTTTCTGCATCTACCTCTGAAAAAAATTTGGGCTTGTAGCTGTGTGTGGAACTTGTTCTATTAATCCATCTATACAGACCTCCATCAGGTTGCAAACTGAATATAATTTTTTTCTGCATCTACCTCTGAAAAAATATTTGGGCTTCTAGCTGTGTGTGGGACTTGTTCTATTACTCCATCTATACTGACCTCCATCAGGTTGCAAATTGAATATAATTTTTTTCTGCATCTAGCTCTGAAAAAATATTGGGCTTCTAGCTGTGTGTGGGACTTGTTGTATTAGTCCATCTATACTGACCTCCATCAGGTTGCAAACTGAATATATTTTTTTATGCATCTACCTCTGAAAAAATATTGGGCTTCTAGCTGTGTGTGGGACTTGTTCTATTAATCCATCTATACAGACCTCCATCAGGTTGCAAACTGAATATAATTTTTTTCTGCATCTAGCTCTGAAAAAATATTTGGCCTTCTAGCAGTGTGTGGGACTTTCTCTATTAGTCCATCTATACTGACCTCCATCAGGTTGCAAATTAAAAATAATTTTTATCTGCATCTAGCTCTGAAAAAATATTTGGGTTTCTAGCTTTGTGTGGGACTTGTTCTATTACTCCATCTATACTGACCTCCATCAGGTTGCAAATTGAATATAATTTTTTTCTGCATCTAGCTCTGAAAAAATATTGGGCTTCTAGCTGTGTGTGGGACTTGTTGTATTAGTCCATCTATACTGACCTCCATCAGGTTGCAAACTGAATATATTTTTTTCTGCATCTACCTCTGAAAAAATATTGGGCTTCTAGCTGTGTGTGGGACTTGTTCTATTAATCCATCTATACAGACCTCCATCAGGTTGCAAACTGAATATAATTTTTTTCTGCATCTAGCTCTGAAAAAATATTTGGCCTTCTAGCAGTGTGTGGGACTTTCTCTAATAGTCCATCTATACTGACCTCCATCAGGTTGCAAATTAAAAATAATTTTTATCTGCATCTAGCTCTGAAAAAATATTTGGGCTTCTAGCTGTGTGTGGGACTTGTTCTATTACTCCATCTATACTGACCTCCATCAGGTTGCAAATTGATTATAATTTTTTTCTGCATCTAGCTCTGAAAAAATATTGGGCATCTAGCTGTGTGTGGGACTTTTTGTATTAGTCCATCTATACTGACCTCCATCAGGTTGGAAACTGAATATATATTTTTTTGCATCTACCTCTGAAAAAATATTGGTCTTCTAGCTGTGTGTGGGACTTGTTCTATTAATCCATCTATACAGACCTCCATCAGGTTGCAAACTGAATATAATTTTTTTCTGCATCTAGCTCTGAAAAAATATTTGGCCTTCTAGCAGTGTGTGGGACTTTCTCTATTAGTCCATCTATACTGACCTCCATCAGGTTGCAAACTGAATATAATTTTTTTCTGCATCTAGCTCTGAAAAAATATTTGGCCTTCTAGCAGTGTGTGGGACTTTCTCTATTAGTCCATCTATACTGACCTCCATCAGGTTGCAAACTGAATAAATTTTTTTTCTGCATCTAGCTCTGAAAAAATATTTGGCCTTCTAGCAGTGTGTGGGAATTTCTCTATTAGTCCATCTATACTGACCTCCATCAGGTTGCAAATTAAAAATAATTTTTATCTGCATCTAGCTCTGAAAAAATATTTGGGCTTCTAGCTGTGTGTGGGACATGTTCTATTACTCCATCTATACTGACCTCCATCAGGTTGCAAATTGAATATAATTTTTTTCTTTATCTAGCTCTGAAAAAATATTGGGCTTCTAGCTGTGTGTGGGACTTGTTGTATTAGTCCATCTATACTGACCTCCATCAGGTTGCAAATTAAAAATATTTTTTATCTGCATCTAGCTCTGAAAAAATATTTGGGCTTCTAGCTGTGTGTGGGACTTGTTCTATTACTCCATCTATACTGACCTCCATCAGGTTGCAAATTGAATATAATTTTTTTCTGCATCTAGCTCTGAAAAAATATTGGGCTTGTAGCTGTGTGTGGGACTCTTTGTATTAGTCCATCTATACTGACCTCCATCAGGTTGCAAATTAAAAATATTTTTTATCTGCATCTAGCTCTGAAAAAATATTTGGGCTTCTAGCTGTGTGTGGGACTTGTTCTATTACTCCATCTATACTGGCCTCCATCAGGTTGCAAATTGAATATAATTTTTTTCTGCATCTAGCTCTGAAAAAATATTGGGCTTCTAGCTGTGTGTGGGACTTGTTGTATTAGTCCATCTATACTGACCTCCATCAGGTTGCAAACTGAATATATTTTTTTCTGCATCTACCTCTGAAAAAATATTGGGCTTCTAGCTGTGTGTGGGACTTGTTCTATTAATCAATCTATACAGACCTCCATCAGGTTGCAAACTGAATATAATTTTTTTCTGCATCTAGCTCTGAAAAAATATTTGGCCTTCTAGCAGTGTGTGGGACTTTCTCTATTAGTCCATCTATACTGACCTCCATCAGGTTGCAAACTGAATATAATTTTTTTCTGCATCTAGCTCTGAAAAAATATTTGGCCTTCTAGCAGTGTGTGGGACTTTCTCTATTAGTCCATCTATACTGACCTCCATCAGGTTGCAAACTGAATATAATTTTTTTCTGCATGTAGCTCTGAAAAAATATTTGGCCTTCTAGCAGTGTGTGGGACTTTCTCTATTAGTCCATCTATACTGACCTCCATCAGGTTGCAAACTGAATATAATTTTTTTCTGCATCTAGCTCTGAAAAAATATTTGGCCTTCTAGCAGTGTGTGGGACTTTCTCTATTAGTCCATCTATACTGACCTCCATCAGGTTGCAAATTAAAAATAATTTTTATTTGCATCTAGCTCTGAAAAAATATTTGGGCTTCTAGCTGTATGTGGGACTTGTTCTATTACTCCATCTATACTGACCTCCATCAGGTTGCAAATTGAATATAATTTTTTTCTGCATCTAGCTCTGAAAAAATATTGGGCTTCTAGCTGTGTGTGGGACTTTCTCTATTAGTCCATCTATACTGACCTCCATCAGGTTGCAAACTGAATATAATTTTTTTCTGCATCTAGCTCTGAAAATATATTTGGCCTTCTAGCAGTGTGTGGGACTTTCTCTATTAGTCCATCTATACTGACCTCCATCAGGTTGCAAACTGAATATATATTTTTTCTGCATCTACCTCTGAAAAAATATTTGGTCTTCTAGCTGTGTGTGGGACTTTCTCTATTAGTCCATCTATACTGACCTCCATCAGGTTGCAAATTGAATATAATTTTTTTCTGCATCTAACCCAGCCAATAGTTTTGGCCTAATACCACAGTTTGGCCACTCAGCTCTGCTCGGTTCCCATCCATTGTTTTTTTGTGCAAACAACTCCAGAGTTGTGAATTAGTTAACCACCAAAATGAGTGGAAAAAGGCCTGCTGCTGGTGTAAAGGGGAATAGGCGTGTTGGGAAGGGGAAAAAAGGTTGTGTCCGTGGGGTAGGTGTTAAAGCAACAGTAACATCTGCAGAAGAAAGACCATCTTCCAGCCAAACTAAAATGTCTACTTCTTTTAGCGGACAATGTGATAAGATCCCTTTCTTACGGCCACGCCAATCGCTGCAAATTCCAGATGAGGCACAAAAACAGCAGGTGCTTCAACGGATATCAAGTGCTCCTTTAAGTGGGCTCTCCTCCACATCAACTTCAACATCACAAATACTCCAGTCCTCAAAGGTGTCACCCCAATCGCACTTGCTTCCTCACAGCTCCCAAACCTCCAGCTGCCCGTCTGAGTATGAGGTAGAACAGATGGTTGAGTCTGCAGAGCTGTTTACTCATACTATAGCCTGGGAATCAGAGATCGACTCCAGCGCTTCTGTGAATCCAGACGAGGAAATGATCTGCACTGATGCCCAGAATCTTTATGAGTCGGATCCAGGACCAGACGCAGAAGGTTCTGACCATAATGTAGACCCTCATTCCCAAACTGTAACTCCTGTTGGTGGAGACAATGAGGAAGACGATGATGAGACTCAAATACCTGATTGGAGCGACAACTTTAGTTTTTTGTCAAGGCAGGAACAGGTTGGCTCTGAGGACGACGGGTGTGATAACGCACAGGGTGATGATGATGAGGTTGGAGATCCCACTTACTGTCAACCCACAGTCAGCCAAGAGATGAGGTCAGCAGAGGAGGTGAAGGAAGATGCTAGTGACGACGAGGTCAGGTTGTGCCTTCCTGGACAGAGACGTAGTACTGGAAGCACGTCAACAACTGCATCCTCAAACACAACTCTGCCTCTCACCACAAGTCGTGGTGGCTCTTCAGGTCGCATGGGTGCTAAGACTTGCATAGCCTGGGCATTTTTTCAGATCGATAAAGATGACCGAACTCGTGTTATCTGTAACATTTGTCAGCAAAAGCTAAGTAGAGGCCAAAATATACATAGTTTGAGTACTTCATGCATGAACCGGCACATGGACATGAAGCATAAGTTGCAGTGGGAAGCTCAGTGTGCTACAATGCGGCCCAGCCGGCCGGGCCAACCACCGTCTGCCATATCTTGTGCATCCGCGGCCTTTTCATCCTCTGTGACTGGGGGGACAGCAGTCACACCTGTTTTGGGGCGCAGACCTGCCACCTCTTTACCCGCAACAGCCAGCGTGATTGGCAGGTCATCATTTTCTTTGGAGGTGGTAACACCAGCTGGTGTTGAGCGCTGTCCGACATCGATAGCACCACCTTTGGATCAAGGCAACCTAACATGTCCGCCTGCATCTTCCTCACAGACCGGCAGTTTGCCGGGGACACCCTTATCAACCTCGTCTAAGCACAATAGCCAGCCCTCGGTCCCTCAGATGTGGACAAGTAAAAGATCATTTCCTCCTAGCCATGAGAAAGCTAAGAGGTTGAATTTCACCATCTGCAAGCTCTTGGCTACAGAAATGCTGCCTTTCCGCCTGGTGGACACAGAGGATTTTCGAGACCTTATGTCCGTCGCAGTGCCCCAGTACCAGATGCCCAGTCGGCACTACTTCTCAAAGAAAGGTGTGCCTGCGCTCCACCAGCATGTCGCACACAACATCACCGCTTCTTTGAGAAACTCTGTGTGTGACAGGGTGCATTTCACCACAGACACTTGGACGAGTAGGCATGGACAGCGGCGTTACATGTCGCTGACTGGGCACTGGGTAACTATGGTGACAGCAGGACAAGGGGCTGCTGTCCAAGTCTTGCCGTCCCCACGAGTTGTGCGTCAATCCTCTTTATGTCAAAGTTCCTCCACTGCTTCTTCCTCCTCAACTTCCTCTCGGTCTTCCACCTGCACCCAAAGCCTGTATGGTCATGCCACAAGCTTTCTAACTGCGCAGAAGGGATCCTGCACACCTCCTTACTATGCTGGCAGTAGGGCTCAACGTCATCAGGCGGTTTTTACTTTGAAATGTCTGGGAAATGTGAGTTACACAGCTGAGGAGTTGTGGTCAGCTCTGGAGAACCAATTTCATGAATGGTTGTCTCCACTGGACCTGAAACCAGGGAAGGCCGTGTGCGACAATGCTGCAAACCTGGGTGCGGCCCTTCGCCGGGGCAATGTCACACACGTGCCTTGTATGGCTCACGTGTTGAACCTGGTTGTCCAGCAATTTTTAGCCCACTATCCCAGACTAGATGGCCTTCTGCAGAGGGCACGGTCGTTGTGTGCTCACTTCCCCTGTTCGCATCCCGCAGCTCAGCGACTTACATCTGTACAGAAGTCGTTGGGCCTGCCACTTCACCGGCTAAAATGCGATGTGCCTACCCGGTGGAATTCAACTCTGCACATGTTGCAGCGACTGTGGCAGCACCGACAAGCCCTGGTGCAATACGTTCTGACGTATAGCCTGGGACAACGAGATCCAGACGTGGGGCAAATCACGCTGGAGGAGTGGTCTCAGATCAGGGACCTATGCACCCTTCTGCACAGTTTTGAAATGGCGACGAAGATGTTTAGTGCTGACGATGCCATTATCAGCATGACTATTCCGGTGATTTACATACTGGAGCACATGTTAAACAGAATTCGGAGTCAGGTGGTGGCACAAGAGGAGGTGGAGGAAGTAGAGGAGGAGGAGTTGTATGCGGAAGGGCTAACATCTGCAAGGTCCAGACGGTCGGCAGCACCAAGGCGGCAGGCATGTGAGGGTGGGGGAGATGGTTTTACCAGGGCGCATGGTAGCAGCCAAACTAGTGAGGAAGGTGCAGGAGCCCAGGAAGAAGTGGAGGACGAACTGATGGAAGACTCATCAGATGAGGGAGACCTTGATCACATTTCTGTTGTGCGAGGTTGGGGGGAGAGGACAGAGGAAGGAAGCATGATTGTTACCTCGCCACCAACACAACAGGGACTTGGTGCTCCTGGATGCGCAACACACATGAGTGCCTTCTTGCTGCACTACATGCAACATGACCCTCGAATTGGGAGAATTAAAAATAATCCTGACTACTGGGTTGCCACACTGTTAGATCCCCGGTACAAAAGTAAATTTGCAGAAATTATTCCTGCCATAGAAAGGGATGCACGCATGCAGGAGTATCAGCAGACACTGTTGCAGAATCTTACATGTGCTTTTCCACAAAACAGCAGTGGTGCACGTAGTGAATCTCACAGTTCCAACTTGCCAACCGTGGGACCGTCAAGTGTTCAGCACTCAAACCATAACAGAACCACAGTATCTGCTGGTAATATCAATTTTGCGCAATAATTTCACCACTTTTTTAGCCCATCCTTTGCAAGGCCATAGGAGACAAGAAGTCTGACACATAGTAAACGCCTAGAGACGATGGTACAGGAGTATCTCCAAGTAAACATTGAAGCAATGACTGTGTCACTGGACCCTTGCTCTTTTTGGGCTTCCAATCTGGATAAATGGCCGGAGCTAGCCACTTACGCCTTGGAGATCTTGTCATGCTCCGCAGCCAGCGTTCTGTCTGAACGTGTGTTCAGCGCTGCTGGTGGTGTGCTGACAGATAAGCGCACGCGGCTCTCCACTGATAATGTAGACAGACTCACGTTCATAAAGATGAACAAATCATGGATCCGAAACGACTTTTCTACCCCTGTGTCATCCTGGGGAGAGTAAAAGATGGATGATTGGTTAAAATCACCCTACCAACCGTTTTAAGCTTTCAAATAACTAATCATGTTTATCTGTATCTTGGCTGGAAAATAATTTGGGCTTTGTAGCAGTGTGCAGCACTGATTCTATTAGGCCATCTATAATAAGCTCCACCAGATTTAAAATTACTAATCATGTTTAGCTGCATCTAGCCCGGAAAATAATTTTGGGGCTCCGAGATGCGCAAGACACATAAGTGCCTTTTTGCTGCACTACCTGCAACATGACCCTCATATTGTCAGAATTCGAAGTAATCATGACTACTGGGTTGCCACACTCTTAGATCCGCCAAACTTTTCGATCAACCTTTTCATTTTAATAAAGACCAAAAAAATGGTCATTTTTGAAATTATAAGCATTAGCAGGTTATTAGAAACTGAAATCAAACAGTTTTCAACTCAAAACTTTATTCTAGGTGATGTTACATTTTCACATAGGACCCCTAGTTCGAAAGGAGCTTCTGAACTCTCTCGTCCATTGAATTTGTCAGGTTTTGGATGGTTTCTGCTTCAATTGTTTTGCATGAGGACAGAATACCCTCCCAGAGCTGTTGCTTAGATGTGAACTGCCTCCCGCCATCATAGACACTCCTTTTGATGATGCTCCAGAGGTTCTGAATGGGGTAGAGGTCAGGGGAGCATGGGGGTCACACCATAAGTTTGTCCCCTTTTATGCCCATATCAGCCAGAGATGCAGATGTTTTATGTGCAGCATGAGATGGTCCATTATCATGCAAAAAAATGATCTTGCTGTGAAATACACGGTTCTTCTTCTTGAACCATGGCAGGAAGTGCTGTTTGAGAAAATCCACATACATTATGGAGTTCATCTTTAGCGCCTTCAGTGATCCTAAATGGGCCGACAATCTCTCTCCCCATGATTCCAGCCCAAAACATTACTCCACCTCCTCCTTGTTGGCGCTGTAGCCGTGTTTGCGTGGGGTGTCCATTAACCAGCCATCCTCCACTCCATCCATCTGGACCATCGAGCGCTGCACGGCACTCATCCGTGAACAAAACAGTTTTGAAATCAGTCTTCATGTAATGTTTGGCCCACTGGAGCCGTTTCTGCTTGTGTGAAGTGGATATAGGATGTCGACAGGATGGCGTATGCACAGCTGCAAACCTCTGAAGGACCCTGCATCTTGTTGTTCGGGGGACGTTGGAGGCACCAGCAGCTTCAAAAACTTGTCTGCTGCTATGACAAGGCTTTTTTGCCGCTGCTCTTTTAACCTGACGTAATTGCTTGTAGGAAAGAGTCCTCAATTTGCCCTTATCAGCACGCACACGTGTGTACTGTGAATCAGCTACATACTTCTTGATTGCCAAGACACTTCATCCTGATCATCGCACAATGTTGATTGTAGTCATGCCTTGACCTAAACACTCCACAATTTGTTGCTTCTCAGCAGCCGACACATCCTTTTTCTTTCCCATTTTGGCAGAAAATGTAGGCTGCTTAATAATGTGAGACAGCCTTCTTAAGTAGTCTTGCCTTTCATTGGACACACCTGCCAAACTAATTAGCACAGGTGTCTGCAATTGCTTACAGTGATATAAAGAGCCCTGACACACATCACCATCAATGAGTTTAACTGACAAACAAACAAATTCTTCCGTTATCACTCCTAAACACTTTTTGCATAATAATTTGGAACACAGTGTACATGTGCTTTTCCACAAAACACCAGTGGTTCACGTAGTGAATCTTACAGTTCTAACTTGCCAACCGTGGTCTGTATGGGGTTGTTCAGTAAAGGGCCCAAAATTAAGATAACATAGATGGGAGAGGTCTCTATGAATAGGAATTCCTAAGTATTTGATACCCTGTGAGGGCCAGGCAAAGGGAAAGTTGGACTGGATGGAATCCTATATGGATTTGGGGAGGGAGACATCGAGGGTCTCAGACTTCGCTGCATTGATTTTAAAATTTGACCATGTAACAAAGTGATCTATTTCAGCCATAACAGCATGGATGGATATATGTGATTGAGTGATATATACTAGGACATCATCAGCAAATAGAGAGCACTTGTACTCGGTGCCTCCCACCTCAATCCACCTAATATTGGGGTTATGGCGAATTGATGAGAGCAGGTGCTCCGTCACTAGGATGTATAAGAGAGGGGACAGAGAACATCCCTGCCTTGTCCCATTGGTGATTGTGAAAGGTGATGAAAATGTTCTGACGCGCCCCCTGGGCCTTGGGACACCCGGAGCCGGACCCTTTTAGGTGGATGCTGGTGGTTGTAGTCTCCGTGGCGGCGACCCGGTTCCGTGGCTCAGGCGGTCAAACCAGTGGCGGAACTATTTATGTGGTTTTGATGTTTAAATGTCCGACTATGCCACCCGTGGATTACGGTCAGAGTGAACCGCCGCTCCTGAGCAGACCGCTGAGGCTGGTGTTGTGGGTGCAGCAGAGCGTAGCATAACTCCCCACGGGAGGAGTATAGCCTCAGGGCAGTGTATGCGGAGGATGGGGGTGATGGTGCAGGGCAGCAGCAGTAATGACACGGAGTCAGTGATGCAGTCCAGGGCCTTTACTCACAGTTCTTATTATCCAGACCACGTCTGCAGGTAACGGCTGCCCACGTCGTACTGTGCTCACCAGGTGAGGGGCTCAGACAACTCCCAGATAACTTTGGAGCGCTTCACAGGACCCCCTTTGTGTGTCCTTTGTCTTACCTTTCTTACCAACCCTTCTCTTCGGCTGCCTCGGGCCTCCTCTTGGTAAACTTGGCACCAGTTTCCCTGACCCTATGTGGTGCCTTCCTAGCGGGTGTATCGAGCGGCTACGCCACATAAAATGTCACAGCCTCCGGTTTCTAGCTGAGGGTCATTTCCTGCCTCTACTAGTTTCGGGGACCGGTCTCCCCCTTTGGCCTGACCCCTCCACGCAGGTGGATTCTGGCGTGCGGTGGCGACTCGCCCGTCCGCACCCCTGGGATCCCTTCATTCCTCGTTCCTGGAGCCTTCTCCGCTCCTCTTCCTTCCTCCTCCCTCTTGCAGGCCTGGGCCTCTGTTACTAGGCCCGCCTCAGGAGCAGAGCTCATGCAGAGCCCCTGCTCCCTGCCACTTCTGCTCAGACTTCTATGCACTGAACTAAGATGGTGCCCACCTTTTATACTCCCTTCTCAATGCACCCAGGAACTGCTTCCTCCCTGCTCCTGCACTACAGGGTTCCCCTTCCTCAGTGTTCCCTCCCCCCACTCCAGCCAGGGACAGGGACTGTCGTGCCCATCTCAGGGGCATATTGGTCGCCCTGCCCCACGGCAATGTGGTGTAATGCATGCAGGTGTCGGGTCCTGATCCACACTTCATCCTTACCTGAGGGTGATATATCACACCTCTGGGTGAGGTGCAATACCTCTGTAGCAACCGAGCCCTCAGGGTAATACAGTTAAATTTATCTTCAGCCTAGGTGACGTGTTGCGATACAGGGCCATGATTTTGGCTATAAAATGGCCCCCTAGACCCCTACCCCAAGCTTTTTAAGAGAATCATATATGGCGTGCCAGGAGACTCTATGGAATGCTTTCTCAGCATCCAACGAGAGTATCTAATTACAAATTTTTAACTGCATCTAGCCCAGGAAATACTTTGTGCCTAATAGCAGTGTCTGCTAGTCAGCGGATTATCCCGGCTGTTAAGCAATCTACACCACCTGTAGTTTTGACACTTAATTTTTTCAAAGGAAATGCTTCGGTACCACGGGATACTCAGTGAAGAGCATCAGGAGGCACCCCAAGGCATAGGGGCTGGGACTGGCAGTAGGATGCCTTGCGGTGGACAGCCGAGCTCGATCCTTATAAAAGCTTTTTAACTGCAGCAGCTTTAGTGGACGCTACTGGAGCTGGAATTACGCGGCTGCTGGCATGAGACTTGCCCTCCAATAGATCCTTGTAAATGGATTTAAAGTGTATTCATTCAAATTAGAGAGACAATTTAAATTAAAAAGCTTAGAGCTGCCTCCACCACAGGGGGGCTCGCTCGACCCACCAGCGGACAGGCACCAGTATTGGGAGAGGGGGGCTGGCCGTCAGGGTCCACCGCGGCTCTGGCACAAACGGAGGTGGCATGGGCAGGAACGGACTGGTCGTGTCGGCTTCTCACTTTTTGGATTTTAGAAGGGCATGACATGCCTATATCTGTGTCTCCCCCTCCTTTTACTCCTCCACCTCTTTTCTTTTCGCATGACTATATGTACTTGTCACTTTTCCATGTGTTAGTTGTGTCTTCAGAGCAGTTTGTCAGCTTTTGGACACCTTTGAAGGTGTTTTCTATGTGTTTCTATGTGTTTTTGTTTGCCTGCCATTGGTTTTAACGGTGTTCAAAGGTGTTCGACGAACAGTTTGACGAACAGTTCGGCGAACACACGGGTGTTCGACGAACCGAACCGAACTCGAACACTGCGGGGGTGGCTCAACACTACTCACTAAGCAAAGAAGCGTTTATCTTCTTTATCCTTTAATACAGGAAAACTATAGTATGTAACCCAACAGACATTGCAATGCTTTCACAACGTCTACGTCAACTTTTACATTTTAAAAGAAGAGTCTTTCTCTTCTCCTATTACTCAGCAGACCGTCCAGTCCTTCCTCACAAAGATTACCCTACTTAAATTGAACTTAGACCAATTACAAATAAGCCAAATAAAACTGACTACAATTTAGCAAATTTCCAGTACCTAATGGTCTCACCACTAAATATTTTTCAACATTTATACAAATTGTTGATGCCCCTATGTAACATGTTTCTGTAGACTATGCTATCAGGCATTCTACTAAAAGAAAATCAAGCAGCGCTTATAATTACTCTAGCTAAACTATGGAAGGCACTAGAAGTTCCACATAACTTTTGACTGACCTGTCTACTAAACATAGACTCGAAAATGTATGCTAACTCACTTTCTTGAGCCTAGTGTCCAGCCTCCTTGACTTAGTTATAGAGGATCAATTGGGCTTTATTAAATGGAATCTGACAACAGGTTAATACTACACCTACTGACACAGCATGAAGTATGTGTAGGGACCCTGATTCCAGTGACTTACTTTACTGGTTTCTGCAGATTTGATTAAAAACTGTTTTATCTGCTCAGATCTACCAGTTCTCTGAAAGCTGAGCTCTATAGAACCATTCCCACACAACTGATTGGCAGATTTCTGTGTACACTGTGCATAGGCAGAAATCCATCAATCAGTGGTGGTGGCATAGTTGGACTGCACAGCATCAGGTCTACTAGTCCTCTAGTGATAATCTTTTGCTGATAAATGAATCATTTTATAAAATCTACACTAAGTAAAGCAATAACTGTTACATGACAAGAATCAGTGGCTCTGTTTCTACATTATATTACTCTCAGATCAGGCAGCAAAAAACTGGTGACAGATTCTATTTAAGGGCTATCAGACCTCTGAAGACTCAATAACGTTACTAATTATAATTCACTATTTGAAGAAGCCTAAAATTACATTAGTCTTGCTATCCATAGATGTTGAGAAGGTGTTTGACTGAATCGTGTTGAGAAGGAAAAAATGAAGAAAGGAGATAAATGCCAAATAGAGAGAAATGGAAAGATGAGAGAGGAGAGAAAGTGGGAGAGAGAGAGGCCTTTTTGACCTATTGTACAGCTGAGCATGTTAAAAAAAGTAATTTGATTTCAAATACAGCAGAACAAACAGTACTTTTCAGCAATCAATTATAATAGCACTGCTGCTACTACTGCTTCTGGAAAGGGCCCAATAATCAGGTAAGCGTTTAGGAATTACAGCTCTTTAATATGTAGCTGCCTCTTTTTAAAGGGACCGAAAGTAATTGAACAATCTCCAAAGCTCTTTAATAGGTTTTATGGTCTTCACAACATTCAACCAAGTGAAGAACAGAAAGTAGGTGTTCCAGTATCTAAGTCTGCCATAGAGAAAAGACTTAATTAAAGTAAGTACAGAGGATTCAACACAAGGTGCAAACCATTAATCAGTCTTGAAAATATAAAGGCCAGCTTAGACTTTGACAAAAAACATCAAAAGAAGCCAGCCCAGTTCTGGAAAAGCTTTATTTGGTCAGATGAAATGAAGATGTACCAGAATGATGGGAAGAAGAAAGTTTGGTGAAGGCTTGGAATGGCTCATGAATCATGATCCAAATCACAGCACATCCTTTGTAAAATATGGTGGAGGCAGTGTGAGGGCATGGGCATGCATGGTTTCCAATGGTACTAGGTCACTAGTGTTTATTGATGATGTGACTGAAGACTGAGCAGACGGATGAATTCTGAAGTGTGCAGAGCGATACTTACTGCTCACATTCAACAAAATGCAGCAAGGTTGATTGGACAGCACTTCACAGTACAGTACAGATTGACAGAACGCAAAACAAAAGCAACTCAGGAGTTTTTTAAGGCTAAGTAGTGGAATATTCTGCAATGACCACATCAATCACCAGATCTCAATCACATTGAGCATACATTTCACATGCTTAAGACAAAACTTAAAGTTACTGTCATTTTAATTTTATTTCAGAAATCAATAGTAAACATCAGATTAAACAGCTTTGTAATATATCTATTCAGAGAGATTTGCTTCTTTCTCTGACAGAATTGGTCAGTCATTATCAAAATTTTCAATTCTGAGGTAAAAACTGTATTCATTGCAGACAGACTTCCTCATTACTGAGATTGGAGCTGGCAGTTGCTAAGGATAAGATTCTTCATAGATAGAAGGGGGAGTGGGAGGGAGGCTCTCTGCTTCTAGCTCCTCCCTCCTTTCATCTACATAGAACTGTATCAGTAGCAGCTGCCATCTCCTATCTCAGTAATTGGAAAGTCTGACCACTGAATACAGATTTTGATAATGATCAATTTTGGCAGGGAAAGAAGCAAATTTGTCCGATAAAATATATTACAAAGTTGCTTGTTTCCATGTGTACTATTGATTTATCAAATAATAAATTAAAAGATTGTTATGTTTTAAGGCAGAAAGACCCGCAAACAAGCATCAACTAAAATTAGCTGCAGTAAAGGCCTGGTAAAGCATCACAAAGGAAGAAACACAGCCTTTGTTGACATCCATAGCTTCCAAACTTCAGGCAGTCATTGTGTGCAAAGGAAAGTTAACATTTTTTTTATGGTAAGTTAAATTGTCTAATCAGCTTTCAGCCCCTGAAATGAAGAGGATTTGAAAAAAATGGTTGATATTTCTCAACATTTCACAGCATATTTTTGTTCAACTCCTTTAATTAAAGCTGAAAATGTGCACATCAATTGCATCTCAGTTGTTTCATTTTATATAAAAGATAGTGGCATGCAGAACCCAAATCAGAAAGATTCAGTCACTATCCAAATATTTCTCGACCTAACTCTAGCTCTTTCATAGACAAGTCCAGAAATACTTTTACCTATACAGTCCATTCCTTAATGCCTAAGAAATCGGTGTTTAAATAGACATGTGTCTATAAATCTGATGCCTCTGTCACTCCAGCTCTATTCTCCACCCAGAGGCAGTCAGTCAAGAGGGAGAAGAAGATTGACCATTAAATTTGACGATAATTCAGCTAAGGAGTTGACTTAAAAACTCCATATTTTTTTAATCTGTTTAAATGATCACCAGAAACTTTGTTCCTTCAAGTAGGTGTCACTATTTCTCAGAGCTAATTTTATTCCTAAGAGTTATTGTCAAGATAACCAGGTAAGGTAAATTCATGGAGCTGCAGAACAAGGTGGACACGTAGACCCAGGGCTTGGGCACATTAAGGTGGGAGGCATGTGGAATGATGAGGACTTGGACAACATGCTATGATGGATGGCAGACAAGCAATCAAGACTGGACATACTTGAAGTCACAAAACCAGGAGAATAGATGGAGAAGAAAGTGGTATGTCTGAAGCAGCACACAGATGTACGAAGCCAAAACTACAACATGCTTAATGTGAACAGTCTCCAATAACAGTTTGTGATGCTACAGAAAAAGATAAGTTAACCAGCAGGTTGCAAGCAAAGGTTTACCAAGCAGATCTGAGAGTTTGTATAAATCACAGGACTTTGCAAAGATGAATGCAGCAGAAGACTCTAGATGTTAGTAAACTCTAAAGAAGCAGCAACCAAGTACATTACAGTTTCAAGTAATTTTTGGACACAAGGATGTGTCCAAGTTGGGACTTACAAGACCTTGGGAGATGATGTGACTGAGGACCGCCAGTCCACTTGTAATACCTGACATGGAGAACAACAAAGGGCAGCTGCCAAGGAGGGAGCACAGGTCACCCTCAAGACGAGAAAGATGCCTAACAGTTCTCAATTACTAATGGAGTATCTCATTTTAGCCAGAAAGACTTTATTGAAAGAAAAACTTCAGTGGTGATAGTTTCTAGTTTCTGAAGAATTTTGTGAAAGAACTGCTCCTACACCAATAGCAGATGTAGAACAAGTATCCACTTCAAGGCAAGGAATGGTCTGTCGACATCAAGATGGTGTAGGAGTAGCAGTGGAGAAACATGACTTTAAGGGATTGTCCCATGAATAAAGTACATTTTAATCAATAGATCTTGGAATAAAAATAAGTTCCACAATTGGATGTATTCAATAAAAATGCTCCTGTGCTAAGATAATCTTATAAATGTGCCCCTGCTGTGTACTGTGTAATGGCTGTTTCTGACCATACAGGATTATGGTCTGATCATACCACAGCTTCTGGGCAGCAGAGGAAGCAAAAGAGAGTGTAAAGAAAGGACAGCACCGGATCACAGCTGATTCTTTCTTTGAAGTAAAACATTTTTTAAAAAAACAAGCAGTGATATGCTGTTCCTCACAAAAGAATCAGTTCTCCTGTCTGTATACTTTCTCTTGTTTCTTTTATCTATCCAAACTTTAAAATGTCTTTGGATACTTGAATCACATCTTGAACATTGACTTACAAGAAATTATTTTTTAAAAACAATACTTTTGATGATTCTAAACCTGGAACTTTTGTTGTGATATCAAGATGGTATTACACACATTTACCGTTTAAAGATAACTCTCTGTTGCAATTCACAAATATATTATCTCAGTTTGTCCTCTCCAAGGAGAAATTTTACAAATACTTGCAGATCAAGGACTCTCTTCTGGGCATATAATACAAAACTCTCCTTTTTTATAATTCCATATTTGATGTAGCTAACAATAGAAAAAGAGACAGGAAATGAGTTTATGGCTAACTGCAGGATCACAACTCATTTTACAAATCATATCCTATATGCCAATAGGAGAGAATATTGAATCATTGTTTTTCTGTAATAGTGTGGACTAAGATTTTCCAGTTGATGAATAAATCACTCAAATGTAACTCACATTATGAATTGGATATGGAAATTATGTTTCTCTGATATTTTACACCTGACCACCTATACATCTTCTATCTAAACACATTGAATTGTTGTTGAAGGAATTGTGGAAGTAAAGGTGCTCTATATTCTTTGGCAAATACCCTTTTCTGGCAAATTTTTAGGACTCTGTCTTTCACCTATTATCTGAAATATTAGGTTAACCTAACCTACACAAAAACAAATCATTGCATTGGGCAACATTATATTTGTTAATTTTACTCAATGTTATGAAGATTTGTTCCTCCTTCGAAAATGTGTGATACCAAAATAATTATTTTAATGACTGTACTCATATCCTCTCCAGTGTTCTTACGGGCTGTTTTTTGAGAATCCTGTCGACTTCCAATTTTATTATTAATAGTTTTTTGTAAATTAGCTTTTTGTCCCATCTTTGCATTAAACTCTAGAATACACTATAACTGAAGAATGCTATTTGATACTTACCAATATTTGGCTATATTAAAATATTTTTACTTAAGAAATTATGTTTTTAAATCTCAATAAAATAATTGAAAAGAAACTAAAGTCAAAAATAGCACAAGATAGAAAGGTCTGTCAGGCCCCCAATCCTGTAATATCCAAACTCACAAAATCATATATACTGTATACATTAGCCCTAGCCTACAGACAACATATTGATTATACTGTTTAACAGATTCAGTAAAAAAAAAAAAAAAAAAAAAAAGCAATGACAGAATTACTGTTTATTTTGTCCCCAAAAATTATAAGCACCCCAAAATGATTTTATTGTTCATTTACATTTTTTTGCCAAATAGAAAAGAAAATGTCTCATGTTAATATTTCAGCAAAAAAAATTAAAAAAAACATGGTTTTCAGAATGCAGAAATGAAAAACAAACAAATTAAACCTTATATTGTGAAAGCACCAAACAACCATTAACCAAAGATCGAAGAACACCATGAAGCATATTGTAAAATCCAATGCTTTTATGATGAAAAGCAGTTTTGGCAGAATAAGAAGGATTTATACAATAATAGTGTCACATCCATATCTGAACATATTGCTGCAACCCCTGTCCTGGTTGCTGACAGCACTGCACTAATATCCTGGTTACTGCTAAACATCAGCAGCGTGTGACAGTTCAGCTCTTAGATTACTGAGACTAGTTGTCCATTTTCTGTACTCCTCTTTTGTGTTGCATTGAGCAGCTATGTAATTAGCTGTATGCTGGGAGCCATGGACTAAGCTCCCTTCTATATAAATCCCAGCAGGCAGTCTTTGGATGAAAGTTATTCAGCTCTACTAAGAACTGGTCACACTTATCCATTGCTCCCGTGTGCTCTTTTGTATATTCTGTTGTCTGACATCAGCTTGTATTTTGACCACCAGTCAATAAGTTCTGCTTACTTGGTCTGTAGCTCTAGTCTTTGCTCTTGTGTTGTCTTCCCCATTTCACCCGTTTTGTGACATTGGCTTGCATTTTGACCATCTGCATGCTTTTTTATTAGATCCCTAAAATGACTTCATTCTATTGACCCCACATGATGACCTCTCTTGCCTCCACTTGCTCCACTGGTCAGCAGCTGACTATGGGTCCCTATCTAAGTTCAGATCCCTGTACAAGGGTTAAAGGGTGATGTGCTGCGATCTGGTAAGAAGAGTAACTTGCACTGTCCATAACAAATAGGTAGCAGATTTTATTGTTGTGGCTGATCCTTGTAGGTTTGCACATTTATACTGTCATTTTTAACATTCTGATGTGAATTTTAAGAAGCTGTAATAAATATACATCCTTTTGCCTTTTTTAGTTGACATTTTTAATTGTGTTAAGAAAGCAGTTTATGCAAAGGGTTGATCAATGGTGTATGTGCTCTGAAAATATAAGTACATACTGTACATCACAGAAGCCAGTCTATTTATACATCAACACAGTATTATGAGTTACTTACTAACACAAAGGTATCAGCATTACCGAAGAAATAACAAGAGATAGTAACTAGTGTTGAGCCACCCCCGTAGTGTTCGAGTTCGGTTCGGTTCGTCGAACACCCGTGTGTTCGCCGAACTGTTCGTCGAACTGTTCATCGAACACCTTCGAACACCATTAAAACCAATGGCAGGCAAACAAAAACACATAGAAACACATAGAAAACACCTTCAAAGGTGTCCAAAAGCTGACAAACTGCTCAGAAGACATAACTAACACATGGAAAAGTGACAAGTACATATAGTCATGCGAAAATAAAAGAGGTGGAGGAGTAAAAGGAGGGGGAGACACAGATATAGGCATGTCATGCCCTTCTAAAATCCAAAAAGTGAGAAGCCGACACGACCAGTCCGTTCCTGCCCGTGCCACCTCCGTGTCGCCGGGTTTGTGCCAGAGCCGCGGTGGACCCTGACGGCCAGCCCCCCTCTCCTAATACTGGTGCCTGTCCGCTGGTGGGTCGAGCCCCCCGCGGTGGGGGGGAGTAACATCTGCAGAAGAAAGACCATCTTCCAGCCAAACTAACATGTCGACTTCTTTTCGTGGACAATGTGATACGATCCCTTTGTTACGGACACGCCCATCGCTACAAATTCCAGATGAGGCACAAAAACAGCAGGTGCTTCAGCGGATATCAAGTGCTCCTTCAAGTGGGCTCTCCTCCACCTCAACTTCAACATCACAAATACTCCAGTCCTCAGAGGTGTCACCCCAATCGCACTTGCTTCCTCACAGCCCCCAAGTCTCCAGCTGCCCGTCTGAGTATGGGGTAACACAGATGGTTGAGTCTGCACAGCTGTTTACTCATACTATAGCCTGGGAAACGGAGGTCTGCTACAGAGCTTCTGTTAATCCAGACGAGGAAATGATCTGCACTGATGCCCAGAATCTTTATAAGTCGGATCCAGGACCAGATGAAGAAGGTTCTGAGCATAATGTAGACCCTCGTTTCCAAACTGTAACTCTTGTTGGTGGAGACAATGATGAAGACGATGATGAGACTCAAATACCTGATTGGAGCGACAACTTGACTTTTCGGTCAGGGCAGGAAGAGGTTGGCTTTGAGGACGACGGGTGTGATAATACACAGGGTGATGATGACAAGGTTGGAGATCCCACTTACTGTCAACCCACAGTCAGCCAGTCGATGAGGTCGCCCGGGCCTTTGCCTGGCCTTTGGGATGTCGCGGTGGTCGGCTCCCTGGCCCGTACCCTGGGGTCACTCTTTAAAAGGGTGGATAATTGTTAATTTTATAAGAGTTTGTGACACCACCTGTGGTATCTGGTGAGAAGCACCAGCGCTACAGCAGTCCACTGAGGCCCGTGATAAGGCAGCTCGATGGTATAGCTCCCCACAGGTGGAGCTAGGTCTCAGGGCAGCGTATGCAGGGGGAATGCAGGACAGGCGAGACCCAGCTGGGTCAGAGCAAGAACGGAAACGGACACGGTAGTCACTTCAGTACCTTTTACTGGAGGAAATTCAGGCACATCCTGGAGCACTGTAGGGTGAAGGGTGCATATCAGGATCCTCCCCAATGAGCGGGTGTAGGCCCTCCTGTTTCTTGCCTATGCGCAGTAAGTTTCTGACCTGCCTGGAGCTAGGCCTAACTTTGTCTCTGTCCTGCGCTGGCTGACCTTGTGGTAGGGCCTTCTCTTGAAGTTCACGCTCTCAGTATGCGGGGCCTAAGCGTCTCCTGGCTCTGTTACGTATCAGCACCTTAGCGATCCTGGGACTTGTAGTTCTCCAGGGATTCCGGTTATGCCTTACTGGGTCATAGAGATCCCGGTAAGCTCGGATCCGGTGTCCGGTAAATGCTTCGGGGTGAGCTGGTTAAGCTCCTCTGCCCCTTATGTACTAACTCGCCACTCGCCTTCGGCCTACTCGGGCCCTCAATAGGCTATACACACTAAGGGCAGCTTGCCGCGCTTCACCGATCTTATGACGCCGGCACACCTTAAGCTCTATCTGGGCTCCCTGAATCTAGCTAGCAGGAGCCTCGTGCTCCACTGCTGAACTATTAACTGAGTTCTCTAGACTAGACTGAGCTCCACTGCAGACTGACCTCTCTTAGGCTTCTCTACTGCAGGAACTCTTCAGAGGAACTGAACTGCCTAGCTCCACCTTCCCTATTTATATCCCTAACGGGCTCCCTCTGCTGGTCTGAGGTGGAAGGTGGAGATGTGTGAATGTTTAAGGGGGCCTCTTGTGGAGGATTCCATCAATACACTCTTCTAGGATCTGTGATACCAAGCGCAGCGGGGCGTCACAGATGCTATTGACGACGAGGTTAGGTTGCGCCTTCCTGGACAGAGACGGAGTACTGGAAGCACGTCAACAACTGCATCCTCAACCACAACTCCGCCTCTGACCACAAGTCGTAGTGGCTCTTCAGGTCGCATGGGCTCTAAGCCTTTCATAGCCTGGGCATTTATTCAGATCGATAAGGATGACCCAACTCGTGTTATCTGTAATATTTGTCATCAAAAGCTGAGTAGAGGCCAAAAAATCCATAGTTTGAGTACTTCATGCATGTACCGTCACATGGATATGAAGCATAAGTTGCAGTGGGAAGCTCACTGTGCTACAATGCGGCCTATCAGGCTGAGCCAACCACCGTCTGCCCCATCTTGTGCATCCGCGGCCTCTTCATCCTCTGTGACTGGGGGGACAGCAGTCACACATGTTTTTGGACGCAGACCTGCCACCTCTTTACCTGCAACAGCCAGTGTGATTGGCAGGTCGTCAGTTCATTGGGAAGTGGAAACACCTGCTGGTGTTGAAAGCTCTCTGACATCGAGAGCACCACCTTTGGATCAAGGCAACCTAACATGTCCGCCTGCATCTTCCTCACAGACCGGCAGTTTGCCAGGGACACCCTACTCAACCCCGTCAAAGCACAACAGCCAGCCCTCGGTCCCTCAGATGTGGACAAGTAAAAGACCATTTCCTCCTAGCCATGAGAAAGCTAAGAGGTTGAATTTCACCATCTGCAAGCTGTTGGCTACAGAAATGCTGCCTTTCCGCCTGGAGGACACAGTGGATTTTTGAGACCTTATGTCCGTCGCAGTGCCCCAGTACCAGATGCCGAGTCGGCACTACTTCTCAGAGAAAGGTGTGCCTGCGCTCCACCAGCATGTTGCACACAACATCACCGCTTCTTTGAGAAACTCTGTGTGTGACAGGGTGCATTTCACCACAGACACTTGGACGAGTAGGCATGGACAGGGGCGTTACATGTCGCTGACAGGGCACTGGGTAACTATGGTGACAGCAGGACAAGGGGCTGCTCCAAGTCTTGCCGTCCCCGCGAGTTGTACGTCAATCCTCTTTATCTAGAAGTTCCTCCACTGCTTCTGCCTCCTCAACCTCCTCTCGGTCCTCCACCTGCACTCAAAGCCTGTCTGGTAATGCCACCTGCTTTCTAACTGCGCACCTCCTTACTATGCTGGCAGCAGGGCTCAACGGCATCAGTGTTTACTTTGAAATGTCTGGGAAATGTGAGTCACACAGCTGAGGACTTGTGGTCAGCTCTGGAGACCCAGTTTCATGAATGGTTGTCTCCACTGGACCTGCAACCAGGGAAGGCCGTATGCGACAATGCTGCAAACCTGGGTGCGGCCCTTCGCCGGGGCAATGTTACACACGTGCCTTGTATGGCTCACGTGTTGAACCTGGTTGTCCATAAATTTTTAGCCCACTATCCCGGACTAGATGGCCTTCTGCAGAGGGCACGGTCGCTGTGTGCTCACTTCCGCCGTTCGCATCCCGCACCGGCTGAAATGCGATGTGCCGACATGGTGGAAATCAACTCTGCACATGTTGCAGCGACTGTGGCAGCACCGACAAGCCCTGGTGCAATAGTTTCTGACGTATAGCCTGGGCCAACGAGATCCAGAGGTGGGGCAAATCACACAGCAGGAGTGGTCTCAGATCAGGGACCTATGAAGTCGACGCGCCCCCTGGGCCGTGGGGTACCCCGAGCCGGGCCGGTAGACGCTGGGGGTTGTAGTCACTGTGGCGGTGACCCGGTCCGTGACCCATGGCGGTCAATCCAACGGTAATTTGTATATATGGATTTTATAATGTCCGACTACGCCACCTGTGGAGTGCGGCCAAAGGGGCTGCCGCTGCGGAACAGTCCTCTGAAGCTGGTGGTTTTGCTGCAATGGTATTATTACTCACCACAGGAAGAGTGTAGCTTCAGGGCAGTGTGGGTGGATGATGGTGGTTGTAGTGCAGGGAGTCAGTAATGAACACAGAGTCCGTGTGATGCAGTCCCAAGATCTTTACTCACAGTTGTTGCAGTCCAGATTACAGGTACCAGAGCTATCTCACCCATCGTGCTGTGCGTACTCAGTGAGGGGCTCAGTCCACCCCCAGATAGCTCCGGAGTACTTAGCAGGACCCCCTTCTGTGTGTCCTTTCTCTGGCCTTCTCCCTGCACCTCACACCCAGTGACACTTCTATCCGGTATCCTCGGGCCTTGGCGGGCGACTTGTGTTCCGTCCCCTGGGTCCTATGTGGCTACCTTCTTAGTGAGACTGGTGTGGACTTTTGCCTGCAGTACATGAAATGCTGCAGCCTCTGGTTTCTAGTTGAGCCTTGCTGTTTCTCCTCTAGTTGAGGGACCGGTTCCCCTTATCTGTCCTGACCCCTCTACCTCCTGGTAGCAGCGGGAGTACAGGTGGCCTTCTGCATGGCCCGTAGCCCTAGGGTTCCTTCGGTTCCTGGAGCCTTCCTGCTCCCACTCCTCTCTTCTCTCCTTCAGTCCTGGGCCTCCCAGGCTAGGCCCGCCTCCGGAGCAGAGCTCATGCCGAGCCTCTGCTCCTGTCACTTTTCCTCCTCTGACTGGCTTGCTCTTTCTAAGATGGCTTCCTATTTATACTCTCCCTGTCATGTGCTCCCCTAAGCTGCTCCCCTAAGCACCCACTACATAGGATCATCCCACCAGCTAGGGACCTGGGACTGTGTTCTCCCTTAGGAGCAATCTCGCCCTAACCCCACTGCGGGTATGTGTTGGATGCAGGTGTTAGGGTCCCGAGCCATACGCCTTCCTTACCTGAGGGTGAGATACCACACCTCTGGGTGAGATGCAGTAACTCTGTGGTGACTGCTCCCTCAGGGGCGCCACACACCTTTCTGCACAGTTTTGAAATGGCGACGAAGATGTTTAGTGCTGACGACGATGCCATTATCAGCATAACTATTCCGGTGATTTACATGCTGGAGCACACATTAAACAGAATTCAGAGTCAGGTGATCGGACAAGAGGAGGTGGAGGAAGTAGAGGAGGAGTCGTATGCGGAAGGGATAACATCTCCAAGGTCCAGACGGTTGGCAGCACCAAGGAGGCAGGCATGGGAGGGTGGGGGAGAGGGATTAAACAGGGCGCATGGTAGCAGCCAAACTGTTGAGGAAGGTGCAGGAGCCGAGGAAGAAGTGGAGGATGAACTGGCGATGGGCATGGAAGACTCATCAGATGAGGGAGACCTTGATCACATTTCTGTTGTGCGAGGTTGGGGGGAGAGGGCAGAGGAAAGAAGCATGATTCTTACCTCGCTACCAACACAACAAGGTCTTGGTCCTCCTGGATGCGCAAGACACATGAGTGCCTTCTTGCTGCACTACCTGCAACATGACCCTCAGATTGCAGAATTCGAAGTAATCTCGACTACTGGGTTGCCACACTTTTAGATCCCCGTTACAAAAGTAAATTTGCCGAAATAATTCCTGCCATAAAAAGGGATTGACGCATGCAGGAGTATCTGCAGACGCTGTTGCAGAATCTTACATGTGCTTTTCCACAAAACACCAGTGGTGCACGAAGTGAATCTCACAGTTCTAACTTGCCAACCGCGGGACTGTTGAGTCTTCATCACTCAAACCGTAACAGTAACACAGTATCTGCTGGTAACAGCAATTTTGTGAAATCGTTTCACCACTTTTTTAGACCATCCTTTGCAAGGCCACAGGAGACAAGAAGTCTGACACATAGTCAATGCCTAGAGAGGATGGTGCAGGAGTATCTCCAAGTGAACATCGAAGCCATGACTGTGTCACTGGACCCTTGCTCATTTTGGTATTCCAATCTGGAAAAATGGCTGGAGCTCGCCACTCACGCCTTGGAGATCTTGTCATGCTCTGCAGCCAGTGTTCTCTCTGAACGTGTGTTCAGCGCTGCTGATGGTGTGCTGACAGATAAGCGCACGCGGCTGTCCACTGAGAATGTAGACAGACTCACGTTCATAAAGATGAACAAATCATGGATTCGCAAGGACTTTTCTAATCCTGTGTTATCCTTGGGAGGCTAAAAGCTTGAGGATTTGGTAATATCACCTCACCAACCGTTTTAAGCAACTGTGGGGCAATTGATGCCACTTAACCCTAGAACGCATGGCCATAAAAATCTACACTTTCATATACCTGGGGCCTTTTAGGCCCGTGTGCAAATAACATTGAATAACTCAAACTCAAATGACAAACAACTATATACATGAAGAATACCTAGAGTTTCAAAATTCTAACTAAAGTAATCTTGCAGAAAATAGAAAACAATTAACAGGGCGGGACTGCGAGGCCCCAGGTATGCGTTCTAGGGTTAAGTGGTGTCTGTGCCACAATTTTGGGAAAAAATGGAAACTCTTTTTGGAGTCCCCTTGCTGTGTCTTACGTGACGTTGGCATCGTCAATTCCAGGTGGGTTGGGTCGCTCCCCCCCCCCTTTTAACTGTAAGAAACTACATACACTATGGCTTGGGGTAACACAAATGATTGAGTCTGAAGAGCTGTTTACTCAGAGGTCTGCTCCAAATCTTCAGTGTCTGCTAGTCAGCGTAGAATTTTTAACTGCATCTAGCCTAGGCAATACTTTTGGGCGTAGTAGCCCAGCTGCGAAGCAAGCTGCACCGCCTGTGTATCTAATAAGAATTTTTAAATGCATCTAGCCTAGGCAGACTGTGGGGACCCCCAACCAAACCCAGACGCTCAGTCCCCCTACCGCCCCCCTTTCCTTGACAATAAAATAATGTACCTCTTACAACTGGATGGGTGAGGATCGGTCACAGCTTTATTAACTTTTTATACTCATTCCATTAGAAAGACATTTTATTTCTAAAATAATTCAGCTTGTTGCAGCATGCCCTGGGTCTCCACTCCGGCAACTTGGCCAACAAGTGTAACTCTCCAACATGTCCTTTCTATTTCCAGGCCACGGAGGATCCTGCGTACTCGTATGCAGGACTCTGACCCCCACCCATCACTCTTAACGCTTGTTCCACTCCGTCCTGGAGTCCTGACAGGAATATGTCCAGTCCAATATCCATTAAGTGTACACCGTCAGGCCGTATGAGGCCTGCTTTATCTCCTTCCAGTTGTCGGTGTCGTACCACTACACCGCCTCTGTCTCTTCTAAATTTTGCCATCCGAATATTTATTACCCGCCTTGTCCGTTCGATGGCCGTGATGTCTCGCGCACCTTGCCATACCGCTATCGGCACAATCTCTGACCATACTATAGCTAGTTTTGTGAAAAATTCTCTGAAGCGCTCAGTGTCTAGTTTAATTATTGCCATTAGTTATGCGCTCTTGTGATGACCTAGGTTGTTTCCCCCGGCCTGTATAACTAAGATGACCAGACATCTTGCCTCTCTCCCTACCTTGATTACCTCCATTAGTACCTGTGGACATAGCAGGCCTCTAATACCTCTCCAGTTGAAATATGTGTTATGAAACTATAATTTCCTCCCGCCTGGGCGGACTTTCGCCCTTTAATCTGCCCAATATATATACGAGTGGCCTATCACCCACACTGTTGGCTTAGCGTCACCTGTAAAAGAAATAAACCACGTTAGGATAACAAGTCCAGTCTTATGTATCTTGCCAAACACGTGGATCACCATCTCTCTATCCTCTGAACTTCCGTTTCTGACAGTCCTGCTCTTGCTGCTTCTGTGGCCGCGCCTATGCGGAATGAGTGTGTCCCGTAATCTTTGGGGTGGTTCCCTGCCGATGTTATGCATTTATTAAATATAGCTTGGAACTGGTATCTTGATAATGGCGTCCCATCAATGTGTGATAGGAACAAATTACTTTGTGATCTGATGGTTAGATATGGTTTTACTATTGTTTCCCGATTCAGTGTACCGTTTGTGGGTTGTAGAAGTACCCAAGTGCCCCTGCCCGCTGGAACCATTTTCGATTTGTGTATGCGTAGACGTATTGCAATATTGCCTATGACTACGTCCTGGTGTAATAAGCCTCCACTGGTGCTAATTTTGGATTGAGGGACTAATTCGCTTATGCATAGCGCCCCGAAGAAGGCGATCACAAATGCAGTAGACAGTAGTGTTGCTTCAAATTGTGAGTGTCATGTTAATGGTGTTAGGGATATGATGTGAGAAATCAGTTTTAGTGACACGGGACGGGACGTCTACACTCCTGACTTGGCTGACCCCTTTTCCACCCTTTTATGGAGTGTCTGATGATGAATCTTTGTCACATCTCCCCAATTCAGTAGTTGGAAGTGAAATGCTACTCCGGTCAGACACCGCTGCGCTGACGCCCCTGATATGCCCCTCATCATTAGCTGGTGGAGAAATTCTATGGTGACTTGTGATCTGGCTTGTTCACATTGGTCAACCCGTCTGCCTGCTACTAGTCGTGTCCACTCTTCCCATGCCTTACCGTATGCTTGCCACGTCGACGGGGCAACTGACGCTCTGATTAATGGCATCAACTATTCGCCACTAGATCCCATAGGGAAGGTGGGCAACTGTTGTCCCAATGGGTGGGCATTGTGGAAGAGCTCTGTGAAAATCTGCCAATTGAATTGTTATAAAGCGTTAGCAGCAGCTTTAGACCCCTCAGCATAGTGGCTAGCGCGGACCCATACATTGTGTTTTAGGCACAGGAATGCTAGCCTGGGTAGTAGGCCTAGCACTGGGAGAGACGATAATGCCATCTTATTAATGCAGTGCGCTAAGCTGGTGTTTTTTGTTATGAAGCGTATATTTTTGTAAGCCAGGAGCGCGCCCCATATTTCTATTGCTACCACTATTGGGAAGAAAAATTATTTTCAGGGCTAGATGCAGCGAAAAATTATTATTAATTGAAAAGCTGGTGGAGCTTGGTATAGATGGCCTAATAAAATGAGACCCACACACTGCTAGAAGGCCAAATATTTTTTCAGAGTTAGATGCAGAAAAAAATTATATTCAGTTTGCAACCTGATGGAGGTCAGTATAGATGGACTAATAGAACAAGTCCCACACACTGCTAGAAGGCCAAATATTTTTTCAGAGGTAGATGCAGACAAAAAATTATTTTGAATTTGCAACCTGATGGAGGTCAGTATAGATGACTAATAGAACAAGTCCCACACACTGCTAGAAGGCCAAATATTTTTTCAGTGCTAGATGCAGAAAAAAATTATATTCAGTTTGCAACCTTATGGAGGTCAGTATAGATGGACTAATAGAACAAGTCCCACACACAGCTAGAAGCCCAAATATTTTTTCAGAGGTAGATGCAGAAAAAAATTATATTCAGTTTGCAACCTGATGGAGGTCTGTATAGATGGATTAATAGAACAAGTCCCACACACAGCTAGAAGCCCAATATTTTTTCAGAGGTAGATGCAGAAAAAAATATATTCAGTTTGCAACCTGATTGAGGTCTGTATAGATGGATTAATAGAACAAGTCCCACACACAGCTAGAAGCCCAATATTTTTTCAGAGGTAGATGCAGAAAAAAATATATTCAGTTTGCAACCTGATGGAGGTCTGTATAGATGGATTAATAGAACAAGTCCCACACACAGTTAGAAGCCCAATATTTTTTCAGAGGTAGATGCAGAAAAAAATATATTCAGTTTGCAACCTGATGGAGGTCAGTATAGATGGACTAATAGAACAAGTCCCACACACTGCTAGAAGGCCAAACATTTTTTCAGAGCTAGATGCAGAAAAATATTATATTCAATTTGCAACCTAATGGAGGTCAGTATAGATGGACTAATAGAACAAGTCCCACACACAGCTAGAAGGCCAAATATTTTTTCAGAGGTAGATGCAGAAAAAAATTATATTCAGTTTGCAACCTTATGGAGGTCAGTATAGATGAACTAATAGAACAAGTCCCACACACAGCTAGAAGCCCAAATATTTTTTCAGAGGTAGATGCAGAAAAAAATTATATTCAGTTTGCAACCTTATGGAGGTCAGTATAGATGGACTAATAGAACAAGTCCCACACACAGCTAGAAGCCCAAATATTTTTTCAGAGGTAGATGCAGAAAAAAGTTATATTCAGTTTGCAACCTGATGGAGGTCTGTATAGATGGATTAATAGAACAAGTCCCACACACAGCTAGAAGCCCAATATTTTTTCAGAGGTAGATGCAGAAAAAAATATATTCAGTTTGCAACCTGATGGAGGTCTGTATAGATGGATTAATAGAACAAGTCCCACACACAGCTAGAAGCCCAATATTTTTTCAGAGGTAGATGCAGAAAAAAATATATTCAGTTTGCAACCTGATGGAGGTCTGTATAGATGGATTAATAGAACAAGTCCCACACACAGCTAGAAGCCCAATATTTTTTCAGAGGTAGATGCAGAAAAAAATATATTCAGTTTGCAACCTGATGGAGGTCTGTATAGATGGGTTAATAGAACAAGTCCCACACACAGCTAGAAGCCCAATATTTTTTCAGAGGTAGATGCAGAAAAAAATATATTCAGTTTGCAACCTGATGGAGGTCTGTATAGATGGATTAATAGAACAAGTCCCACACACAGCTAGAAGCCCAATATTTTTTAAGAGGTAGATGCAGAAAAAAATATATTCAGTTTGCAACCTGATGGAGGTCAGTATAGATGGACTAATACAACAAGTCCCACACACAGCTAGAAGCCCAATATTTTTTCAGAGGTAGATGCAGAAAAAAATATATTCAGTTTGCAACCTGATGGAGGTCTGTATAGATGGATTAATAGAACAAGTCCCACACACAGCTAGAAGCCCAATATTTTTTCTGAGGTATATGCAGAAAAAAATATATTCAGTTTGCAACCTGATGGAGGTCTGTATAGATGGATTAATAGAACAAGTCCCACACACAGCTAGAAGCCCAAATATTTTTTCAGAGGTAGATGCAGAAAAAAATTATATTCAGTTTGCAACCTTATGGAGGTCAGTATAGATGGACTAATAGAACAAGTCCCACACACAGCTAGAAGCCCAAATATTTTTTCAGAGGTAGATGCAGAAAAAAGTTATATTCAGTTTGCAACCTGATGGAGGTCTGTATAGATGGATCAATAGAACAAGTCCCACACACAGCTAGAAGCCCAATATTTTTTCAGAGGTAGATGCAGAAAAAAATATATTCAGTTTGCAACCTGATGGAGGTCTGTATAGATGGATTAATAGAACAAGTCCCACACACAGCTAGAAGCCCAATATTTTTTCAGAGGTAGATGCAGAAAAAAATATATTCAGTTTGCAACCTGATGGAGGTCTGTATAGATGGATTAATAGAACAAGTCCCACACACAGCTAGAAGCCCAATATTTTTTCAGAGGTAGATGCAGAAAACAATATAATCAGTTTGCAACCTGATGGAGGTCTGTATAGATGGATTAATAGAACAAGTCCCACACACAGCTAGAAGCCCAATATTTTTTCAGAGGTAGATGCAGAAAAAAATATATTCAGTTTGCAACCTGATGGAGGTCTGTATAGATGGATTAATAGAACAAGTCCCACACACAGCTAGAAGCCCAATATTATTTCAGAGGTAGATGCAGAAAAAAATTATATTCAGTTTGCAACCTGATGGAGGTCAGTATAGATGGACTAATACAACAAGTCCCACACACAGCTAGAAGCCCAATATTTTTTCAGAGCTAGATGCAGAAAAAAATTATATTCAATTTGCAACCTGATGGAGGTCAGTATAGATGGACTAATAGAATGATGCTATGCCCAAAAGATTTTACTTCACTAGGTGCAGTAAAAAAATTGGTATTCTATACACAGTTGGTATAGCTTGCAACACAGATAGGCTACTTCACTGACTAACACACTCTGCAATAGGCCAAAAAGGATAAGCTTTGCTAGATTCAGCCAAATGCTGTGAAAAAAACTTGCACAGCACTGGCACAGACCTGCCTGGCAAAAACTGATAGGAACTGATGTAACCTAGTCCTGAAAAGGACTCCAATTACAATTAGTCTTTACTCCCACAATCTATCTATTTAAGAGCACAGACCTGCCTGATAAAAGTCGTAGGAAATGCTGTAACCTAGTCCTTAAAAGGACTGCAATCACAACTATTCCCTACTCCCAAGCTATCTGTAGATTTGTGCGAAAATTGGCTTGAAATTAACAAGGTATAGCGCACACAGCAACAGCGGTGCTGTCTAACACGCAGCTGCAGCAGTGAGAAAATGGTGGCGACGGGGAAAATGGCTTGGTCTTATAGGGCAAGGACATGTGACATACACTGCCAATGACACATGCCCTTGCTTGTGTGAAAGCACTTCGCTCCGTGTGTGCGCTGCTGATAGGCTGACAGATTGCACCTCCCCACTGCAAATGCGGGAAAGAGAAAAAAAAATGGAGATCTTCATTGTTCCTGCAGAGATCCATCCCCTGCCCCTCCCCCCACCCCGCTGTACACTCAAACTGCCTATTAACATTAATTTTCATCATTACTGAGAAAAAATCCAGTTATGATTTTGGTGCACGAACAGTTATCGAACATAACCTCGAACAGCCAAATTTTTCTCAAATTGTTCGTGTTCGCCGAACGGCTCGAACACCGCCTAAAACAGCTCGAATTTGAGATTGGCGAACAGTTCGAGTAGAACAACGCTCATCTCTAATAGTAACCAAATTCTCACGTTTCTTCTCACATCTCTCATATGATGAAAATGACTATAACAAGCTACTGTTTGTGAACTAAATTTACTGATCTAAATTGGCCACCCAATGCTAATGCTTTACAATCCTGTCTTTATAAATAAATGGTTTCGGCTGCAAGTCACCACAATGAGAAGGTTAATGTTACATTGTATAAATGTTAAGACACACTGGTGATCCCATGGAAGATTTTTAGTAATATAATCATTATATATTTTCTGGCTAGGACCTAAAGTGCTTTTAATATATGGATGTGGTTTCATGACACCTTAACATTTTCTTAAGAATGTATTTTAAATTCAGGTCAGCTTCTGTGTCCATTTAGAAAATGAAAGTGGACCTGACCACCTGCAAAGTAAAACAGACTGTACTTTCATTATGTCTATAACCAGAGTTTTATTAAGCCATTATTTTCTCGTGAACTATAATAACAAAATAATGGTTTTCTGCTGACATCTTATGTAGAACCTGAAAGAATATATGCCCTTATCAGCTGTGCATACTACTACGGCCTCCTGGCATTAATATCTACTGAACCACAACATCAATCATGTTGAGAGGGGTGCACAATCCATTTCCTATACATCTCTAACACACAAGCATTACATTTATTGAAGAGGTCGCTTGTTTCCCAACCAATTCACTCACAAAGCAATGTAAGCTTCCTTATCATCTTCATTTACTGTGCTCAGCTCAGACACAGGTTTTATGGCATTTCCTAGGATTCTCTACAATTCATAGTTTCAGTTTTCAGATTCACATTGCAATAGATACTAATGGTCATTTACTTTTGTCTTTCAGAATTTTTAAAATACATTTCACATAGTATTCTTTTCCTAAAATATTTTTTTACTTTGTCCAGAAAACTTAATATTTTTTTCTCTGATTGTATTATCTATCTATCTATCTATCTATCTATCTATCTATCTATCTATCTATCTATCTATCTATCTATCTATCTATCTATCTATCTATCTCTTTTCCAGACATAAGTATAATATTCTAGGAATATAGATTACTATTTTTAATTTAAATTATTTATTGCACTACTCCATATATGCTATACATTTTAATAAGAAAAGAATACATTAATTCACTTGTTCTTTGCTTTCTTACAGAATCGGAGTACATTGAGCATATTTTACATTCTTCATGGAATGGTCAAACAGCTTCATTATGTCCATATACTGTACTGTACATTAATATTACATATCACTCCTCAACATTGAAATTACAACACCAAGATGAAAAGTAGTGAAATTATGGAAATCAGAGAGTCAATAGACATGTTAGTGGTATGCAAATGCCAACAAATTGGAAATAAAATTTTCAAAATTGATTTATTCAGTATCCACTGTAAACATCTCTCTTTAAAATTGTAGACCAGTGAGATCGTAGATGCGCTCGATGAGGGACAAGTCCCGAGATGTTACCCGCTATCATAAGACTTTTAGGCCACTAATTTGTACTATACTGTTGGAGGCGATAACTGCCTCCATATTTGGTTAAGTACTATTCCCATCAGTTTAAGGCTGTTGTTGATTAATGATGGATTTTAACTACCCTTTAAATTTGTAGGCGAGAGTGTAACATCTGTGCTCGTTCCTGTCCACTCTGTCTCTGCTTTGACCACTAGGTGGTGCCACGCATTTGCTGCTGGTGATGCGTGACTGCTACAGTCCTGTTTTATTTCTCGGACTTTTGGTGATGCATGATCAGGAAGTTATGAGGTTTATTGTTTGGCTTTGATTATTCCTTTCTGAGAGCATTGGGTGGGGCTCTCTGTTGGGTCTGTCCCTTGCATCTCTGACTTCTAATGTCAGTCAACAACTTCTGCTTACCTGGCCTGTAGCTATAGTCCTTGATCTTTTGTTTTGTTTTCTTACTGATTTTGCAAGTTTCCTGGCCTCAGCCTACATTTTGACCATTCGCTGGCTTTCTGAGTTTGTCCTTGACATTAATTCTTGGCATTGACTCTGCATAGTGAACCATCTTGCCTTTAACTCTGTGGCCCCAGAAAAATGGTCACTGCAGAAGTCCAGTTCCCTGTAAAGGGGTTGAAGAGTTAAGGCCAGGGTAATCCATGAGATCTGTAAACATAGTGGCTTGCGAGTGGAGCCATGAGAGGCATATTTGATAAATATTAAGTTTATGGTCTTATCAAAGTAAGGTAGGCTTTATCTTGGCTGATGGGTTTTCAAGAATTGGCCAATTTGTACACTAAGTATTTTTATTTTATAACTATATTTTATATAGCAGTAATGTTGTCCAAACTTCATATGTTCAATGTTTGCGTTCATCTTAGTGCTTACAGAGTGATGATGTATTCTTTTGATTGTATCTATTTGTCTATCTATCTGTCCATCTATCTAGCTATCAATATTTTCCAGAATTACTTTTTGCATTCCTCTCTACAAGTTATTCAGTTATACATCAATGCACATGTCTTTTGCTTTCATATTGAACATGTGTGTATATACACACTCATTGACATTGAAATTGCAAGATTAAAAAGGAAAAGTAGTTGAATTATGGAGATCACAGGATCAATAGACATGCTAATGACATGCAAATGATGAAAAATTGAATTACGATTTTCAAAACATCTCTATTTAGTATCAAGTGTGAGTGTCATTTGCATGAACGCAATTACACATGTTGTCATACATTCAATGAGGTTATTACTGGTTTTCTGAGGAATGTTCTGTCACGAAAATCATAAAGATCCACTGCTGTCAGCTCCCTTTGCAATTGCTGACCAAAGACATCTTAGATTTGCTTGATGAGAGACATGTCCGGAGACATGAAGGCCATGGCAGTATGTTTAGGCCAGGTGGGTGCTTTGATGTTTTTATTTTTTAATATTTTTTTTATTTTACTGTATTTGTTTGATTCCTTGGGGAACTTGAACATGCGATACCACAGTATTGCTGTATATAGTAAAAATCACAGTTTCCTATGAATGCCAGCCATAGCCTAACTTTCAAAGTAGTAATGTCTGTCATGACAGGCATGGGGGTTTTCAGGTGTACCCTGGCAATGAAGGCAAAATATCAGCTGTTAGAGTCAGATGATGTTTGAACATTACAGCAATCATGTGTTGGCAAAGATGTGGTCTCAGGAAAGTCAAGGAGCCAGTACGTCATATGCTAGTAAGGGATTAACGGTTGTCTGAGGAATGTTCTGCCATGTTTAATGTTCTTGCTCATGCATATCATATCAACTGCTGGCAGCTCCCTTTATAATTGCTGACCAATGAGGTCTAGATGTGTTCGATGGGAAACAAGTCTGGAGGCACTGCAGGCCATGGTAGCACATTCAGCATGGCATATGGTTTCCATTTTTTCATCATTAACATATGACGATAGATATAAATTTGTCATAATTTCACAACTCTTTTGTATTGTTTTTACAATTTCAATGTTGAGGATTATATACGAGGCCATTTCTGCCATACCTACCATGCTCACATCAGTCTGCCGTTTGCAACTTCAGTTAGGGGCCAGCTCATTCTGGGTGGAGAGCAACATCAGCTCCAACTCCTCTTGCTCTTTTTCTTCTTTCAACATTAGAAAAATAAAATGGTGTCCCATGTGACTGGCAGCAGAGGATGTGGCAGATGCAGTGGTTTCTCAGTCCTACAAGAGGAGGAGATAATGGGAGTGAAAATGGGCAAATCAAGAGGGAAACAGGAAAAGACACAAGCAATGGATTGCAGAGGAGCATAGAGACAATCGTATTACAAGGGGGGAGGAGGATAGAGCAGATAGGTGAAAAGAGAGACCTAATAGATTAGGGCTGGATTTGCAATTAAATACTAATATATGTTAAGGTTCTGACAAAACTTCAGGAGGATGAGATCATCTGTCATCCAGACAGCAGTATCTGCTCACATTGATAAGCAACATTGATGTATGGAGAGCAGTTCTGGTACAATTTTCTCAACATCCGCTGTTGCTTAAATGCATGGCCTGATACAGTCTGTAGGCAGAGCCCAACTCTACATTGGTCTGGTGTCACTTGTAAATATGATTTTTTACAAGAACACTTAAAGGGGTATTCCCATCTCCAAGATCCTATCCCAATATGTAGTAGGTGTAATAATAGTAATATTAGCAAATATTTCCAATTAGAAATGTAGTATATTTTTTCTGATTTGCTATCTCTTTCCTCATGTGCAGGCATAGAAGGACCTTGGGTATCCATGATTACGTCCAATGATAAAGTCACAGTTAGTTAGTTAGTTGTTAGTGGTCATAACCATGGATACCTAAGGCCCTGCGATGCCTTCACATGACGTAAGAGAGATAGCTAATCAAAAATACTATACTACATTTCTAATTGGAGGTATTTGCTATTATTATTATTATTATTATTACACCTACTACATATTGAGATAGGATCTTGGAGATGGGAATACCCCTTTAATGGCAATTGTAGCCAAATTCCCTATGCCAGTCATTGCACTGGTTTCCCATTCAATACAGAGTTCAATATAAACGTATCACTCTCACCCACAAAGCGATCCATGGTTCAGCACCACCGTAAATCTCCTCCCTTGCCTCAGTCTACCACCCTACCCATGCCCTCAATTCTTCTAATGACTTAAAATTAAAAATCCTCCATAATCTGAATTTCCCATTCCCGTCTCCAAGACTTCTTGCGTGCTACGCCAGTTCTTTGGAATGCACTACCCAAGATAGTTCGATTAATTCCCAATACCCACAGTTTTAAGTGTGGCCTAAAAACACATTTCTTTAGACTGGCCTAACGTCTCGTCATACATATCTAACTGTCCCTGTTTGACCCATACAAAATGTTCTTCAAATTCATGTTCATACTCTGCTTGCACTTAATAGCCCTCTTTGCCTGTACTGTACACGCACAAGCTGGTGACCGGTTCATGCAGTGTTATGTGCACACCATATTTAGTATATTATGGCTGTATTGTACAATATAAGCTCATTATACCATTTACCTTTTGCGTCTCCCCTATTTCCTCATAGATTGTAAGCTTGCGAGCAGGGCCGCCATGCCTTTTGATATCTGAGTTTTGCTTATTCTCTAACGTCTTTATTGTCTGTACAAGTCCCCCCTAAAATTGTAAAGTGCTGCAGAATATGCTGGCGCTATGAAAATAAAAATTATTATTATTGTTTGTAGTAGAATTTCACCTCCTGAATTCAAATATGTTGTTAGAATTTCTTCATCAGACAGTTTTTTACATATATTTTTTATTTTGAATTTTAGCTGCTGATATGAAAGAGACATGTAAAAATATAAAACTGCTGTTATAAAAATTTCAGTATGAAAAATATAACTGGAATATCTGAGTTGATTGCTTTATTGCTTGAATTGCAGCTTAGGTACACTAAATTCTACTTTTCTTATGTTAATGTGATAGCAGAGATAGGAATATCACTATATTCAAAAAAAATTGCCTAAACGTGAATCTCTTGTTCCTGGACAAAAACATGTGTCAAAAGTACCTTTAGAGAGTCCTGAAAAGTATATTTGACTCCACTGCATATTCATCTTGGAGTGATGAAACAATTTGTAAAAGCACTTGAAAACAATTCCACTGCAATTATAAAATCTAAATTTCCAAAAGTCAGTGATGCAAAACTGAAAGAAGGCATTCTTTGGGGATACAAATAAGATTGGTGATGGACGATGAATAATTTCTGGAATTGTTAAATCCGCTGAAAAATGCAGTCTTGCTGTCCTTCAAAAATGTCTCCTGTTTGTTCTTGGAACTCATAAAGCACAAAACTACAGTGATATAGTGAAGGATCTTGTGAAATCATACCAAGCTATAGGATGCAGCATGTGTTTAAAACTTCATTTCTTGGACTCCCATCTGAACTTCTTCCCAGAAAATCTTGATGCTTTTAATGACCAGCATGGGGAGCATTTTCATTAGCAGATTTCTACCAGGGAACAGAGATACCAAGGCAAGTGGAGCCCCAGTATGCTGCCTGACTATTGCTGGACCATGAAGAAAGACATCCCAAAAGCAAAATATTCCCATAAATCATCATCAAACTTATTCTAGGTAAGCCATATTTCATATAATGTTGACTATATAAGTATTATTTTTAAATATTTCCATAAAACCTGAAATGTGTGTCACAAATAATCCCTGCCTGATAGAAAAAATCTGAAAGTATATTTGAATTCAGCATGAAAATATATTTACTATTTATTTATTTCAGTCAACCAGTGTGTTTAGGAGAGTGGGTGAGTCAGTGTGAAGATGCAAGATACAGTGTGCAGTAAAATTGTGGTGTGATATGTGTGTGGTGTGTTCAGCGTGTGTGTATGTGTGTAATGTGTAAGCGAAGTTTGTAACAATTAATGAAATATGTGACAACTGCACAGCATGTAGGCAATGTATCACTGACATGTATGCTACCTGTATTTAAAGGATTATTCCAACTTTGTTCACTACTCTATGGAGATGTAAGCTGGACAGGTAATGTCAACTCTACTGATACATGTTGAGACGCTTGTGTAATTCACAGGTATTGTGCACATGTCCTAGCAGATATCAGTAGACTTGACATCTCAATGCGGAAGTGAATGAAGCCAGAATAAGTCTTTGATGTGTGTGATGTGTGTGTCATATATTTAATGTGTGAGAGATGCATGTATGTCAGGTTAGAAATGTGTGAGTGATGTGTTTTCAGCATGTAAGTAATGTGTGAGAGATTTGTGAGTGTCATGGAAGATGTGTGAGTGATATGTGAGTGTCATGGAAGATGTGTGAGTGATATGTGAGTGTCATGGAAGATGTGTGTGAGTGATATGTGTATATTATGTAAGAAATATGTAAGTGGCGTGTGTGTAGTATGTAAGTAACAAGTACTGCTTGTTTCTAAAGTGTGTATGGCATGAATACAGTATGTGATTGGTGTGTTTGGCAGGGGACCCAGACATACTTCATGTACTGGGGCCTTTGCTGTCAGTGTGGCATGACCTTTATTATAGACATTGCTAAATGGCTACAGCTGTTTCATAGTTGGGTGCTACTTTGTCAGTCCAATCTATCTAGCTAAACCAGGGGCATGCCACTATACTGTATATCAAGACAGTGTTCAACATGTCCCTGGTAATATTAAAAGTGCACAAAATGTATGCATGCCTGCTTCTGCCAGTCACATCAAGAAAAACTGTGTCTTGACTGGAAGAAGCAGCATGTGGCAATTTTGTAAATTATCATTCTGTTGCTGCTTATTTAACCAGGAGCACGTTAAGAACTGTATTATTATCCAGTATAGTTGCATGTCCATGGTCTACATAAGTACATTGCACTGACAGGTTCTCTTTAATGGAGTTGGTTATTATGGTTGGCAATACCATGTGAGTCATAGTGCCATGTATTTGCCCAATTGAAGCCACATAGTAGTGCCAACCTAAAAGTAGCAACCTCCCAATAAATACATGCTTCTATCTAAGTATCTCAGAGAGGATTCTGGAAAAATAGAGACCTCCTGGATTTCAGGCAATTACAATGGGTACAGAAAGTATTCAGACCCATTTAAATTTGTCACTCTTTGTTTCATTGCAGCCATTTGGTAAATTCTAAAAAGTTAATTTTTTCACTGTATTTAATAGAAACCAGCAATTCCAGATGATTCATTGTGCATGATGGTGAGATGTTCTGTCATTAGATGAAGACTCAGCATCTAATCATGCATTTGGCGAGCATTAAATTTGCATAAAAGTGGCCTGGCTCTGTGGGCCATGGCTGTATACCAATCAAACTAAATAGTGGCAACAATTTAGCAGTGTCAATTGACCACAAGTAGCAATGTGGTAGTGCCAGTCACTTCTGAGTATATTTATACATAGGACTAATTTGCATTTTTTTTCTTCACCTTTTATCAATGTATGCAGAATTATTAGGCAGCTTGCTTTTTTCAGGCAAAAATGAACCAAAAAAGAGATTTAACGGACTCTGACAAGTCACCTGCCTAATATTTCTGCAAATAGTGTATTGCTTAGTTTGATATTTTAATATGTCACAGGCGAGGAACAATTCACATTACATCTAATTAACACATGGGACCCTATTCATTTTGTACTCCAATCTAAATAAAAATAGCATTAAAGTAAGGTAATTTATAAAGAGGCATATGTCTCTATGAATTTGATGCAGCTTTAAAATTTTGTGTGCCAAATATTGGCATAGCCAGAGCAATGTCCCAATGATTAGCACTTAGTTCACATCTCATCAAGGACAACTGCAAGAAGTTTACATGTTCTCCTTGAGTTTGTGTGGGTTTCCTCCAGGTACTTTAGTTTCCTCCCACACTTCAAAGACATACAGAGCCCTAATGGGAACAGTGATAATATTGTCTGTAAAGAGCAGTGAATTTAATGACATGCAGTTTTAAGCCAGAATTCTGCTTGATTAATAGGGCTCAATTTAGCAAATTTGTCTCTGTTGATTTAAACAAAATAACCCATAACAAAATAGCATCACATACTGCACCATTCGAGTCACCTTACTGCTGCAGACAATTGTAGGCCTCAACATTTTGGTGACCAAAGAACAGGACAACATCTCTTCTTGTCCCAGATCAGACCACCAGAGTGGCTTGTGCTGCATCCATGGCATTAAAGAAAGTGAGTTTTTCCTGATTTTATCGTTTTATAACCAATAATGCCACCCATGCATTTTGTACAAAAGGCGAACAACACCATACTGCATTCTAAATCCTACGATGGCTTTATACTTTTGTATTAAACAAACATGTGCTTTTTGAACAAAAACTTTTAGTCATGATAAAAGAAATATTTAGTTGAAAAAAATTAAACTGAACCAAAAACTTTTCCAAAAAGTATGTATTTCAATCTGTGAAGCTCAGATAAAGGCTTATGGTATTAAACATTAATCACACTGGTAATTACAAACACTCACTTGAATAATAAACTTCAAGGATTTATTTGTTCAGTGGTTTTGTTTTTAATTTTATTCCATTTTACTTTATTTAGTGTATATATCCCTACGGACATTAGTTAGCAAAATGCAAAAATGTTATTGCAAGACAGCATATTCAGATCAAATGTTAAGATGCTACTGTTTGCCCCTTGTAAAATAAAATTATTTACCTTTTATAAAAAAATGAGTTTTAACCATTTAAATGCCAGATTGAAATATATTATTATATATTATACTCTTTATTTTCTCTTAATTTTTTTGTTCTTGTTTTTAAATTTCTTAGATCTTATCTCACCAATATCCAATGAATTTCCTGCAGACAAGCAACTGTCACCTTTTAGAAAACCACATATTCAATAATTTTATAGGACTTTTTTGATAGCTTTTACCATTAAAAAATAAGTATATATTGCAATTTTAATCACAAAAATTCTACCTTAGATTCGAAAAAAAAATGCTGAATAGTTAAATAATATATATAATTTATAACTGGAGTGGTGGTGGAACCACTGTGCCGTGGTCCCAGGAGAACCTGTAGGGGCGTAACTAGGTGGACACCTGAGTTTTCGCCATAGACCCTGATGGTGGGGTTAGACTTGGCTCCAGATGGATACCAGGTGCTACACCAGGATGGATCTTGAACACACGGCAGCTGACCCCCAAGGGGCACGGAGCTGGAATGGATTAGAAGGGAAAGCTCAGCTGGTACAGGCAGGCACAGCAGGAATACAGGAGTGGCAGGTGTTTGCAGGAACGGCTTGTATATAGGCAGGCACTGGCAGGAGCAGAGGGGTACGGCTGGTATACAGATGGGCATAAAAAGTTCAGGCAGGTACGGATGTTATACAGGTGGGCACGGCAAGTGCCGGCAAGTACGGCTGAAATACAGGCAGGTGCTGGCAGGCATGGCTGATATACATGCAGGAAGACTCTGTCTGCATCATTATAGTAAATGGCCCTGTCAGTGGATAAGCCTGAATCCCGTTTTGCTGGGGTTCAGACAGAAGCCCCAACGAGTCAGTGCATGTAACGTAAGACCTAAGAAAAAACAAATATCAGCATATTAAACACATTCTATTATTATTCTATTATTATTCTACAACTTGATTATCACTAAAATAATAGAACTATACAGTAAAACACACAGATAAAACAAGACTCAATCATGTCATTGAGACAATTGGCTGAAGACATAACAGTTTATAAATCCAATAGTATTTTTACTGTCTCAGTTTCAGAAACCTGTTCAGAGCAGAAGATGATAATCATTCAGAAGATGGTATCCATTCTACTGTGGTCTCCTTTATCTATTTGAATTTACAAATTTGTTGTAGAAAGCAGTGTTTAGAGATGCAGTGATTTGTAATCCTAGTAGTAGTGTCATGGCGGTGTTTGTTTACCATCTATTGTTCACCTCAATGGTTGAATAGTTTGGCTGACATATGTGAGGTTACAGGGGCACTGCAGAAGATAAAACACATAGAGGGACCCATAGTTGAATAATGTTGTAATGTTAAAAGTGTCATCTGTAGTAGTAGAAGAGAAAGATGTGGTCCTGGGTGTGATACTTTCACAACACAGACATCGAGAATGATCACATTTAAAAGCATCACATATGGATGAAAACAGACTGACGAATGCCGCTTTGGCTTGGCATAGTTTTCTGGTAGACAGAGTATTAATGTGGTTGAGCATTTTTTTCTCTCTACCCAACCTTGTTTCCCTTGCAGTACAGAATCTTTCAGATGTCCAAATGTCCAGTTTTAAATGTGGTGATAACATTAAATAGACAACGATTTTTGATGTCACCTTTAAATTTCTTTGCAAGACAGTCCTGCAAAGGTGGCGAAGAGGAGGCTTTTTTTGAGGACCTCAATTTGTAACCCTTGGAATAATGCTTCTCCTGAAAATAATCCATCAGTATTCTGTCTTGATTGGAGATTAATTATTAATTATCTGAATAGTTCTTTCTGACTATTTTTTAGCCAAGAAATATAATGTGCACATGTAAAGTCCAAAGTAACTGTTGACATCAATACATTTAAAATGCATTATAGTGATTACTATGCCATTATAATCTTTTGATATAATGATTTCCAAAAACTTAATGGAGTTTTCTGAAAGCAAAAGGTGGCTACTTTGAAGATCCTAGAATATAAGACATATTTTCAGTTGTTTCACACTTTTTTGTTAAGTATATAATTCCACGTGTTAATTCATAGTTTTGATGCCTTCAGTGTGAATGTACAATTTTCAAAGTCATGAAAATACAGAAAAATCTTTAAATGAGAAGGTGTGTCCAAGCTTTTGGTCTGTACTGTGCCTCTTACATATTAGGATGTGGTCACTTTATAGGTATTTATTCAGTATATTCAACCCCTCCAACTGCACTGTGCATAGATTAAAATAAGCCAGGGCACATCAGGACCCTAGTGTGCAGCCTCAATCTTGTTTATACATGTTAATATTGAAACTTAGGATATAATGTTTGAGTATAAAATTAATGGATTCTAGAAGAAATTCTCGCTGTTCAGATGGCATATTGTGATCCACTGGAAAGTAATATGTTATTGCCTTTAGGTCATTTTTATTGAGTATTTTGGAGGGTAAGGCAGACACATCAGCAGTGAGGAAGGAAACTTTATTGATATGGATAGTTGAATTCAGTTGCGGCCAATCAAGTATAAAATGGTCAGTGTCCTTAAGGTACGATGATAATCAGACAGATTTCTAGAGGTGCAGATAAATGCTGGTAAGTGATTCAATGACTGATACCATAGGGTGGCTCCAGGGGAGGGGGTTAAAAATTTATTTGTGAACTCTAGGTAGGTGATTAAAACGGGTAGTGCAGGGTCATTAATAATAAATAAAAACGTTATTTTTTATCAGCTAGTGATTATTAAAAGCAATGCTGATTAGAAAGATTTAGTTATGTATGTATTTTGAAAGATGATTAGTATTAAGAAGTCCACTGACTCGATAACAATACTAACATTGTTGGCCAGGATTTTGATAACTTTTCTTTCAGCATTTGTCAGATTTTTTCTTTAGTTTCAAGACACTTTTAAGGATTTAAATTCTTTAGTAACCAAAGGAAAGAAGGTCTGAATTGATGACCTTTTATGATGGAAAAAAACAGGGATCTGGGGTGAACACCAACAGTGATAGGTGGTGGTTTGATATTGGAAGTGGACCCAGAAAGTTTACTAATTATACTTGGAAGTATGTCATGGGAAGTAAAGTTGAAATGCTGAAAGAGAGTCAGTTTAAGTAAAATGTATTAAACTCAAAAATAGCTGAAAATCATTAGAGTTGGTGGAGGGACAGAATGAGAAGCCCTTTGAAATGATATTTGCTTCCATACTTAGTCTATGTAGGGAGAGGTTGAACAGTTTTAAGTTTTACTATCCTGTCCTATTTTTCTTAGCAGGGTTAACTATTTTGCTTTGATTTACTTCCCCTTCTACACCCTCTATGTTTAGTTTTCTATTTGTGGGTATTTTTGGGTAAGCTCATCAAGAGAATGCCAAGAGTGTGCAAAGCAGTCATCAAAGCAAAAGGTAGCTACTTTGAAGAGCATAGAATATAAGACATATTTTCAGTTGTTTCACACTTTTTTGTTAAGTATTAGAGATGAGCGTTGTTCGACTCGAACTGTTCGCCAATCTCAAATTCGAGCTGTTTTGGGCGGTGTTCGAGCCGTTCGGCGAACACGAACGATTTGAGAAAAATTCGGCTGTTCGAGGTTATGTTCGATTACTGTTCGTGCACCAAAATCATAACTGGATTTTTTCTCAGTAATGATGAAAATTAATGTTAATACGCAGTTTGAGTTTACAGCGGGGTGTGGGGAGGGGCAGGGGATGGATCTCTGCAGGAATAATGAAGATCTCCATTTTTTTTTCTCTTTCCCGCATTTACAGTGGGGAGGTGCAATCTGTCAGCCTATCAGCAGCGCACACACGGAGCGAAGTGCTTTTATTCACACAAGCAAGGGCATTTGTCATTGGCAGTGTATGTCACATGTCCTTGCCCTATAAGACCAAGCCATTTTCCCCGTCGCCACCATTTTCTCACTGCTGCAGCTGCGTGTTAGACGGCACCGCTGTTGCTGTGTGCGCTATACCTTGTTAATTTCAAGCCAATTTTCGCACAAATCTACAGATAGCTTGGGAGTAGGGAATAGTTGTGATTGAAGTCCTTTTAAGGACTAGGTTACAGCATTTTCTACGACTTTTATCAGGCAGGTCTGTGCTCTTAAATAGATAGATTGTGGGAGTAAAGACTAATTGTAATTGGAGTCCTTTTCAGGACTAGGTTACATCAGTTCCTATCAGTTTTTGCCAGGCAGGTCTGTGCCAGTGCTGTGCAAGTTTTTTTCACAGCATTTGAATGAATCTAGCAAAGCTAATCCTTTTTGGCCTATTGCAGAGTGTGTTAGTCAGTGGAGTAGCCTATCTGTGTTGCAAGATATACCACCTGTGTATAGAATACCAATTTTTTTACTGCACCTAGTGAAGAAAAATCTTTTGGGCATAGCATCATTCTATTAGTCCATCTATACTGACCTCCATCAGGTTGCAAATTGAATATAATTTTTTTCTGCATCTACCTCTGAAAAAATATTTGGGCTTCTAGCAGTGTGTGGGACTTATTCTATTAGTCCATCTATACTGACCTCCATCAGGTTGCAAACTGAATATAATTTTTTTCTGCATCTAGCTCTGAAAAAATATTTGGCCTTCTAGCAGTGTGTGGGACTTGTTCTATTAGTCCATCTATACTGACCTCCATCACGCTGCAAATTCAAAATAATTTTTTGTCTACATCTAGCTCTGAAAAAATATTTGGCCTTCTAGCAGTGTGTGGGACTTTCTCTATTAGTCCATCTATACTGACCTCCATCAGGTTGCAAATTAAAAATAATTTTTATCTGCATCTACCTCTGAAAAATTATTTGGGCTTCTAGCTGTGTGTGGGACTTGTTCTATTAATCCATCTATACTGACCTCCATCAGGATGCAAACTGAATATATTTTTTTTCTGCATCTAGCTCTGAAAAAATATTTGGCCTTTTAGCAGTGTGTGGGACTTTCTCTATTAGTCCATCTATACTGACCTCCATCAGGTTGCAAATTAAAAATAATTTTTATCTGCATCTAGCTCTGAAAAAATATTTGGCCTTCTAGCAGTGTGTGGGACTTTCTCTATTAGTCCATCTATACTGACCTCCATCAGGCTGCAAATTAAAAATAATTTTTATCTGCATCTACCTCTGAAAAAATATTTGGCCTTCTAGCTGTGTGTGGGACTTGTTCTATTAGTCCATCTATACTGACCTCCATCAGGTTGCAAACTGAATATAATTTTTTTCTGCATCTAGCTCTGAAAAAATATTTGGCCTTCTAGCAGTGTGTGGGACTTTCTCTATTAGTCCATCTATACTGACCTCCATCAGGTTGCAAACTGAATATATTTTTTTCTGCATCTACCTCTGAAAAAATATTTGGGCTTCTAGCTGTGTGTAGGACTTGTTCTATTAGTCCATCTATACTGACCTCCATCAGGTTGCAAACTGAATACAATTTTTTTCTGCATGTACCTCTGAAAAATATTTGGGCTTCTAGCTGTGTGTGGGACTTGTTCTATTTGTCCATCTATACTGACCTCCATCAGGTTCCAAATTGAATATAATTTTTTTCTGCATCTAACCCACCCAATAGTTTTGGCCTAATACCACAGTTTGGCCACTCAGCTCTGCTCGGTTACCATCCATTGTTTTTTTGTGCAAACAACTCCAGAGTTGTGAATTAGTTAACCACCAAAATGAGTGGAAAAAGGCCTGCTGCTGGTGGAAAGGGGAATAGGCGTGTTGGGAAGGGGAAAAAAGGTTGTGTCCGTGGGGTAGGTGTTAAAGCAACAGTAACATCTGCAGAAGAAAGACCATCTTCCAGCCAAACTAAAATGTCTACTTCTTTTAGCGGACAATGTGATAAGATCCCTTTCTTACGGCCACGCCAATAGCTACAAATTCCAGATGAGGCACAAAAACAGCAGGTGCTTCAACGGATATAAAGTGCTCCTTTAAGTGGGCTCTCCTCCACATCAACTTCAACATCACAAATACTCCAGTCCTCAAAGGTGTCACCCCAATCGCACTTACCTCCTCACAGCTCCCAAATCTCCAGCTGCCCGTCTGAGTATGAGGTAGAACAGATGGTTGAGTCTGCAGAGCTGTTTACTCCTACTTTAGCCTGGGAATCAGAGGTCGACTCCAGCGCTTCTGTGAATCCAGACGAGGAAATGATCTGCACTGATGCCCAGAATCTTTATGAGTCGGATCCAGGACCAGACGCAGAAGGTTCTCACAATAATGTAGACCCTCATTCCCAAACTGTAACTCCTGTTGGTGGAGACAATGAGGAAGACGATGATGAGACTCAAATACCTGATCGGAGCGACAACTTTAGTTTTTTTTCAGGGCAGGAACAGGTTGGCTCTGAGGACGACGTGTGTGATAACGCACAGGGTGATGATGATGAGGTTGGAGATCCCACTTACTGTCAACCCACAGTCAGCCAAGAGATGAGGTCAGCAGAGGAGGTGGAGGAAGATGCTAGTGACGACGAGGTCAGGTTGCGCCTTCCTGGACAGAGACGTAGTACTGGAAGCACGTCAACAACTGCATCCTCAAACACAACTCTGCCTCTCACCACAAGTCGTGGTGGCTCTTCAGGTCGCATGGGTGCTAAGCCTTGCATAGCCTGGGCATTTTTTCAGATCGATACAGATGACCCAACTCGTGTTATCTGTAACATTTGTCAGCAAAAGCTAAGTAGAGGCCAAAAAATACATAGTTTGAGTACTTCATGCATGAACCGGCACATGGACATGAAGCATAAGTTGCAGTGGGAAGCTCAGTGTGCTACAATGCGGCCTAGCCGGCCGGGCCAACCACCGTCTGCCATATCTTGTGCATCCGCGGCCTCCTCATCCTCTGTGACTGGGGGGACAGCAGTCACACCTGTTTTGGGGCGCAGACCTGCCACCTCTTTACCCGCAACAGCCAGCGTGATTGGCAGGTCATCATTTTCTTTGAAGGTGGTAACACCAGCTGGTGTTGAGCGCTGTCCGACATCGATAGCACCACCTTTGGATCAAGGCAACCTAACATGTCCGCCTGCATCTTCCTCACAGACCGGCAGTTTGCCGGGGACACCCTTATCAACCCCGTCTAAGCACAATAGTCAGCCCTCGGTCCCTCAGATGTGGACAAGTAAAAGACCATTTCCTCCTAGCCATGAGAAAGCTAATAGGTTGAATTTCACCATCTGCAAGCTTTTGGCTACAGAAATGCTGCCTTTCCGCTTGTGGACACAGAGGATTTTCGAGACCTTATGTCCGTCGCAGTGCCCCACTACCAGATGCCCAGTCGGCACTACTTCTCAAAGAAAGGTGTGCCTGCGCTCCACCAGCATGTCGCACACAACATCACCGCTTCTTTGAGAAACTCTGTGTGTGACAGGGTGCATTTCACCACAGACACTTGGACGAGTAGGCATGGACAGGGGCGTTACATGTCGCTGACTGGGCACTGGTTAACTATGGTGACAGCAGGATAAGGGGCTGCTGTCCAAGTCTTGCCGTCCCCACGAGTTGTGCATCAATCCTCTTTATGTCAAAGTTCCTCCACTGCTTCTGCCTCCCCAACCTCCTCTCAGTCTTCCACCTGCACCCAAAGCCTGTCGGGTCATGCCACAAGCTTTCTAACTGCGCAGAAGGGATCCTGCACACCTCCTTACTATGCTGGCAGTAGGGCTCAACGTCATCAGGCGGTTTTTACTTTGAAATGTCTGGGAAATGTGAGTCACACAGCTGAGGAGTTGTGGTCAGCTCTGGATAACCAATTTCATGAATGGTTGTCTCCACTGGACCTGAAACCAGGGAAGGCCGTGTGCGACAATGCTGCAAACCTGGGTGCAGCCCTTCGCCGGGGCATTGTTACACACGTGCCTTGTATGGCTCACGTGTTGAACCTGGTTGTCCAGCAATTTTTAGCCCACTATCCCAGACTAGATGGCCTTCTGCAGAGGGCACGGTCGCTGTGTGCTCACTTCCGCCGTTCGCATCCCGCAGCTCAGCGACTTACATCTCTACAGAAGTCGTTGGGCCTGCCACTTCACCGGCTAAAATGCGATGTGCCTACCCGGTGGAATTCAACTCTGCACATGTTGCAGCGACTGTGGCAGCACCAACAAGCCCTGGTGCAATACGTTCTGACGTATAGCCTGGGCCAACGAGATCCAGAGGTGGGGCAAATCACGCTGGAGGAGTGGTCTCAGATCAGGGACCTATGCACCCTTCTGCACAGTTTTGAAATGGCGGCGAAGATGTTTAGTGCTGACGATGCCATTATCAGCATGACTATTCCGGTGATTTACATGCTGGAGCACATGTTAAACCGAATTCGGAGTCAGGTGGTGGCACAAGAGGAGGTGGAGGAAGTAGAGGAGGAGGAGTTGTATGCGGAAGGGCAAGGTCCAGACGGTTGGCAGCACCAAGGCGGCAGGCATGTGAGGGTGGGGGAGATGGGTTTACCATGGTAGCAGCCAAACTAGTGAGGAAGGTGCAGGAGCCCAGGAAGAAGTGGAGGACGAACTGATGGAAGACTCATCAGATGAGGGAGACCTTGATCACATTTCTGTTGTGCGAGGTTGGGGGGAGAGGACAGAGGAAGGAAGCATGATTGTTACCTCGCCACCAACACAACAGGGACTTGGTGCTCCTGGATGCGCAACACACATGAGTGCCTTCTTGCTGCACTACCTGCAACATGACCCTCGAATTGTGAGAATTAGAAATAATCCTGACTACTGGGTTGCCACACTGTTAGATCCCCGGTACAAAAGTAAATTTGCAGAAATTATTCCTGCCATAGAAAGGGATGCACGCATGCAGGAGTATCAGCAGAGACTGTTGCAGAATCTTACATGTGCTTTTCCACAAAACACCAGTGGTGCACGTAGTGAATCTCACAGTTCCAACTTGCCAACCGTGGGACCGTCAAGTGTTCAGCACTCAAACCGTAACAGAACCAAAGTATCTGCTGGTAACATCAATTTTGCGGAATCATTTCACCACTTTTTTAGCCCATCCTTTGCAAGGCCACAGGAGACAAGAAGTCTGACACATAGTCAACGCCTAGAGACGATGGTACAGGAGTATCTCCAAGTAAACATTGAAGCCGTGACTGTGTCACTGGACCCTTGCTCTTTTTGGGCTTCCAATCTGGATAAATGGCCGGAGCTAGCCACTTACGCCTTGGAGATCTTGTCATGCCCCGCAGCCAGCGTTCTGTCTGAACGTGTGTTCAGCGCTGCTGGTGGTGTGCTGACAGATAAGCGCACGCGGCTCTCCACTGATAATGTAGACAGACTCACGTTCATAAAGATGAACAAATCATGGATCCGAAACGACTTTTCTACCCCTGTGTCATCCTGGGTAGTGTTGAGCCACCCCCGTAGTGTTCGAGTTCGGTTCGTCGAACACCCGTGTGTTCGCCGAACTGTTCGTCGAACTGTTCGTTGAACACCTTCGAACACCGTTAAAACCAATGGCAGGCAAACAAAAACACATAGAAACACATAGAAAACACCTTCAAAGGTGTCCAAAAGCTGACAAACTGCTCAGAAGATACAACTAACACATGGAAAAGTGACAAGTACATATAGTCATGCGAAAATAAAAGAGGTGGAGGAGTAAAAGGAGGGGGAGACACAGATATAGGCATGTCATGCCCTTCTAGAATCCAAAAAGTGAGAAGCCGACACGGCCAGTCCGCTCCTGCCCGTGCCACCTCCGTGTCGCCGGGTTTGTGCCAGAGCCGCGGTGAACCCTGACGGCCAGCCCCCCTCTCCCAATACTGGTGCCTGTCCGCTGGTGGGTCGAGCGAGCCCCCCTGTGGTGGAGGCAGCTCTAAGCTTTTTAATTTAAATTGTCTCTCTAATTTGAATGAATACACTTTAAATCCATTTACAAGGATCTATTGGAGGGCAAGTCTCATGCCAGCAGCCGCGGTAATTCCAGCTCCAGTAGCGTCCACTAAAGCTGCTGCAGTTAAAAAGCTTTTATAAGGATCGAGCTCGGCTGTCCACCGCAAGGCATCCTACTGCCAGTCCCAGCCCCTATGCCTTGGGGTGCCTCCTGATGCTCTTCACTAAGTATCCCATGGTCCCGAAGCATTTCCTTTGAAAAAATTAAGTGTCTAAACTACAGGTGGTGTAGCTTGCTTAACAGCCGGGATAATCCGCTGACTAGCAGACACTGCTACTAGGCACAAAGTATTTCCTGGGCTAGATGCAGTTAAAAATTTGTAATTAGATACTCTCGTTGGATGCTGAGAAAGCATTCCATAGAGTCTCCTGGCACGCCATATATGATTCTCTTAAAAAGCTTGGGGTAGGGGTCTAGGGGACCCTTTTATAGCCAAAATCACAGCCCTGTATCGCAATACGTCACCTAGGCTGAAGATAAATGGAACTGTAGCACCGTGAGGGCTCGGTTGCTACAGACGTATTGCACATCACCCAGAGGTGTGATATCTCACTCTCAGGTAAGGATGTAGTGTGGATCAGGACTAGAGATGAGCGTTGTTCTACTCGAACTGTTCGCCAATCTCAAATTCGAGCTGTTTTGGGCGGTGTTCGAGCCGGTCGGCGAACACGAACAATTTGAGAAAAATTCGGCTGTTCGAGGTTATGTTCGATAACTGTTCGTGCACCAAAATCATAACTGGATTTTTTCTCAGTAATGATGAAAATTAATGTTAATACGCAGTTTGAGTGTACAGCGGGGCGGGGGGAGGGGCAGGGGATGGATCTCTGCAGGAACAATGAAGATCTCCATTTTTTTTTCTCTTTCCCGCATTTGCAGTGGGGAGGTGCAATCTGTCAGCCTATCAGCAGCGCACACACGGAGCGAAGTGCTTTTTTTCACACAAGCAAGGGCATGTGTGATTGGCAGTGTATGTCACATGTCCTTGCCCTATAAGACCAAGCCATTTTCCCCGTCGCCACCATTTTCTCACTGCTGCAGCTGCGTGTTAGACGGCACCGCTGTTGCTGTGTGCGCTATACCTTGTTAATTTCAAGCCAATTTTCGCACAAATATACAGATAGCTTGGGAGTAGGGAATAGTTGTGATTGCAGTCCTTTTAAGGACTAGGTTACAGCATTTCCTACGACTTTTATCAGGCAGGTCTGTGCTCTTAAATAGATAGATTGTGGGAGTAAAGACTAATTGTAATTGGAGTCCTTTTCAGGACTAGGTTACATCAGTTCCTATCAGTTTTTGCCAGGCAGGTCTGTGCCAGTGCTGTGCAAGTTTTTTTCACAGCATTTGGCTGAATCTAGCAAAGCTAATCCTTTTTGGCCTATTGCAGAGTGTGTTAGTCAGTGGAGTAGCCTATCTGTGTTGCAAGGTATACCACCTGTGTATAGAATACCAATTTTTTTACTGCACCTAGTGAAGTAAAATCTTTTGGGCATAGCATCATTCTATTAGTCCATCTATACTGACCTCCATCAGGTTGCAAACTGAATATAATTTTTTTCTGCATCTAGCTCTGAAAAAATATTTGGGCTTCTAGCAGTGTGTGGGACTTGGTCTATTAGTCCATCTATACTGACCTCCATCAGGTTGCAAATTAAAAATAATTTTTTTCTTCATTTAGCTCTGAAAAAATATTTGGGCTTCTAGCAGTGTGTGGGACTTGTTCTATTAGTCCTTCTATACTGACCTCCAGCAGGTTTCAAATTGAATATAATTTTTTTCTGCATCTAGCTCTGAAAAAATATTTGGGCTTCTAGCGGTGTGTGGGACTTGGTCTATTAGTCCATCTATACTGACCTCCATCAGGTTGCAAATTAAAAATAATTTTTTTCTGCATCTAGCTCTGAAAAAATATTTGGGCTTCTAGCAGTGTGTGGGACTTGGTCTATTAGTCCATCTATACTGACCTCCATCAGGTTGCAAATTAAAAATAATTTTTTTCTTCATTTATCTCTGAAAAAATATTTGGGCTTCTAGCAGCGTGTGGGACTTGTTCTATTAGTCCATCTATACTGACCTCCATCAGGTTGCAAATTAAAAATAAATTTTTTCTGCATCTAGCTCTGAAAAAATATTAGGGCTTCTAGCAGTGTGTGGGACTTGGTCTATTAGTCCATCTATACTGACCTCCATCAGGTTGCAAATTAAAAATAATTTTTTTCTGCATCTAGCTCTGAAAAAATATTTGGGCTTCTAGCAGTGTGTGGGACTTGGTCTATTAGTCCATCTATACTGACCTCCATCAGGTTGCAAATTGAATAAAAAAATTTTCTGCATCTAGCTCTGAAAAAATATTTGGGCTTCTAGCGGTGTGTGGGACTTGGTCTATTAGTCCATCTATACTGACCTCCATCAGGTTGCAAATTAAAAATAATTTTTTTCTTCATTTAGCTCTGAAAAAATATTTGGGCTTCTAGCAGTGTGTGGGACTTGTTCTATTAGTCCTTCTATACTGACCTCCAGCAGGTTGCAAATTGAATATAATTTTTTTCTGCATCTAGCTCTGAAAAAATATTTGGGCTTCTAGCGGTGTGTGGGACTTGGTCTATTAGTCCATCTATACTGACCTCCATCAGGTTGCAAATTAAAAATAATTTTTTTCTGCATCTAGCTCTGAAAAAATATTTGATCTTCTAGCAGTGTGTGGGACTTGGTCTATTAGTCCATCTATACTGACCTCCATCAGGTTGCAAATTGAATAAAAAAAATTTCTGCATCTAGCTCTGAAAAAATATTTGGGCTTCTAGCGGTGTGTGGGACTTGGTCTATTAGTCCATCTATACTGACCTCCATCAGGTTGCAAATTAAAAATAATTTTTTTCTGCATCTAGCTCTGAAAAAATATTTGGGCTTCTAGCAGTGTGTGGGACTTGGTCTATTAGTCCATCTATACTGACCTCCATCAGGTTGCAAATTAAAAATAATTTTTTTCTTCATTTAGCTCTGAAAAAATATTTGGGCTTCTAGCAGTGTGTGGGACTTGTTCTATTAGTCCTTCTATACTGACGTCCAGCAGGTTGCAAATTGAATATAATTTTTTTCTGCATCTAGCTCTGAAAAAATATTTGGGCTTCGAGCGGTGTGTGGGACTTGGTCTATTAGTCCATCTATACTGACCTCCATCAGGTTGCAAATTAAAAATAATTTTTTTCTGCATCTAACCCAGCCAATAGTTTTGGCCTAATACCACAGTTTGGCCACTCAGCTCTGCTCGGTTACCATCCATTGTTTTTTTGTGCAAACAACTCCAGAGTTGTGAATTAGTTAACCACCAAAATGAGTGGAAAAAGGCCTGCTGCTGGTGGAAAGGGGAATAGGCGTGTTGGGAAGGGGAAAAAAGGTTGTGTCCGTGGGGTAGGTGCAGAAGAAAGACCATCTTCCAGCCAAACTAAAATGTCTACTTCTTTTAGCGGACAATGTGATAAGATCCCTTTCTTACGGCCACGCCAATCGCTACAAATTCCAGATGAGGCACAAAAACAGCAGGTGCTTCAACGGATATCAAGTGCTCCTTTAAGTGGGCTCTCCTCCACATCAACTTCAACATCACAAATACTCCAGTCCTCAAAGGTGTCACCCAAATCGCACTTGCTTCCTCACAGCTCCCAAATCTCCAGCTGCCCGTCTGAGTATGAGGTAGAACAGATGGTTGAGTCTGCAGAGCTGTTTACTCATACTATAGCCTAGGAATCAGAGGTCGACTCCAGCGCTTCTGTGAATCCAGACGAGGAAATGATCTGCACTGATGCCCAGAATCTTTATGAGTCGGATCCAGGACCAGACGCAGAAGGTTCTGACCATAATGTAGACCCGCATTCCCAAACTGTAACTCCTGTTGGTGGAGACAATGAGGAAGACGATGATAAGACTCAAATACCTGATTGGAGCGACAACTTTAGTTTTTTGTCAGGGCAGGAACAGGTTGGCTCTGAGGACGACGGGTGTGATAACGCACAGGGTGATGATGATGAGGTCGGAAATCCCACTTACTGTCAACCCACAGTCAGCCAAGAGATGAGGTCAGCAGAGGAGGTGGAGGAAGATGCTAGTGACGACGAGGTCAGGTTGCGCCTTCCTGGACAGAGACGTAGTACTGGAAGCACGTCAACAACTGCATCCTCAAACACAACTCTGCCTCTTACCACAAGTCGTGGTGGCTCTTCAGGTCACATGGGTGCTAAGCCTTGTATAGCCTGGGCATTTTTTCAGATCGATAAAGATGACCCAACTCGTGTTATCTGTAACATTTGTCAGAAAAAGCTAAGTAGAGGCCAAAAAATACATAGTTTGAGTACTTCATGCATGAACCGGCACATGGACATGAAGCATAACTTGCAGTGGGAAGCTCAGTGTGCTACAATGCGGTCTAGCCGGCCGGGCCAACCACCGTCTGCCATATCTTGTGCATCCGCGGCCTCTTCATCCTCTGTGACTGGGGGGACAGCAGTCACACCTGTTTTGGGGCGCAGACCTGCCACCTCTTTACCCGCAACAGCCAGCGTGATTGGCAGGTCATCATTTTCTTTGGAGGTGGTAACACCAACTGGTCTTGAGCGCTGTCCGACATCGATAGCACCACCTTTGGATCAAGGCAACCTAACATGTCCGCCTGCATCTTCCTCACAGACCGGCAGTTTGCCGGGGACACCCTTATCAACCCCGTCTAAGCACAATAGCCAGCCCTCGGTCCCTCAGATGTGGACAAGTAAAAGACCATTTCCTCCTAGCCATGAGAAAGCTAAGAGGTTGAATTTCACCATCTGCAAGCTCTTGGCTACAGAAATGCTGCCTTTCCGCCTGGTGGACACAGAGGATTTTCGAGACCTTATGTCCGTCGCAGTGCCCCAGTACCAGATGCCCAGTCGGCACTACTTCTCAAAGAAAGGTGTGCCTGCGCTCCACCAGCATGTCGCACACAACATCACCGCTTCTTTGAGAAACTCTGTGTGTGACAGGGTGCATTTCACCACAGACACTTGGACGAGTAGGCATGGACAGGGGCGTTACATGTCGCTGACTGGGCACTGGGTAACTATGGTGACAGCAGGACAAGGGGCTGCTGTCCAAGTCTTGCCGTCCCCACGAGTTGTGCGTCAATCCTCTTTATGTCATTTTTCCTCCACTGCTTCTGCCTCCTCAACCTCCTCTCGGTCTTCCACCTGCACCCAAAGCCTGTCTGGTCATGCCACAAGCTTTCTAACTGTGCAGAAGGGATCCTGCACACCTCCTTACTATGCTGGCAGTAGGGCTCAACGTCATCAGGCGGTTTTTACATTGAAATGTCTGGGAAATGTGAGTCACACAGCTGAGGAGTTGTGGTCAGCTCTGGAGAACCAATTTCATGTATGGTTGTCTCCACTGGACCTGAAACCAGGGAAGGCCGTGTGCGACAATGCTGCAAACCTGGGTGCGGCCCTTCGCCGGGGCAATGTCACACACGTGCCTTGTATGGCTCACGTGTTCAACCTGGTTGTCCAGCAATTTTTAGCCCACTATCCCAGACTAGATGGCCTTCTGCAGAGGGCACGGTCGCTGTGTGCTCACTTCCGCCGTTCGCATCCCGCAGCTCAGCGACTTACATCTCTACAGAAGTCGTTGGGCCTGCCACTTCACCGGCTAAAATGCGATGTGCCTACCCGGTGGAATTCAACTCTGCACATGTTGCAGCGACTGTGGCAGCACCGACAAGCCCTGGTGCAATATGTTCTGACGTATAGCCTGGGCCAACGAGATTCAGAGGTGGGGCAAATCACGCTGGAGGAGTGGTCTCAGATCAGGGACCTATGCACCCTTCTGCACAGTTTTGAAATGGCGACGAAGATGTTTAGTGCTGACGATGCCATTATCAGCATGACTATTCCGGTGATTTACATGCTGGAGCACATGTTAAACAGAATTCGGAGTCAGGTGGTGGCACAAGAGGAGGTGGAGGAAGTAGAGGAGGAGGAGTTGTATGCGGAAGGGCTAACATCTGCAAGGTCCAGACGGTCGGCAGCACCAGGGCGGCAGGCATGTGAGGGTGGGGGAGATGATTTTACCAGGGCGCATGGTAGCAGCCAAACTAGTGAGGAAGGTGCAGGAGCCCAGGAAGAAGTGGAGGACGAACTGATGGAAGACTCATCAGATGAGGGAGACCTTGATCACATTTCTGTTGTGCGAGGTTGGGGGGAGAGGACAGAGGAAGGAAGCATGATTGTTACCTCGCCACCAACACAACAGGGACTTGGTGCTCCTGGATGCGCAACACACATGAGTGCCTTCTTGCTGCACTACCTGCAACATGACCCTCGAATTGTGAGAATTAGAAATAATCCTGACTACTGGGTTGCCACACTATTAGATCCCCGGTACAAAAGTAAATTTGCAGAAATTATTCCTGCCATAGAAAAGGATGCACGCATGCAGGAGTATCAGCAGAGACTGTTGCAGAATCTTACATGTGCTTTTCCACAAAATACCAGTGGTGCACGTAGTGAATCTCACAGTTCCAACTTGCCAACCGTGGGACCGTCAAGTGTTCAGCACTCAAACCGTAACAGAACCACAGTATCTGCTGGTAACATCAATTTTGCGGAATCATTTCACCACTTTTTTAGCCCATCCTTTGCAAGGCCACAGGAGACAAGAAGTCTGACACATAGTCAACGCCTAGAGACGATGGTACAGGAGTATCTCCAAGTAAACATTGAAGCCACGACTGTGTCACTGGACCCTTGCTCTTTTTGGGCTTCCAATCTGGATAAATGGCCGGAGCTAGCCACTTACGCCTTGGAGATCTTGTCATGCCCCGCAGCCAGCGTTCTGTCTGAACGTGTGTTCAGCGCTGCTGGTGGTGTGCTGACAGATAAGCGCACGCGGCTCTCCACTGATAATGTAGACAGACTCACGTTCATAAAGATGAACAAATCATGGATCCGAAACGACTTTTCTACCCCTGTGTCATCCTGGGGAGAGTAAAAGCTTGATGATTGGTTAAAATCACCCTACCAACCGTTTTAAGCTTTCAAATTACTAATCATGTTTATCTGTATCTTGACTGGAAAATAATTTGGGCTTTGTAGCAGTGTGCAGCACTGATCCTATTAGGCCATCTATAATAAGCTTCACCAGATTTAAAATTAAAAATAATTTTTAGCTGCATCTAGCCCGGAAAATAATTTTGGGGCTCCGAGATGCGCAAGACACATAAGTGCCTTCTTGCTGCACTACCTGCAGCATGACCCTCATATTGTCAGAATTCGAAGTAATCATGACTACTGGGTTGCCACACTCTTAGATCCCCCAAACTTTTCGATCAACCTTTTCATTTTAATAAAGACCAAAAAAATGGTCATTTTTGAAATTATAAGCATTAGCAGGTTGTTAGAAACTGAAATCAAACAGTTTTCAACTCAAAACTTTATTCTAGGTGATGTTACATTTTCACATAGGACCCCTTGTTCGAAAGGAGCTTCTGAACTCTCTCGTCCATTGAATTTGTCAGGTTTTGGATGGTTTCTGCTTCAATTGTTTTGCATGAGGACAGAATACCCTCCCAGAGCTGTTGCTTAGATGTGAACTGCCTCCCGCCATCATAGACACTCCTTTTAATGATGCTCCAAAGGTTCTGAATGGGGTAGAGGTCAGGGGAGCATGGGGGTCACACCATAAGTTTGTCCCCTTTTATGCCCATATCAGCCAGAGATGCAGATGTTTTATGTGCAGCATGAGATGGTGCATTATCAGGCAGAAAAATGATCTTGCTGTGAAATACACGGTTCTTCTTCTTGAACCATGGCAGGAAGTGCTGTTTGAGAAAATCCACATACATTATGGAGTTCATCTTTAGCGCCTTCAGGGATCCTAAAGGGGCCGACAATCTCTCTCCCCATGATTCCAGCCCAAAACATTACTCCACCTCCTCCTTGTTGGCGCTGTAGCCGTGTTTGCGTGGGGTGTCCATCAACCAGCCATCCTCCACTCCATTCATCTGGACCATCGAGCGCTGCACGGCACTCATCCGTGAACAAAACAGTTTTGAAATCAGTCTTCATGTAATGTTTGGCCCACTGGAGCCGTTTCTGCTTGTGTGAAGTGGATAGAGGAGGTCGACAGGATGGCGTATGCACAGCTGCAAACCTCTGAAGGACCCTGCATCTTGTTGTTCGGGGGACGTTGGAGGCACAAGCAGCTTCAAAAACTTGTCTGCTGCTATGACAAGGCTTTTTTGCCGCTGCTCTTTCAACCTGACGTAATTGCCTGTAGGAAAGAGTCCTCAATTTGCCATTATCAGCACGCACACGTGTGTACTGTGAATCAGCTACATACTTCTTGATTGCCAAGACACTTCATCCTGATCATCGCACAATGTTGATTGTAGTCATGCCTTGACCTAAACACTCCACAATTTGTTGCTTCTCAGCAGCCGACACATCCTTTTTCTTTCCCATTTTGGCAGAAAATGTAGGCTGCTTAATAATGTGAGAGAGCCTTCTTAAGTAGTCTTGCCTTTCATTGGACACACCTGCCAAACTAATTAGCACAGGTGTCTGCAATTGCTTACAGTGATATAAAGAGCCCTGACACACATCACCATCAATGAGTTTAACTGACAAACAAACAAATTCTTCCCTTATCACTCCTAAACACTTTTTGCATAATAATTTGGAACGCGGTGTACATGTGCTTTTCCACAAAACACCAGTGGTTCACGTAGTGAATCTTACAGTTCTAACTTGCCAACCGTGGTCTGTATGGAATTGTTCAATAAAGGGCCCAAAATTAAGATAACATAGATGGGAGAGGTCTCTATGAATAGGAATTCCTAAGTATTTGATACCCTGTGAGGGCCAGGCAAAGGGAAAGTTGGACTGGATGGAATCCTATATGGATTTAGGGAAGGAGACATCGAGGGCCTCAGACTTCGCTGCATTGATTTTAAAATTTTACCATGTAACAAAGTGATCTATTTCAGCCATAACAGCAGGGATGGATATATGTGATTGAGTGATATATACTAGGACATCATCAGCAAATAGAGAGCACTTGTACTCGGTGCCTCCCACCTCAATCCACCTAATATTGGGGTTATGGCGAATTGATGAGAGCAGGTGCTCCGTCACTAGGATGTATAAGAGAGGGGACAGAGGACATCCCTGCCTTGTCCCATTGGTGATTGTGAAAGGTGATGAAAATGTTCTGACGCACCCCCTGGGCCTTGGGACACCCGGAGCCAGACCCTTTTTGGTGGATGCTGGTGGTTGTAGTCTTCGTGGCGGCGATCCGGTTCCGTGGCTCAGGGCGGTCAAACCAGTGGCGGAACTATTTATGTGGTTTTGATGTTTAAATGTCCGACTACGCCACCCGTGGATTGCGGTCAGAGTGAACCGCCGCTACAGGGCAGACCGCTAAGGCTGGTGTTGTGGGTGCAGCAGAGCGTAGCATAACTCCCCACGGGAGGAGTATAGCCTCAGGGCAGTGTATGCAGAGGATGGGGGTGATGGTGCAGGGCAGCAGCAGTAACGACACGGAGTCAGTGATGCAGTTCAGGGCCTTTACTCACAGTTCTTATTATCCAGACCACGTCTGCAGATAACGGCTGCCCACGTCGTACTGTGCTCACCAGGTGAGGGGCTCAGACAACTCCCAGATAACTTTGGAGCGCTTCACAGGACCCCCTTTGTGTGTCCTTTGTCTGGCCTTTCTTACCAACACTTCTGTCCGGCTGCCTCGGGCCTCCTCTTGGTAAACTTGGCGCCAGTTTCCCTGACCCTATGTGGTGCCTTCCTAGCGGGTGGAGCAAGGGGCTGCGCCACATAAAATGTCAGAGCCTCCGGTTTCTAGCTGAGGGTCGTTTCCTGCCTCCACTAGTTCGGGGACCGGTCTCCCCCTTTGGCCTGACCCCTCCACGCAGGTGGATTCGGGCGTGCGGTGGCGACTCGCCCGTCCGCACCCCTGGGATCCCTTCATTCCTCGTTCCTGGAGCCTTCTCCGCTCCTCTTCCTTCCTTCTCCCTCTTGCAGGCCTGGGCCTCTGTTACTAGGCCCGCCTCCGGAGCAGAGCTCATGCAGAGCCCCTGCTCCCTGCCACTTCTGCTCAGACTTCTCTGCACTGAACTAAGATGGTGCCCACCTCTTATACTCCCTTCTCAATGCACCCAGGAACTGCTTCCTCCCTGCTCCTGCACTGCAGGGTTCCCCTTCCTCAGTGTTCCCTCCCCCCACTCCAGCCAGGGACAGGGACTGTCGTGCCCATCTCAGGGGCATATTGGTCGCCCTGCCCCACGGCAATGTGGTGTAATGCATGCAGGTGTCGGGTCCTGATCCACACTCCATCCTTATCTGAGAGTGAGATATCACACCTCTGGGTGAGGTGCAATACGTCTGTAGCAACCGAGCCCTCGGTGCTACAGTTCCATTTATCTTCAGCCTAGGTGACGTATTGTGATACAGGGCCGTGATTTTGGCTATAAAAGGGTCCCCTAGACCCCTACCCCAAGCTTTTTAAGAGAATCATATATGGCGTGCCAGGAGACTCTATGGAATGCTTTCTCAGCATCCAACGAGAGTATCTAATTACAAATTTTTAACTGCATCTAGCCCAGGAAATACTTTGTGCCTAGTAGCAGTGTCTGCTAGTCAGCGGATTATCCCGGCTGTTAAGCAAGCTACACCACCTGTAGTTTGGACACTTAATTTTTTCAAAGGAAATGCTTCGGGACCACGGGATACTTAGTGAAGAGCATCAGGAGGCACCCCAAGGCATAGGGGCTGGGACTGGCACTAGGATGCCTTGCAGTGGACAGCCGAGCTCGATCCTTATAAAAGCTTTTTAACTGCAGCAGCTTTAGTGGACGCTACTGGAGCTGGAATTACGCGGCTGCTGGCATGAGACTTGCCCTCCAATAGATCCTTGTAAATGGATTTAAAGTGTATTCATTCAAATTAGAGGGACAATATAAATTAAAAAGCTTAGAGCTGCCTCCACCACAGGGGGGCTCTCTCGACCCACCAGCGGACAGGCACCAGTATTGGGAGAGGGGGGCTGGCCGTCAGGGTTCACCGCGGCTCTGGCACAAACCCGGCGACACGGAGGTGGCACGGGCAGGAGCGGACTGGCCGTCTCGGCTTCTCACTTTTTGGATTTTAGAAGGGCATGACATGACTATATCTGTGTCTCCCCCTCCTTTTACTCCTCCACCTCTTTTCTTTTCGCATGACTATATGTACTTGTCACTTTTCCATGTGTTAGTTGTGTCTTCTGAGCAGTTTGTCAGCTTTTGGACACCTTTGAAGGTGTTTTCTATGTGTTTCTATGTGTTTTTGTTTGCCTGCCATTGGTTTTAACGGTGTTCGAAGGTGTTCGACGAACAGTTCGACGAACAGTTCGGCGAACACACGGGTGTTCGACGAACCGAACTCGAACACTACGGGGGTGGCTCAACACTAATCAGGACCCGACACCTGCATGCATTACACCACATTGCCATGGGGCAGGGCGGCCAATATGCCCCTGAGATGGGCACGACAGTCCCTGTCCCTGGCTGGAGTGGGGGGAGGGAACACTGAGGAAGGGGAACCCTGTAGTGCAGGAGCAGGGAGGAAGCAGTTCCTGGGTGCATTGAGAAGGGAGTATAAAAGGTGGGCACCATCTTAGTTCAGTGCAGAGAAGTCTGAGCAGAAGTGGCAGGGAGCAGGGGCTCTGCATGAGCTCTGCTCCGGAGGCGGGCCTAGTAACAGAGGCCCAGGCCTGGAAGAGGGAGAAGGAAGGAAGAGGAGCGGAGAAGGCTCCAGGAACGAGGAATGAAGGGATCCCAGGGGTGCGGACGGGCGAGTCGCCACCGCACGCCCGAATCCACCTGCGTGGAGGGGTCAGGCCAAAGGGGGAGACCGGTCCCCGAACTAGTGGAGGCAGAAAACGACCCTCAGCTAGAAACCGGAGGCTCTGACATTTTATGTGGCGCAGCCCCTCGCTACACCCGCTAGGAAGGCACCACATAGGGTCAGGGAAACTGGCGCCAAGTTTACCAAGAGGAGGCCTGAGGCAGCCGGACAGAAGTGTTGGTAAGAAAGGCCAGACAAAGGACACACAAAGGGGGTCCTGTGAAGTGCTCCAAAGTTATCTGGGAGTTGTCTGAGCCCCTCACCTGGTGAGCACAGTACGACGTGGGCAGCCGTTACCTGCAGACGTGGTCTGGATAATAAGAATTGTGAGTAAAGGCCCTGGACTGCATCACTGACTCCGTGTCGTTACTGCTGCTGCCCTGCACCATCACCCCCATCCTCCGCATACACTGCCCTGAGGCTATACTCCTCCCGTGGGGAGTTATGCTACGCTCTGCTGCACCCACAACACCAGCCTCAGTGGTCTGCCCTGTAGCGGCGGTTCACTCTGACCGCAATCCACGGGTGGCGTAGTCGGACATTTAAACATCAAAACCACATAAATAGTTCCGCCACTGGTTTGACCGCCCTGAGCCACGGAACCGGGTCGCCGCCATGAAGACTACAACCACCAGCATCCACCAAAAAGGGTCCGGCTCCGGATGTCCCAAGGCCCAGGGGGTGCGTCAGAACATTTTCATCACCTTTCACAATCACCAATGGGACAAGGCAGGGATGTCCTCTGTCCCCTCTCTTATACATCCTAGTGACGGAGCAACTGCTCTCATCAATTCGCCATAACCCCAATATTAGGTGGATTGAGGTGGGAGGCACCGAGTACAAGTGCTCTCTATTTGCTGATGATGTCCTAGTATATATCACTCAATCACATATATCCATCCCTACTGTTATGGCTGAAATAGATCACTTTGTTACATGGTAAAATTATAAAATCAATGCAGCGAAGTCTGAGGCCCTCGATGTCTCCCTCCCCAAATCCATATAGGATTCCATCCAGTCCAACTTTCACTTTGCCTGGCCCTCACAGGGTATCAAATACTTAGGAATTCCTATTCATAGAGACCTCTCCCATCTATGTTATCTTAATTTTGGGCCCTTTATTGAACAATTCCATACAGACCACGGTTGGCAAGTTAGAACTGTAAGATTGACTACGTGAACCACTGGTGTTTTGTGGAAAAGCACATGTACACTGCGTTCCAAATTATTATGCAAAAAGTGTTTAGGAGTGATAAGGGAAGAATTTGTTTGTTTGTCAGTTAAACTCATGGATGGTGATGTGTGTCAGGGATCTTTATATCACTGTAAGCAATTGCAGACACCTGTGCTAATTAGTTTGGCAGGTGTGTCCAATGAAAGGCAAGACTACTTAAGAAGGCTCTCTCACATTATTAAGCAGCCTACATTTTCTGCCAAAATGGGAAAGAAAAAGGATGTGTCGGCTGCTGAGAAGCAACAAATTGTGGAGTGTTTAGGTCAAGGCATGACTACAATCAACATTGTGCGATGATCAGGATGAAGTGTCTTGGCAATCAAGAAGTATGTAGCTGATTCACAGTACACACGTGTGCGTGCTGATAAGGGCAAATTGAGGACTCTTTCCTACAGGCAATTACGTCAGGTTAAAAGAGCAGCGGCAAGAAAGCCTTGTCATAGCAGCAGACAAGTTTTTGAAGCTGCTGGTGCCTCCAACGTCCCCCGAACAACAAGGTGCAGGGTCCTTCAGAGGTTTGCAGCTGTGCATACGCCATCCTGTCGACCTCCTCTATCCACTTCACACAAGCAGAAATGGCTTCAGTGGGCCAAACATTACATGAAGACTGATTTCAAAACTGTTTTGTTCACGGATGAGTGCCGTGCAGCGCTCGATGGTCCAGATGGATGGAGTGGAGGATGGCTGGTTGATGGACACCCCACGCAAACACGGCTACAGCGCCAACAAGGAGGAGGTGGAGTAATGTTTTGGGCTGGAATCATGGGGAGAGAGATTGTCGGCCCCTTTAGGATCCCTGAAGGCGCTAAAGATGAACTCCATAATGTATGTGGATTTTCTCAAACAGCACTTCCTGCCATGGTTCAAGAAGAAGAACCGTGTATTTCACAGCAAGATCATTTTTCTGCATGATAATGCACCATCTCATGCTGCACATAAAACATCTGCATCTCTGGCTGATATGGGCATAAAAGGGGACAAACTTATGGTGTGCCCCCCATGCTCCCCTGACCTCTACCCCATTCAGAACCTTTGGAGCATCATTAAAAGGAGTGTCTATGATGGCGGGAGGCAGTTCACATCTAAGCAACAGCTCTGGGAGGGTATTCTGTCCTCATGCAAAACAATTGAAGCAGAAACCATCCAAAACCTGACAAATTCAATGGACGAGAGAGTTCAGAAGCTCCTTTCGAACAAGGGGTCCTATGTGAAAATGTAACATCACCTACAATAAAGTTTTGAGTTGAAAACTGTTTGATTTCAGTTTCTAACAACCTGCTAATGCTTATAATTTCAAAAATGACCATTTTTTTGGTCTTTATTAAAATGAAAAGGTTGATCGAAAAGTTTGGGGGATCTAAGAGTGTGGCAACCCAGTAGTCATGATTACTTCGAATTCTGACAATATGAGGGTCATGCTGCAGGTAGTGCAGCAAGAAGACACTTATGTGTCTTGCGCATCTCGGAGCCCCAAAATTATTTTCCGGGCTAGATGCAGCTAAAAATTATTTTTAATTTTAAATCTGGTGGAGCTTATTATAGATGGCCTAATAGGATCAGTGCTGCACACTGCTACAAAGCCCAAATTATTTTCCAGTCAAGATACAGATAAACATGATTAGTAATTTGAAAGCTTAAAACGGTTGGTAGGGTGATTTTAACCAATCATCAAGCTTTTACTCTCCCCAGGATGACACAGGGGTAGAAAAGTCGTTTCGGATCCATGATTTGTTCATCTTTATGAACGTGAGTCTGTCTACATTATCAGTGGAGAGCCGCGTTCGCTTATCTGTCAGCACACCACCAGCAGCGCTGAACACACGTTCAGACAGAACGCTGGCTGCGGGGCATGACAAGATCTCCAAGGCGTAAGTGGCTAGCTCCGGCCATTTATCCAGATTGGAAGCCCAAAAAGAGCAAGGGTCCAGTGACACAGTCGTGGCTTCAATGTTTACTTGGAGATACTCCTGTACCATCGTCTCTAGGCGTTGACTATGTGTCAGACTTCTTGTCTCCTGTGGCCTTGCAAAGGATGGGCTAAAAAAGTGGTGAAATGATTCCGCAAAATTGATGTTACCAGCAGATACTGTGGTTCTGTTACGGTTTGAGTGCTGAACACTTGACGGTCCCACGGTTGGCAAGTTGGAACTGTGAGATTCACTACGTGCACCACTGGTATTTTGTGGAAAAGCACATGTAAGATTCTGCAACAGTCTCTGCTGATACTCCTGCATGCGTGCATCCCTTTCTATGGCAGGAATAATTTCTGCAAATTTACTTTTGTACCGGGGATCTAACAGTGTGGCAACCCAGTAGTCAGGATTATTTCTAATTCTCACAATTCGAGGGTCATGTTGCAGGTAGTGCAGCAAGAAGGCACTCATGTGTGTTGCGCATCCAGGAGCACCAAGTCCCTGTTGTGTTGGTGGCGAGGTAACAATCATGCTTCCTTCCTCTGTCCTCTCCCCCCAACCTCGCACAACAGAAATGTGATCAAGGTCTCCCTCATCTGATGAGTCTTCCATCAGTTCGTCCTCCACTTCTTCCTGGGCTCCTGCACCTTCCTCACTAGTTTGGCTGCTACCATGCGCCCTGGTAAAACCATCTCCCCCACCCTCACATGCCTGCTGCCTTGGTGCTGCCGACCGTCTGGACCTTGCAGATGTTAGCCCTTCCGCATACAACTCCTCCTCCTCTACTTCCTCCACCTCCTCTTGTGCCACCACCTGACTCCGAATTCTGTTTAACATGTGCTCCAGCATGTAAATTACCGGAATAGTCATGCTGATAATGGCATCGTCAGCACTAAACATCTTCGTCGCCATTTCAAATCTGTGCAGAAGGGTGCATAGGTCCCTGATCTGAGACCACTCCTCCAGCATGATTTGCCCCACCTCTGAATCTCGTTGGCCCAGGCTATACATCAGAAAGTATTGCACCAGGGCTTGTCGGTGCTGCCACAGTCGCTGCAACATGTGCAGAGTTGAATTCCACCGGGTAGGCACATCGCATTTTAGCCGGTGAAGTGGCAGGCCCAATGACTTCTGTAGAGTTGTAAGTCGCTGAGCTGCGGGATGCGAACGGCGGAAGTGAGCACACAGCGACCGTGCCCTCTGCAGAAGGCCATCTAGTCTGGGATAGTGGGCTAAAAATTGCTGGACAACCAGGTTCAACACGTGAGCCATACAAGGCACGTGTGTGACATTGCCCCGGCGAAGGGCCGCACCCAGGTTTGCAGCATTGTCGCACACGGCCTTCCCTGGTTTCAGGTCCAGGGGAGACAACCATTCATGAAATTGGTTCTCCAGAGCTGACCACAACTCCTCAGCTGTGTGACTCACATTTCCCAGACATTTCAAAGTAAAAACCGCCTGATGACGTTGAGCCCTACTGCCAGCATAGTAAGGAGGTGTGCAGGATCCCTTCTGCGCAGTTAGAAAGCTTGTGGCATGACCAGACAGGCTTTGGGTGCAGGTGGAAGACCGAGAGGAGGTTGAGGAGGCAGAAGCAGTGGAGGAACTTTGACATAAAGAGGATTGACGCACAACTCGTGGGGACGGCAAGACTTGGACAGCAGCCCCTTGTCCTGCTGTCACCATAGTTACCCAGTGCCCATTCAGCGACATGTAACGCCTCTGTCCATGCCTACTCGTCCAAGTGTCTGTGGTGAAATGCACCCTGTCACACACAGAGTTTCTCAAAGAAGCGGTGATGTTGTGTGCGACATGCTGGTGGAGCGCAGGCACACCTTTCTTTGAGAAGTAGTGCCGACTGGGCATCTGGTACTGGGGCACTGCGACGGACATAAGGTCTCGAAAATCCTCTGTGTCCACCAGGCGGAAAGGCAGCATTTCTGTAGCCAAGAGCTTGCAGATGGTGAAATTCAACCTCTTAGCTTTCTCATGGCTAGGAGGAAATGGTCTTTTACTTGTCCACATCTGAGGGACTGAGGGCTGGCTATTGTGCTTAGACGGGGTTGATAAGGGTGTCCCCAGCAAACTGCCGGTCTGTGAGGAAGATGCAGGCGGACATGTTAGGTTGCCTTGATCCAAAGGTGGTGCTATCGATGTCGGACAGCGTTCAACACCAGCTGGTGTTACCACCTCCAAAGAAAATGATGACCTGCCAATCACGCTGGCTGTTGCGGGTAAAGAGGTGGCAGGTCTGCGCCCCAAAACAGGTGTGACTGCTGTCCCCCCAGTCACAGAGGATGAAGAGGCCGCGGATGCACAAGATATGGCAGACGGTGGTTGGCCCGGCCGGCTAGGCCGCATTGTAGCACACTGAGCTTCCCACTGCAACTTATGCTTCATGTCCATGTGCCGGTTCATGCATGAAGTACTCAAACTATGTATTTTTTGGCCTCTACTTAGCTTTTGCAGACAAATGTTACAGATAACACGAGTTGGGTCATCTTTATCGATCTGAAAAAATGCCCAGGCTATGCAAGGCTTAGCACCCATGCGACCTGAAGAGCCACCACAACTTGTGGTGAGAGGCAGAGTTGTGTTTGAGGATGCAGTTGTTGACGTGCTTCCAGTACTACGTCTCTGTCCAGGAAGGCGCAACCTGACCTCGTCGTCACTAGCATCTTCCTCCACCTCCTCTGCTGACCTCATCTCTTGGCTGACTGTGGGTTGACAGTAAGTGAGATCTCCAACCTCATCATCATCACCCTGTGTGTTATCACACCCGTCGTCCTCAGAGCCAACCTGTTCCTGCCCTGATAAAAAACTAAAGTTGTCGCTCCAATCAGGCATTTGAGACTTATCATCGTCTTCCTCATTGTCTCCACCAACAGGAGCTACAGTTTGGGAATGAGGGTCTACATTATGGTCAGAACCTTCTGCGTCTGGTCCTGGATCCGACTCATAAAGATTCTGGGCATCAGTGCAGATCATTTCCTCGTCTGGATTCACAGAAGCGCTGGAGTCGACCTCTGATTCCCAGGCTATAGTATGAGTAAACAGCTCTGCAGACTCAACCATCTGTTCTACCTCATACTCAGACGGGCAGCTGGAGATTTGGGAGCTGTGAGGAAGCAAGTGCGATTTGGGTGACACCTTTGAGGACTGGAGTATTTGTGATGTTGAAGTTGATGTGGAGGAGAGCCCACTTAAAGGAGCACTTGATATCCGTTGAAGCACCTGCTGTTTTTGTGCCTCATCTGGAATTTGTAGCGATTGGCGTGGCCGTAAGAAAGGGATCTTATCACATTGTCCGCTAAAAGAAGTAGACATTTTAGTTTGGCTGGAAGATGGTCTTTCTTCTGCAGATGTTACTGTTGCTTTAACACCTACCCCACGGACACAACCTTTTTTCCCCTTCCCAACACGCCTATTCCCCTTTCCACCAGCAGCAGGCCTTTTTCCACTCATTTTGGTGGTTAACTAATTCACAACTCTGGAGTTGTTTGCACAAAAAAACAATGGATGGTAACCGAGCAGAGCTGAGTGGCCAAACTGTGGTATTAGGCCAAAACTATTGACTGGGTTAGATGCAGAAAAAAATTATATTCAATTTGCAACCTGATGGAGGTCAGTATAGATGGACTAATACAACAAGTCCCACACACAGCTAGAAGCCCAATATTTTTTCAGAGGTAGATGCAGAAAAAAATATATTCAGTTTGCAACCTGATGGAGGTCAGTATAGATGGACTAATACAACAAGTCCCACACACAGCTAGAAGCCCAAATATTTTTTCAGAGGTACTGTAGATGCAGATAAAAATTATTTTGAATTTGCAACCTGATGGAGGTCAGTATAGATGGACTAATAGAGAAAGTCCGACACACTGCTAGAAGGCCAAATATTTTTTCAGAGGTACTGTAGATGCAGATAAAAATTATTTTTATTTTGCAACCTGATGGAGGTCAGTATAGATGGACTAATAGAGAAAGTCCGACACACTGCTAGAAGGCCAAATATTTTTTCAGAGGTACTGTAGATGCAAATAAAAATTATTTTTAATTTGCAACCTGATGGAGGTCAATATAGATGGACTAATAGAGAAAGTCCGACACACTACTAGAAGGCCAAATATTTTTTCAGAGCTAGATGCAGAAAAAAATTATATTCAGTTTGCAACCTGATGGAGGTCAGTATAGATGGACTAATACAACAAGTCCCACACACAGCTAGAAGCCCAATATTTTTTCAGAGGTAGATGCAGAAAAAAATATATTCAGTTTGCAACCTGATGGAGGTCAGTATAGAAGGACTAATACAACAAGTCCCACACACAGCTAGAAGCCCAATATTTTTTCAGAGGTAGATGCAGAAAAAAATATATTCAGTTTGCAACCTGATGGAGGTCAGTATAGATGGACTAATACAACAAGTCCCACACACAGCTAGAAGCCCAAATATTTTTTCAGAGGTACTGTAGATGCAGATAAAAATTATTTTTAATTTGCAACCTGATGGAGGTCAGTATAGATTGACTAATAGAGAAAGTCCGACACACTACTAGAAGGCCAAATATTTTTTCAGAGCTAGATGCAGAAAAAATTATATTCAGTTTGCAACCTGATGGAGGTCAGTATAGATGGATTAATAGAACAAGACCCACACACAGCTAGAAGCCCAATATTTTTTCAGAGGTAGATGCAGAAAAAAATATATTCAGTTTGCAACCTGATGGAGGTCGGTATAGATGGACTAATACAACAAGTCCCACACACAGCTAGAAGCCCAAATATTTTTTCAGAGGTACTGTAGATGCAGATAAAAATTATTTTGAATTTGCAACCTGATGGAGGTCAGTATAGATGGACTAATAGAGAAAGTCCGACACACTGCTAGAAGGCCAAATATTTTTTCAGAGCTAGATGCAGAAAAAAATTAGATTCAGTTTGCAACCTGATGGAGGTCAGTATAGATGGACTAATAGAATGATGCTATGCCCAAAAGATTTTACTTCACTAGGTGCAGTGAAAAAATTGGTATTCTATACACAGGTGCTATATCTTGCAACACAGATAGGCTACTCCACTGACTAACACACTCTGCAATAGGCCAAAAAGGATTAGCTTTGCTAGATTCAGCCAAATGCTGTGAAAAAAACTTGCACAGCACTGGCACAGACCTGCCTAGCAAAAACTGATAGGAACTGATGTAACCTTGTCCTGAAAAGGACTCCAATTACAATTAGTCTTTACTCCCACAACCTATCTATTTAAGAGCACAGACCTGCCTGATAAAAGTCGTAGGAAATGCTGTAACCTAGTCCTTAAAAGGACTGCAATCACAACTATTCCCTACTCCCAAGCTATCTGTATATTTGTGCGAAAATTGGCTTGAAATTAACAAGGTATAGCGCACACAGCAACAGCGGTGCCGTCTAACACGCAGCTGCAGCAGTGAGAAAATGGTGGTGACGGGGAAAATGGCTTGGTCTTATAGGGCAAGAACATGTGACATACACTGCCAATGACACATGCCCTTGCTTGTGTGAAAAAAAGCACTTCGCTCCGTGTGTGCGCTGCTGATAGGCTGACAGATTGCACCTCCCCACTGTAAATGCGGGAAAGAGAAAAAAAAATGGAGATCTTCATTGTTCCTGCAGAGATCCATCCCCTGCCCCTCCCCCCACCCCGCTGTACACTCAAACTGCGTATTAACATTAATTTTCATCATTACTGAGAAAAAATCCAGTTATGATTTTGGTGCACGAACAGTTATCGAACATAACCTCGAACAGCCGAATTTTTCTCAAATTGTTCGTGTTCGCCGAACGGCTCAAACACCGCCCAAAACATCTCGAATTTGAGATTGGCGAACAGTTCGAGTAGAACAACGCTCATCTCTAATCCTGGGGAGAGTAAAAGCTTGATGATTGGTTAAAATCACCCTACCAACCGTTCTAAGCTTTCAAATTACTAATCATGTTTATCTGTATCTTGGCTGGAAAATAATTTGGGCTTTGTAGCAGTGTGCAGCACTGATTCTATTAGGCCATCTATAATAAGCTCCACCAGATTTAAAATTACTAATCATGTTTATCTGTATCTTGACTGGAAAATAATTTGGGCTTTGTAGCAGTGTGCAGCACTGATCCTATTAGGCCATCTATACTAAGCTCCACCAGATTTAAAATTAATAATAATTTTTAGCTGCATCTAGCCCGGAAAATAATTTTGGGGCTCCGAGATGCGCAAGACACATAAGTGCCTTCTTGCTGCACTACCTGCAACATGACCCTCATATTATCAGAATTCGAAGTAATCATGACTACTGGGTTGCCACACTCTTAGGTCCCCCAAACTTTTCGATCAACCTTTTCATTTTAATAAAGACCAAAAAAATGGTCATTTTTGAAATTATAAGCATTAGCAGGTTATTAGAAACTGAAATCAAACAGTTTTCAACTCAAAACTTTATTCTAGGTGATGTTACATTTTCACATAGGACCCCTTGTTCGAAAGGAGCTTCTGAACTCTCTCGTCCATTGAATTTGTCAGGTTTTGGATGGTTTCTGCTTCAATTGTTTTGCATGAGGACAGAATACCCTCCCAGAGCTGTTGTTTAAATGTGAACTGCCTCCCGCCATCATAGACACTCCTTTTGATGATGCTCCAGAGGTTCTGAATGGGGTAGAGGTCAGGGGAGCATGGGGGTCACACCATAAGTTTGTCCCCTTTTATGCCCATATCAGCCAGAGATGCAGATGTTTTATGTGCAGCATGAGATGGTGCATTATCATGCAGAAAAATGATCTTGCTGTGAAATACACGGTTCTTCTTCTTGAACCATGGCAGGAAGTGCTGTTTGAGAAATTCCACATACATTATGGACTTCATCTTTAGCGCCTTCAGGGATCCTAAAGGGGCCGACAATCTCTCTCCCCATGATTCCAGCCCAAAACATTAATCCACCTCCTCCTTGTTGGCGCTGTAGACGTGTTTGCGTGGGGTGTCCATCAACCAGCCATCCTCCACTCCATCCATCTGGACCATCGAGCGCTGCACGGCACTCATCCGTGAACAAAACAGTTTTGAAATCAGTCTTCATGTAATTTTTGGCCCACTGGAGCCGTTTCTGCTTGTGTGAAGTGGATAGAGGAGGTCGACAGGATGGCGTATGCACAGCTGCAAACCTCTGAAGGACCCTGCATCTTGTTGTTCGGGGGACGTTGGAGGCACCAGCAGCTTCAAAAACTTGTCTGCTGCTATGACAAGGCTTTTTTGCCGCTGCTCTTTTAACCTGACGTAATTGCCTGTAGGAAAGAGTCCTCAATTTGCCCTTATCAGCACGCACACGTGTGTACTGTGAATCAGCTACATACTTCTTGATTGCCAAGACACTTCATCCTGATCATCGCACAATGTTGATTGTAGTCATGCCTTGACCTAAACACTCCACAATTTGTTGCTTCTCAGCAGCCGACACATCCTTTTTCTTTCCCATTTTGGCAGAAAATGTAGGCTGCTTAATAATGTGAGACAGCCTTCTTAAGTAGTCTTGCCTTTCATTGGACACACCTGCCAAACTAATTAGCACAGGTGTCTGCAATTGCTTACAGTGATATAAAGAGCCCTGACACACATCACCATCAATGAGTTTAACTGACAAACAAACAAATTCTTCCCTTATCTCTCCTAAACAGTTTTTGCATAATAATTTGGAACACAGTGTACATGTGCTTTTCCACAAAACACCAGTGGTTCACGTAGTGAATCTTACAGTTCTAAATTGCCAACCGTGGTCTGTATGGAGTTGTTCAATAAAGGGCCCAAAATTAAGATAACATAGATGGGAGAGGTCTCTATGAATAGGAATTCCTAAGTATTTGATACCCTGTGAGGGCCAGGCAAAGAGAAAGTTGGACTGGATGGAATCCTATATGGATTTGGGGAGGGAGACATCGAAGGCCCCAGACTTCGCTGCATTGATTTTAAAATTTGACCATGTAACAAAGTGATCTATTTCAGCCATAACAGCATGGATGGATATATGTGATTGAGTGATATATACTAGGACATCATCAGCAAATAGAGAGCACTTGTACTCGGTGCCTCCCACCTCAATCCACCTAATATTGGGGTTATGGCGAATTGATGAGAGCAGGTGCTCCGTCACTAGGATGTATAAGAGAGGGGACAGAGGACATCCCTGCCTTGTCCCATTGGTGATTGTGAAAGGTGATGAAAATGTTCTGATGCACCCCCTGGGCCTTGGGACACCCGGAGCCGGACCCTTTTTGGTGGATGCTGGTGGTTGTAGTCTTCGTGGCGGAGACCCGGTTCCGTGGCTCAGGGTGGTCAAACCAGTGGCGGAACTATTTATGTGGTTTTGATGTTTAAATGTCCGACTACGCCACCCGTGTATTGCGGTCAGAGTGAACCGCCGCTGCAGGGCAGACCGCTGAGGCTGGTGCTGTGGGTGCAGCAGAGCGTAGCATAACTCCCCACGGGAGGAGTATAGCCTCAGGGCAGTGTATGCGGAGGATGGGGGTGATGGTGCAGGGCAGCAGCAGTAACGACACGGAGTCAGTGATGCAGTCCAGGGCCTTTACTCACAGTTCTTATTATCCAGACCACGACTGCAGGTAACGGCTGCCCACGTCGTACTGTGCTCACCAGGTGAGGGGCTCAGACAACTCCCAGATAACTTTGGAGCGCTTCACAGGACCCCCTTTGTGTGTCCTTTGTCTGGCCTTTCTTACCAACCCTTCTGTCCGACTGCCTCGGGCCTCCTCTTGGTAAACTTGGCGCCAGTTTCCCTGACCCTATGTGGTGCCTTCCTAGCGGGTGTAGCGAGGGGCTGCGCCACATAAAATGTCACAGCCTCCGGTTTCTAGCTGAGGGTCGTTTCCTGCCTCCACTAGTTTCGGGGACCGGTCTCCCCCTTTGGCCTGACCCCTCCACGCAGGTGGATTCGGGGTTGCGGTGGCGACTCGCGCGTCCGCACCGCTGGGATTCCTTTCATTCCTCGTTCCTGGAGCCTTCTCCGCTCTTCTTCCTTCCTTCTACCTCTTCCAGGCCTGGGCCTCTGTTACTAGGCCCGCCTCCAGAGCAGAGCTCATGCAGAGCCCCTGCTCCCTGCCACTTCTGCTCAGACTTCTCTGCACTGAACTAAGATGGTGCCCACCTTTTATACTCCCTTCTCAATGCACCCAGGAACTGCTTCCTCCCTGCTCCTGCACTACAGGGTTCCCCTTCCTCAGTGTTCCCTCCCCCCACTCCAGCCAGGGACAGGGACTGTCGTGGCCATCTCAGAGGCATATTGGTCGCCCTGCCCCACGGCAATGTGGTGTAATGCATGCAAGTGTCGGGTCCTGATCCACACTCCATCCTTACCTGAGAGTGAGATATCACACCTCTGGGTGAGGTGCAATACCTCTGTAGCAACCGAGCCTTTAGGGTGCTACAGTTCCATTTATCTTCAGCCTAGGTGACGTATTGTGATACAGGGCCGTGATTTTGGCTATAAAAGGGTCCCCTAGACCACTACCCCAAGCTTTTTAAGAGAATCATATATGGCGTACCAGGAGACTCTATGGAATGCTTTCTCAGCATCCAACGAGAGTATCTAATTACAAATTTTTAACTGCATCTAGCCCAGGAAATACTTTGTGCCTAGTAGCAGTGTCTGCTAGTCAGCGGATTATCCCGGCTGTTAAGCAAGCTACACCACCTGTAGTTTGGACACTTAATTTTTTCAAAGGAAATGCTTCGGGACCACGGGATACTCAGTGAAGAGCATCAGGAGGCACCCCAAGGCATAGGGGCTGGGATTGGCAGTAGGATGCCTTGCGGTGGACAGCCGAGCTCGATCCTTATAAAAGCTTTTTAACTGCAGCAGCTTTAGTGGACGCTACTGGAGCTGGAATTACGCGGCTGCTGGCATGAGACTTGCCCTCCAATAGATCCTTGTAAATGGATTTAAAGTGTATTCATTCAAATTAGAGGGACAATTTAAATTAAAAAGCTTAGAGCTGCCTCCACCACAGGGGGGCTCGCTCGACCCACCAGCGGACAGGCACCAGTATTGGGAGAGGGGGGCTGGCCGTCAGGGTTCACCGCGGCTCTGGCACAAACCCGGCGACACGGAGGTGGCACGGGCAGGAGCGGACTGAACGTGTCGGCTTCTCACTTTTTGGATTTTAGAAGGGCATGACATGCCTATATCTGTGTCTCCCCCTCCTTTTACTCCTCCACCTCTTTTCTTTTCGCATGACTATATGTACTTGTCACTTTTCCATGTGTTAGTTGTGTCTTCTGAGCAGTTTGTCAGCTTTTGGACACCTTTGAAGGTGTTTTCTATGTGTTTCTATGTGTTTTTGTTTGCCTGCCATTGGTTTTAACGGTGTTCAAAGGTGTTCGACGAACAGTTCGACGAACAGTTCGGCGAACACACGGGTGTTCGACGAACCGAACCGAACTCGAACACTACGGGGGTGGCTCAACACTATTAAGTATATAATTCCAATAGTGTTAATTCATAGTTGTGATGCCTTCAGTGTGAATGTACAATTCTCATAGTCATGAAAATACAGAAAAATCTTTAAATGGGAAGGTGTGTCCAAATTTTTGGTCTGTACTGTATGTCATCATCGGGAAGGACTTCCCAACCGAAGCCGTATATATACATCTTGACAATCGCCCGCGCACAGGGGGCTGTGCAATGGCGATCGCCACTGGGTGTCAGCTGATTCTGACAGCTGACACCCGGGACTCAGTGGCAGGAGTGGTGCTCGCACCGCTCCTAATACTTTAACCTGCTAAATGCTGAGATCACTGGGATCGCTGCATTTAGCATGCAGGCAGAGGGGTTGGCAGAGGGAAGAAAGCCCCTCTGTCCTTTGATCGGAGAACTCGCAACGTCATTGTGCGACCCGATCGTTGCCATGGTGACATGGTCGTCATGATGACATACGGGTAGCCAGAGGTAGCAAAGTTGATAGGTCATGCGCAGTCAGTGCATGATCTAACATGTTTGCCTGTCAGTGCAGGGCTAACAGTTTGCATAGCATAGGAATGCTGCTCCATCCCTATGCTATACAAGCGATCAACTGGCAAAAAGTGAAAGTCCCATAGTGGGACAAAGTGAAAAAAAGTAAAACAATTTGTAAACATATATTTTTTAAAAATCACAAAATAATAATAAAAATATATAAATGTACCCATAAATAAATATTTTTATGAAAAAAAAAAAAAGTACATATATTTGGTATGGCCACATTCGTACGACCTGACCTATAAAACTGTCCCACTAGTTAATCCCTTCAATGAGCACTGTTAAAAAATGAATAAAAAACGAGGCAAAAAACAATGCTTTATCATCATACCGCCAAACAAAAAGTAGAATAAAAAGCGATCAAAAAGACAAATGTAAATAAAAATAATATAGCTGAACGATCATTTTGTCTCACAAAAACACAAGCCACAATACAGCTCCATCAACTGAAAAATAAAAAAGTTATAGCTCTCAGAATAAATAGATGCAAAAATAATTATTTTTTTTATAAAGTAGTTTTTATTGTTTAAAAGACCAAAAACATAAAAAATATATAAATGTGGTATCCCTGTAATCGTACTGACCTGAAGAATAAAGCTGCCTTATTAATTTTACCACACGCAGAGCGGCATAAAATTAAACTGAAAATACAATACCTGAATTGCTGTTTTTTGTTCATTCTGCCTCCGAAAAATCAGAATAGAAAGCGATCAAAAAATTTCACGTGCCTGAAAATGGTACCAAGAAAAACGTCAATTCATCTTGCAAAAAACAAGCCCTCACATGACTTTGTCGTCCGAAATATGGAAAAATTATAGTTCTGAAAATATGGCGATGCAAAAACTAGTTTTTGCAATAAAAAGTGTCTTTTAGTGTATGACTGCTGCTAATCATAAAAACCCGATATACATCTGGTATCGTAATCACACTGACCCGAAGAACAAAGTTGTCTAATCACTTATACCTCACGAGGAACAGCATAAAAAATAAATAAAACCAATTCTTTACCTGCTGATGATTTGTTTATTCTGCCTCCCAAAGATTGCAGTAAGGCTAGGTTCACATTTATTCTGTGCTCTGCACTTAGCGCTTACACCGGGGTTTCCGTGAAAATCTCTGAAATATGTGATTCAGACAGAAACCCCAGCGGAAGATTCCCTATAATAAGGCAGGTGGAGGCACTGTGGATGCCATAGGACCTGTGATCCAGAGGTATCCATCTTTTTATCAGGCGCGCATAAAAGTGCCATCAGCCACAGTTTTGTGCACTTCTGAAAAGAAGGACACTGCTGAACAGAGGCCAGACGGAGTCCAGAGTAACTTTGCTGACTCATTATAGTGAATGGATTTCTTGGGGGTTTCATCTGAATCACATCAATTAGAGATTTAGATGGAAACCCCGAAATAAGTGCACATCTTAGAGCGCCAGATCAGTGTGATCCAAAATTTTATGTAAAATGTTCCTAACAAAAACTTCAAATCAAACCACAAAAAAAGCAAGTCCCCACTCAGGTCCGTCATCTGTGTAGCATTGGCGTCTCTGCCTTCTCCCTCCCTCTTAAAGGGGCAGTGTGCACTGTCCTAAAAAGTCCCCGGCTTGTGTTTAAAGCACCCCCTCCAATATGGAGGTGCCTGTGCAAGGTTGTTGTTCTGATTGCTAACACTTGCTTCAGCCCTCAGGTCCCTCTGCCTGTCAGTCCTGCCAGCCAGTTTCCTGCCATGCTCACCAGCCTGCCTACCTGGAAGCACCTGCCAGTTACCTGCCGTGCCCGCAAGCCTGCTTACTTGGAAGCACCTGCCTGTTACCTGTAGTGCATGCCAGCATGCCTACCTGGAGAACCTGCCTGTTACCTGTCGTGCATGCCAGCTTGCCTACCCGGACCACCCGTCAGACTTCCTGCCCTGCTCATCCGCTGTACCAGTCTGTTCCTGCCATCTGACCTGTGGGAGTCACTTGCTCTCACACAAGGTCAGTCCCAGAGTGGCACCTGGTCCCCCTGCTTGGTCCCTCCCTGGTTCACAGAGTAGACTGAGCCACCGTGCAACCTTGGTCAGGCTGAGTAGGCACTTAGTCATGCCCCTCTGGTCCCTCCTTGCGCCGAAGCACAGAGGTTCCACTACCCGGACCAGTAAAAGTTTGCACAGGCCATGGAACCCGGTGGCACCCAGGCTCCTTTGCTCCCTGACCTGTACCAGGAGGTCTCACGTCAGAGATCCCAACAGGAGACTATCCTGTCCTATCTGCGGTCAGTCAACTCTCGCCTGGAAACGCTGTCCACCCCATCTGTGTCCGTCTCTAGCCGAGCGGCACACGCTCTGGCGGCACCTCAACCTACTGGCGCTATCGCACCCGGCTCTGAACCCGGGCTCTCTGCGCCTCCACGTTTTGGTGGTGACTCCGTCTTATGTTGAGGCTTCCTAAATCAGTGCACGCTGCACTTTGAACTCCTGTCACATCAGTTCCCCTCCGACCGGGCCAAGGTGGCGCTCATCATGTCTCACCTCACCGGGGAGGCATTGACATGGCTAAACCCTCTGTGGGAGAGAGGGGATCCCCTGGTGTCTGATCTTCCAGGTTTCCTCACTGCCTTCCAGAAGGTCTTCGATGAGCCCGGACAAAAATTTTCTACTGGCTCCTTAGTTCTCCATCTCCGTCAAGAGAGTTTCACCGTGGGCCAGTATGCCATACATTTTCAAACCCTCGCATCTGAGCTTGCCTGGAACAACGAGGCCCTGGTGTCCACCTTCTGGGAGGGTCTTTCCGGACGGATCAAGGATGAGCTAGCCGGTCGTGACATCCCTTCTACCCTGGACGACCAGGTGTCATTAGCTACCCGGATTGACATCCATTTTTTGGATTGAGCTAAGGAGACTACCCGGGAGAGAAAACGTCTGCATCTCACTCCTGTATTTCAAAACCCAGCCTCGCAACCAGCTATTCCTTGGACACTTTCCCCAGAGCCTATGCAAATTGACCAAACCAAGATGGTCAAGTCTCGCCTGTAGACGTGCCGAGCTGAGGGGAGTTGCTTCTACTGTGGGAGTAAAGAGCATCTTATCCATTCTTGCCCAGTGAAGTCAGGAAACTCCAGTGTCTAGGACCACTTGGAGAGGTCGTCCTAGGCAAGAGTAAATCCTCTCCATCTTTGACTCTATCTGTTTCTATTTCCAGTGGTGAGACCCGCTTCTTTGAGACTGCCCACCTGGATTCCAGAGCCGCTGGGAATCTCATTTCACAGGTTGTTGTGAAGCGGTAGCAGATTCCTATTATACGCCTGGCTGAACCGTTGGCGGTCGCTTCCGTGGATGAGAGACTTCTTCCGGAGACCATCTTGTTCGTCACAGAGCCTGTAACCTTTCAGGTGGAAATGCTGCACTCGGAGAAGATCACCTTTCATGTGCTGTCCGGTCTCTCTCACTCCCTCTTGCTTTTTCTACCCTGATTACAGAGGCATGAACCTATCCTGAATTGGAGGTCTGGTGAAGTGCTCTATTGGGGGCAGGAATGCCACGAGTCCTGCCTGGTTACGGTTCGTCCAGCTTGACCTCCGTCTACTCCGGCTAATCTACCTGGTCTGTCGGCACCCTACTGGTCCTATGCGGACGTCTTCGACAAAATGGAGGCAGAGACACTTCCACCTCATAGGCCGTATGATTGCCCGATCGACCTGGTACCTCGTGCTCCTCCTCCCCGCGAGCGTATCTACCCCTTCTCGCTGGCTGAGACCCGGGCCATGTCTGAGTACATAGAAAAGAATCTTGCTAGGGGATTTATCCAGAAATCTACCTCCCCAGCTGGAGCAGGATTCTTCTTCGTTAAGAAGAAAGACGGCTCACTACGTCCCTGTATCGATTACTGGGGTCTTAACCAGATTACCATCAAGAATAAGTACCCCCTGCCTCTCATCTCGGAGCTGTTCAACTGCCTTAAAGGCGCGAAGACCTTCACTAAGCTCGATCTTCATGGGGCGTACAATTTGGTCCGGATCCGCCAGGGAGACGAGTGGAAGACAGCATTCAACACCCGGGACTGTCACTATGAATATCACGTGATGCCCTTTGGTCTCTAATATGCCCCAGCCGTCTTCCAGGAGCTAGTTAACAACATCTTCCTCGCTCCTCCTGTACCAGTCGCTGACTCGTTTTGTTAAGATTATGTAAATGCTTTTGTTATGTATATCCCTATCACATGTAAAGCGCCATGGAATAAATGGCGCTATAATAATAAATAATAATAATAATAATAATCTCCTGTATTCTTGCGTGGTGGTGTACGATATCTTGGTCTTCTCTCCGGACCTGCCCACACACCGGAGGGATGTTCGACAGGTTCTGCTAAGGCTCCGGCAGAATCACCTATACGCAAAATTTGAAAAATGCTTCTTCGATCAGACCTCCCTTTCGTTCCTAGGCTATATTATCTCCGAGACTGGTCTGCGGATGGATCCCAAGAAGGTTTCTGCCATCTTAAAGTGGCCCCGACCAGTGAGGTTGAAGGCGATTCAGCGATTCCTGGGCATCGCAAATTATTACCGCCTCTTCATCCGTCATTTCTCCTCCCGGACCGCTCCCATCTCCGCGCTCACCCGTAAGGGGCAAATCCCTGGGAATGGACTTCCGAAGCGGAGGAGGCCTTCGTCTCCCTAAAACAAGCTTTCTCCTCCGTCCCTGTGCTGCACCGTCTGGATTGCAACAAGCAGTTCTTCCTGGAGGTTGATGCATCCTCCTCCGGAGCCTGAGTGGTGCTCACCCAGAAGTCCCCATCCGGGAGAATGGTTACCTGCGGCTTCTTCTCCAAGATCTTATCCTTATCAGAGCGCATCTACTCAATAGGATATTGTGAGTTGCTAGCCATCAAATTGGCGCTGGATGAGTGGCGTTACCTGCTAGAGGGGGCTCTGCACCCAGTGGTCATCTACACTGACCACAAAAACCTGGCCTATTTACAAAGCGCCCAAAGACTTAATCCGCATCAGGCCAGGTGGTCTCTATTCTTTGCCTGATTTTGCTTCACTCTGCATTACCGCCCGGCAGACAAGAATATTAAGGCTAATTCTTTATCCCACTCGTTCCTGTCCACTGACCAAGAAGAGGAGAATCTACATATCATCGACCCCTCCAAAGTAATGTCTGTAGCTCCGTTTGACCAGTCTCTTCTTCCACCCGGTAAGACTTTTGTGGTGGTTCCAGATCGTAAGAAGGTTCTACTCTGGGGACATTCATCAAAACTAGCTGGTCATGCTGGTCAGAGGAAGACATTTCTACTCATCGTCTGACATTACTGGTGGCCTTCTCTGCACAAGGGTGTTGCGGACATCGTCGCAGCTTGTTCCTCCTGTGCCCGTAACAAGGTCCCCCGTCTCCTTCCATCCGGCTGTCTCCTTCCTCTTCCCGTGCCCTCCGCTCTTTGGCAACACATAGCTATGGATTTCATTATGGATCTCCCTGTCTCTACCTGGCTAAGGACTTCATCCATCACATCTTCCGTCTTCACGGCCTACCCCTCCACATTGTGTCTGATCGCGGGGTTCAGTTCACTTTGCGCTTCTGGAGAGCCACATGCAAGCTGCAGGAAGTCTCCTTGGATTTTTCCTCTGCTTATCACCCTCAATCCAATGGTCAAGTGGAAAGTATAAACCAGGTCCTTACCAGTTTTCTCCGGCACTTCGTCAATGCTCACCATAACGATTGGGTTGAGCTCCTGTATCCCTCCTCAAACCTGTTGTCCTTAATTCCTTCTCTGACGATCCAGGTACCTCCCCAGCTCCAGTCTCCGCTGATGACGTCGTTGAGGTAGAAAACATTTTTTCCACCAAGAGGGTAAGAGGAAAGACTTTCTTTCTTGTGGATTGGAAGGGGTTTAGCCCAGAGGAGAGGTCTTGGGAACCCAGGGAGAACATTCATACCCCTCATCTTCTGAAAAAAATTCTCTCGGGCTTAAAGAAAGGGAGGGGGGGCGTAAAGGGGGGTTACTGTAGCAGAGACGCCGTTCCCCTCACTGCCATGGCCCTGGTCTGGCGTTTTCCGGCTCCCGTCCTGCAGCTACTGTGGCGCACACTGTACACAGCTTCCCAGGCATTGTGCTTAGAGCGCGCGCGTGCTCCCTCCCTCTTGAAGGGGCCACGCGCGCTGTCCAAAAAGTCCCCGGCCAATATGGAGGTGTCTGTGCAAGCTTGTTGTTCTGTGTGCTAACAATTGCTTCAGCCCTCAGGTCCTGCTGCCTGTCAGTCCTGCCCACCAGTCTGCCTGTCAGTCCTGTCCGCCAGTCTGCCTGCCAGTTACCTGCCGTGCTCACCAGCCTGCCTACCTGGAAGCAACTGCCAGTTACCTGCCATGCCCGCCAGCCTGCTTACCTGGAAGCACCTGCCTGTTACCTGTAGTGCATGTGTGAAGCCCAGCTGTGCTTGGTATCACAAATCCCAGAATGGTGTATTGAAGGATTCCTTCCCAAGAGGCCCCCATAACCACTCACACATCTCCACCTTTCACCTCAGACCACCAGAGGGAGCTCCTTAGGGAGATATAAAAGGGAAAGTGGAGCCTGGCAGTTAGTCAGTTGGAGTCTTGAGACTACAGTCTGTGTGAGCAGTTAGTCTATTCTGGAATAGTAGTGAGTCCAGTACAGCCTGAGAGGAGTTACCTCAGAGGACAAAAGCCTGTTCAGCTCCTGCAATTGCTATCGTGCAGTGGAGCTTATCCAGAGCAAGACTCCGTGTAGCTCAGAGAGGTGAGCTTTAGGTGTGCCGGCGCCATAAGATCGGTGAAACGCGGCAAGCTGCCGTTAGTGTGAGTAGCCCATTGAGGGTTCGAGTAGGCCGAAGGTGAAGAGTAGAGAGAGTTAGTTCATAGGGAGCAGAGGAGCTTAACTAGCTCACCCCGAAGAAGCAGTTACCGGACACCGGGTCCGAAGATTGCCGGGATCTCCACGACCCAGTAAGATAAACCAGAATCCCTGGAGAACTACAAGTCCCAGGATCGCTACAGTGCTGATACGTAGCAGAGCCAGGAGACACATAGGCCCCGTAGGTCGGGAGCGTGCACTCCAAGAGAAGGCCCTACCACAAGGTCAGCCAGCGCAGGACAGAGACAAAGTTAGGCCTAGCTCCAGGCAGGTCAGAAACTTATTACGCAGCAGCAAGAACCAGGAGGCCCAAAACCTGCTCATTGGGGAGGATCCGAACATACACCCTTCACCCTACAGTGCTCCGGGGAGTGCCTGAATTTCCATCAGTAAAAGGTACTGAAGTGACTTTTGTGTCCGTCCCTGTTCTTGCTCCGACTCGGCTGAGTCTCCTTGTCCTGTATCCCAGTTCTTATACTGCCCTGAGGCCCAGCTCCACCTGTGGGGAGCCATACTATCTAGCTGCCTTATCACCGGCCTCAGTGGACTGCGCAGCGCTGGTGAATATCATCAGAAACCATAGGTGGCGTCACGAACTTTTATAAACTAGACATCTATCAATGCCTTTTTAAAGAGTAACCCCAGAGTACGTGCCCGGGAGCCGACCACCGCGACCTCCGTAAGGCTAAAGGCCCGGGTAACCGAGTCATCCCCATCCCCTGGGCTAGTCATCTCTTCTGGCGCTACGAACAGGATTGCATGCCCGCTGCAAAGACGAAGTGTTTGCCCGTTGCCACCGGGTACTGTGCGCCTTTATTTTGAACTGTGTACGTAAAGTTGTGGTGAAGATAGCCGCCATTGTTGGGCCGTTGAGCAAGAAGAAGGGCGTAACCGTGGGAAAATAAGGGGCATACCTGCAAAAGAGCGCGAAGTCCCGGACACGCCCCATGCCTCGACGTCAAAGCAGGAAGCGCCAGGTCCTGAAAGTAGGACGCAAGCAACACAAGGTCCTGAAGGCAACCGTCACCTGCGGAGCTGTGGCCTACCGGAAGAAAAACCAGGAGGTAGGCCACAATTAACTAGGGGGGCGCTAAAATGTCCGTCGAACAGCAGAATGCCGACCTACCGGTCAAAGTCCCTGAAGTTCAGCCCGTGCCCGATAATGGGCAGGCAGAAGCCGCCGCTCCACCAGCAGCGCCTGTAACACCTGTTATTCCTATGACTTTACCATACATTCCTGGAGCAAAGTGGCTCCCCCAGTACAACGGCAAACCAGATACCCTGTCTGGATTCAAGCGGAAGATATGTGGTATTTTGGACATGTACTCTATGACCGGCAAACAAAGAGCTGCTGTTGTATTAGGACAACTGACCGGTGCTGCGGAACGGGAAGTGGAAACATGGTCAGCCGCTGACCAGGAGTAAGTGTCCGCAATATTCAAAAATTACAGACTGTATTTGAGGACCTTACTGAGGCGGACCTCCGGATGAGGTTCTACAGCTGCTCCCAACAACCAGAGGACAATGTTCGGGACTACGCCTGGCATCTCCAAGGGGCCCTGCGGGCTCTGAACCAGGTTAGTCCAACCAGCATTGAGAATGAGAACAAAATGCTGAAGGAACAGTTCGTCCGGGGACTGAAGTCTCCAGAGGAGAGCAGGACTGTGCGTTGGTGGTCTCTGGATCATCCAGATGCCACCTTTGACAATCTCAAGGACATGGCTATAAAAGGACTGCAGCCTCTGGAGACAAATGCCATCGAACGTTACCAGGGTCGGGCTACTCCAGTGCCTGCTACGCCCACCTTTTCCCCAGTGGCTGCTGAAGTTAAAGTCCCAGCAACGTCCCCTAAAGAACTGGACAGTCTGCGCTCTGAGGTGCATCAGTTGAGCAAAACCCTGACCACCGTGCTGGGTGCCCTGCAGCTGCGGACGGAGCCCGAGGAAGGAGGGAAGATCCTGCTAGCCGACAGCCCTGAGGATGTCCCCTGGATGCGGAGGAGGAGGAGGCCAACACCACCCTCGCCAAGGAACAGAGACCAGCGCCGCCCACTGAAGGACCCGACTAGCTACCGCTGCCGCAAGACCAGACACATCGCTCAGAATTGTCCTTTAAACGGGAAAACCCTGGGTCCGAGGGCCGCCAACCAGGAGTAGACTCACCAGGCCCATCAGACTGGTACAACAGGTTCGTCGGAGGAAGACCTTTCCTGTCCATTGTGTTGGACGGGATCCTGACGCATGCCCTGCTGGACACAGGATCTCAGGTAACCATCATGCCTGAAGTCCTCTACAAGAGGTAGTGGTCCATGGACGATCTACGTCCGCCAACTCCAAATTTGTCTGTCTATGCTTAAAATGGACTCCCCCATAGCCTACTCGGGGTTAAGAATGTGACTGTAAAAGTGGGGAGAGTGGAGCTGAAGGACCAGGGACTAATTGTAGTAGAGAACAATCCTGATGACACTAATCCGTATATGGTACTTGGCACTAACATTGTTGGTAACTCTTTGGGAGAGGTTGTGTTCTTACTCCAACAGATCGCTGACACTGCCAGACTGAGACAAAGGAGGGCACTACAGAAGGAGATCAGCGTCCTGATGTATCAACAGCAAGTAAGGTTGAAAGATGGTGAAATCGGTAACAGACCCCATACCCATTGTCATCCCCCCAATGAGTGAAATGCTCATCTGGTGTAGAGCTGCCATAGGTCTTAGAGGACAGAGCTACCAGGTGGTAGTAGAACCCCTTTGCTCTGAGCACAGACCCACGCTCTTAACCGCCAGGGGAGTGGTAGATGTACGTAATGGGAGGGTGCCTGTCCGTCTCCTCAATTTACGGGAAGATGAGGTCAAACTGCCATGTTATGCCACTGTTGCCAAATTACATGCTGTCAATAACAACTGCATCCATGAGGCGGAGTCCTTAACCTCACCAGATGAAGTAGAGGATAATGACCCTGCAACCCAGGTGGAGGATTGGTGTCAACAGCTCCATGTTGGGACAGACACCACTCCTGCCCATCAAAAACAGGGTGTACACATGGTGGTACAAGAATACTTGCAGGTGTTCAGTAAACATCCACTAGACTTCGGGAGGATTAAGGGGGTTCAATATCATATCCCCACAGGCAACCATTCCCCAATCAAAGAACGCTATAGGCCTCTACCCCCAGCTCACTACCAGAAGGCAAAAGAAATGCTGCATGACATGAGGAAGGCGGGAGTGATTAGGGATAGTTGTAGTCCCTGGGCGGCTCCCCTAGTGCTGGTTAGGAAAAAGGATGGGAGTATGAGAATGTGTGTAGATTACCGTCAAGTAAATCACATTACACATAAAGATGCATACTCTTTACCACGCATAGAGGAGTCCCTAGCTGCCTTGAAGTCTGCAAATTACTTTTCTACCCTTGACCTCACTAGTGGATACTGGCAAGTAGCTGTGGCTGAGGAGGATCGGGAGAAGACGGCCTTCACCACCCCAATGGGACTCTGCGAGTTCAACAGCATGCCGTTTGGACTCTGCAATGCCCCCGGAACGTTCCAGAGATTGATGGAGTGCTGCCTGGGACACCGCAACTTCGAGACTGTGTTACTTTACCTGGATGATGTAATTGTGTACTCCAGAACGTACGAGGACCACTTGAAACACCTGGCAGAGGTATTTGAGTCACTGTCCCGGTACGGGATGAAGTTGAAGCCCTCAAAGTGCCATCTGCTCAAGAAGAAGGTACAGTACCTGGGACACATTGTCAGTCTGGAAGGCATAGCACCAGACCCGGAGAAAGTCACAGCCATCCAGAAGTGGCCGGAGCTGAAGAACCTCAAGGAGGTGCGTCAGTCCTTGGGACTAGTAGGATACTACCGGTGGTTCGCAAAGGACTACACAAAGAAAGCAGCTCCTCTGCAAAACCTCCTGGTAGGGCAGTCCCCCAAAGGCAAAAACCCTCCATTCCACTGGGGTAAGGAGCAAGCAGAGTCGTTTCAGGAGATGAAGGAGATCCTGACAGGTGATGAGATCCTAGCCTACCCTGACTACAGCCAACCGTTCCTGCTGTATGCGGATGCCAGCAACGAAGGCCTGGGCGCTGTCTTAAGTCAGAAGCAGAATGGGCAAGAGAAAGTCATCGCATACACAAGCAGGAAGCTCCGTCCGACTGAGAGGAACCCAGAGAACTATATCAGCTTCAAGTTGGAGTTCCTGGCCTTGGTCTGGGCCATCACTGAAAGATTCAAGCACTAGCTGGCTTCCAACAAGTTCACTGCCTTTACTGATAACAACCCCTTGACCCATCTTGAAACAGCTAAGTTGGGGGCTCTGGAACAACGATGGATGGCTCGGCTATCAAGCTAGCAATTTACAATCAAATACCGGGCGGGCCGCAAGAACGCCAATGCCGATGCCCTATCTAGGATGCCTCACCAGTCAGACTCAGAAGAAGTGGATGACCTGGAAGAGATAGAGCTACCTGCCTTTCACCGGAGTGGGATGATCCATGAGTAACGAGCCTCCAGGAAGCAGCATGGAAAGACGTTAAACTCCCATCCTTACCACAGCTGATAAGAGACCCAGGACAGTGACCCGGTTGTCAGCCGCATCAAACAGCTGATAACCCAAGAAGGTGCCTCCCTGGAGAAAGATGCGTCTCTGCAAGCAAAGCAGCTGTGGAATGAGAGAAGCCGGCTGTTTATCTACCGTGAGAAGCTGTGCCGGAGGTACGTTAATCCAAGAACCCATGAGATGGTATGGCAGATAGTGGTCCCGAAGACAGACATCCAGATGGTATTAGAAGCTTACCACGATCACGCGGGGCACTTTGGCTGGAAAAAGCTAGAGACCCTGCTGAAATGTCGATTCTACTCGGTAGGAATGCGCAGCTCTATTGAAAGGTGGTGCCGGGACTGTGGACCCTGCGGCCTAAGAAGGAAAGACTTCAGCAGCCAGAAGGCACCCCTGCAACCCATCAAGACGACTCGACCCCTGGAGATCGTGGCCCTAGACCATGTCAAGCTGTCCCCCAGCAGGTCAGGGTACTCCTATGCTCTGACCATGGTAGATCACTACTCATGTTTCCTGGTGGTCGCCCCCGTCAAAGACCTGATGGCAGAGACAGCAGCAAAAACGTTCCAAGCGTATTTCTGCAGACCCCATGGCTAGCCTGAGCAGGTGCTGACGGACCAAGGCCCGGCCTTTGAGGCTGAGTTGTTCAAGAAGTTCTGCCATCTCTACGGGTGTAAAAAGATAAGAACTACACCTTACCACCCACAAACAAACAGTCTCTGTGAAAAGATGAACAACATCATCATTGACCTGCTAAAGACAATACCACTTGAGGAAAGAAACCAGTGGCCAGACCTACTACCAGACCTAGTGGATCTGTACAATCATATACCAGTCAGTTCCACCAATTGCACTCCGGCATATCTCATGCGGGCAAGGCCAGGAAAGCTGCCCATGGATTTGGAGCTTGGTGTGATAGAACCTGAAGCTGATATGACCACTGAGGACTGGGACACCACCAGACAAGAGCAGTACAGAAGGGTACAGGCTTGTGTCAAGGACAGTCTTACTCGGGTGAGAGAAAAGCAGGAAATGCACTACAACAAAAACGCACCAGCAGAACCTTTCACACCAGGTGAAACAGTACTAAAAAGGAAAAGACGCAATCACAAACTTGACGACCAGTGGGAAAAAGACCCTTACACTGTGTTACCGTCAAGGTTTGACAACAAAAAGACTTGTATAATTGAGGGTCCAAGTAGGCCGAAGGCAAAGAGTAGAGAGAGTTAGTTCATAGGGGGCAGAGGAGCTTAACTAGCTCACCCCGAAGAAGCAGTTACCGGACACCGGGTCCGAAGCTTGCCGGGATCTCCACGACCCAGTAAGATAAACCGGAATCCCTGGAGAGCTACAAGTCCCAGGATCGCTAAAGTGCTGATACGTACCAGAGCCAGGAGACACATGGGCCCCGTAGGTCGGGAGCGTGCACTCCAAGAGAAGGCCCTACCACAAGGTCAGCCAGCGCAGGACAGAGACAAAGTTAGGCCTAGCTCCAGGCAGGTCAGAAACTTATTACGCAGCAGCAAGAACCAGGAGGCCCAAAACCTGCTAATTGGGGAGGATGTGGACATACACCCTTCACCCTACAGTGCTCCGGGGAGTGCCTGAATTTCCATCAGTAAAAGGTACTGAAGTGACTTTTGTGTCCATCCCTGTTCTTGCTCCGACTCGGCTGAGTCTCCTTGTCCTGCATCCCCGTTCTTATACTGCCCTGAGGCCCAGCTCCACCTGTGGGGAGCCATACTATCTAGCTGCCTTATCACCGGCCTCAGTGGACTGCGCAGCGCTGGTGAATATCATCAGAAACCATAGGTGGCGTCACAAACTTTTATAAACTAGACATCTATCAACGCCTTTTTAAAGAGTGACCCCAGAGTACGGGCCCGGGAGCCGACCACCGCGACCTCCGTAAGGCTAAAGGCCCGGGTAACCGAGTCATCCCCATCCCCTGGGCTAGTCACATGCCAGCCTGCCTACCTAGAGCACCTGCCTGTTACTTGTAGTGCCTGCCCGCCAGCCTACCTGGGGCACCTACCTGTTACCTGTCGTGCCCGCCAGCTTGCCTACCCGGAGCACCCGTCAGCCTTCCTGCTGTGCTCATCCGCTATACCAGTCAGCTCCAGCCATCTGAACCGTGGGAGTCACTTGCTCTCACACAAGGTTGGTCCCAGAGTGGCACCTGGTCCCCCTGCTCGGTCCCTCCCTGGTTTACGGAGTCGACTGAGCCGCCGTGCGACCTTGGTCAGGCCGAGTAGGCACTTAGTCATGGCCATCTGGTCCCTCCTTGCACCGAAACAGAGAGGTTCCACCACCCGGACCCGTAACAATCTGTTATCGGAAATATAGGAGGCTTCAACATTACTGGTAGTACAAAGGTTCAGGAAAAGCTCTTTGGCTCCTCACGTCCCCAAATTCAAATGCCCCCTTCCCTTCTGAGCCCAACAGTGTTCTTAAACCGCAGTTAGCATCCACATGTTTGGCATTTCTGTAGCGATGAGAGCCTGTCTAATTTATAGGTGCCTGTCTCCAGAAACTTGATCTGGGCACAACGTACTGGTCACTACAACATACTGGTCACTACAACGGCAATTTTCAATTTTCACTCATCAACATCCGCTACTGTTTGTTTCAGGAAACACCCATGGAGTCAAAATTGTCACTACAACTGTAGATAAATTCTCAAAGGTCTATGATTTCCAAAATGTGATCACTTGTGGGGGTATTCTGCTATTTTAGCACATAAGAACTCTGCGCTCCAGGAGACAAATAGGACTCCTTCCCTCCTGAGTCTCGCAAAATGGGTAAACAGTACTGTACAGCCACATATGGGGTATTTCTACATTCAGCAATTTTGTGACACATTTTGGTGCTATTGTACCCATTTCTCAGTATAAAAATGTAAAATCTGGGGCTAAAACAAACTTTTGGTGGTAAAAATGTAATTCTTTTTTTCTTCACTGCCCAATGGCATAAAATTTTATGACCCATTGCGTCAATATGATCACTGCACCCCCAGATGAACTCATTGAGTGGTGTAGTTTGGAAAATGGGGTCTTTTATGGAGGGTCTGCTGTTCTGGCACTTCAGGGGCTCTGCCAATGTGACATGGCACCCACAAATCAGTCCAGCAAAATCTGAACTCCAATATGGTGATTCTTCCCTTTTTAACTTTGCACTGTGCATCAAAATTAGTTTTCAATCACATGTGGGGTATTGGTGTATACAGGAAAACTTGCGCAACAAATTTTGGGGTCCATTTTCTCCTGTTACTCCTTTGGAAATAAAAAAATTGAGGCTGAAAAACATTTTTGTGGGAAAAATGGGATTTTTTTATTTTCATGGCTCTACGTTATAAACTTCTGTAAAGCATCTGGTGTTCCAAGGTGGTTACCACACATCTAGATAAGTTCCCTGAGGGATTCAGTTTCCAAAATGGGGTCACTTGGGAGCTATGCCATGCACCCAAACAGTAGTTTCCCCCCACATATGGGGTATCGGCTTAATCAGGAGAAATTGCTCAACAAATTTTATGGTGCTATTTCTCCGGTTACCCTTATGAAAATGCTAAATTTGGGGCTAAAAATAACTTTTGTGGGAATATTGAGATTTTTTTTATTTTCATAGCTCTAAGGTATAAACTTCTGTGAAGCATCTGGTGTTTCAAGGTGCTTACCACACATCTAGATAAGTTCCCTGGGGGATCTAATTTCCAAAATGGGGTCACTTGCGAGCCATGCCATGCGCCCAAACAGTGGTTTCCCCCACATATGGTGTATCAGCTTAATTAGGAGAAATTGCTTAACAATCTTTATGGTGCAATTTCTCCAGTTTCTTTAAACATTTTTGTGGGAAAATGTGAAAATTGTATTTCTACAGCTCAATGTTATAAACTTCTGTGAAGCATCTGGGGTTTCAAGATGCTTACCACACATCTAGATAAGTTACCTGAGAGGTTTAGTTTCCAAAATGGGGTCACTTGTAGGGGGTTTCCACTGTTTAGGAGCTCTCCAACATGGCGTCCGCTAATTATTCCAGCAAATTTTACACACAGAAAGTCAAATGGCTTCAAAGGTTTGGGTCCATTTTTTTCCTGTTATCCTTGCAAAAATACAAAAATTTGGGTCTAAAGTAAAATTTTTGTGAAAAAAAGGTAAATTTTCATTGTTTTCTTCCACATTCCAAAAATTCCTGTTTAGCACCTGAAGGGTTAATAAACTTATTGAATGTGATTTTGAGCACCTTGAGGTGTGCAGTTTTTAGAATGGTGTCACTTTTGGGTATTTTCTGTCAGAAAGGCCCCTCAAAGTCACTTCAAAGGTGGTGTGGTCCATAAAAAATGATTTTGTAAATTTGGTTGGAAAAATTAGAAATCGTTTGTCAATTTTAACCCTTAAAACTTTTTAACAAAAAAAATGTTCTTTCCAAAATTGTACAGATGTAAAGTTGACATGTGGGAAATGTTATTTATTAACTATTTTGTGTGACATATCTCTCTGATCTCTCTGAGGGCATAAAATTTAAAAATTGCAAAATTGCTAATTTTTTTAATTTTTAGTCAATTTTCAAATTTTTTCACAAATAAATGCCAGTCATATCAAATAAATTTTACCATTATCATAAAATACAATATGTCATGAAAAAACATTTTCAGAATCAGTGGGATCCATTGAAGAGTTTCAGAGTTATTACCTCATAAAGTGTTACTGGTCAGAATTCTAAAATTTGGCTTGGTTATGAAGGTGAAAACAGGCTCGGGGGTGAAGGGGTTAACCCCCATTCCTGAACAGGTAATTTTTTATTTCATACATGTGGTTTAAGAGCAATACATTTTTTTCTCTTTCTTACATTCACATGTTTTTTTCACTTTTTTTTTTTGTGTGGGCAAGTAACAGCGATATGGATTGACAATAGCATTTTTTAAAATGTATTTATGAATTTATTTTTACCTGATATTTGTTTATTTATCTATCCCATATTTTAGAGATTGTGCCCCCATAAGGTCATAAAAGAACTTTTAAGGCATTTAAATATTGAAAAATTCTGGATATACTTTATTATCTTATTTTCCTTGAAACTGGAGCAGGTATATTAGCCCAAGTTACAAAGGAAATGCAGCCGGTTGGCTGCATAGCAGAGCTGCCTATTTCTCCTATAACCCAACAGCTATGGCTCCCTTACAATACAAAGCCATCATGACCATGGTGTATGGAGGAGGAAGCGCAAACAGTGCTTCCTAATTCTGTGTACACAGCTCTTATTTAGTGCTGTGAATACAGGAGGTAATATACCATCTATACCTTCTCTATGGGGACTCTGACTCTTTCTCTGACAGTAAAATCCCCACAACACAATCTAGCTGTGGTCCTATGCAGTAACATTTTAGAACATCTCGGCAAAGTAGGAACGGGACCACCTGGACTCTTAAGGCCCTGTCACACATAACGAGATCGCTAGCGAGATCGTTACTACGTCACGGTTTTGAGATCGCTGGAGAGATCGTTGGGGAGCCGTCAAACATGCAGAACTTGCCAACGATTTCGGCCGCCCCAGCGATCTAACTAACGATCTCGTTGGTCGTTGGTGCGCTTTCACACAGCAGCTATTTCAACGATCCACACATTGATAGGGACTGTACTGTGTCATAAATGCATGCATAAAATTACTTTTCTGCGCCCCCTCATCTCCGATTGGTGGATGCTACTGCGTTCTGATTGGCGGCAGGTTTAAAATAAGGCAACGTTGCAGCAATTCCGTTCCTTTGTTCCTATCTGCGCTCCGCTTTCGGATCGTAGCAGTGTTCTCCGGGCAAGATTCGTCCATCTGGGATTTGTTGAAGCCTTGTCAGCGTCCTGATTTTTGGATCCTAGTAGCGTTCTACAGCTGTGATTCCATTGATTTGTGGATTTTCTTCAGCTGTGACTCAAAATCGATTTTTTGGTTCTTCCGGCAGCTATATTGCTTTATTTACACGGTAAGTTATTTTAGTGGATTTTTGCCGCACCCAACAAGTATACATTTGCTTATGCATTGGAGGCCATTTTTAAGGGGGCCAACAAATGGTGTGCAGTATTTTTTACTATGTATTAAAATGTTTCATGTATGTTTACTGTATGCTATCCTTTTTCAGATGACTTTCAAAAGTGAAGAGTTTGTGAGGGAAATGATTGACCTCTACCGCTCCCTGCTGTGCCTTTGGCAAATAAAATCAACAGACTACTGCAATAGAGAGAAAAAGAGGGAGGCATACCAGCAATTGATTGCCCTCTTTAAAAGGCATGACCCCAACGAGAAGGTGGATGAAGAGCTGGTGAAGAGAAAGATCCAGGGTCTACGCACCGTATATAAGAAATAACTCAACCAGGTGGAGAAGTCAAAGAAGTCGGGTACCGGCACAGATGAGGTTTATGTGCCGACATTATGGTATTATGACTTGCTTGCCTTCACCCGTGACCAGGAGCTACCTCGGCGAATGGCGTGTACGATGCGGCCGACCCCGGAAGAAGACCCCGACATCCGGACTGACTCCCCTGTTGAAGATGTAAGTACCTTCTTTGCTTCCCTGTAAATAGCATTTATACTTTCAATGTACATGCCATAGTTTAGCTGCCCCTCATATTTGTTTTTAAGTGCACGTGTACCCATGCTGGTCATAACATACCTGCTGGATGTTGTAACCAAATCTTAACTTTAATTTTGTGTTCCCACAGCACCATCGGCAAGATGACGACATCCCGGCTACGGAACGTGGTATGGAGGAGGCGAGTGTGCTGTCAAGGAATAAGGAACCTATGGCATCGGCAAATGAAGACCCTATGGCCTCTACAAGTGAAGACCTTGTGCCTCGGCGACAAAGAAAATCAAGGAAAAGAAAGGCCAGCTTGCCGCCATCGCCAGATCTAATATCTCTGGCGAACAAGATTCTACTGCTGCAGACCCAGGCCAAGCGGGACAGCTTTGCAACATTTGCTGGCGAGAGACTACAGAGGCTGGATGACCGACAGAGGGCGCACGCAGAAAGGGTCATGTTTGAGACTTTAAATAAAGCGGCAGCCGGTGAACTTAATGAAACTTCTACTGTACATATTCTGATCGACCCTGACCCTTTTCAAAAACATTCTTGGACCCATATGCCGGACCCACTTCGCAGCACACCAGTGCAGAGGATCCGGCATCCACAAAGCCTTGCCCCCCCCTCCCACAGTACCCTATGTGTTCGGATTCTTTTGTTTCCCCCAGGCATGGATACACAAATACAGGCAATCGATATGAAGAACTGTAGTGATGTTTCATTTAAATTTTTGTTATCATTTTGTAAATATTGTTAATTTAATACTTATTTAAATTGTTAAAATTGTTCACATTTTTGTTTGTTTATAAACAAAATATTTTATTGTCCTCTTTTTTAACTTTACCCCTGCCCTCTGATCTCCCCCTGATTGAAATAAAAATGTTTTTTTGTTGTCTTATTTTCTGCTTTACCTCTCCCCGAGGGTGGGACCCCTCACCCCTGCCCTCCGATCCCTTCCCAATCTCCGTTCCCTCCCCTCCATTCCCTACCCTCTATTCCCATCCCTGCTCTCCGCTGGTGATCACCTCCTCCCCTTCTCCTCTTCCCGCTCCAGGCTTCATCACCTGTCTTCTGTCTTCTCCCTGTGTCCTCTGGTCTTCTTCACAGCTGGTCTTCTTCCCCTCCTCTTCCTACTTCCCTTGTTTTAGTCTTTGGGGTCATAGTCATGGTGCACTGTAGGCAATGATCTGCCATACCAGGCACCATGAGTCTGACTCTGATTATAGGTTGTATATACTAGATTCTTGATAGGGCGTTGATCCAGGGAACTAGTCTGATTGCCGTATGTGGAGTCAGGAAGGAATTTTTTTCCCCGAAATGGAGCATGTTTTTTTTTTTTGCCTTCCTCTGGATCAGCATGTTAGGTCTTCCTTCAACTTTTCATACTATGTTCCTATTCTTTCCTATTCTTTCCTCTTCTCTCTTCTTCTTGAATTAGCTGGCGGCTATGAAAGCCGACTTCAGACGGCTTTCCTGCCCCCTGCACAACATCAGCTGATAACATCAATTAGCAGGCGGCTATGAAAGCCGACTTCAGACCGCTTTCCTGCCCCGTGCACAACATCAGCTGATAACATCAATTAGCAGGCGGCTATGAAAGCCGACTTCAGATGGCTTTCCTGCCCCCTGCACAACATCAGCTGATAACATCAATTAGCAGGCGGCTATGAAAGCCGACTTCAGACAGCTTTCCTGCCCCCACACAACTTCAGCTGATAACATCAATTAGCAGGCGGCTATGAAAGCCGACTTCAGACGGCTTTCCTGCCCCCACACAATTTCAGCTGATAACATCAATTAGCAGGAGGGTGTGAAAGCCGACTTCAGACGGATTTCCTGCCCCCACACAACTTCAGCTGATAACATTAATTAGCAGGAGGGTGTGAAAGCCGACTTCAGACGGATTTCCTGCCCCCACACAACTTCAGCTGATAACATCAATTAGCAGGAGGGTGTGAAAGCCGACTTTGGAGTCGGCTTTCCTACCCCCGCACTGCTCGTCAGGCAGTATCACACAGGATAGGATTAGATACACAACTCGTCAGGCAGTATCACACAGGATAGGATTAGATACACAACTCGTCAGGCAGTATCACACAGGATAGGATTAGATACAAAACTCTTCAGGCAGTATCACACAGGACAGGATTAGATACACAACTCAGCAGACAGTATCACAAAGAATAGGATTAGATACACAGCTCAGCAGAGAGTATCACACAGGATAAGATTAGATACACAACTCGTCAGGCAGTATCACACAGGATAGGATTAGATACACAGCTCAGCAGACAGTATCACACTGGATAGGATTAGATACACAACTCAGCAGACAGTATCACAAAGAAAAGGATTAGATACACAGCTCAGCAGACAGTATCACACAGGATAGGATTAGATACACAACTCGTCAGGCAGTATCACACAGGATAGGATTAGATACACAACTCTTCAGGCAGTATCACACAGGACAGGATTAGATACACAACTCTTCAGGCAGTATCACACAGGATAGGGTTAGATACACAACTCTTCAGGCAGTATCACACAGGATAGGGTTAGATACACAACTCTTCAGGCAGTATCACACAGGATAGGGTTAGATACACAACTCTTCAGGCAGTATCACACAGGATAGGATTAGATACACAACTCAGCAGACAGTATCACACAGGATAGGATTAGATACACAGCTCAGCAGACAGTATCACACAGGATAGGATTAGATACACAACTCAGCAAACAGTATTCGGAGTTGGCTTTCCTGCCCCCACACAACATCAGCTGATAACCTAAATTAGCCCGCAGGCACAGACCCTGTAAGTATCGCGGCTCTTTCCAGCAGCCGCCGACATCAGCGCTGTAGTGCAGTGTATTGCCACGCAGAGACCGGCTCTCTGCACAGCAACACCAGTGCCAGCCGCCGGCCTATCAGAGGCCAGCAGCTGACATCTGCGCATGGCAGTGACGTCATACGCCGCTGCGCTGGGACGCAGATGTCAGCTGATGTCAGCTGCTGGCCTCTGATAGGCCGGCGGCTGGCACTGGTGTTGCTGTGCAGAGAGCCGGTCTCCGCACAGCAATACTCTGCACTACAGCGCTGATGTCGGCGGCTGCTGGAATGAGCCGCCATACTTACGTGGTCTGTGCCTGCGGGCCGCATGAAGCAGCCGGAGGGTCCGCTTGCGGCCCGCGGGAAGCGTGTTTGAGACCTCTGATCTATACAGATGCATACATATAATGGGTGTGAGTGATGAAACATCTTGTTTGTTTATAACTAAGTGTAGACAACAGTGGATATAAACTTTAACTTTTTTTTTCTAAAAATAGAAAAAATATAACAACAAACCAAAAAATATCAACAACATAAAAAAAATTTTTTATTGGCTGCCGCGACGCTCATGGGCTGCCACAAATCTTGCCAGCATCACTCCGTGCTGGTGGATCTCTTCACTCAGTCTCCATTGTGACGCCAGGAGATTGTGTAATGTTGGGATTTCTATGGAGGTAATTGTTAAACTTAAGTCCAATAATTCTGTACATTCATCAAATTAAGGCTATGTGCCCACGATGCACCACACCCGGGTACCATCCGCACATTAGAACGCGCTAATTACGCAAGTACAGATGCAGTATTGCGGAATTGGCGCATTATAATGCAAGCCAATGGCGGCGCAAAAAAAAAACCCTTCTGCAAAATAATTGGTAGTGCTTTGTTTTTTTCCGCAATGATAATCTGCAGCGGAAATTTCCACAGCATATGCACAGTACATACGGATTATCAATGGGGAACATTGCTGCCCTTCTACCATGCGCTTTTAATGCGTTTCCACATCTGCAAAAACGCTGCAGAAGCGCCTTAAAAAACGCATCGTGGGCACACAGCCTATCAGGTACATGTTTGTTATTAAACACTTATGGTTTTCGGTTTGCTCAGATGATGACGAGCTGAGTGACCACCCGGATCCCCTGGCATCACCGGCTAGGGAAAGACACAACATTTCATAGTACATGACAGCCCTATACTTTCCAAGTTGTATGGACCGTATTTTATGTGAAAGCATTACCGTAACACGAAGCTGCACCTATATCACAGAGTGATGCTGGCGAGCCTGTGGATGAGTGCTGCTGGGGCTCCGGGGCTGCAGGTGACTCCCGCGGGGGCTCTGGGGCTGCAGGTGCTGGAAAACAAATAACATTAGATACCTAAGGTAATTGCAGTTGTAACTAATGTGCTGCCATATATTGTGTTAACGTATTTTAAAACCACTCACCACGATGGGGCAAAGTCTGTGACCGGATGCTGGCGATACGGTCGGCAGACCTATACTTCAGGTCCGCCAGCTTCTTCCTGATTTGGGTAGCAGAGAGCTGCACCCCAAATCTCCGGACCAGGCCCCGACTGATCCTCTGCAGCACCGCCCGTTTATGGAGCACTGGACGTTCAGAGTGCACATGGCACTCATAATCCAGTGCATCCAGCTGCTCCACAAGGTAACGCACCTCAGCATCGCCCCAAGGAGATGCTCTCACCCCAGGGTGAGAGCATCTCCTTGGGGCGATGCTGAGGTGCGTTACCTTGTGGAGCAGCTGGATGCACTGGATTATGAGTGCCATGTGCACTCTGAACGTCCAATGCCATATTGCTATTAAAGAGCTAGGCCGCAACTACGTCATTAGACCCGCCCACGACGCATCAACGTCTGTAACCACGCCCACGACGCATCAACGTCGCACATAAGCACGCGCGCTTATTAGAGGACGCTACTGCGACCTGAATTATTAGCATCTCTGTCAGACTAGAGACGCTGTATTGATAATGCATCATCTGTAGAACGCAGCAGTTTCTCCAGTCTGACGGTCACACAGGAACACTGGTGTCTAGGTGCTTTTAAGTAGAAATATGTATCTATATTTTTTAATAGGTATGCATACTTTTGTGTCTGTGAGTATGTGTGTGTAAATCTAGTTATCTGAATATAAGTGTGGATATGGGTGTATATGTATACATATGAGTACAACAGTGGCGTACCGCCATTGGCGGCAGGCCACATAACTGCTATGGGGCCCGTGGGCGTAGGGGGCCCGTGAGCCAGCGGACCCCATAGCAGTCTCCCCCATTCTGTACCCCACGATCCGCTGTTTGATTGCCGCCGCTGCCCACTGCCACTGTGTTCAGACATGGCCGCGCCTTTAATTGTGCTTCTGTCGGCCCTGCTGCGTCATTACTACAAGACACAGCTGCACAGCACACTACACGCAGCCATTACTGAGTACAATGCCGGTGGGTGGCGGTTAATCAAACAGCGACAACGCTGCTACGATGCACCACGCTGTGTCAGACAGTGGAGCTGCCAGCTGCTGTCGTGATGAGAGAGACAGGCTACAGAGACTGAAGCAGCGGGGAATGAGGAGTGGTAAGAATGTATTTATATATTTTTGCAAATCAGTCAGTACTGATAATACTGGAGGACTGGGGCTGCCTTTTACCCTATGGGGGGCTGCATTATACTGTGTGGAGGACCACAGCGAGTGCATTATGTATATGTATGCATATGCATATGCTCTCCCATCCTGGTATACAGGGCTGTGGAGTCGGCAAGCCAAACCGACTCCTCAATTTCCATGACTCCGACTCCACGACTCCAACTCCCTCATACATGGCTCATGTGATACATTAGGGTCATTACACTGTGCATGTGGAGGCTAAAAAGGAGGAATTCACCATCGGGGTATCATATTGTGTTAAGGGGGACACTTTTGTTGGCATCACATTTTATGGGGCTATGAAAGAGGAATCTAGGAGTTCAGAAAGGAAGAAAGTTGCTATGCAAAGGCTGGAAGGTTGTGAGATCTGCTCTTCTGTGTCCCCAACAATTATTTACTTTTTTTTTTGTGGGGGGGGGTCCCAATTATAACTTCTGCTATGGGGTCCCATGATTCCTATGTACGCCCCTGGAGTAGTACACATATGTATCTACGGGCCCTTACTACTGAAACAATGAGAAACAAAGCATTTGCAAAGTTAAACACAGTTTATTACACAAATCAATACAAAACTGAAAGTAGTGTATACTTGTCAGTAGTTGCCCACTATAAGTTCTGATGCTGCCAAGTAACAGCACCAGGACCGTTAAAATACTGGCAGTAGTTGTCACGGCTGGTCTTCGCATCATGGGTGTTTCTGCCATATCCCACTGATTGAAGGCCTACAATTGCAGGATCATTTGAACGCCATTCTCCGAGCTCCACTTCCCCATTGGCTAGGTCCACAGAGTCCACGAAGCCAGGCGGACAGTACATAATTGCATCACGTCGACGAAGAAAGTCTATTGATGTAAGCTTCATGTTAATTGGCGTGTGAAAAACTCTGAAGCGGTTGGCCATGATACCGAAGGAATATTCGACAACACGACGTGCCCTTGACAAACGATAATTGAATATTCTTCTTTCCTGGGTAAGACTTTTTTGGGGGAACGGTTTAATAAGATTGGGATGAAGTGGGAAGGCTTCATCGCCGACAAAACCAAAATTAAGGTTACCTGTAGTCTCTGAGTTGGGAGGCAAGTGTAGGTCATAGTTGTGCAATCGCTCTTCAAAAAGTGTGTGCTCTAAAACACCACCATCAGAAACCCTGCCGTTCATGCCAACATCTACATTTATAAATTCGTAATTGGCGTTAACAAGGGCCATCATGATGATGCTGAAATAGCCCTTATAATTATAAAAATAGGATCCGCTATTTGGTGGCTGAGTGATTCGGACATGTTTCCCGTCCAAAGCCCCACCACAGTTAGGGAACTGCCACAGCTGCTCAAAATCAGAGGCAATCTTTTTCCATTCCTCCTCCGTGTTGGGAAACTGTATGTAACTATGTAGACTGTGGTAAATTGCATTACATGTCTCCGGGATTAGAACACTGAGCATGGGCCTTGAAATGGCTGCAGAAAAATGCAAGTCTTGGAGTGAGCGTCCGGTGGCCAGGAATCTCAGTGTGACTGCCAATCTTTCATCTGCCGGAATGGCAGCACGCATCGCTGTATCCTTCCGTTGAATACGTGGCGTAACTCGTTCCAGTAACTCTTTAAAAGATTCCTCTGACATCCTCAGATAGTTGCGGAAATCATGAGGATTCTTCTCCTGAAGCTCTCTTACAAGTTGCATGTGGGACAATTCAGACCACTGTTGCAGCCACTCTCTGGTCCACATGCAACGCTTTCGTTTGGAATGCCTCTGTAGCTCTCATGCCTCATCTTGACGCCGAGCTTCCTCAACCAGCAATGCAGCAACCACAATAGCACACTGCCCGTCGTCCATGATGTGCAAACTGCAAACATAACATGAAAAGATGAGAACACTTTCAACAAAACAATTAACACAAGTATTGAAACTGTACATAAAAAATATCATGGAAAACCATGTTCCATTATGTTAGTGAGCATGACAGAAAACGTGCTGTGTGGGTGCGTGTGCATGAGACCCCTAAAATATCTGTCCATGCAAAAGCATATATATACAGATAGAAGCCAAGCCCTCCCTCCCTGAAGAGCAAAGATAGCAGATAATTGGTAAATGTGCGATAAATGGATTAAAAATGGAAACGCATTTGAGACCTCAAACAATACCTACCTCGCTAAAGATGCCTGATTTGTTCAAAGCGGAGTCACAGCTGGAGAACGCTACAATGATCCGCAAAAATCAGCACTAGTCCAATGAACGGATATTAACAGCCCGGAGAACTCTGCTAGGATCTGCAATCAACAGCCCGGAGATCTCTGCTAGGATCTGCAATCAAGCACGAGGTCAGAAACAAAGGACGGAATCGCTATTCTGTTGCCTTCTGTATGCGCGGCCGGAAATGAGAACGCTGTAGTGACCACCAATCGGGGACGAGGGGCGCGGAAAAGTCCAATTTATGCACACCTACGTGTCTCTGCTCTGAATCGCTGACGAAGTCGTTGGCTAGGTGTCAAATACAGCGATGCACACTGCCCAGCGGGAGTGCAACGACCCAGGAATGGTCCAGGAAGCTTTGTAACGATCAACGATCTCACAGCAGGGGCCTGATCGTTGCTACCTGTCAAACTTAGCGAGATCGCTAGCGATGTCGCTATTGTGTCACAAAACCCGTGACGTATCAACGATCTCGCTAGCGATTTCGTTATGTGTGACAGGGCCTTTAAAGTCAGTGGTCGGGAAGTAGATAAAGATTGACTGACAGTGGGAGTGAAAAAAGGATAATTGCAATCAGAAATTCCAGAGAAATTGAAATTGTCCTTAACCAAATAACTTTAACCATATATTATATAGCAGCAAGGGTAATTCTAAAACATAACTTTTATTCAAACAATTATAAATAGAACACTTAATAAAAACATCTAGACCTGTGGGGTCAATAGGACAGTACAATAGTGTTTAAAGAAGATGTGTAATCATCAATAAACATCCACACTTGCACTGTTGTATACACAGCAGGATGGGAATGGAACTCCACATAGGTAGATGAAAGTTTGTGGAGATATATTCTTATCCCGAATATGGCTAGTATAGACCACAATACAAGAGCCAGAAAGCACTAATATCAATCATCAATATGCATCCAAATATGAGAGACAACCAGGGAGTGTATTAAACACTCCAACAAAAACTCCAAAAAGGGCATATGCACATCAGATGATAGATAAACGTAAAGAAAATATATATAGATAATGTGTTAGGTAAGGTACACATAAGGAATCACCCCAATGGTGAATGAAAAATACAATATGTATAAAATGGAACGTCCTCACCCATAGGTGGATTATAATGAGGGCAATCTGGGCTACAGCCCAGGGCCCCTGGGATCCAGGGGGCCCGGGGCTCCGGGGGGTCCATGGCCAGATTGCACTGCTACTTACCACCGGAGAGGAGCTGGACGACGGGAGCCGGGGGATGGTGAGTGTGTGTGTGTGAGAGTGTGTGTGCAGATATCATTGTGTGATGTCTGTCTATATGTATTTTTGTGTTTCAAATGTGTTTATGCGTGTATGTATGTATATGTCTGTATATGTTTGTGTGTGTGCGTGACTGCGTGTAGCCTCCCACTGTCTCTGGGGGGGTGCCGTGTGGCCTCCCAATGTATCTGGGGGCGCCTTGCGGCCTCCCGCTGTGTATAGATGGTGCCATGTGGCCCTCTGCTGTGTAGATGGCACCGTGCGGCCTCCCGCTGTGTATAGATGGCGCTGTGCGGCCCCCTGCTTTGTATAGATGGCTATATGCGGCCTCCTGCTGTGTATAGATGGCACCGTGTGGCCTCCTGCTGTGTATAGATGGCACTGTGTGGCCCCCTGCTGTGTATAGATGGCGCTGTGCTGCCTCCTGCTGTGTATAGATGGCACCGTGTGGCCCCCTGCTGTGTATACATGGTGCCGTGCGGCCTCCTGCTGTGTATAGATGGCGCCGTGCGGCCTCCTGCTATGTATAGATGGCACCGTGCAGCCCCCTGCTGTGTACACATGGTGCTGTGTGGCCTCCTGCTGTGTATAGATGGCGCCGTGCGACCTCCTGCTGTGTATAGATGGCACCGTACAGCCTCCCACTGTTTATAGATGGCTACGTGCAGCCTCCCGCTGTGTATATATGGCTACGTGCGGCCTCCTGCTGTGTATAGATGGCTACATGTGGCCTCCTGCTGTGTATAGATGGCACCGTGCGGCCTCCTGCTGTGTATAGATGGCTGCGTGCGGCCTCCTGCTGTGTTTGAGAGGATTGTGGCAGCTCATATTGTGTGTAGGGTCTTATACTGTATATAGGGGATGTCAGCATATTTAATTGTGCTCAATATTAAGTTATACAATTAATGTAAAAAAAATATATGAATTAATTATTAAAAATATATTAATATTGTGCCAAATTAATTTCACGTGAACTATCACATGATCTATCACAGGGGATCATGTGACATGTCACGTGATACATCAGGTGTGTGTGTGGGGGGGCCGCGCCTTCAAAACTTCCCGGGGCCCTTGCTACTCTTAATCCACCCCTGTCCTTACCCATTGTTGAATTCTCTGTAATAGTTTCTCATGGAGTGACCTCAGGGAAGGAAACAATCATCAGTGGTGAAAACAGAGCACGGTGGCACGTCTGTGAAGGCATCTGGTTCTGCCCCTATTACACCCTAAAGAGGTGATATACTGCACTGCCCTGTTGCCCCTTTGCTCCTGTCCTGACAAGGGCAGTCCACAGCTACCACTATGTTAAACAGCCCCTGCACTTGCCTTTTAAAAATGCCTTTCATGCGTCCCAACGCGATTCATCCTTCTCAGGAATCATCAGGGGACATGTACGCATGACAAAGCAGGGTTCTATGCTATTCTGCTGTAATCAGAGCCAACCTGAACTCCACTACATACGCAAAAGGAATGCTAAGTGGGGTGGTAGCAGGAGAAATATATGGCTGGTTAATTAGTAGAAATCACAAACAGGTGACAACTATAGATGTTTTGTCCAATCTGTGACTCCCCCAAATGTATATGCAAAAAAAAAGACCACCATCTTACCTCTGTCAGAGGTGTCCAAACATGTGGTTACACGTGCATGTCCAATCCCAAACGCTAACAAAACCAGGAGAAAAACAGATGTCACTTCTGGGGGCGGGGATTCATGAACCTACATCACCATTCAATGGGCTGAGACGCATGCTGAAACGCACACATCATTTCCGGTCTCATCACACACTGCTGCGACCGGAAGTCATGGAGCGCATATCAAAGGCACTCAGAAGACCAGGAAAGGCAGTCACTTCCAGGGGAGGGAAAAGTAGAGCGTGCAGCACCAATACCCTGGCTGATCAGGTTGAGGTGAATACTGAAACACACAAATCACTTTCGGCCCCACAGTTAATGATGTGGTCAGATATCAGCCTGAAGCTCATGTTGGACCGCATATGCCACATCCAGAGAACCAACCACGGTAACTTCCAATAACGCTAGTGAGCAGAAATATCCATAACAATGCTTATTTGTAAGGTGTGGGGGTTCTATTCACAGGATATAAGTCAAAAAACTCCTATAAAACACACAACAAAACCGGGACGGGTTTTGAAAAAGTGTGTGTAGGGGAACATTCGCGCCAAGCATGGATCAATGACATAATAAATGTGGATGAAACATCCGTCATGACATATTGATATTGATAACATCCAAGACGAGACCGGTGAAGAATAATGATATAAATGTATATCAGTAGTCTAGTTGGTGATAATAAGCCACCAACCGCAAAGTAATTGTAAGAGGGAGTGAAAAAATCAAGTATACACGGGAATATACCAAAATGTCAAAAACTTGAGATGTAGGATTGCCTCTGGCAGGGTAGGATGGAATATGGAAAGAGTAGTGGAAGTACAAAGTGTAAAATGAAGGAGTGGATCTCCAGAGCAAAATATAACTGATAAAGAATTAAATTGAACAGCTATAGGAGAGTTGTTCATTCAAACCCCTAGGTGTAACAGTGTCCAGAAATGGTGGGAGAATATTCATGCAAGAGGCAAACAAGATGTTGGCCTGTAGTATTTTTTTCAAATATGCTTGATGTAGCAGCCCTGAATTCATTCATTATTTATACAGAAACTCATCCAGATATCCATGCAAGGAGGAAGGAAAGGACACTTATTCTTGAAGGACCTTTGCCATGAACTTGTAATGCCTCACATGATGGAGAGAAGCAACATGAAATGCTTGCCAAAGCAAACTAAAGAAGCAATGAAATGGCCTGGCCTACAGTTTTGGGATATTCCAGGGCAAGGAGAATGAAAACGAACCATTGTTTCATTTGTCCAAGAAGCTTAGAGAGGAAAACTGAGCGATATTGGGGAAAATGTCCGTAAAGAACATTCTTCAGAAAAGATAACATGTGAAAATTGTTTGGAAAACCAATAAAATTGAAAAGAAAAAGTTAGAAAAGAAATGTAGCTGCAGCTAGTTTACTCTAGATTTACTGTATATACCTTTGTGTGTTATTCATATCTTTGTTTGAAATTTGGAAAAAAAATGTTTTTTGGTGTTTTCTTACTTTGCAATTTTGAAATAAACTTGTAAAAGTTATTTATGTGAGTTTCTCCATATGATTTTCAAGGGGGCTTAAAAGGCCCCCGTTACGTAAAAGTGTAGATTTGTGATGTCACACATGCTAGGGTTAACTTCCCATGCCTGTTAGAACTATGCATTGAACACCAAATGCTGAAGCACTAATCATTAAGTCATATAATAATGCTGGTTAGAAAATGCAGTGATGAGAAGCACTTAACAAAAGAATACCTTAGTTGAACACGGAAAGATTGCATATACTAAACTGCAAGCACCAATAATACAGTAATACAATTATGATGCAAATATAAACGTCGGATATCAAAGAAACAGGACAAATATGGATCAAAAGATCATATCCAATAAGGCTAAAGTGCAAGATAAAACAAAGCAATCCTCCAGTTCCTGGTGTTAGTGGTGCTTTCATGAAAAGCATGAAATGAGTGCATCAGAGCAGTATACCATTGGCACAAGGATAATAAATTACACTTCACCAAAGTTGGCTGGTGAAACACAAGGTATAAAATAAATATTGAAGGCTACATGCACAAGTAACAATGTGGAGGAAAAAGGAACCCCACACGTATCGCCAATAGCTTGATGGCTTCCATAGGGTAGTGTGGTAAGTGTGGGCATGGAGTCTTATACAGCTCTGGCAAAAATTAAGAGACAACTGCACAGTTTTCTAAATCTCACCATCTCTAAATGTCTGACAGCCATTCCATTCCAGTGTCAGTTGAATTCCATCCAAAGTACACCTCATTCTACTTAATGTGCTTCTGATTAAGTGATCACCTGAACCAAATCTTATATAACGAGGGAAAGTATAAAAAAACACTGCTGTGGTCTTCACAACACAATCCTCTTGCAATAGGGCAAGCTGGATGTCAAAACAAGTGCTAGGAATAGCCCAAAAGTAATTTGAATGAAAAAATTACTTTAACCATGCCAAAGGAATTGGAAAGAAAAGTCTTGAGTAAGTAAAAGAAGGGCTCAATTCTGGCTTTACTAGCAGAGGGATACAGTGAGCGTCATGTTGCCTCCATCCTTAAAATTTCGAAGACAGCTGTCAATTACATCAAGGTCAAGCAGCAGAAATTGGGATCAACAAAGCTACAGAGCGGAAGAGAGTGAAAGCGACTCTCCACTGATGGGGATGACTGCCATCTTATTCGATTGGCACTCAGCAACCACAGGATGACACTATTTTTCCTGGTGTGCCGTCCCTGCATTACACAAGCACGAGTCCCAAAACATTAGCCGTGCCCTCAACAACGCAGTTACCGAGAAAGTCCACCAAACCATGGACAGGTGGACAAGTGCTTGTGGGCAGGGACAGTATATCTCGCTGACGGCACACTGGGTTAACATAGTGGAAGCCGGGACCCAGTCGGACCTTGAGACGGAACATGTCCTCCTGACACCAAGGATTGTGGGCCCTAGCTCAATCAGGGTTGCCCCCACGGTCTACAGCTCCTGCACCTTATCCTCCTCAGCCTCCTCCTCCTCTCCAGCCTCCATCTCCAAAATGACCACATCAGTCACAAAGTGGAAGCACTGCAGCAGTGCCTCGGCCAAGTGGCAACAAGCTGTGCTGAGGCTAATGTGCTTAGGTGACAAACCACACAATGCTGTAGAGTTGGGGACAGCTCTGAAAGAGCAGGCTGATCTGTTGCTAAAACCGCAGAACCTACAGCCAGGCATGGTCGTGTGTGACAATGGCCGGAACCTAGTGGCGGGTCTGAGACGATGAGAGCTCACACATGTACCTTGCCTGGCAAATATGCTTAACCTCGTGGTTCAGCGGTTCCTTAAATCCTACACGGAGCTGCCGAATCTGCTTGTTAAAGTATGCCGCCTGTGTGCCCATTTTAGAAAGTCACCTAAAGCTTCCGCAACCCTTGCTGTGTTTTAGCAGCGTTTGCAGCTTCCGGCTCACAGACCAGTGTGTGATATCCCCACAAATTGGAACTCTACACTGCAAATGTTGGGAAGGATTTGTGAGCAGAAGAGGGCAGTTGTTGAGTACCAGCATCAACAAGGCCGTTGGTATTCAGTTCAGACTCCACACATAAGACCTCAGGAGTGGACATGGGTGTCAGACTTATGTACCATCCTCCAAAACTTTGAGGACTCCACCAAGATTGTGAGCGGCGATGACGCCATAATTAGTGTCACCATCTCGCTTCTCTGTCTTCTGAAACACTCTTTGCTCACAATCAAAGAGGATGCATTGCAGGTGGAGCACGATGAGATGGAGCAAGGAACCATACAGGGTGATTGCACACAGCCCAGCCTCATCTCATCCCAACATGGATTGGGTGACAATGAGGAAGAGGAGGAGGAGGAGGAAATACAGGAGCTAGTTTCATGCACTATAGACGGTACTACCTGCACAGCTGTCATACCGTCTGTTCAGCGTGGATGGCCAGATGACAGAGAGGTGGAGGAGGAGGAGGAGAGCTTGGTCAGTCATCCTCTTGCTGAGGACACGGAAGTCTTGCCTGTTAGTAGTCTGGCACGCATGACCCTCGCGTTCTCAAAATTTAGGGTGACAGTCATTACTGGTTGGTGACACTTCTAGACCCACGCTACAAGGAGAACTTTATATGTCTTATTCCTGAGGCGGACAGGTCTACAAAAATGGGGCTGTACCAGAAGGCCCTTATTGCGGAACTATTAAAAAAATTCCCATCTGAAAACGCTGGCGGCATTGGGCACACTTCGTTGGACAACCAAGGAGTACAGGTGAGAAAGACACAACTTCAATCGAGCAGAGGCAGGGGAACACAATCAAAGTTCTGGGAGAGTTTTCTCAGCCCCTCCCATCGCACAGGCCCTGAGGCGCGGGGTACTATCACAAAGAGTGCAAAGTTTGGGAATATGCTAAGGGAGTACCTTGCCGACCATACCAATGTCCCCCGTGAATCCTCTGTGCCTTATAATTATTGGGTATCCAAGCTGGATATGTGGAATGAACTGGCTCTCTATGCCTTGGAGGTCCTGGCCTGCTCTGCCGCCAGTGTTTTATCAGAGCGGGTTTTTAGTGCCCCTGGTGGAATTATAACTGATAAGCGCATCCGCCTGTCAACTGAAAATGCTGACAGGCTGACTCTTATAAAAATGAACAAGGGCTGGATTGGGCCAGACTTCTCAACACCACCGAATGATAGCAGCGTAACATAAACTCAAATCCAGTGTCTTTTCTTGGATTTTCTTCCTGATTTTGGCTATTTGCTCTTGTCCTCCTCCTTCTCCTCATCCTCAACTACCATATCACCAGGGTGACCCTGTTCCATGATGCAACATTTTTTAAAGGGTGTTTATGATGCCCTTGAAATTTTTTTTCTATACAGAATGTTCATGTATACCCCCCAGGGGTAAATGTTTGTCAGCCCATACACTTAGTGCATGGGCATTACAAGTATAGGAGGCAAGCTCCTTTCTAATGGGAACATTTTTTTATGAGGCCATCCTCCACGTCTCTTCCAAGGGGCATTGGAGTGCCTCCCAATTTTTGGCAGCCCTTAAATTCACTGCATAGGCCAACACTATGGGAGACCCACTTCATAATAATGGGAACTTTGTTTTCATGAGGCCCTCTGACCTCCACGTCTCTTCCAAGGGGCATTGGAGTGCCTCCAAATTTTTGGCAACCCTTGAATTCACTGCATAGGCAAACAAAATGGGAGACCCACTTCCTAATAATGGGAACATTTTTTTCAGGAGGCCCTCTGACCTTCACGTCTCTTACAGGGGGCAATGGAGTGCCTCCAAATTTTTGGCAACCCTTGAATTCACTGCATAGGCAAATACAATGGGAGACCTTCTTTCTAATAATGTGAGTATTGTTTTCAGGAGGCCCTCCTCTAAGTCTCTTCAAAGGGGTATTGGGGTGCATTCAAATTTTCAAAGTGGTATTGGGATGTGTCCAAATATTGGGCAGCCATGGCACTCACTGCTTACGCAACAACAGTATAGGAGACCCATTCTTTAGTAATGGGAACAATAAAACATAGCCGGCTGATGGCTCTCTAAGAATAATGAGGGACGACTGCTGGCCCTTTAAAAATAGTAAAGATCGCCTGATGGCCCTATAAAAATAGGCTTTGTGACTCTCAGAGTCCCTCCTTCATAAATGAAACACAATTTGTATGATGATATCTCACACACCACATGGTCAGATAAGGTTGTAAAATGTTCAAATGACATTTCCTGGTGAATGCATTTGTCACGGTTAAAAGCAATGCAAAAGTGAAAAAAACGCATCAAAAACGCTACGCGTGAACATAGCCGAAGGTGTGGAGGAGCATTTTTGTTTTAGGTTATTTATTTTGCTTTATAAACAAGTCATTACCCTGGAAAGGATGTTTCTTAACATATTTCCAAGGAAATTACATTTTGGTTTCATTTTGGTATGTTTTATTGTGAGTCTGTAAAAGTGGCGTAATACCTCTGACAACTTTGTTGACAGAAGTGACCTGGGAGTCAGAAATGCTTCCAGGGGTCTTCCCCAGGCTGTTCCCATGTCATTTGAGCACTGTTCCCATCGATTTGGGCAATTTTTATTCCCTCTGCAGACCGCCTGGGGAGCCGCCTGAAAAATGCTCGAGTTTCCCATAGACTTACATTTGGCTTGTTGCTCGGGTCGAGCACCCGAGTATTACAATGTGCTCGACCCGAGCATCGAGCACCCGAGCATTTTAGTGCTCGCTCATCACTAGTTGTCAGTAGTTTATAGAATAAAACAACAATGTATATTTTACTCAAAAATATACCTATAAAGAGAAAAATCTGAGAAAATGAACATTTTGCACTGGTCTCTTAAATTTTGTAAGACCTGTATATACAAATAAAGTAATAGCAAAATGATTATCAACTGTGGATGAGGGTTGTGGATGACGGCGGTATCCCATTAGGTGTGTCATATTTGCACAGATGCCAATTATACAGTTGTATAGTTGTATCCACTAGAACATTATGTGTATAAAGTTGTATTGAAACACAATTTGTGCTTGCACAAGTGCACGTGTGCACACGTTCTAGTGAACGATAAAGTTCATTTAAGAATAAAGTATCACAGTACATGCACCATCTTGCAAGTACATATTGCAAAAGTAACAAAGATCATTCCCAAATATAGTGCTGACGCGGCCACCAAAACGCTGTATACATGAATGACAAAGCCCATTTGCAATGAAGCAACATAGTCATGCGCTGTCAGCATGAACACTGTGTACATATGCATTTTAAAAATACGACAAAACCATGCATGCGCCCTCCTGAGGACATATGCCACATTGGCTCTAAAGCTTATAGAAAGAAGTAGCACAGTGCAAGCGGAAAAAAAAAAAAAATTATAGAGCTGTTCCCATCTGCGCACACATGTGTTTCTCAGTGGCACACTAAAATATGGAAACAGAAAAGTCTATGCACAGATAAAGTGACAATTTGCTTGCACATGTATCAGGAAAACAATCAAGTTGGTGACATCAAGACTGTATTTATGCACATACAGCTCTGGTAAAAATTAAGAGACCACTGTAAAATGTTCAGTTTCACTGATTTTCCTCTTTATAGGTATATTTTTGAGTAAAATGTACATTGTTGTTTTAGTCTATAAACTACTAACAACATTTCTCCGAAATTCAAAGCTAAACATTTTGTATTTATTTGCAGCAAATGATAAAGCATTAAAATACTAAAAAAGAAACAGTGCTTTCAGACCTCAAATAACTCATGTTTTAACTCAGGAAGAGTTAGGAAATCAATATTTGGTGGACTTACCATGATTTTTAATCACAGCTTTCATGCATCTTGGCATGCTTTCCACCAGTCTTTCCATGCTTTCCAATAGAAAACTGTTCAGTGGTCTCTTTTTTTTGCCAGAGCTGTATATAGATATTTCTAAATGGCACTTTTAAATGTATAGTTTAACCTGAATAATGGGTGTCCTATCAACGCCGCATATGTGGAGGTGAGAAACTAACAGATTAGGGAAATGTATGAAAAAAAAGCAAGGAAAGCAAGTCGACTCCATACAAATACATAGAGATAGTGTAATGATAAATGCTATTACAGTGTGAACGATAGGCAAGATAGGAGCAAGATTTGATTAGCACAACCAACTCAAGTAGGTTAACAAACATGTTATAATTGGAGATGAGCGAGCACTAAAATGCTCTGAGACTCCCAGGTCACTGCTGTAAACAACGCTGTCAGAGTTATTATGCCACTTTTACGGACTCACAATAAAACATACAAAAACTAAACCAAAAAGGATTTTGCTGGAAAAAACGTCAAGGGATATTTTTTCCAGGGTAATAACTAGAGATGAGCGTTGTTCTACTCGAACTGTTCGCCAATCTCAAATTCGAGCTGTTTTGGGCGGTGTTCGAGCCGGTCGGCGAACACGAACAATTTGAGAAAAATTCGGCTGTTCGAGGTTATGTTCGATAACCGTTCGTGCACCAAAATTATAACTGGATTTTTTCTCAGTAATGATGAAAATTAATGTTAATACGCAGTTTGAGTGTACAGCGGGGCGGGGGGAGGGGCAGGGGATGGATCTCTGCAGGAACAATGAAGATCTCCATTTTTTTTTCTCTTTCCCGCATTTGCAGTGGTGAGGTGCAATCTGTCAGCCTATCAGCAGCGCACACACGGAGCGAAGTGCCTTTTTTCACACAAGCAAGGGCATGTGTGATTGGCAGTGTATGTCACATGTCCTTGCCCTATAAGACCAAGCCATTTTCCCCGTCGCCACCATTTTCTCACTGCTGCAGCTGCGTGTTAGACGGCACCGCTGTTGCTGTGTGCGCTATACCTTGTTAATTTCAAGCCAATTTTCGCACAAATATACAGATAGCTTGGGAGTAGGGAATAGTTGTGATTTCAGTCCTTTTAAGGACTAGGTTACAGCATTTCCTACGACTTTTATCAGGCAGGTCTGTGCTCTTAAATAGATAGATTGTGGGAGTAAAGACTAATTGTAATTGGAGTCCTTTTCAGGACTAGGTTACATCAGTTCCTATCAGTTTTTGCCAGGCAGGTCTGTGCCAGTGCTGTGCAAGTTTTTTTCACAGCATTTGGCTGAATCTAGCAAAGCTAATCCTTTTTGGCCTATTGCAGAGTGTGTTAGTCAGTGGAGTAGCCTATCTGTGTTGCAAGATATACCACCTGTGTATAGAATACCAATTTTTTTACTGCACCTAGTGAAGTAAAATCTTTTGGGCATAGCATCATTCTATTAGTCCATCTATACTGACCTCCATCAGGTTGCAAACTGAATATAATTTTTTTCTGCATCTAGCTCTGAAAAAATATTTGGGCTTCTAGCAGTGTGTGGGACTTGGTCTATTAGTCCATCTATACTGACCTCCATCAGGTTGCAAATTAAAAATAATTTTTTTCTGCATCTAGCTCTGAAAAAATATTTGGGCTTCTAGCAGTGTGTGGGACTTGGTCTATTAGTCCATCTATACTGACCTCCATCAGGTTGCAAATTAAAAATAATTTTTTTCTTCATTTATCTCTGAAAAAATATTTGGGCTTCTAGCAGCGTGTGGGACTTGTTCTATTAGTCCATCTATACTGACCTCCATCAGGTTGCAAATTAAAAATAATTTTTTTCTGCATCTAGCTCCGAAAAAATATTTGGGCTTCTAGCAGTGTGTGGGACTTGGTCTATTAGTCCATCTATACTGACCTCCATCAGGTTGCAAATTAAAAATAATTTTTTTCTGCATCTAGCTCTGAAAAAATATTTGGGCTTCTAGCAGTGTGTGGGACTTGGTCTATTAGTCCATCTATACTGACCTCCATCAGGTTGCAAATTGAATAAAAAAAATTTCTGCATCTAGCTCTGAAAAAATATTTGGGCTTCTAGCGGTGTGTGGGACTTGGTCTATTAGTCCATCTATACTGACCTCCATCAGGTTGCAAATTAAAAATAATTTTTTTCTGCATCTAGTTCAGAAAAAATATTTGGGCTTCTAGCAGTGTGTGGGACTTGGTCTATTAGTCCATCTATACTGACCTCCATCAGGTTGCAAATTAAAAATAATTTTTTTCTTCATTTAGCTCTGAAAAAATATTTGGGCTTCTAGCAGTGTGTGGGACTTGGTCTATTAGTCCATCTATACTGACCTCCATCAGGTTGCAAATTGAATAAAAAAAATTTCTGCATCTAGCTCTGAAAAAATATTTGGGCTTCTAGCGGTGTGTGGGACTTGGTCTATTAGTCCATCTATACTGACCTCCATCAGGTTGCAAATTAAAAATAATTTTTTTCTGCATCTAACCCAGCCAATAGTTTTGGCCTAATACCACAGTTTGGCCACTCAGCTCTGCTCGGTTACCATCCATTGTTTTTTTGTGCAAACAACTCCAGAGTTGTGAATTAGTTAACCACCAAAATGAGTGGAAAAAGGCCTGCTGCTGGTGGAAAGGGGAATAGGCGTGTTGGGAAGGGGAAAAAAGGTTGTGTCCGTGGGGTAGGTGCAGAAGAAAGACCATCTTCCAGCCAAACTAAAATGTCTACTTCTTTTAGCGGACAATGTGTTAAGATCCCTTTCTTACGGCCACGCCAATCGCTACAAATTCCAGATGAGGCACAAAAACAGCAGGTGCTTCAACGGATATCAAGTGCTCCTTTAAGTGGGCTCTCCTCCACATCAACTTCAACATCACAAATACTCCAGTCCTCAAAGGTGTCACCCAAATCGCACTTGCTTCCTCACAGCTCCCAAATCTCCAGCTGCCCGTCTGAGTATGAGGTAGAACAGATGGTTGAGTCTGCAGAGCTGTTTACTCATACTATAGCCTGGGAATCAGAGGTCGACTCCAGCGCTTCTGTGAATCCAGACGAGGAAATGATCTGCACTGATGCCCAGAATCTTTATGAGTCGGATCCAGGACCAGACGCAGAAGGTTCTGACCATAATGTAGACCCTCATTCCCAAACTGTAACTCCTGTTGGTGGAGACAATGAGGAAGACGATGATAAGACTCAAATACCTGATTGGAGCGACAACTTTAGTTTTTTGTCAGGGCAGGAACAGGTTGGCTCTGAGGACGACGGGTGTGATAACGCACAGGGTGATGATGATGAGGTCGGAGATCCCACTTACTGTCAACCCACAGTCAGCCAAGAGATGAGGTCAGCAGAGGAGGTGGAGGAAGATGCTAGTGACGACGAGGTCAGGTTGCGCCTTCCTGGACAGAGACGTAGTACTGGAAGCACGTCAACAACTGCATCCTCAAACACAACTCTGCCTCTCACCACAAGTCGTGGTGGCTCTTCAGGTCGCATGGGTGCTAAGCCTTGCATAGCCTGGGCATTTTTTCAGATCGATAAAGATGACCCAACTCGTGTTATCTGTAACATTTGTCAGCAAAAGCTAAGTAGAGGCCAAAAAATACATAGTTTGAGTACTTCATGCATGAACCGGCACATGGACATGAAGCATAAGTTGCAGTGGGAAGCTCAGTGTGCTACAATGCGGTCTAGCCGGCCGGGCCAACCACCGTCTGCCATATCTTGTGCATCCGCGGCCTCTTCATCCTCTGTGACTGGGGGGACAGCAGTCACACCTGTTTTGGGGCGCAGACCTGCCACCTCTTTACCCGCAACAGCCAGCGTGATTGGCAGGTCATCATTTTCTTTGGAGGTGGTAACACCAGCTGGTCTTGAGCGCTGTCCGACATCGATAGCACCACCTTTGGATCAAGGCAACCTAACATGTCCGCCTGCATCTTCCTCACAGACCGGCAGTTTGCCGGGGACACCCTTATCAACCCCGTCTAAGCACAATAGCCAGCCCTCGGTCCCTCAGATGTGGACAAGTAAAAGACCATTTCCTCCTAGCCATGAGAAAGCTAAGAGGTTGAATTTCACCATCTGCAAGCTCTTGGCTACAGAAATGCTGCCTTTCCACCTGGTGGACACAGAGGATTTTCGAGACCTTATGTCCGTCGCAGTGCCCCAGTACCAGATGCCCAGTCGGCACTACTTCTCAAAGAAAGGTGTGCCTGCGCTCCACCAGCATGTCGCACACAACATCACCGCTTCTTTGAGAAACTCTGTGTGTGACAGGGTGCATTTCACCACAGACACTTGGACGAGTAGGCATGGACAGGGGCATTACATGTCGCTGACTGGGCACTGGGTAACTATGGTGACAGCAGGACAAGGGGCTGCTGTCCAAGTCTTGCCGTCCCCACGAGTTGTGCGTCAATCCTCTTTATGTCATTTTTCCTCCACTGCTTCTGCCTCCTCAACCTCCTCTCGGTCTTCCACCTGCACCCAAAGGCTGTCTGGTCATGCCACAAGCTTTCTAACTGCGCAGAAGGGATCCTGCACACCTCCTTACTATGCTGGCAGTAGGGCTCAACGTCATCAGGCGGTTTTTACATTGAAATGTCTGGGAAATGTGAGTCACACAGCTGAGGAGTTGTGGTCAGCTCTGGAGAACCAATTTCATGAATGGTTGTCTCCACTGGACCTGAAACCAGGGAAGGCCGTGTGCGACAATGCTGCAAACCTGGGTGCGGCCCTTCGCCGGGGCAATGTCACACACGTGCCTTGTATGGCTCACGTGTTGAACCTGGTTGTCCAGCAATTTTTAGCCCACTATCCCAGACTAGATGGCCTTCTGCAGAGGGCACGGTCGCTGTGTGCTCACTTCCGCCGTTCGCATCCCGCAGCTCAGCGACTTACATCTCTACAGAAGTCGTTGGGCCTGCCACTTCACCGGCTAAAATGCGATGTGCCTACCCGGTGGAATTCAACTCTGCACATGTTGCAGCGACTGTGGCAGCACCGACAAGCCCTGGTGCAATATGTTCTGACGTATAGCCTGGGCCAACGAGATTCAGAGGTGGGGCAAATCACGCTGGAGGAGTGGTCTCAGATCAGGGACCTATGCACCCTTCTGCACAGTTTTGAAATGGCGACGAAGATGTTTAGTGCTGACGATGCCATTATCAGCATGACTATTCCGGTGATTTACATGCTGGAGCACATGTTAAACAGAATTCGGAGTCAGGTGGTGGCACAAGAGGAGGTGGAGGAAGTAGAGGAGGAGGAGTTGTATGCGGAAGGGCTAACATCTGCAAGGTCCAGACGGTCGGCAGCACCAAGGCGGCAGGCATGTGAGGGTGGGGGAGATGATTTTACCAGGGCGCATGGTAGCAGCCAAACTAGTGAGGAAGGTGCAGGAGCCCAGGAAGAAGTGGAGGACGAACTGATGGAAGACTCATCAGATGAGGGAGACCTTGATCACATTTCTGTTGTGCGAGGTTGGGGGGAGAGGACAGAGGAAGGAAGCATGATTGCTACCTCGCCACCAACACAACAGGGACTTGGTGCTCCTGGATGCGCAACACACATGAGTGCCTTCTTGCTGCACTACCTGCAACATGACCCTCGAATTGTGAGAATTAGAAATAATCCTGACTACTGGGTTGCCACACTGTTAGATCCCCGGTACAAAAGTAAATTTGCAGAAATTATTCCTGCCATAGAAAGGGATGCACGCATGCAGGAGTATCAGCAGAGACTGTTGCAGAATCTTACATGTGCTTTTCCACAAAATACCAGTGGTGCACGTAGTGAATCTCACAGTTCCAACTTGCCAACCGTGGGACCGTCAAGTGTTCAGCACTCAAACCTTAACAGAACCACAGTATCTGCTGGTAACATCAATTTTGCGGAATCATTTCACCACTTTTTTAGCCCATCCTTTGCAAGGCCACAGGAGACAAGAAGTCTGACACATAGTCAACGCCTAGAGACGATGGTACAGGAGTATCTCCAAGTAAACATTGAAGCCACGACTGTGTCACTGGACCCTTGCTCTTTTTGGGCTTCCAATCTGGATAAATGGCCGGAGCTAGCCACTTACGCCTTGGAGATCTTGTCATGCCCCGCAGCCAGCGTTCTGTCTGAACGTGTGTTCAGCGCTGCTGGTGGTGTGCTGACAGATAAGCGCACGCGGCTCTCCACTGATAATGTAGACAGACTCACGTTCATAAAGATGAACAAATCATGGATCCGAAACGACTTTTCTACCCCTGTGTCATCCTGGGGAGAGTAAAAGCTTGATGATTGGTTAAAATCACCCTACCAACCGTTTTAAGCTTTCAAATTACTAATCATGTTTATCTGTATCTTGACTGGAAAATAATTTGGGCTTTGTAGCAGTGTGCAGCACTGATCCTATTAGGCCATCTATAATAAGCTTCACCAGATTTAAAATTAAAAATAATTTTTAGCTGCATCTAGCCCGGAAAATAATTTTGGGGCTCCGAGATGCGCAAGACACATAAGTGCCTTCTTGCTGCACTACCTGCAGCATGACCCTCATATTGTCAGAATTCGAAGTAATCATGACTACTGGGTTGCCACACTCTTAGATCCCCCAAACTTTTCGATCAACCTTTTCATTTTAATAAAGACCAAAAAAATGGTCATTTTTGAAATTATAAGCATTAGCAGGTTGTTAGAAACTGAAATCAAACAGTTTTCAACTCAAAACTTTATTCTAGGTGATGTTACATTTTCACATAGGACCCCTTGTTCGAAAGGAGCTTCTGAACTCTCTCGTCCATTGAATTTGTCAGGTTTTGGATGGTTTCTGCTTCAATTGTTTTGCATGAGGACAGAATACCCTCCCAGAGCTGTTGCTTAGATGTGAACTGCCTCCCGCCATCATAGACACTCCTTTTAATGATGCTCCAAAGGTTCTGAATGGGGTAGAGGTCAGGGGAGCATGGGGGTCACACCATAAGTTTGTCCCCTTTTATGCCCATATCAGCCAGAGATGCAGATGTTTTATGTGCAGCATGAGATGGTGCATTATCATGCAGAAAAATGATCTTGCTGTGAAATACACGGTTCTTCTTCTTGAACCATGGCAGGAAGTGCTGTTTGAGAAAATCCACATACATTATGGAGTTCATCTTTAGCGCCTTCAGGGATCCTAAAGGGGCCGACAATCTCTCTCCCCATGATTCCAGCCCAAAACATTACTCCACCTCCTCCTTGTTGGCGCTGTAGCCGTGTTTGCGTGGGGTGTCCATCAACCAGCCATCCTCCACTCCATTCATCTGGACCATCGAGCGCTGCACGGCACTCATCCGTGAACAAAACAGTTTTGAAATCAGTCTTCATGTAATGTTTGGCCCACTGGAGCCGTTTCTGCTTGTGTGAAGTGGATAGAGGAGGTCGACAGGATGGCATATGCACAGCTGCAAACCTCTGAAGGACCCTGCATCTTGTTGTTCGGGGGACGTTGGAGGCACAAGCAGCTTCAAAAACTTGTCTGCTGCTATGACAAGGCTTTTTTGCCGCTGCTGTTTCAACCTGACGTAATTGCCTGTAGGAAAGAGTCCTCAATTTGCCCTTATCAGCACGCACACGTGTATACTGTGAATCAGCTACATACTTCTTGATTGCCAAGACACTTCATCCTGATCATCGCACAATGTTGATTGTAGTCATGCCTTGACCTAAACACTCCACAATTTGTTGCTTCTCAGCAGCCGACACATCCTTTTTCTTTCCCATTTTGGCAGAAAATGTAGGCTGCTTAATAATGTGAGAGAGCCTTCTTAAGTAGTCTTGCCTTTCATTGGACACACCTGCCAAACTAATTAGCACAGGTGTCTGCAATTGCTTACAGTGATATAAAGAGCCCTGACACACATCACCATCAATGAGTTTAACTGACAAACAAACAAATTCTTCCCTTATCACTCCTAAACACTTTTTGCATAATAATTTGGAACGCGGTGTACATGTGCTTTTCCACAAAACACCAGTGGTTCACGTAGTGAATCTTACAGTTCTAACTTGCCAACCATGGTCTGTATGGAATTGTTCAATAAAGGGCCCAAAATTAAGATAACATAGATGGGAGAGGTCTCTATGAATAGGAATTCCTAAGTATTTGATACCCTGTGAGGGCCAGGCAAAGGGAAAGTTGGACTGGATGGAATCCTATATGGATTTAGGGAGGGAGACATCGAGGGCCTCAGACTTCGCTGCATTGATTTTAAAATTTTACCATGTAACAAAGTGATCTATTTCAGCCATAACAGCAGGGATGGATATATGTGATTGAGTGATATATACTAGGACATCATCAGCAAATAGAGAGCACTTGTACTCGGTGCCTCCCACCTCAATCCACCTAATATTGGGGTTATGGCGAATTGATGAGAGCAGGTGCTCCGTCACTAGGATGTATAAGAGAGGGGACAGAGGACATCCCTGCCTTGTCCCATTGGTGATTGTGAAAGGTGATGAAAATGTTCTGACGCACCCCCTGGGCCTTGGGACATCCGGAGCCGGACCCTTTTTGGTGGATGCTGGTGGTTGTAGTCTTCGTGGCGGCGATCCGGTTCCGTGGCTCAGGGCGGTCAAACCAGTGGCGGAACTATTTATGTGGTTTTGATGTTTAAATGTCCGACTACGCCACCCGTGGATTGCGGTCAGAGTGAACCGCCGCTACAGGGCAGACCGCTAAGGCTGGTGTTGTGGGTGCAGCAGAGCATAGCATAACTCCCCACGGGAGGAGTATAGCCTTATGGCAGTGTATGCGGAGGATGGGGGTGATGGTGCAGGGCAGCAGCAGTAACGACACGGAGTCAGGGATGCAGTTCAGGGCCTTTACTCACAGTTCTTATTATCCAGACCACGTCTGCAGGTAACGGCTGCCCACGTCGTACTGTGCTCACCAGGTGAGGGGCTCAGACAACTCCCAGATAACTTTGGAGCGCTTCACAGGACCCCCTTTGTGTGTCCTTTGTCTGGCCTTTCTTACCAACACTTCTGTCCGGCTGCCTCGGGCCTCCTCTTGGTAAACTTGGCGCCAGTTTCCCTGACCCTATGTGGTGCCTTCCTAGCGGGTGGAGCAAGGGGCTGCGCCACATAAAATGTCAGAGCCTCCGGTTTTTAGCTGAGGGTCGTTTCCTGCCTCCACTAGCTCGGGGACCGGTCTCCCCCTTTGGCCTGACCCCTGCACGCAGGTGGATTCGGGCGTGCGGTGGCGACTCGCCCGTCCGCACCCCTGGGATCCCTTCATTCCTCGTTCCTGGAGCCTTCTCCGCTCCTCTTCCTTCCTTCTCCCTCTTGCAGGCCTGGGCCTCTGTTACTAGGCCCGCCTCCGGAGCAGAGCTCATGCAGAGCCCCTGCTCCCTGCCACTTCTACTCAGACTTCTCTGCACTGAACTAAGATGGTGCCCACCTTTTATACTCCCTTCTCAATGCACCCAGGAACTGCTTCCTCCCTGCTCCTGCACTGCAGGGTTCCCCTTCCTCAGTGTTCCCTCCCCCCACTCCAGCCAGGGACAGGGACTGTCGTGCCCATCTCAGGGGCATATTGGTCGCCCTTCCCCACGGCAATGTGGTGTAATGCATGCAGGTGTCGGGTCCTGATCCACACTCCATCCTTATCTGAGAGTGAGATATCACACCTCTGGGTGAGGTGCAATACGTCTGTAGCAACCGAGCCCTCGGTGCTACAGTTCCATTTATCTTCAGCCTAGGTGACGTATTGTGATACAGGGCCGTGATTTTGGCTATAAAAGGGTCCCCTAGACCCCTACCCCAAGCTTTTTAAGAGAATCATATATGGCGTGCCAGGAGACTCTATGGAATGCTTTCTCAGCATCCAACGAGAGTATCTACTTACAAATTTTTAACTGCATCTAGCCCAGGAAATACTTTGTGCCTAGTAGCAGTGTCTGCTAGTCAGCGGATTATCCCGGCTGTTAAGCAAGCTACACCACCTGTAGTTTGGACACTTAATTTTTTCAAAGGAAATGCTTCGGGACCACGGGATACTTAGTGAAGAGCATCAGGAGGCACCCCAAGGCATAGGGGCTGGGACTGGCACTAGGATGCCTTGCGGTGGACAGCCGAGCTCGATCCTTATAAAAGCTTTTTAACTGCAGCAGCTTTAGTGGACGCTACTGGAGCTGGAATTACGCGGCTGCTGGCATGAGACTTGCCCTCCAATAGATCCTTGTAAATGGATTTAAAGTGTATTCATTCAAATTAGAGGGACAATTTAAATTAAAAAGCTTAGAGCTGCCTCCACCACAGGGGGGCTCTCTCGACCCACCAGCGGACAGGCACCAGTATTGGGAGAGGGGGGCTGGCCGTCAGGGTTCACCGCGGCTCTGGCACAAACCCGGCGACACGGAGGTGGCACGGGCAGGAGCGGACTGGCCGTCTCGGCTTCTCACTTTTTGGATTTTAGAAGGGCATGACATACCTATATCTGTGTCTCCCCCTCCTTTTACTCCTCCACCTCTTTTCTTTTCGCATGACTATATGTACTTGTCACTTTTCCATGTGTTAGTTGTGTCTTCTGAGCAGTTTGTCAGCTTTTGGACACCTTTGAAGGTGTTTTCTATGTGTTTCTATGTTTTTTTGTTTGCCTGCCATTGGTTTTAACGGTGTTCGAAGGTGTTCGACGAACAGTTCGACGAACAGTTCGGCGAACACACGGGTGTTCGACGAACCGAACCGAACTCGAACACTACGGGGGTGGCTCAACACTAGTAATAACTTGTGTATAAAGCAAAAAAAAATGTTCCTCCACATCTTGGGCTATGTTCACACATAGCGTTTTTGATGCATTTTTGCACTTTTGCATTGCTTTCAACGGTGAAAAATACATTCACCAGTAAATGTCATTGTAACATTTTACTACCTTTTGTGAAACATAATCAGACACATCTGTGAAGAACGTGAGTCTCCTGTGGGCATAACACTGCTCCGACAACACAGGGTGAGCAGGGTGAGGGTATAACAGCGTGGCAATACTTTATTGAACCACAAAATGGACAATAAACACACAGAACAGGCCCAGCGAATACCCAAGATGGTACTACATTACACAGTCTCACCCTTCCTTCTTTGCCCATCTGGGATAGAACAGCAGCGACTTTGGAGACTTCCAGGACTGACTACCTCAACCAATGTCCTCCCACTTCTGGTGGGCCCACACAGAGAGGAAGTAGCGGCAAGCTTAGGAAGCTATCAGTCCATTGAGTTACATAGCCAGGAGACCCGGAGGTCCCACCCGGGCCTCTCTGAGAGCTTCCATGAGGCAAGATAACCGGTGGGTCTCAATCTGACTTCTCCGAATGTCTCTGTGGGTCGCAAGTGACCGGTGGGTCCCTCCGGGCAACCCCAAACAACATATCTATGGCCAGGTGACTTCTCCGTCCCAACCTGGTTTCCGGAAAATGTATCCATGGTCTCTCTGATGGTCAAGAGGAGCTGATCCGTATCTTTCCAGTCAGGGCCGTACCCTTAGGCTAGAATCATATAGAATTCAAATCTGTGTCTCTTTGGGTAATGCTATGCAATCCATCTGCCATCCTGAAGGATGTCTCTCATTCTCCTTGTAAAGTATTTCTGATGCTCCTTGATTCTGCTTGCAACACTACAGACATCCCTGTTAAAAAAGTTTCTCTGCTACAGAAGCACATGTACTTTTTAAGTCCACAACCACAGGTCAAGAGTCATTGGTCACAAGTAAGAGGTAAAGGTGCAGGGCTCACCTATCAACCTATCATTGTTTGAGCTTATCTGTTTACTAGTTGGTATCACAGGGGCTATTGTAAATAAATCTCTAGCTGACTTTTAGTACAATTTGTCATTAGCATAGTAAACATGATTGTTTCCAAATGATTAGAATTCAACATTCAGGGTTATACAAATACTGGTCTGTTCTTATTGACCAAACACAAATACACAATGATAATAGAGTATTTTTCTTGGATTAACAAATCTAAGATTCTGGCTTATTAAGATTTTAGGCTGTATCGTCACATTGCTCCCCCAATCTTAAAAAGCCAGACATGACAGGATCCCAATAATCCTTCTCCACTTATTGGAGACAGTCTATCACCATGTCATTAAGCACAGACACGAATGTAAGAGGTCTCACCATCATGAAAACAAAACTTTGCATCATCCAGTTTCTTCAAAGCATATTCCATGTCTTCCTTGCAAATAAACTCCACACGTAATTGACGAAAACAGACAGGTATCCATTGCGTCCACACATACCATCCTCAGCATCCTGTGGTTCCTCAATTAAATCCAATGAGTGTTGGTGGCCTGGTTTTGAATCTGTTGAAGCTGGCACAGCTCCTGTAGTTGCTGTTTCTTGTTGCTGCTGTATATCCTCTCCAGTCCTCCTCTCAAGGCTGGGCTGGTGGGGTTGGACATGGTAGAATCCGAAACCCGCTGTGTATGCCTCACCTTTGGTCTGCTGGGTCTGTCTACATGCCTCCATGGTTGTGGAGCCCTTTGGATGGTGAGTGCTAACACCAGTCCCCTGCTGCTCCCCCAGATCTGCTGGGCTAAGTAGTATCCCACTGCTGCCACCAAATGTAAAGACCCGGGGTCTTTCATGGGTGTAATGCTACTCAGACAACACAGGGTGCTATGGTGGTGGAGGAGGAGGATGAGAATAAGGAGGGATACAACAGAAAATAGACAAAATCGGAAAGAGTATACCCCTGTCTGGGAGTGAAAAGGTGCATGGGAATAGACCTCCCAAAAAAAAGCCATTGGATCTGAGTTTATGTTCGGCTACTATTATCCGGTGGTGTTGAGAAGTCTGACCCAATCCAGCCCTTGTTCATTTTTATAAGAATCAGCCTGTCAGCCTTTTCAGTTGACAGGCGGATGCGCCTATCAGTTATAATGCCGCCGGCGGCATTAAAAACCTGCTCTGACAAAACGCTAGGGCAGGCCAGGACCTCCAGGGCGTACAGAGCCAGTTCATGCCACTTATCCAGCTTGGATACCCAATAATTATAAGGTACAGAGAAATCACGGAGGACATTGGTATGGTCGGCAAGGTATTCCTTCAACATCTTCAAAAAATCATCCCTTCTTGTGAGAGTACCCCGCGCATCAGGGCCTGGGCAAAGGGAGGGTCTGAGAAAACTTTCCCAATCCTTTGACAGTGTTCCCCTGCCTCTGCTGGATCGTATTTGTGTCTCTCTCGCCTGTGCTCCATGGTTGTCCAACGAACTATGACCTCTGCCGGCAGTGTTTTCAGATGGGAATTTTTTAAATAATTCAGCTGCAATAAGGGCCTTCTGGTACTGCAACATTTTACAAGACCTCTCCGCCTCGGAAATTAGAGATAGAAGGTTCTCCTTGTAGCGTGGATCTAGATGTGTCACCAACCAGTTATGACTGTCACCCAAAATTTGGACAAGCAAGGGTCACAGGAAAGGCAGCGCAACATAAACTCAGTCATGTGTGCCATATTGCTAACAGGCAAGACTTCCGTGTCCTCACCAAGAGGACGTTTGACCATGCTTTCCTCCTCATCCTCCTCATTCATCCTCTTCTCAGGCCTTACAGGGTGAACAGATGGTGTGACAGTTGTGTGGGAAGTACCTTCTATAGCGCAGGAAGCCAGTTCCTGCTCTTCTTCATCCTCCTCCATGTAGCATCGGCGTCTCTGCCCCCTGCCTCTCTGCGTTCTCCAGCGCTCCTCTTCCTGCTGCCGGCGCGTGCAGCTCCCCGGGCACTGTGCTTAGGGTGCACAGGCGCTCCCTCCCTCTTAAAGGGGCCGCGCGCGCCGTCCTAAGGTGTCCCCGGCCAATAGCCGAGGGTCCTCCCATATATAAGGCACCACCTCCAAAATGGAGGTGCCTGAGCAAAAGTTGTTGCACAGTGTTTCTGACCTCTGCATCAGCCCTTAGGTCCCGCTGCTAGCCTGACTACCTGCCTGTTACCTGCCTGTTACCTGCCTGTTTCCTGCCGTACCTGCCAGCCCGCTCACCTGGGAGCACTTGCCTTTTGCCTGCCTGTTACCTGCTGTGCATTCCAGCCCACTCACCTGGGAGCACTTGCTTGTTGCCTGCCTGTTACCTGCCGTGCCTGCCAGCACGCTCACCTGGGAGCACTTGCCTGTGACCTGCCTGTTACCCACTCGTTACCTGCCGTGCCTACCTGGAGGCTCCTGCCGTCACTTGCCATGACCACCTGCCAGCCCACCTGGAGGCTTCTGCCGTCACTTGCCGTGACCACCTGCCAGCCCACCTAGAGACTCCTGCCGTCACTTGCCGTGACCACATCCCAGCCCACCTAGAGTCTCCTGCTGTCACTTGCCGTGACCACCTGCCAGCCCACCTAGAGACTCCTGCCATCACTTGCCGTGTCTACCTGATAGCCTACCTGGAGGCTTCTGCTCGCCAGCCTGCCTGCTGTGCCTACCTGCTATTCCTGTCAGTCCCTGCCATCTGTACCGTGGGAGTCACCTGCTCCGTTACAAGGTCGTCCCCAGAGTAGCACCTGGTCCCTCTGCTCGGTCCCTCCCTGGTCTTGGAGTCGTTAGCCATCGTACGACCGGGGTCGGTCCGAGTTGATACTTAATTACGCCCCTCTGGGTCCCTCCTTGCACCGTAGCACAGAGGTTCCACCTCCCGGACCCGTAACACTCCACTTCCTCATTGTCACCTAATCTGCATTGAGATGAGATAAGGCTGGGCTGTGTAAAATCACCCTGTATGGTTACTTGCTCCATCTCATCATGCTCCATCTGCAATGCCTCCTCTTTAATTGTGATCAGAAATCATTTAGGAAGACAGAGAAGTGGGATGGTGACACTAATTATGGCATCATCGCTGCTCACCATTTTTGTGGAGTCCTCAAAGGTTGGGAGGACGGACAAATGTCTGACATCCATGCCCACTCCTGAGCTCTTACAGTGGGTATGGGAAAGTATTCAGACCCCTTGAAATTTTTCACTCTTTGTTTCATTGAAGCCATTTGGTAAATTCAAAAAAGTTCTTTCTTTTTCTCATTAAAGTACACTCTGCACCCCATCTTGACTGAAACAAAAACAGAAATGTAAAATTTTTTGCAAATTTATTAAAAAAGAAAAACTGAAATATCACATGGTCATAAGTATTCAGACCCTTCTCTCAGTTTTGAGTACAAGCACCCTTTTGAGCTAGTACAGCCATGAGTCTTCTTGGGGATGATGCAACAAGTTTTTCACACCTGGATTTGGGAATCCTCTGCCATTCTTCCTTGCAGATCCTCTCCAGTTCCATCAGGTTGGATGGTGAACATTGATGGACAGCAATTTTCAGGTCTCTCCAGAGATGCTCAATTGGGTTTAGGTCAGGGCTCTGGCTAGGCCAGTCAAAAATGGTCATAGAGTTGTTCTGAAGCCACTCCTTTGTTGTTTTAGCTGTGTGCTTAGGGTCATTGTCTTGTTGGAAGGTGAACCTTTGGCCAAGTCTGAGGTCCTAAGCACTCTGGAAAAGGTTTTCATCCAGGATATCTCTGTACTTGGCTGCATTCATGTTTCCTTCTATTGCAACCAGTCGTCCTGTCCCTGCAGCTGAAAAACACCCCCATAGCATGATGCTGCCACCACCATGTTTCACTGTTGGGATTGTATTGGGCATGTGATGAGCAGTGCCTGGTTTTCTCCTCACATACCGCTTAGAATTATCACCAAAAAGTTCTATCTTCATCTCATCAGACCAGAGAATCTTATCTCTCATAGTCTGGGAGTCCTTCATGTGTTTTTGAGCAAACACTATGCAGGCTTTCATATGTCTTGTAGTGAGGAGAGGCTTTCGTCGGGCCACTCTGCCCTAAAGGCCCGACTGGTGGAGGGCTGCAGTGATACTTGACTTTGTGGAACTTTCTCCCATCTCCCTATTGCATCTCTGAAGCTCAGCCACAGTGATCTTGGGGTTTTTCTTTACCTCTCTCACCAAGGCTATTCTCGCACGATTGCTTAGTTTGGCTGGACGGCCATGTCTAGGAAGACTTCTGGTGGTCCCAAACATCTTCTATTTAAGGATTATGGAGGCCACTGTGCTCTTAGGAACCTTGAGTAATGCAAACATTTTTTTTTTTAACCTTGGCCAGATCTGTGCCTTTCCACAATTCTGTCTCTGAGCTCCTTGGGCAGTTCCTTTGAGCTCATAATTCTCATTTATTCTGACATGCACTGTGAGCTGTGAGGTCTTATATAGAGAGGTGTGTGCCTTTACAAATCAAGTCCTATCAGTTTAATTAAACACAGCTGGACTCCAATGAAGGAGAAGAACTGTCTCAAGGAGGATCACAAGGAAATGGACAGCATGTAACTTAAATATAAGCGTCTGAGCAAAGTGTCTGAATACTTATGATCATGTGATATTTCAGTTTTTCTTTTTTAATAATTTTGCAAAAATTTCTACATTTCTGTTTTTTTCAGTCAAGATGGGGTGCAGAGTGTACTTTAATGAGAAAAAAATGAGCTTTTTAGAATTTACCAAATGACTGCAATGAAACAAGGAGTGAAAAATTTAAAGGGGTCTGAATACTTTCCGTACCCACTGTATGTGCCGAGGCTGACCTGAATACCGATGGACGTTTTGAAGCTTGTGCTCAACAATTGCCCTGTGCTGCTCACAAATCCTTCCCAACATATGCAATGATGAATGGGGACATCGCACACCAGGCGGTGAGCTGTAAGCTGAAAATGCTGCTGAAGTATGGCAAGGGCAGTGTAAGCCATAGCTGACTTTGTAAAATGGGCACACACGAAGCGTACTTTGTCAAGCAGATCAGGCAGCTCCGGGTAGATTTTGAGAACCCGCTGAACCACTTGCTTGAGCACATGGGCAAGATATTGAATGTGTGTGAGCTTGTCTCATTTCAGAGCCACCACAAGGCTCTGGCTATTGTCACACACGGCCATGCCTGGCTGAAGGTTAACTGGTGACATCCAAGATCTGCCTTCTCTTTTAGAGCTGTCAAAAACTCTTCAGCTGTGTGCGGTTTGTCACCTAAGTATGTGAGCTTTCAGCACAGCCTGTTGCTGCTTGGCCAGGCAGTGCTGCAGTGCTTCCAGTTTCCGACTGATGTGGTAATTTCAGAGATGGAGGCTGAAGAGGAGGAGGAGGTGGTGCAGGAGATGTAGATTATGGGGGCAACCCTGATTTACCCAGGGCCCGCAACCCTCGGCGTCGGGAGGACGTGTTCTATCCCAAGGTCTGACAGGGTCCCGGCTCCCACTATATTAACCCAGTGTGCCATCAGTGAGATGCACCTTCCCTGCCCACAAGCACTTGTCCACTTGTCCGTGATTAGGTGGACCTTCCCAGTAACTGCATTGTTGAGGGCACGGCTAATGTTCTGGGACACGTGCTTGTGTAATGCAGGGACGGGACACCGGGAGAAATAGTGGCAGCTGGGAACTGAGTACCAAGGGATGGCCGCTGCCATCAGGTTGGTGAAAAATTCATTCTCCACAATCCTAAAAGGGAAAATTTCAAGTACAAGCATTTTTGAAATGTGGGAGTTTAGTAGTGTGGCCTGTTGGTGGTTGGCTGTGTATTTGCACTTGGCTTCAAAGCATTGGGGTAGAGACAACTGAAAGCTGCGCTGGGACAAGGATGTAGATGTGGTTGATGATGCTGGTGGTTGCAAGTGTGCAATGATAGGTGCAGGATGAGAGGCATCTTTGCCTGCGCTATGGACAGGGGATTAGCATGCATGCAGAACAGTTGAACAAGCAGTGTCGGCACCTGCAGACACTGTTTCTGGATCCTTTCATTCGGCCCATCTAGTCAGATGCTTTGCTGTCATGTTCCTGAGCATTCTGGTTGTGATCAGGCTGCTAGTGTTGCTGCCCCTGCTGATGCCATGGACAGAGGATTGGCTTGCATGCACAACAGCGGAAGAAGCAGTGGTGCCACCCGCAGACACTGTTCCTGGACCCTGGGGTTCAACCCACTTAGTCGGGTACTTTTTTGCGAGGTGCCTGATCAGGCTGCTAGTGTTGCTGCCTCTGCTGATGATGGACTGGCAAATGGTGCAAATGGCCTTTTTAGGTTATCTGGGCAGTCTTTAAAAAAGAGCCAGACTCTGGAAGACCTAACAGTTGTACTGGCAACTTCTGTAGTGTTGGTGTTATGGGGAACAGTTAACCGCATTGTGTTTGTGGCCACCCCACTGCTTGTTCCTGCCTGTTGTGGTGCTATGCCTCCCTCCTCCTCTGTGCTGCTGTCCTTGCTGTGCATGTAACCTTGCAAAGTTGGGTCAGTGACTTCATCATCCACCACCTCGTTTTCTATTCCGTACCCTGGTCCTCCTCCTGACTCTCTGGCAATTGTGTCTCATCATCATCATCCACCTTTTGTGACAGTAATTTCACTTTCCCTCTGTCGCCTTCATGTGACTGTGGTGCTCAAATATTTGTGCATCACTTCATGTGATCTCCTCTTGCCTCACTTGAAGCTGGCTGAGTAAGAGGCCTGAATCTATAAATGGGAAAATGAACATCTCTTAGGAGTGTCCAAGTGTGGGATCAGCTGTCTCCAGGAACTCGGCATGGTGGGAGGAAGGAGGATCAGGGTGAGAAATATGCGGTCCAGACTCACAGCTACTGAGACTTGACCGTGTGGAAGAAAGGGTGGTGGTGGCAAAGTGACTGGAAGCATTAGCTGCTATCCAACCAACAACCTTTTGACACTGCTCTGGGTTCTATCATGGTGTGCTGCAGTCCCCTAGTAATTAGGACAGGAAGGTAGGGCAACAAGATGAGTATTCTTGTTTTGGCACAATTTTTGCTTTCTCAGGGCCTCAGCCTTGGCCTCTGCATGCACCATCACCATCACATCCACTTCTTTGTCCCTTGCCAAGCGCCTTGTAAAATATATTGCATGGTCCCTAAAAATTGCTGGATTTGTACCACAGTGATATCTGATACGTCTGACGGACCCCCGCGGTTTTAAATACCTTCTTGCAGTTTACTATTATTGGCAGTGACCATGTGTGAATAGCTTCACTGCCACACTGCTGCCAAACTGTAAATGGAGGATAATATTTTGCACGTTCCCTACAAATTGCTGTATTTGTACTGCAGTAATATCTGATACATCTCACGGACGCCAACTGTTTTAAACACCGCCGGCCTTGTAGTTTACTATTATTGGCAGCGACCAAGTGTGAATAGGTTCACCAACACACTTTTGCTAAACTTTAAATGGAGTAGAATATTTTACACATCCCCTACAAGTTTCTGTATTTGTACAGCAATAATATGGGATCACGTCTGATGTTGGAAAATATCTGCTGTATTCTACAGTGCTAAAAAACAAATGGAGCAGTAAAATATTGGACTGCATTGCTTTTTAAGAAAATTATCAGGGTTAAGAGCAAAAAAAAACTCTGATATCTAGTCCAATGGCTATCTGTATCAGGCAGCAGCAGCTGACAGAACGTTCAATGGACCCTATTGTGCTGTATAGTGTCCACAATATCTGCATGCCTAACACCAATGAATATATTCAGCTGGATTATTCCTCAGAAGGACTGTTATTTCAGATGGATATCTTACTGTGAAATACCTATATTTAACTTTAGCACCTCCAATTCAGTCCCTCACACAGCAGCATCTCTCCCTACTCTGCCTGTTTCCAGGAAAGACTGACGAGCATAGGGCCACCAGGTCTTATATAGACCCGATGACGCTATGAGGGCAGCCAATCACAGTAATGCCACAATCAAGATGGCTACAGCATTACAGTGAGTGGCAGACAATCCTTGCACGTTCATTGGCTGTTTAAAGACTGCCCAACATGCGGGGTGGAGACCCAAGTTCCCGCCCGAACATCCTGGAAATACTCGCCGAGCATCTCGAGCAGTGAGATGCTTAGGCGAGTACCGAGCAGTGGCGAGCATGCTCGCTCATCACTAGTTATAATACAAAAACATGAGAAGTTATTCATTTTTGGATAAATATATAAATTCAAGTGAGAAACACTCATGAAAAGAGTAAGGATTCATCCGTTAAATAGCACACAAAAGAGAAAATGATCATAAGTCATCTGCATGACAGCGTAACAAATCAGAGATGTTCAAGGGCGGAGCCGTTTTTTGGCACGAACATGCCGGAACCCCGAACGCGAACTTGAATTTAAAATGCCGAACAAATTCGCTCAACACTACTCATAAGGTTTATGGAGCAACAAACAACTATGGGACCAATTTCAGAAAATCGCGTGGACCTATGTTGGTGCAAATGTCAAGTCCACAGAGAAAAAAACTCACTTTTTTATATATTTAAGAAAATAATAGTTGAATTAAATCTTTCATCACTATCTACAGACTGGTAGATATGAAAATTGAAGATTGAAAGTGAATCCTCAAATTTGATAAATCAGTTCACTCATTTCTCTTTATGACCTCTATTCTAGTGAAGATTATGTTTGCCATTAAAACATTCAAGTCTTTTCTAGCAGCTCATCTTTCGATATTGAATTTAATGTTTGTTATGCTGAATGCAATTTTACATGCAATACAATATAGCAGGAAATGCATTTGCCTACATTTGGTCTCATGAATGTCTGCCAAGTATGCTTTCTTAATTACAAAATATTATTATATCAATAGTGTTATCCCATTACATTAATGACAATATTGATTGAAATTAAACAGCACATTAAAATTGTATAATTTTGTTTCCAGATCAGATTAGTCTTTTTTATCAGTTTAAATATTATATATTGATGAAAATACTGATAATATATTTTATCTAAATGCACACAATGAAGCAATGTCATACAAGGTGACCATAAATTTATCTAAAGTACATAAAGAAATAGTTGATATTAGAAAATGCATTGCCCTAATCTCTTTTACTTTTACATCTCATTTATCAACACATTTTAATGCAAAATTGCAGTGAAGAGGTTAAGATACTGTACTCAATGTTCATCTTGTCACAAACTCTCTGTCTCCAGCCTCGGTTTTGTTAATAGAGTAACATAACCTCTATAGCTCTAAAGAAAACCAGAACTAAATTAAAACTTAACTTTTTTTGTGGCAATATCTGACAATAAAAGATCAAAAAGTATCATTAGTAGATGTTTATTGAAGCACATTTTGAAATAATTATCTATAGAAAAATGTTTATTGTGCAGATCTTACAATTTAAGTGTTTACAGGCACAATTGCTTTTGAGTTGTTACATGCAGAATTGTAGTTATCTATCTAAACAGTAAATGCATGTTGATAAATATCATTAATGAACATATGTAGAGTACTGTGGAAAAGTTTTAGGCAGGTTTAGAGAAAATAATGTAATATTATATTTTTCAAGAAAGGTATCAAGGCCTTCCTTGTATTTTTGTAGCAAATGAACCATTAGAATATCATGTGGCAGAGAGTTCCATAATCTCACTGCTCTTACAGTAAAGAATCTGCATCTTTGATTATGATTGAACCTTCTTTCCATTAGATGTAGAGGATATTCCCTTGTTAACAATGCAGGCCTAGAAAAAAAGGATCATTAAAAAGATATCTGTACTGTCCATTCATACATTTATACATTGCAATAAAATCTCTGCTATGTGTTCATTTTTAAAAACTAAAAAACCCTCTCAAAGAGAACACTGGAGAGACCACACAGATCCATCACTGTGACCAATTTGTCAATGAACCCACTGGGGTAATCACAAAAATCTTCTGGCTTGTTCCAATTTGTCAGGGAACAACACTCCACTGCCTCCAATTGACTGACGAGTGATGGACGAGGTCAAAGCTGTTTTCACTACTAGGTCAGTTATTGGGGAACTCAGAGTGAGCGTATAGTTTAGAGACATCCTATTCCATATCATTGAATATATATATACCTTTAAATGGCCACTGCCAATCTCCACAATAACAACAGAAACTAGTTGCCACCACCAATTGATTATAGATAAAAATTGGACATCTGTTACAGATATCGTATTGGTTTAGGGTTGCTGTTTATAGAGAAAGATGAACTAAGCTGTTACATTTTTATATATTTAATGTTTATAAAAATATACAAAGATTTCACAAAATGAACAAAACAATACAGTATAATCAATTACATAAAATAAAAAGGATATACAGAAGAAATGTACTAAACCTGATGTGGCAGGGTTGGCTCTGTCACTTATGAAGGGGATCTCTTCATTTTTGGGGGATAATGGTACAGAACACCAGCGCACTGTGTCTCCCAGAACTAACAATAATTATAGTTCGGTATTTGCTTTTAACACCAGTCATGTCCACATACCTCCCCTTTGGTGACTTATAACAGGGTTGGTCATGGGATGTGGCTGGTCTTTAGAAATTTATGAGATCCTCAACTTCCACCACATATTCAGGCCTTGAGGTCCTAGGTGGGAGATATCTACATCATATTCAATATCATGATTTTATCTTTTTACAGATAGGAAACATGGATGGATATTGTTTTCCACCTGACCGGTAGTGGCTATGTAAGTCTATGTGTTACTTTGTCACAATGCCGAAATTATGTCTCTTAGACCTGTCATATCTATGCCATTCATAAACACCTCAATATTCCTAACTAAAATCTAACTTAAACATTCTGCTTGCTTTTCAATTCACAATGATGCGAAAGGTGATATGTAATCTCTACTGGCAATAAATCTGTCGTATCCCAAAAATCCCTCTGTCTACCATGCCTGGTCTGCAATCCATCAGATAATCCTCATTAATTGCCTGCTCACATCAGGGTGCCCCCTTGCACCAGGGTCACCTGGAGGTCATAACCTTGCTTCAATATTCACTATCAACCATGAAATGACTTATACGTTTTACAATTACATCTATTACACCTCCCCCTTTTAGAGATGGTATGGGAGACCGATTTAAAGACTGTCTCCCAGGCTCATCTTCCCAGCATCCCCCTGGCAGGACAGCCTGTCAGCATTGCCATGTTAGCTACCGTTCTTGTGCTGAATGGTAAAATCATACTTCTGTAGAGCAATACTATCATGTCCACGCCCCCTGATGAAGCAAAGGTGAAACCCGAGTTGGGGTACCTGGACCAGATGTTAGTAAAGTCTTTCTTCCTATAAATATGTAAGTACCTTACTTAGGTCAATACTTTTTCCCGTGAACACTTGTTCCCATATAATAATTATATTTAAAGCACAAGCAGGCATTTTCTAGGCATATTTATTACATATTTGTGACTCAGTTCGCTGTGTACATTTTTTTTAAAACTATTGATCTACTAAGTAGTTACATGTGGCCTTCCATTTGGTGACTGCCTTTTAATATTTTCTTTATTTTTAATAGTTCTAAAAAACATTTAGCTTTATGAGACCTTGTACACCATGTGTTTTCTGTTGTTGGTAAAACTTGTGGATAGCAGATGTAGTGGTTGTGTCTATTGCACAAGGAAGGTTAATGCAATAGATGTAAGACACCTCATGCTTACATCCTTTAGAAATCAGAATATGTTCAGCAGTGCTATCAGCTCAGAATTGGCAGCAACAATTGGGACCTTGCAATACCGATTTACTGTTGAAAGAGTGATTTTCATGAAAAATTGGTGGCTAAAAAGTTCTACCATTGACATAGAAACAAGGCCAAGTGACTGAACTGTACATCAAAATATAGCTACTGTTGAGTTAATATTTTAAATATTTTACTTTAATAGAAGACAGATTTTTTCATGGAGGGCTGGATAGCGGTACAAGCATGATGGAGGTTCCGTGCAAGTTTTTGGTTGCATTTCAGCAAATAGAGTTGAGGATTTGGTCAGGATTAATGGTGTCCTTAACCCTTTTATGTCCAATGATGGACAGAGCATGTCATGAGTGGGTGTCAGTTCCCGCACCGTGACGTGCTATGTCGGTCATGACTTTGAACTGTCAGTACATGTAAACATGCAGTAACAGTCCATGCCAACAGCTGTCACTGTCAGTGACAGCTGTGCGACACGGGAAGCGGTGGGGGTACCCATGCCGTTGGTTCCTGCACTCAGATGACTGTGACTCAATCTAACCACACTCAATCTAACTGATTGGTCACAACATGATGATGCAGAAGGTGCTGATGCACCTTCTGCCTGATCAAAGTAGGAGCTTGGCGCTTCCAGTGGCTGAGGTACAGTAATAACAACCAGGGATGGTGCCAGCTCTGCCCCAGGCTGTTAAACTACTTACAGGCTGCGATCGCGAGAGATCTCAACATTCAGGAGGCAGGAAGAGGGACTGGAGCTCCCTCTGCCTTCATACCAGCAGATGCTGAGCTCTTACACTGGAGTTTCCATGAAAATCTCTGAAATACATGATTCAGACAGAATCCCCAGTGGAAGATTCCCTATAATGAGGCAGATGGAGACTGCCATTATAAATTTTGTTTTAAAAATGAGAAATTGCTGATCAACTTTTAACCCTTTTAATTTCATAAAAAAATGATGTTTCAAAAATTGTGCTGATGTAAAGTAGACATGTGATAAATGTTACTTATTAACTATTTTGTGTGACATAACTCTCTGGTTTATGGGCATAATTAAAATTTTGAAAATTGTGAATTTTTTTTAATTTTCACCACATTTTTGATATTTTGACAAATAAACGCAAGTCATATGGAACAAACTTTACCACTATCATGAAGTAAAATGTCACTAAAAACATTATCTGAATCAGAGTTATTACCTTCATAAATTTACACTGGCCATATTTAAATAATGAGGCCCGATCATTAACCTATAAAGTGGCTTAGTCCTTAAGGGGTTAATGGTAAGTAATACAGGCAGTTAGTTAAACATTATGCTCTACCATTTGGAAGACATCTGATTGGCTCCAAATTTATTCAGCATTTTAAAGTCCCCAAACATGCAGCTAAAATTATTAATAACATCATCATAAAGAAATACAAGGAGCCTAAAAGTGATATTGCTTTCACAGAGTAGTGATCTTAACACCATTGAGTCTATTGGGGATCACAAAAAGAGACAGAAGGATTTGCACTAGCCTACAAAAGAAGATTTGTGATTAATTCTCAAAGATGTTTGGAACAACCTCCCAACGTAGTTCTAAAATCTATGTGCCAAATGTACCCATAATAATTGATGTTTTTATGCAGTTTATAATTTCAGTTGTAGTCACTAGAAATGAGAGGGTAAATCTATGGAAGAAATTCACAGTTTCATGCAAATCAAGCAATATAAAATTTGTTTTGTAATTTTTTTAATCCAGCACCGTTTCCCACACTTTTGAATGATCAGACAGCTGGTGAGTATCTTTTTGTATTGTTGTGGGGGCTTCCCCATAATTCCCTGCACCTATGATTTCTAGAACTTAAAAAAATCAGCTCACCTATAGTGTTCACTAGTGATGAGCGAGCATGCTCGCTACTGCTCGGTGCTCGCTCGAGTATCTCACATGTTTGGTGCTCTTTACAGAGCCAATGAACATGCAGGGATTGTCTGCCACTCACTGAAATGCCGCAGCCATGTTGGTTGTGGCATTACAGTGATTGGCTAGCCACACAGCGTCATCAGGTGTATATCAGGCCTGGAGCCGCCGTGCTCGTCACAGTCACTCCGGAATCAGACAGTGTAGGGAGAGGTGAGGCTGAGGTAGGGAGAAATTTGCTTGTTTCTAATTAGTGTAGGTATACGAAACTATATTAGAGACACATATCCATCTCAACAAACAGTCCTTCTGAGGACTAATCCATCTGCAGAGATATCAGGCAGGCAGGGTATATAGCAGACTGCAGTGCATATAGCACAAGAGGCTCCATTGCAGTTTTGTCTGTTGCTGCTGTTAGATATTTCTAGAAATAGGCCCAGGTCTCAGGGGCCAGGAATAATTTTTTTGGATCTTAATCCTCATTATTTGCTTAAACAATCCAGAGAATACCGTTTTTCTGCGCCATTTGCTTGTTGGTACTGCAGAATACAGCCAGGTCCATTCCATATTACAGCGCTAAAAATCCAGCTATTTAAAACTGTGGTTTGTCCGTCACACAGATCACATATAATTGCGCTGAAAATACAGCCATGTCTGGCCTCCTTTAAAAATTTGTTTCAGCGTGTCAGTGAAGCTATTGACATGAGTTTGCTGTTCAAAAAAGTTACCTACAGGCCAGGTATTTAAAACTGCGTTTTCTCCATCACACGGATCACAAATACATTTTCAGAAAATACTGCCATTTCTGGCCTCCATTAAAAATTTGTTTCAGCGTGTCAGTGAAGATATTGACACCAGTTTGCTGTTCAATATAGTTACCTACAGGCCAGCTATTAAAAACTGTGTTTTCTCCGTCACACAAATCACATATACATTTTCAGAAAATACTGTCATTTCTGGCCTCCATTAAAAATTTGCTTCAATGTGTCAGTGAAGCTATTGACACCAGTTTGCTGTTCAAAATAGTTACCTACAGGCCCAGTGTTTAAAACTGTGTTTTCTCCGTCACACGGATCACATATACATTTTCAGAAAATACTGTCATTTCTGGCCTCCATTAAAAATTTGTTTCAGTGTGTCAGTGAAGTTTTTGACACTGGTTTGCTGTTCAAAATAGTTACCTACAGGCCAGCTATTTAAAACTGTGGTTTGTCCATCACACGGATCACATATAAGTTTTCTCCAAATTCAGCCATTTGTAGAGAGCGTGGAAGATATTGTCCTCCATTTAAAATGGGCAAGCCACATGGCAAGGGATGGGGAACTGGACATGATGGTGATGGTGCATGCAGAGGCCGAGGCTGTGGGCAAGCTGAAATCGTGCCACAACAAACACCCACATATTCTCGCTTGACCTTCCTGTCCCAATTAATAGGGGACCGCAGAACACCACTATTGAACACAGAGCAGTGTAAAAAGGTCATTTTTTGGATAGCAGATAATGCTTCCAGTCACTTAGTCACCACCACCACACTGTCTTCCACACGGTCAAGTCTCAGTAGCTGTGAGTTTGGACCGCATATTCCTCTCCCTGATCCTCCTTCCTCCAACCATGCCGAGCGCCCAGAGACAACTGATCCTACACTTGGAAACTCCGAAGAGCTGTCCACTTTTCCAGTTATAGATTCGGGCCTCTCACCCGGTCCACTTGAAGCGTGGCAAGAGGAGATCGCATGTAGCGATGCCCAAATATTTGAGCAGCCACGGTCACACGTAGGTGAAGGTGGGAAAGTGTCACAAGAGGTGGACGATGATGAGACATAATTGCCAGAAAGTCAGGAGGAGGACCAGGATGCGGAAGTGGAAGACGAGTTGGTAGATGATATATTAACTGACCCAACTTGGCAAGAGGACATGCAGAGCAATGACAGCAGCACACAGGGGGAGGGAGGCAGAGCACCCCAACAGGCAGGAAGAAGCAGTGTGGTGGCCACAGACAGAAGGCGAGTAACCGTTCCCCGTAACACCAACATGACGAAAGTTGCCAGTACAACTGTTAAGTTTTCCCGAGTCTGGTTATTTTTTAAAGACTCTGCAGAAAACCCCAGAAAGGTAATTTGCACCACCTGCCAGGCCAGCATCAGCAAGGGTAGCAAAACTACCAACGTGACCACCACCAGCATGATCAGGCACATGGCAGCAAAGCACCCAACTTTGTGGGCCGAACCCCAAGGTCCAGGAACAGAGTTCTGCAGGTGGCACCACTGCTTTTTCTGCTTTTTTGCATGCAAACCAATCCCCTGTCCATAGTGCAGGAGAATATGCCGCCTGCCCTGCACCTGTCATTACACACTCTCAAGTAGCAGCATCAGGAAGCACGTCCACGTCCTTGTCCCAGCAAAGCGTTCAGATATCCATACCCCAGTCCTTGGAATGCAAGCGTAAATACGCAGCCAACGCCCCGCAGGCCGCACTACTAAATTCCCACATTTCGCGACTGCTTGCGCTCAAAATGTTGCCTTTTAGGCTCATCGAGACGGAAGCATTCCGCAACCTGATGGTGGCGTCCCTCCCTTGGTACTCGGTCCCCAGCCACCACTATTTCTCCTTGTGTGCTCTCCCTGCATTACGCAAGCACATGTCCCAAAACATTAGTCATGCCCTCAACAATGCAGTTACTGGGAAAGTCTACCAAACCTCGGACACGTGGACAAGTGCTTGTGGGCAGGGATGGTACATCTCGCTGATGGCACACTGGGTTAACATAGTGGAAGCTCGGACCTAGTCACGAAACACGCCCTCCCAATGCCAAGGATTGCGAGCCCCAGATCAATCAGGGTTGCCCCAACAGTCTACAGCTCCTGCACCTCATCCTCCTCATCCTCCTCTTCCTCTTCAGCCTCCATCTCCGAAATGACCACATCAGTCACAAGATGGAAGCACTGCAGCACTGCCTCTGCCAAGTGGCAGCAGGTTGTGCTGAAGCTAACATGCTTTGATGACCAACTGCACAATGCTGAAGAGGTGTGGACAGCTCTGAAAGAGCAGGCAGATCTGTGGTTAACATCGCTAAAACTACAGCCAGGCATGGTCGTGTGTGAAAATGTTTGGAACCTGGTGGCGGCTCTGAGGTGAGGCGAGCTCACACCCATACGATGCCTGGCCCATGTGATTAACATCGTGGTTCAATGGTTTCTAAAATCCTACCCGGAGCTGCCGGATTTGCTTGTTAAAGTACGACACCTGTGTGCCCATTTTAGAAAGTCACCTACAGCTCCCGCCGCCTATGCCATGTTTCAGCAGCTTTTGCAGCTTCCGGCACAGAGACTTGTGTGTGATGTCCCCACGCGTTGGAACTCTACACTGCAAATGTTGCAAAGGATTTGTGAGCAGAATAGGCAGTTGTTGAGTACCAGCATCAACAAGGCCATCGGTATTCCGTTCATACTCCACACATAAGCCCTCAGGAGTGGACATGGATGACGGACATATGTACCATCCTCCAAAACTTTGAGGACTCCACCAAGATGGTGAGTGGCGATGACGCCATAATTAGCGTCACCATCCCGCTTCTCTGTCTTCTGAAACGTTCTCTGCTCACAATAAAAGAGGATGCATTGCAGGCGGAGAAGGATGAAATGGAGCAAGAAACCATACAGGGTGATTACACACAGCCCAGCCTCATCTCATCCCAACGTTGATTTGGTGACAATGAGGAAGAAGAGAAGGAGGAGGAAGAACACGAGGTAGTTTCATGCAGTATAGATGGTACTACCTGCACAAGTGTCATACCGTCTGTTCAGCACGGACGGCCAGAGGACAGAACAGAGGAGGAGGAGGAGAGCATGGTCAGTTGACCTCTTGGTGAGGACTTGGAAGTCTTTCCTGTTTACAGTCTGGCATGCACGGCTGAGTTTATGTTACACTGCCTTTCCCATGATCCTTGCGTTTTCAAAATTTTGAGTAACAGTCATTACTGGTTGGTGACCCACGCTACGAGGAGAACTTTATATCGCTTATTCCTGAGGCGGACAGGTCTACAAAAATGGGGCAGTACCAGAAGGCCCTTGTTGCGGAACTATGAAAATAATTCCCATCTGAAAACACTGGCGGGAGAGGGCACAGTTCATTGGACAACCAAGGAGTACAGGCGAGAGAGACACAACTCCAATCCAGCAGAGGCAGGGGAACACTGTCAAAGGACAGGGAGAATTTTCTCAGCCCCTCCCATTGCACAGGCCCTGAGGCGCGGGGTATTCTCAAAAGGAGTGCAAAGTTTGGGAAGATGCTGGGGAAGTATCTAGCCGACCGTACCAACGTCCTCCGTGATTCCTCTGTGCCTTATAATTATTGGGTATCCAAGCTGGATACGGGGAATGGACTTGCTCTCTATGCCTTGGGGGTCCTGGCCTGCCCTGCCGCTAGCATTTTATCACAGCGGGTTTTTAGTGCCGCTCGTGGAATTATAACTGATAAGCGCATCCGCCTGTCAACTGAAAATGCTGACAGGCTGACTCTTATAAAAATTAACAAGGGCTGATTGGGACAGACTTCTCAACACCACTGAATGATAGCAGCATAACATAAACTCATACCCAGTGTCTTTTTGTGGGAGGTGTATTCCCATGCACCTTTTCACACCCACACATGGGTAGATGCTTCCTGATTTTGTCTATTTGCTCTTGTCCTCCTCCTTCCCCTCATCCTCATTCTCCACCACCATATCACCAGGGTGACCGTGGTCCAAGATGCAACACCCACATATTTTTTTAAAGCTGTTTATGATGCCCGTAAAAAAAAATGTATACAGTATGTTCATATATACCCCCCAGGGATAAATCTTTGTCAGCCCATACTTTTAGTGCATTGACATTACAAGTATTGGAGGCCCGCTCATTTCTAATGGGAAATTTTTTTTATGAGGCCCTTCTCCACGTTTCTTCCAAGGGGCATTGGAGTGCCTCCCAAATTTTGGCATCACTTGCATTCACTGCATAGACCAACACTATGGGAGACCCACTTCCTGATAATGGGAACATTGTTTTTAGAGGGCTCTTCGGCCTCAACGTCTCTTCCAAAGGGAATTGGAGTGCCTCACAATTTTTGGCAGCTTTTGCATTCACTGCATAGGCAAACACTATTGGAGACCTACTTCCTAATAATGAGAACATTGTTTTTTGGAGGCTCTCCGATCTTTACGTCTCTTCCAAGGGGAATTGGAGTGCCTCCAAATTTTTGACAGCTTATGCATTCACTGCATAGGCAAACACTATGGGAGACCCACTTCCTAATAATAGGAGCATAGTTTTTAGGAGGCTCTCCGACCTCTATGTCTCTTGCAAGGGGCATTGGAGTTCTTCCAAATTTTTGGCAGTCTTTGATTCACTGCATAGGCAAACAGTATGGGAGACACACTTCCTAATAATGGGAGCATTTTTTGCAGTTGGCCCTCCGACACCTACGTCTCTTGCAAGGGGCATTGGAATTCCTCCAAATTTTTGACATCCGTGTCTTCACTGCATAGGCAAACAGTATGGGAAACACACTTCCTAATAATGGGAGCATTTTTTGCAGGAGGCCCTCCGACCTCTACGTCTCTTGCAACGGGCATTAAAGTTCCTCCAAATTTTTGACAGCCGTTGCTTCACTTCATAGGTAAATAGTATGGGAGACACACTTCCTTATAATGGCAGCATTTTTATGCAGGAGGCCCTCCGACCTCTACGTCTCTTGCAAGGGGCATTGAAGGTCCACCAAATTTTTGTCAGCCATTGTTTCACTGCATAGGCAAACAGTATGGGAGACACACTTCCTAATAATGAGAACATTGTTTTCAGGAGATTCTCTGACCTCTACGTCTCTTGCAAGGGGCATTGGAGTTCCTCCAAATTTTTGGCAGCCGTTGCTTCACTGCATAAGCAAACAGTATGGGAGACACAATTCCAAATAATCAGAGTATTTTTTGCAGGAGGCCCTCCGACCTCTATGTCTCTTGCAAGGGGCATTGGAGTTCCTCCATTTTTTTGGAATCCGTTGCAGTCACTTCATATGCCATACCAGTATAGGAGACCCACTCGTTAATAATTGGGAACAACAAAGTATAGCCTACTGCTGGCCCTTTAAGAATAGTAAGGGCCGCCTGATGGACCTATGGAAATAGTCTTTGTGATTTTCAGAGTATCTCCATCATAAATGAAACAGGGTGTGTCTGATGATGTGTCACACACCACATGGCCAGATAAGGTAGTAAAATGTTAAAGTGACATTTCCAGGTGAATGCATTTGTCTTTTTTGAAAGGAATGCAAAAGTGCAAAAAATGCATCAAAAATGCTATGTGTGAACATAGCCCAAGGTGTGGAGGAGGATTTTTGTTTTTTGTTAGTTATTTTGTCTTTTATACAAGTCATTACCCTGCAAAGGATGTTCCTTATCATATTTTCCAGGAAAATCCATTTTGGTTTAATTTTTGTATGTTTTATTGTGAGTCAGTAAAAGTGGCATAATACCTCTGACAACGTTGTTGACAGCAGTGACCTAGGAGTCATAAATGCTTCCAGGAGTCTTCCCCATGCTGTTCCCATGTCATTTTAGCACTGTTCCCATCGATTTGTTCAATTTTTAGTCCCTCTGCAGACCCCGGGAGGAGCCGCCGGAAAAATGCTTGAGTTTCCCATAGACTTACATTGGGCTCGTTGATGGATCGAGCACTCGAGCATTACAATTTTATCGACTCGAACAACGAGTACCCGAGCATTTTAGTGCTTGCTTATCACTATTTGTTACAAATTTCTCCCAAAGGCAATGATATTCCAAATGTGGCCAAAAAACTGCTGTTTGGCTATATGGCCGGGCTTGGTAAGGAAAGAGCGCTATGTGCTTTTTGGAGCGTACTTGTCTGTAATAGATTATAAATGCCATGTCGAAAATGCAGAACCCCTGACATACCAAAAAGCAGAAACCCTCTACAAGTGACCCCATATAGGAAATTAGACCCCTCAAGGAATTAATCTAGTGATGTACTGAGCATTTTAAATCTACAGGTGACTCACAAAACTTTATAACATCTACATGCGAAACAAAAAATTACATTTTTTCCACTAAAATAGTAAAACTGTACCAAATGTAAAATTTACACAAGGGGTAATAAGAAAAAATGGACACCATAATTTGTTATTCAATTTTTACTAAATGTGGCAATACCCCATATATGGTCATGCGTTACTGTTTGAGCATACAGCAGGGATTAGATGGGAAGGAGCACTACTTCGCTTTTAGAATGCAGATTCCATTTGAATAGATTGTAGGCTCTATTATCCAAGCCACAGGGGTGTCAGAACAGCAGAAACCCCCACAACTGACCTCATATTGAAAACTTCACTGCTTAACGAATTCTTTTAGGGTTGTTGTGAGTATTGTGAACCCACCGTATCTTGAACCCACATTTGCCTCACAGAATTGTATATCATTGGGGTGTGGAAATATAACATTTTAATGTAAAAAAAATAATTTTTTATTCGCTGCAAATTTGTTAGTTACAAAATGGTTATTATATTAAACTAGACTCCAAACTTCTCTCAAATATGGTGATGCTCTATATGTTGTCAGAAGTCACTGTTTCTGTACACGGTAGGGCTGAGAAGGCAGGAGCGCTTTTTGGCTTTTAGAGACCTAGAATAGTTTGCAGTTGACATTTGTGGAGATCCTAAGGTGCCAGAACAGCAAAAATAAAACCCAAAAGTAACCCCATTGTAGAAATTGCACCTTTCAATTAAGTCATCTATGGCTGCAGCGACTATTTTGTAACATCCACTCGATCCGTTTTTTCTTAAGAATTGCAAATCTGCCAGTTTAGTGCCCTACAATTTTGTGCCCCAATACAGTGTAGAGCCCACATATATTGTAGCACCCCCATGCATTGTGCCCAGCTTGTGCTTCTGGAGACACGCACCTTGTAAATTGTTAATTGGGATCTCCTTACTACAATAATGCCAAACATGTGGCTACTTACTGCAGTTTAGGCAGAGTGGCGCTCAGAAGAAGGGAGGCATTTTGATTTAGGAGCGCAAATTTCACTAGATTTTATTTCAGGGGATGTGAGCCATATCTCTTTTCCAGAGTCTTTGTTTTACCAGTAACAAGGGAACCCCTATATTTACAGTGACAGATGACGAACCTGAGTGTGTCTGATTTTGTGCACGATAAGTTAGTACTTTTAATGGTAACATTTTTGGGTACATAACATTTTTGGATAGCTTTCAATATAAGGCTGGCATCACATTCTTGACGGGTATCACATTTACTTACGTTGGGGTTTCCATGTAAATCCCACAAATATGCAATTCAGAAAAAAACGCGACAGAACCACTAACTCTACTGAGACATATGGAGACACTTTGGATTCCATTTTACATCTGTTGTGGTGCCTCATAAGTGAGTAGTTCTGTCAGGGGTTTCGTCTTAATTGCATTTTTAGGGATTTACATGGAAACTCCGACATAAGCACAGGATAAAAATTAACTGAGCCTTATTCCTATTTTTGGGAATCAGGATAAACAAATAGACAGCAGTACATGAATAGTTCTTATTTTTCTTTTTGAGCGGTTCACCGTGTGGTATTAGTGATAAAACGTCTTTATTCTTCAGGTCTATGCAATTACAGTGATACCAGATTTACATAGATTTTTATGTTTTGCTACTATCACAATAAAAATACTTTTTTTTTATAACAAACTAATCATAATTGTCCCAAAATCCTAAATCAATGCATAGAACTTCACTAAATATATAATACCAACAACCTTGTAAAAGGTATGTAGTCCCAGGATAAGAAGAGGATCATGCAAAAATTCTTGATAATAAAATCTATAATTTATTGAAAAAATACATAAAAATCTCTAAGATGACAGGGAATTCTTCATGAAAGGGACACCTAATCAGCCTTGAGAAATCTAAGATGTATTGTGAGATGTATTGTGTGTAGCTTAGAGTACAAAGCAATAATGTGCAAGTGCTACCTGTAATAAGATGAATACCTATCAATACCCCTAGGTCTAAACTAGTCTGATCCCCAGGTTCCTATATACCTCATAGCAGCATAGCCATAAAATAATATGAATGGGTAAAGTTAAATAAGTTAGTTGCCTAGGGAGTCCCATGGGTATTATATATTTTTTTAGAACAAATAGTTTTTTCATCGGCATATTCTGAGAGTTGTAACTTTTTTATTTCTTGTGGAACAAAGCTGCATGAGGGAAATTCAGTTATTATTTTATTTTTTTTGTGCAGTTCACCGTGCGGTAAAAGTGATAAGATTTATTATTTATGTCAATATGATTACAGTGATACCAGATTTATGGCATTATTTTGTCTGCTACTTTAATTCACTAAAAACAATATTTTATAAAAATTTATATTTTTTGCATTGCCATATTCTGAGAGCTTTAACTTTTTTATTTTTTTAATGAATTAACTATACGAGAGCCTGTTTTTTGCAAAGCGGTTAATTGTTTTAATTTTTAGAATTTTTTTCTGCATATGATTTTTTGATCACTTTTTTATTCAATTCTTTGTGAGTCAGTATGATGAAAAAGCAACATTTTTGGCTTGTATTTTTTTTCTTATCGTGTTCACCATACCGATTAACTAACATGACAGTTTTATAGTTTGGTCATTCTGAACTGGGCGATTCCAATTATGAGTATTATTTTTGTTTTAATGCAAACACATTTTATTTCACTTTTTTTTTATTTTTCACTTAATCTCACTGTGGGACATGAAAATATTTTACTTTGATCACTGTCAATGACTGATTGACTGTGCCTATTAGACTTTAATTATGGCAGGATCTAACAGGCCACCATACTCTGTGGTCATCAGAAGTCCTCGGGATACCATGACAATGATTGGCACCTGCATTTATGAATGTGGAGGCTTGATCCTGTCAAAGTAGGCCTTTAATCCCCTTTTAACCACTTTATCTTATGGGTGTGTCAGATGTATCAGACAGTCATTCTGCAGTTGGCTGAAGGTCAATTTGTTTGGCATTACAGATGTATTCTTAAATCTGTCTTACTTTAGGGCCCAGCAGCTACCTCCCTCCTGCTCTGATTGACACTCTGGCCTGGTGTTTAAATACTTTCAGTTTGCTGCAAGGAGGGGCCGGTGATGTTCACATGTTCCCTTGTGAAGGCCTGGAGATATTATAGTCGGCTTACTTCCTCTTTGGTGCTCTGGAGGACATTTGGTGTAATCTCTCTGAAGTCTGCTCATGCTAAATTCCCTGTGTTTGTCTCCCTTGTTGTCTTTTGTTCATAGTAAGGAGTGACCAGTTCTTACGCTCCCTTCCCTATTCAGGGCCTAGCTCCAGGGATATACAGGGCTTAGGTTTCCTGTTTGGCGATTGGTGAGGAACCAATAAAGGGACAGTAAGGAATACAGGGTGATATTAGATTAGCCTAGGAGATCTCCACTCCACATTTCCCTAGTGTCTGGGCTCCCTTCCCCTCATCCCTTCGTGTTGCACTTTGTCTTTCCTACACTGTGTGTGACACTTAGATGACATTGTCTTAATTGACAGCGGTATTTAAGGCGTTAATCAGCTCCAATCAGTTCAAAAACTGGTGAGGGCCGATATCGCAGGGGTCAGCTGTCATATATAGTTGTCACCCATGGAATTTGTGCCAGCTCGGGGCGCTATTCTCTTATTCTTCAGCACCATGAAAAAGCAGCGGTCATTAAGGGGTTAATAATATAAAGTAATAGAACGGATTTAGATATGTTAATCATACCTTCACAATTTCTTGTATTTTACACACTAAATACGAAACATCTATTTTGGCGGAATGGATTACAGAACAATCTAACTAGTACAATATGCAGATATGTTATCCAATGTTAATATGCTCTTGATGTAATGTTCTGGCTATATGTGAATAAGTCAATACCATTGTATTTCAAGTAGGTGAGATCATGTCTACTTTTCCTTTCTGGGAGGCATATCTAATTTAAAACCTAAATTAATTCATTTGTAAGAATCTCAGATTAGGGTGATTAAAAGTATTTTGCATTACTGGTTGCCCAATCAATTTTAATATCATTTTTAACATTTCAGCAAATGTATGTAAATGTGATATTTCAAAAAGAGGCTGACAAGTCAAATATATGTCATAACCTTAAACTCTTCCTGCTAACTGTACAAAAATGTGAAAAACAATGTCTCTTTTAATTATTTCAACTTACACACTTATGCTGAATAAGTATGTTACCTAAAATGACTGCAGCTATAGAACATTCTTTAGTATTCTTGACATTGATGTTTAATAAAAAAAAGAAAAGTGATGATCAGTCAGAACAGAAAGAAATGAGTCTTTCAAAGTAATAATGAATACTTTTCATCTTTGACTGTACCAGTGAACTGGCAGATCAGATATTTTTATTTCTATTTTACAAAAAATATGCAGGTAATATTTTAGTACCGTAATTTATTATTTAAGGGGTTCTAGAAAGTTACATTATGTAAAATGAGACTTACATAAAATAGACTTAACATAGTAAGAATAGAAGCAAAAGACTAAGTTAAATGAACAATGTCTTATCATTACAAAGAAAAACTAAGGCGCAGACGTCTATCCCAGAGTAGTTACAATTAAAAACAATACTTTTCTCATTCCTTGTTTTGTGTAACTCATGTAAGTTATAACACAATACAAAATTCTTCCTCCTCAAAATACTTTTCGTATAGTTCAAATCTTTTGACACTCTCATATTGATATAATATATTTAAATTAGGTAAAAGAAAAGTGATATTGTAGTTTACTGAGATAGAACACATCAACTAGTCAGCTGGTATTACATATTTCTTCAATGAATGGAAATTATTAGATGAGTTACTGTGCATATCTATTTGGGTTGGTTGCTTTAAAAAACAGCGACAAAAATAAAAAAAAATAAAAAAAAGGTTTCTAAGTAGTGATGAGCAAGCATGCTCGTTTAACCCTTTAATCAAGCATGCTCGGGTGCTTGCCGAGTATTTGCGGCATGTTTGGCATCTATGTTTGATCCGCCGCGGCTGCGTGTGTCACGGCTGTTAGACAGCTGTGACACATGCAGGGATTGCATAACAGACAGGCGATCTCTACATGTGTTGCAGCTGTCTAACACCTGTGACACATGTAGCCACGGCGGATCAAACATAGAAGCCGAGCACTCCACAAACACTCGGCGAGCACCCGAGCATGCTCGATTAAGGAGTTAAATGAGCATGTTCGCACATCACTATTCCTAAGCAAATAGATAAGGATACAACGCATACAGTAGAAAAGCATTATATTGTATGGTATAAGAGTATAGTTACAGGTGCATCTCACTAAATTAGAATATCATCAAAAAGTTAATTTATTTCAGTTCTTCAATACAAAAAGTGAACTCATATTATATAGAGTCATTACAAACAGAGTGATCTATTTCAAGTGTTTATTTCTGTTAATGTTGGTGATTATGTCTTATAGCCAATGAAAACATAAAAGTCATTATCTCAGTAAATTAAAATACTTTATAACAGTTTTAAAAATGTTTTTAAAATCTGAAATGTTGGCCTACTGAAATGTACAGTCATGGCCAAAAGTATTGAGAATGAGACAAATAGTAATTTTTCCAAAGTTTACTGCTTCATTTTTTGTAATGGCAATTTGCATATACTCCTGAATGTCAAAGAGTGATCAGCTTAATAGCAATTACTGTACTTGCAAAGTCAATATTTGCCCAGAAAATGAACTTTAACCCCCAAAACACATTTCAACATCATTGCAGTCCTGCCTTAAAAGGAGCAGCTAACATCGTTTTAGTGATTGATCCATTAACACAGGTGTGGGTGTTGATGAGGACAGGGCTGGCGATCAATCAGTCATGATTAAGTAAGAATGACATCACTGGACACTTTAAAAGGAGGCTGGTTCTTGTTATCATTGTTTCTCTTCAGTTAACCATGGTTATCTCTAAAGAAACACGTTTAGCCATCATTGCACTGCACAAAAATGGCCTAACAGGGAAGAGTATCGCAGCTACAAAGATTGCACCTCAGTCAACAATCTATCGCATCATCAAGAACTTCAAGGAGAGAGCTTCCATTGTTGTCAAAAAGGCTCCAGGGCGCCCAAGAAAGACCAGCAAGCGTCAGGACCGTATCTTAAAACTGTTTCAGCTGCGGGATCGGACTACCAGCAGTGCCGAGCTTGCTCAGGAATGGCAGCAGGCTGGTGTGAGTGCTTCTGCACGCACTGTGAGGCGGAGACTCCTTGAGCAAGGGCTGGTTTCAAGGAGGGCAGCAAAGAAGCCACTTCTCTCCAGAAAAAACATCAGGGACCGACTGATATTCTGCAAAAGGTACAGGGAGTGGTCTTGCTGAGGACTGGGGCAAAGTCATTTTCTCTGATGAATCCCCTTTTCGATTGTTTGGGACATCTGGAAAACAGCTTATTCGGAGAAGAAGAGGTGAGCGCTACCACCAGTCTTGTCTCATGCCAACTGTAAAGCATCCTGAAACCATTCATGTGTGGGGTTGCTTCTCAGCCAAGGGAATCGGCTCACTCACAGTCTTGCCTAAAAACACAGCCATGAATAAAGAATGGTACCAGAATGTCCTCCAAGAGCAACTTCTCCCAACCGTCCAAGAGAAGTTTGGCGCCCAACAATGCCTTTTCCAGCATGATGGAGCACCTTGCCATAAAGCAAAGGTGATAACTAAATGGCTCAAGGAACAAAACATAGAGATTTTGGGTCCATGGCCTGGAAACTCCCCAGATCTTAATCCCATTGAGAACTTGTGGTCAATCATCAAGAGACGGGTGGACAAACAAAAACCAACAAATTCTGGCAAAATGCAAGCATTGATTATGCATGAATGGACTGCTATCTGTCAGGATTTGGTCCAAAAGTTGATTGACAGCATGCCAGGGAGAATTACAGAGGTCTTGAAGAAGAAGGGGCAACACTGCAAATATTGACTTGCTGCATTAACTCATGCTAACTGTCAATATAACCTATTGGTACTCATAATATGATTGCAATTATATTTCTGTATGTGATATAAACATCAGACAAACACTAATAAAAACCAGAGGCCAGCAGATCATGTGAAAATATAATTTTGGTGTCATTCTCAAAACTTTTGGCCATGACTGTATATTTAGTAAATGCACTCAATACTTGGTTGGGGCTATATACCAAGGAAGAAAGGAAAAAAAAAAAAAGATGCACCCCAAAAACACACACAAAAAATATGTCAGTTTCTTTTTTTTTTTTTCCTTTTCAAAACGTGCTCGGCCGGCTATAATATAGAGCAGAAAAACTTGTCACTCTTTGAAAATAGGTTCCTTTTATTTGCATTCATATAGCGTTAAATGTTTTTGGTCCTAATACAGACCTTCATCAGAACTGAAAGGGGAAAGGGATAAATGGGTATAAACAAAAAGGCAGTCAGATTGCTGCATAGATTCATACATATCATACAAATAGAAGAATCATTATAAAGATGCATTCCTAAGTACAGATGTTATTGTTAGCTTAATAAAAAACGTCCTCCAGTAAGTTAACTAGGAAATACAGCAGTGATAATATATATAGTATGTAACATGGTACATAGACAATTAAAATGAAAAGGTAGAGACATACAAGCTGATATAATCAAGGTGGGAGAAAAGGATACAGGAACTTGCATAAGAGAAGTCGGAAGGGATCCAGGCATAGGTCACTGATTTATTACTAGACGGAGTGAGACGTCCCAAGTTTCAGTCATGGAGATCTCCAGGGGATTTTCAGAGCGGTGGGAGGGGGAGGTAAGGGAGAGTACCTGAGAAAAGGGATTGAGGTAATTAGTGGGGTAGCACCACAAGAGAAGCAGTAGTGTAGATGGGAGAATAATCATCAAGTTATATCTGCATAGAGTAAGACAGTGATAAAAAGAAGAAATAGTATTAAGACACAGGTATATCATATATTTATAAATGCTGGCATTACCTGAATGCTTTAGTTATGGAACTCCCAGAAAAACGCGCTTGTGTGCGGCTGACGTCAATTGAGGAGAGCGTTGAATGCAGAGTGTGCCAGCATCATTTAAGAACCTACCAAACAGGAAGTGACTGAGTCATGTGATCACCATGTGATCCCTGGGTGTAAGGTATCCTCCATAAGCATCATAGAGGGGCGTGTCCTGTCTTAGAAGCAATGCTAGGGAGTGCTACATGCCATAGAGGAGTAAAAAAGGGGCAGGCCATACATTCAGGCTCCCTATACTCCATATAACCTGAATAGAAGCTTGTAGCTGGGAGTTTGTGGGAGATACATGTGCTCCTTATGGACAATATATGCTACACTTCAGGAAGAGGAGGACATATTTTTAGTGGGGATCATGCATTATTAAGGATATATGAGAGGTAGGTACAGAATCTAGAAGTTAGCAAATATGGTATCCAAGGACAATTAGGTCAGCGGGTCAAGAAGGGGCCGGGTTGTGGATCGTAGGTAGTGATGAGCGAGCACTAAAATGTTCCGGTGCTTGAAGCTCGGGTCGAGCACATTGGAATACTCGGGTGCTCGACCCGAGCAATGAGCCCAATGTAAGTCTATGGGAAACTCGAGCATTCTTCTGGCGGTCCCCCCCGGCGGTCTGCAGAAGGTCAAAAATTGCCTAAATCGATGGGAACAGTGCTCAATTAAACGTCAGGCAGGCAGAATATATAGGCAGACAGGCAGGCAGGGTATATAGGAGGGTGCATGAAAAACATAGCAGGGAACTTGGAACACACTAGTGCCCTCCGATTTTCATGCACTTGCCTCTTTAAAAAAAACGGCCGGCAATTCATCAGCGGCATACACCGGTACTCGACAATTTATAACAGAAAGAATAGAGCATCACACATAGATTAGATAGAAACATGTCAGTCACATATATAAGAAGTACAGTGACAGTGTTGGTTACTGTACTTGTTATTTAGTGTTAAAATAAAGGATTTATTAAAAAAAAAAATAATAGTGTTTTTGTCTCTATAAAAAAGCCGGCCGGCAATTCATCAGCAGCATACATCGGTACCCGACAATTTAGAACAGAAAGAATAGAGCATCACACATAGATTAGATAGAGAGAAACATGTCAGTCACATATATAATAAGTACAGTGATAGTGCTGGTTACTGTACTTGTAATTTAGTGTTAAAATAAAAGATTTATTAAAAAAAAAAATTGGCGTGGGGTTCCCCATAATTTTAGTCTCTAGGGGAGGTTAAGCAGATGGCAGGGGCAGATGTTTGAAGCCTGGGTAGGGGGTAATACCCACGGAGCTTCACAGGCTACTAATATCAGCCCCCAGCTGAATGCCTAGCCTTTACTAGCTATTAAAATGGGGGACCCAAAAAAAAAAGTGACGTGGGGTCCCCCCTATTTTAATAGCTAGCAAAGGATAGGCAGACAGCTGGGGGCTAATATTAATAGCCCAGGAAGGGTGCCATGAATATTGGCCCCCTCCCAGGCTAGAAAGACCAGCCGTCAGCCGCCACAGAAATGGCGCATCGATAGGATGCGCCAATTCTGGCACTTAGCCTCGCTCTTCCCACTGCCCTGTAGCGGTGGCAGTGGGGTAATAGGGTTGGGGTTGAAGTCAGCTTATAATGCCAGCTGACATCAAGCCCAGGTTTGTAATGGAGAGGCGTCTATAGGACACTCCCATTACTAACCCCAAGGTGAAAGTAAAAAAAAAACACAAACACCCAGAATAAAGTCCTTTAATTGAAATAAAGACACAATGTAGCGGGCTGACTGTTCCTAGCAAACAAACATGTCTTTGTCCTCAGCTAGTTTGAACGAAGACCTATAGCATAAGGGGCGGGGTCCCTAAAAGAACTAAGGACTGAGACAAAAATGGGACACCTCCTAAACAGATAAGTTGTTGCAGAACATCAAACATGTATGCAATTGCATACGGAGGCACCACATTTGACCCCATGGTGGTGCCTTGTGTCTGGACATAAAACGTGTCCTGAAAGAGGAAGAAGTTCTCTCTTAGGACCAACTCCAAAAGGTCAGAGAAAAAATCTCTAATACTTGTGTCAACATCTGCCTTTTGCCCCTTTTATAGGTACAATATGTTTCAATTGAGTGTGGACCTACAGAGGTTCTACCGTAACATATGCCTTAGAGCACATTTCTCAAAAATTGAATCTATCCAAAGACCTATTTCTAATCCAGATACACCCCCACTGGACTTCAATACCTTGGGTCTACGGCTACACAGCACCTTCATGCCTCCCAAGGATAATCCCCCAGTAGAGACCTTCATCTCATGAATGGAGAGAAACATTAACCTCATGAATAGGGAAATTAGTCAGGGTCATCTACATTACACCCCAAATCTTTCCTTAAGGGAGAAAGAGGCGATTAACACAGTTTCCCGGGACAAATCATTAGTGATTAAACCTGCCGACAAAGGAGGGGCTTTAGTCATCATGGACCGCTCGTATTACCTCGCTGAAATTTATTCTCAATTAAATAATACTCAGATATACAGGATGGTACCATGTAATCCCACACTTATGATTGCCAACAAAATTAGAAGGGTAGTTGACCTACACTTGGATCGGGGCACAATCAACCAGAAAATGGAGGAATATTTAATCAAAACTGATCCCATTACACCGGTATTTTTCATTCTCCCAAAAATTCACAAGAGGTTGCACAATCCACCAGGGAGACCAACTGTGGCAGTCACAGAGTTTATCTTTTCACCCTTAGCGATCACAATTGAACGGATACTGACACCACTTATCAAACAAACTAGGTCTTTTCTCCTAGATACAAACGAATTTCTGGAAATTATCAAACACACTGGGAGACTACCCTCATCAACTCTGCTAGTGACATGGGATGTCAGCAGCCTTTACACATCAATCACTCATGAGAAGGGCCTTAAAGCAGTTAATTGGCTTCTGACTGAAGCAGATGTTGACACAAGGATTAGAGATTTTTGCTCTGACCTTTTGGAGTTGGTCCTAAGAGAGAACTTCTTCCTCTTTCAGGACACGTTTTATGTCCAGACACAAGGCACCACCATGGGGTCAAATGTGGTGCCTCCGTATGCAATTACATACATGTCCAACTTTGAGGAGGACCACATCTACACCCATCCACTTTTTCAAAGACACGCGAAAATCTGGCGAAGATACATAGGTGACATATTTTGTGCCTGGGACGGGCCTCCAGAAACCCTACAAGACTTTGATAAATACATTAATGGAGTCTGGCCAGAACTTCAGTTCACTTTACAATACAGTGGGGACAGAATTCGCTTCCTAGATACCCTGGTCTGCAAAGAAGAGGGGGGCACACTATACAGTGATCTCTTCACCAAGGAGACAGATCGCAACAGTCTCCTTCATTTTTCTAGTTTCCACCCCAGTGCCACAAAAAGATCCATTCCTAGCTCTCAATTCCAAAGAGTAGAAAGGATTGTCACCAAGGAACAAACTAAACAGATTAGGTTGAAGGAGATGGAAGAAAAATTCCTGTCAAGGGATTACCCTTCGAGGTTGCTCTCATCAGTTAAATCCAGATTACCTGCACCCAAGCCAGGGAGGAAAGACAAAAGAATTGCATTTGTACACACTTATTACCCGTACAACTACCGGATCCATAGGATTATTTGCAAACATTGGTCGGTTGTCCAAAATAGCTACCCACACATCTCGGAATTACAAAAACCATTTCTCTCATGCTTTCGATGCCCCTCCAACCTCAAAGACAAGCTAGTTAGAGCAGACGCAGGCTCCAAATCACTGGTCCCGAGACAGACTTTCCTCCAAACACAAAAACAAGAGACTTTTCCATGCCTGAACTGCGTTCAGTGTAATAATATATAGAAGGGCCACCTTATCTGTTAGAACTCTCCTGTTAGGTTTTTTCTAGTTTGCTGGTCACATGACCATTTTTGCCTATTTAATCCGGCTCCGCCCTCCTGGCCTTGCTGGACTTCATTGTATTTTCTACTCTTGAGCTAGCTTGGTGCTCTGTTACCGTTCTCTGTTAGTTTTGCTAGGTCTTCGGACCTCTATGTTCTTTGTTGTGTGTTTGTCTTTGACTGCTACAATTTCTGCTAGGAGGTGTCCAACTTTATCCCAGTCCCTAGTTCTTGTAGGGATTCCTCCCTTGCATCTATAGGTCTTCGTACAGACTAGCCGAGGACTTTAGCGGGTCTAATCGCAGGATTAGGTTCCCCGTTACATCGTAGGGATCCAGTTTAGTTCGATTGTAGGGACAGATCTCCTGTCTTTCCTTAGTGCTTGTAGCAGATCATAACAGTAAGTCCAGCCCAAAAAAAAATTCTCTAAGGAAAGACCTCCAGTTTCCATCATGGTCGCGGTTCAAGATTTGGCTCAACGCTTGCAGGGACTCTCTCTGGAAGTGGCCGAGCTCCAACAACACGTGAGTAGCTGTTCTGGAGCACATTTGGTAGAGCCAAAGGTACGTGTGCCTGATCTATTTTTTGGTGAACAGCAAGATTTTTTTTCTTTTAAAAATGCTTGTTTATTGTATTTTCGTTTAAGACCCGGATCCTCTGGTGATGAATCACAGCGCATAGGGATCATGATGTCACTTTTGCGCAAGGATCCTCAGGGATGGGCTTTTTCTCTCCAACCTAGTGATCCGTGCTTTTGATCAGTGGATAGTTTTTTTTTCTGCTTTGGGTTTGTTGTACGATGATCCTGATCGTGTCTCATCTGCTGAGTCTGAATTGAGACGTTTGAGGCAGGGATCAGGTAATGTGGAAAAGTATTGTTCTCACTTCCGTCGGTGGTCTGCCCAGGTGGGGTGGAACGATTCAGCTTTGAAAAGTTTGTTTCTGGCGGGGCTAGGTGAAAGGGTTAAAGATTTGCTGATTGCTTATCCCACACTCGGAAACTTGCAGGAGGCTATGCAATTAGCTATACGGGTGGACAGGAGACTGCGTGCAAGGGTTAATGAGAGCAAATCCTCTGCTATGTCAGCTCCGAGTCTTGAGAGGGTCTGTGCTGACAAAGGAGAGCCGATGGAGATTGGGGCGATGACACCCCGCTCTCAGGAAAAAGACCGCAGGCTTTCTGAAGGTTTGTGCTTCTATTGCGGAAATTCTGGTCATTTTATTAAGAACTGTGTGCTTCGCATGAACAAAGAAAAAAAAATGGTCAGTTATGACCGTATTGCCTGTTTAAATACAAAGGGAGTATTCCTATCTGCTACTACCACTGCTCAGGAAGAATTAATTGAATTTCGGGTATTTGTGGATTGTGGTTCTACTCTGAATGTGATTGATGGGGGATTCTTGGAAAAACTTACATTAAAACCTAAACCTTTGTCATCCCCTATTGCTGTGGTTTCTGTCGATGGCTCTCCCTTGAAGAGTGTTACTCACAAGGTCTGTGAATTTCCCCTCACTATTAATGGTATTCATCAAGAGAATTTGGATTTGGTAGAATTGAATAATTTGCCTTCTCCAGTAATATTGGGGTTGCCCTGGTTAAAATTGCATAATCCTGTACTGGATTGGTCTACCAATGAAATTAAGTCCTGGAGCCCTAAATGTTATGACAAGTGTTGTAACGGACGTATTGCTGCAGTGGAAAAAGGGGAATTACCTGTACCTATTCAGGATTTTTGGAGAGTTTTTTCTGAGGAGGAGTCACAAATTTTGCCTCCCCATAGAGACTATGATGGTACCATTGAATTTGTCCCTGGAGCGACTCTTCCTAAAAGTCATTTATTTAATCTTACTATTCCTGAGAGAAAGGCTTTGGAGGAATACATACAGACAAGCTTGGCCGCCGGTCACATTAGGCCTTCCAAGTCTCCTGTGGCTGTTGGATTTTTTTTTGTTAAAAAAAAATATGGCTGTTTACGTCCTTGTCTGGACATTCATGAGATTAATAAAATTACTGTACGCAATCCTTACCCACTGCCATTGATTCCTGATTTGTTTAACCAGTTAGTGGGGGCCAAGTGGTTCTCTAAAATTGATCTCCGGGGGGCATACAATTTGTTGCGCCTGAAGGAGGGTGATGAATGGAAGACTGCTTTTAACACTCCTGTGGGTCATTTTGAGAATCTGGTTATGCCTTTTGGTCTTACCAATGCTCCAGCATTTTTTCAGAATCTTATTAATGACATCCTTAGACCTTTGATCGGCAAAAATGTGGTTGTGTATTTGGATGACATTCTGATTTATTCGCCTGCTCTGGAGTCTCATTGGCGGAGCGTACGTGATGTTTTACAGTTATTAATGGACAATTCGCTTTTTGCTAAGCTAGAGAAATGTGAGTTCGCTGTACAGAGAATTAGTTTTTTGGGTTACATTATCTCCAGTGAAGGTTTTGAGATGGACCCGGTTAAAGTTCAAGCTGTGCAGGAATGGCCTAGGCCTATTGGTTTGAAATCGATACAGAGGTTTTTGGGTTTCGCCAATTATTACAGAAAATTCATAAAAAAAATTTCTATTATTGTCAAACCACTGACCGATCTCACCAGGAAAGGTGCTAAAGCGGTTCAGTGGACTTCTGAGGCCATTGAAGCTTTTGTGTTTCTAAAGGAGAGGTTCACCTCTGCTCCCATCCTTATGCAGCCTGATGTGACTAAGCCGTTTTTGGTTGAGGTTGATGCTTCTTCTGTGGGGGTCGGTGCGGTGTTGTCTCAGGAAAGCAAGGATGGAGTACATCCCTGTGCCTTTTTTTCAAAAAAATTTTCTGAGACTGAACTTAATTACGATATTGGTAATCGGGAATTGCTGGCTATTAAACGCGCATTTGAACACTGGCGTCATCTCTTGGAAGGTGCTGAATTTCCCATTCAGGTTTTCACTGATCATAAAAATCTGATCTATCTTGATGCTGCCAAGCGCTTGAATGCCCGTCAGGCTAGGTGGGCACTTTTTTTCTCGCGGTTTAATTTTTCCATTACTTACATCCCGGGTACCAAGAATGTTAAAGCGGATGCTTTGTCTCGCAGCTTTTCTCCTATGGTCAGTGCTGAGGAGGAGGAGGAGAGCATTTTACCAGAAGGTGTTGAGATTGCTGCTTTGGACTCCGTTTTGGAGAATGAGATTTTTAAAGCTCAGGAGAATGCCCCATCTAACACTCCCCATGGGAGGTTGTTTGTGCCTAGGACCTTTAGGAGAGATTTGTTTGTTGAGTGTCATGAGTCTCGGTTGGCAGGTCATCCAGGAATTTCTGAGACCAAGAGACTTGTGGGTCGCAGTTTTTGGTGGCCTGGATGGCAGAAGGAAGTCATTAAGTGGGTGCGTCAATGTACTGTGTGTGCTAGATCTAAGCCTTCGCATGCTCCTGCTGCGGGGTTGCTTTGCCCTCTGGAGGTTCCTAGTGCACCTTGGACACATCTGGCTATGGACTTTATTACTGACCTTCCCCCCTCTGAAGGTTTCACGGTCATCTGGGTGGTCGTGGACCGTTTTAGCAAGATGTGTCACTTGGTTCCCTTCATCAAACTGCCTTGCGCTAAGACACTCGCTAAGGCCTTTGTCAAGGAAATTGTCAGACTACATGGCGTTCCTACTGACATTATTTCTGATAGGGGACCTCATTTCGTGGCTCGTTTTTGGCGTGCCTTTTGTGACAGGTTGGGAGTTCATTTGTCGTTTTCATCCGGATATCATCCTGAGTCTAATGGCCAGACAGAAAGAAAGAACCAGGATGTTGAGCAGTTCTTGCGTTGCTTTGTGGCAGACAATCAAGAGGGGTGGTCTGAGTTTCTGCCACTTGCTGAATTTGCTCTTAACTACCATACATCCTCTTCTTCTGGGTGTTCGCCTTTTTTTTGTTGTACTGGGAGACATCCGTCTTTTGAGTCATTCTCCAAATTGGTATCGGCTGTGCGGGAGGAGGAGAGTTTTTGCGGTGATTTGGAGAGAGTTTGGACGGATGTGCGTGATAATCTTCAGGAGGCTAACAAAAAATCTAAGATGTACTTTGATAGGAAACGGCAAGAGGTTTCGTTTGCTATTGGTGACATGGTTTGGTTGTCCTCTAAGAATCTGCGATTGAGGATTCCTTCGAAAAATTGGGTCCCAAGTTTGTAGGGCTCTTTAAGGTGCTTCATATAGTTAACCAATCTGCTGTTAGGTTGGAGGTTCCTACCTCCTGGAAGATTAATCCGGTGTTTCATGTTTCTCTGTTGAAAAAAGCTGATGTGTCGGTTGGTGATGCCTCTGCCACTGTTCCTCCGGTGGTGGAGGACGGGGAATATGAATTTTCCCGCATCCTAAATTCTAGACGGTATAGAGGGAGTTTGCAGTATCTCATCGCTTGGAAGGGTTTCGGACACGAGGATAACTCATGGGTGAGGGCAGATGATGTTTCTGCTTCCAGACTTGTCAGAGCATTTCACAGGAGGTTTCCTGATAAGCCCGGTCCTAGGGGATCTGGAGGATCCTCTTAGAAGAGGGGGTACTGTTAGAACTCTCCTGTTAGGTTTTTTCTAGTTTGCTGGTCACATGACCATTTTTGCCTATTTAATTCGGCTCCGCCCTCCTGGCCTTGCTGGACTTCATTGTATTTACTACTCTTGAGCTAGCTTGGTGCTCTGTTACCGTTCTCTGTTAGTTTTGCTACGTCTTCGGACCTCTATGTTCTTTGTTGTGTGTTTGTCTTTGACTGCTACAATTTCTGCTAGGAGGTGTCCAACTTTATCCCAGTCCCTAGTTCTTGTAGGGATTCCTCCCTTGCATCTATAGGTCTTCGTAAAGACTAGCCGAGGGCTTTAGCGGGTCTGATTGCAGGATCAGGTTCCCCGTTACATCGTAGGGATCCAGTTTAGTTCGATTGTAGGGACAGATCTCCTGTCTTTCCTTAGTGCTTGTAGCAGATCATAACATTATCTTCCATCCCCAAATGGGGCAAGGGATCCCCATAAGAGGCTTCTTTACCTGTGAGTCTGCCGATGTGGTCTATGCAATCAAGTGCCCTTGTGGCTTGGTCTATATTGGCGAAACCTCCCGGGCGGTGAAGGATAGAATTTCCCAGCACAAGTCCAACATTAAATGCAATAAGGTACAACTTCCCCTTCCGTTCCACTTCCAGAAGATGGGACATAACCTTGCGCAACTGAGGTTCCAAGTGTTAGAACAGTCCACCTTCAAGAAGAGGACTAAACAGGATCAAAATCCTGAAAAAATGTGAAGCCTATTTGATTTTTACGTTACAGACATTGGAACCGAAAGGCCTCAACAGAGACTATGACATAGCTACTGTAGCTTTATTTAGGCTGGCAATAATAAAAAATAAGGACTAGAGTTTTTTTCTTATCTATTATATTGTGATAAGACCAAGATTTAATGACCATGTGTACCACATTTCCAAGAATGCTTTACACTACTAACATGATGTTTGTTCTTTTTCCAGAATCGCTAATATCTTGGTCCTCCTCCTCTCCCACCTCTGTCTTCACCACCTTCTGGTATAGTATGAGAATAATACTCTTAAAATATGTCCTCCACTTCCTGAAGTGTAGCATATATTGTCCATAAGGAGCACATGTATCTCCCACAAACTCCCAGCTACAAGCTTCTATTCAGGTTATATGGAGTATAGGGAGCCTGAATGTATAGCCCGCCCCTTTTGTACTCCTCTATGGCATGTAGAACTCCGTAGCATTGCTCTTAAGACAGGACATGCCCCTCTATGATGCTCCTGCAGGAATCTTTAAATCCAGTGATCATATGGTGGTCATATTACACAGTCACTTCCTGTTTGGAAGGTCCTTAAATAAACTCCCAGCTTCAAGCTTATTTTCAGGTTATATGTAGTATAGGGAGCCTGAATGTATGGCCCGCCCCTTTTGTACTCCTCTATGGCATGTAGCACTCCCTAGCATTGCTCCTAAGAAAGGACACGCCCCTCTAAGATGCTTCTGGAGGATACCTTACACCCAGGAATCACATGGTGGTCACATGACACAGTCACTTCCTGATTGGTAGGTTCTGAAATGCTGCTGGCACACTCTGCATTCAGCGCTCTCCTCAAGCGACGTCGGTCACACACACAAGCTCGTTTTTCTGGGAGTTCCATACCTAAAGCATTCAGGTAATGCCAGCATTTATAAATATATGATATACCTGTGTCTTAATACTATTTCTTCTATTTATCACTGTCTTAATCTATGCAGATATAACTTGATGATTATGCTCCCATGTACACTATTGCTTCTCTTGTGGTGCTACCCCACTAATTACCTCAATCACTTTTCTCAGGTACTCTCCCTTACCTCCCCCTCACACTGCTCTGAAAATCCCCCAGAGATCTCCATGACTGAAACTTGGGACGTCTCACTCCGTCTAGTAATAAATCAGTAACCTATGCCTGGATCCCTCCCGACTAGTGATGAGTGAGCATGCTCGCTACTGCTCGGTACTCGCCCGTGCATCTCAGTACTCGAGATGCTCGGAGCTCGCCGAGTACTTTCAAAGTGCTCGGGCGGGAGCTCGGGTCCCCGTCCTGCATGTTTGGCGCTATTTAGAGCACCAATCATGCAGGGATTGTCTGCCACTCACTGTAATGTCACAGCCATGGTGATTGTGGCATTACAGTGATTGCCCAAATCGATGGGAACAGTGCTCACAGTGAAATATAAAAAGCCGGCAATTCATCAGCAGCATAAACTGGTACCCGACAATTTAGAACAGAAAGAATAGAGCATCACACATAGATTAGATAGAGAGAAACATGTCAGTCACATATATAATAAGAACAGTGATAGTGTTGGTTACTGTACTTGTCATTTAGTGTTAAAATAAAGGATTTATTAATAAAGAAAATTGCCGTAGGGTTCCCCTTAATTTTAGTCTCTAGCGGAGGTTAAGCAGACGGCTTGGGCAGATGTTTTAAACCTGGAAAGGGGGGTAAAACCCACGGAGCTTCCCAGGCTACTAATATCAGCCCCCAGCTAAATACCTAGCCTTTACCAGCTATTAAAATGGGGGACCCCCCAAAAAAATGATGTGGGGTCCCCCCTATTTTAGTGGCTAGCAAAGGCTAGGCAGACAGCTGGGGGCTGATATTAATAGCCCAGGAATGGTGCCATGAATATTGGCCCCCTCCCAGGCTAGAAACACCAGCCGTCAGATGCCACAGAAATGGCGCATCGATAGGATGCGCCAATTCTGGCACTTAGCCTCGCTCTTCCCACTGCCCTGTAGCGGTGGCAGTGGGGTAATAGGGTTGGGGTTGAAGTCAGCTTATAATGCCAGCTGACATCAAGCCTAGGTTAGTAATGGAGAGGCGTCTATAAGTCACCCCCATTACTAACCCCATAGTCAAAGTAAAAAAAAACCACAAACACCCAGAATAAAGTCCTTTAATTGAAATAAACACAATTCTTTAATGTTCTAAATTAAACCATACTTACCATCACACCCATTCCAGCTGAAGCCAATGTCTTCTACAATAAAAGTAAAATAATTTACCAGTAGAGATGAGCGTTGTTCTACTCGAACTGTTCGCCAATCTCAAATTCGAGCTGTTTTGGGCGGTGTTCGAGCCGGTCGGCGAACACGAACAATTTGAGAAAAATTCGGCTGTTCGAGGTTATGTTCGATAACTGTTCGTGCACCAAAATCATAACTGGATTTTTTCTCAGTAATGATGAAAATTAATGTTAATACGCAGTTTGAGTGTACAGCGGGGCGGGGGGAGGGGCAGGGGATGGATCTCTGCAGGAACAATGAAGATCTCCATTTTTTTTTCTCTTTCCCGCATTTGCAGTGGGGAGGTGCAATCTGTCAGCCTATCAGCAGCGCACACACGGAGCGAAGTGCTTTTTTTCACACAAGCAAGGGCATGTGTGATTGGCAGTGTATGTCACATGTCCTTGCCCTATAAGACCAAGCCATTTTCCCCGTCGCCACCATTTTCTCACTGCTGCAGCTGCGTGTTAGACGGCACCGCTGTTGCTGTGTGCGCTATACCTTGTTAATTTCAAGCCAATTTTCGCACAAATATACAGATAGCTTGGGAGTAGGGAATAGTTGTGATTGCAGTCCTTTTAAGGACTAGGTTACAGCATTTCCTACGACTTTTATCAGGCAGGTCTGTGCTCTTAAATAGATAGATTGTGGGAGTAAAGACTAATTGTAATTGGAGTCCTTTTCAGGACTAGGTTACATCAGTTCCTATCAGTTTTTGCCAGGCAGGTCTGTGCCAGTGCTGTGCAAGTTTTTTTCACAGCATTTGGCTGAATCTAGCAAAGCTAATCCTTTTTGGCCTATTAAAGAGTGTGTTAGTCAGTGGAGTAGCCTATCTGTGTTGCAAGATATAACACCTGTGTATAGAATACCAATTTTTTTACTGCACCTAGTGAAGTAAAATCTTTTGGGCATAGCATCATTCTATTAGTCCATCTATACTGACCTCCATCAGGTTGCAAACTGAATATAATTTTTTTCTGCATCTAGCTCTGAAAAAATATTTGGGCTTCTAGCAGTGTGTGGGACTTGGTCTATTAGTCCATCTATACTGACCTCCATCAGGTTGCAAATTAAAAATAATTTTTTTCTTCATTTAGCTCTGAAAAAATATTTGGGCTTCTAGCAGTGTGTGGGACTTGTTCTATTAGTCCTTCTATACTGACCTCCAGCAGGTTGCAAATTGAATATAATTTTTTTCTGCATCTAGCTCTGAAAAAATATTTGGGCTTCTAGCGGTGTGTGGGACTTGGTCTATTAGTCCATCTATACTGACCTCCATCAGGTTGCAAATTAAAAATAATTTTTTTCTGCATCTAGCTCTGAAAAAATATTTGGGCTTCTAGCAGTGTGTGGGACTTGGTCTATTAGTCCATCTATACTGACCTCCATCAGGTTGCAAATTAAAAATAATTTTTTTCTTCATTTATCTCTGAAAAAATATTTGGGCTTCTAGCAGCGTGTGGGACTTGTTCTATTAGTCCATCTATACTGACCTCCATCAGGTTGCAAATTAAAAATATTTTTTTTCTGCATCTAGCTCTGAAAAAATATTTGGGCTTCTAGCAGTGTGTGGGACTTGGTCTATTAGTCCATCTATACTGACCTCCATCAGGTTGGAAATTAAAAATAATTTTTTTCTTCATTTAGCTCTGAAAAAATATTTGGGCTTCTAGCAGTGTGTGGGACTTGTTCTATTAGTCCTTCTATACTGACGTCCAGCAGGTTGCAAATTGAATATAATTTTTTTCTGCATCTAGCTCTGAAAAAATATTTGGGCTTCTAGCGGTGTGTGGGACTTGGTCTATTAGTCCATCTATACTGACCTCCATCAGGTTGCAAATTAAAAATAATTTTTTTCTGCATCTAGCTCTGAAAAAATATTTGGGCTTCTAGCAGTGTGTGGGACTTGGTCTATTAGTCCATCTATACTGACCTCCATCAGGTTGCAAATTAAAAATAATTTTTTTCTGCATCTAGCTCTGAAAAAATATTTGGGCTTCTAGCAGTGTGTGGGACTTGGTCTATTAGTCCATCTATACTGACCTCCATCAGGTTGCAAATTAAAAATAATTTTTTTCTTCATTTAGCTCTGAAAAAATATTTGGGCTTCTAGCAGTGTGTGGGACTTGTTCTATTAGTCCTTCTATTCTGACCTCCAGCAGGTTGCAAATTGAATATAATTTTTTTCTGCATCTAGCTCTGAAAAAATATTTGGGCTTCTAGCGGTGTGTGGGACTTGGTCTATTAGTCCATCTATACTGACCTCCATCAGGTTGCAAATTAAAAATAATTTTTTTCTGCATCTAGCTCTGAAAAAATATTTGGGCTTCTAGCGGTGTGTGGGACTTGGTCTATTAGTCCATCTATACTGACCTCCATCAGGTTGCAAATTAAAAATAATTTTTTTCTGCATCTAGCTCTGAAAAAATATTTGGGCTTCTAGCAATGTGTGGGACTTGGTCTATTAGTCCATCTATACTGACCTCCATCAGGTTGCAAATTGAATAAAAAAAATTTCTGCATCTAGCTCTGAAAAAATATTTGGGCTTCTAGCGGTGTGTGGGACTTGGTCTATTAGTCCATCTATACTGACCTCCATCAGGTTGCAAATTAAAAATAATTTTTTTCTGCATCTAACCCAGCCAATAGTTTTGGCCTAATACCACAGTTTGGCCACTCAGCTCTGCTCGGTTACCATCCATTGTTTTTTTGTGCAAACAACTCCAGAGTTGTGAATTAGTTAACCACCAAAATGAGTGGAAAAAGGCCTGCTGCTGGTGGAAAGGGGAATAGGCGTGTTGGGAAGGGGAAAAAAGGTTGTGTCCGTGGGGTAGGTGCAGAAGAAAGACCATCTTCCAGCCAAACTAAAATGTCTACTTCCTTTAGCGGACAATGTGATAAGATCCCTTTCTTACGGCCACGCCAATCGCTACAAATTCCAGATGAGGCACAAAAACAGCAGGTGTTTCAACGGATATCAAGTGCTCCTTTAGGTGGGCTCTCCTCCACATCAACTTCAACATCACAAATACTCCAGTCCTCAAAGGTGTCACCCAAATCGCACTTGCTTCCTCACAGCTCCCAAATCTCCAGCTGCCCGTCTGAGTATGAGGTAGAACAGATGGTTGAGTCTGCAGAGCTGTTTACTCATACTATAGCCTGGGAATCAGAGGTCGACTCCTGCGCTTCTGTGAATCCAGACGAGGAAATGATCTGCACTGATGCCCAGAATCTTTATGAGTCGGATCCAGGACCAGACGCAGAAGGTTCTGACCATAATGTAGACCCTCAATCCCAAACTGTAACTCCTGTTGGTGGAGACAATGAGGAAGACGATGATAAGACTCAAATACCTGATTGGAGCGACAACTTTAGTTTTTTGTCAGGGCAGGAACAGGTTGGCTCTGAGGACGACGGGTGTGATAACGCACAGGGTGATGATGATGAGGTCGGAGATCCCACTTACTGTCAACCCACAGTCAGCCAAGAGATGAGGTCAGCAGAGGAGGTGGAGGAAGATGCTAGTGACGACGAGGTCAGGTTGCGCCTTCCTGGACAGAGACGTAGTACTGGAAGCACGTCAACAACTGCATCCTCAAACACAACTCTGCCTCTCACCACAAGTCGTGGTGGCTCTTCAGGTCGCATGGGTGCTAAGCCTTGCATAGCCTGGGCATTTTTTCAGATCGATAAAGATGACCCAACTCGTGTTATCTGTAACATTTGTCAGCAAAAGCTAAGTAGAGGCCAAAAAATACATAGTTTGAGTACTTCATGCATGAACCGGCACATGGACATGAAGCATAAGTTGCAGTGGGAAGCTCAGTGTGCTACAATGCGGTCTAGCCGGCCGGGCCAACCACCGTCTGCCATATCTTGTGCATCCGCGGCCTCTTCATCCTCTGTGACTGGGGGGACAGCAGTCACACCTGTTTTGGGGCGCAGACCTGCCACCTCTTTACCCGCAACAGCCAGCGTGATTGGCAGGTCATCATTTTCTTTGGAGGTGGTAACACCAGCTGGTCTTGAGCGCTGTCCGACATCGATAGCACCACCTTTGGATCAAGGCAACCTAACATGTCCGCCTGCATCTTCCTCACAGACCGGCAGTTTGCCGGGGACACCCTTATCAACCCCGTCTAAGCACAATAGCCAGCCCTCGGTCCCTCAGATGTGGACAAGTAAAAGACCATTTCCTCCTAGCCATGAGAAAGCTAAGAGGTTGAATTTCACCATCTGCAAGCTCTTGGCTACAGAAATGCTGCCTTTCCGCCTGGTGGACACAGAGGATTTTCGAGACCTTATGTCCGTCGCAGTGCCCCAGTACCAGATGCCCAGTCGGCACTACTTCTCAAAGAAAGGTGTGCCTGCGCTCCACCAGCATGTCGCACACAACATCACCGCTTCTTTGAGAAACTCTGTGTGTGACAGGGTGCATTTCACCACAGACACTTGGACGAGTAGGCATGGACAGGGGCGTTACATGTCGCTGACTGGGCACTGGGTAACTATGGTGACAGCAGGACAAGGGGCTGCTGTCCAAGTCTTGCCGTCCCCACGAGTTGTGCGTCAATCCTCTTTATGTCAAAGTTCCTCCACTGCTTCTGCCTCCTCAACCTCCTCTCGGTCTTCCACCTGCACCCAAAGCCTGTCTGGTCATGCCACAAGCTTTCTAACTGTGCAGAAGGGATCCTGCACACCTCCTTACTATGCTGGCAGTAGGGCTCAACGTCATCAGGCGGTTTTTACATTGAAATGTCTGGGAAATGTGAGTCACACAGCTGAGGAGTTGTGGTCAGCTCTGGAGAACCAATTTCATGAATGGTTGTCTCCACTGGACCTGAAACCAGGGAAGGCCGTGTGCGACAATGCTGCAAACCTGGGTGCGGCCCTTCGCCGGGGCAATGTCACACACGTGCCTTGTATGGCTCACGTGTTGAACCTGGTTGTCCAGCAATTTTTAGCCCACTATCCCAGACTAGATGGCCTTCTGCAGAGGGCACGGTCGCTGTGTGCTCACTTCCGCCGTTCGCATCCCGCAGCTCAGCGACTTACATCTCTACAGAAGTCGTTGGGCCTGCCACTTCACCGGCTAAAATGCGATGTGCCTACCCAGTGGAATTCAACTCTGCACATGTTGCAGCGACTGTGGCAGCACCGACAAGCCCTGGTGCAATACGTTCTGACGTATAGCCTGGGCCAACGAGATTCAGAGGTGGGGCAAATCACGCTGGAGGAGTGGTCTCAGATCAGGGACCTATGCACCCTTCTGCACAGTTTTGAAATGGCGACGAAGATGTTTAGTGCTGACGATGCCATTATCAGCATGACTATTCCGGTGATTTACATGCTGGAGCACATGTTAAACAGTATTCGGAGTCAGGTGGTGGCACAAGAGGAGGTGGAGGAAGTAGAGGAGGAGGAGTTGTATGCGGAAGGGCTAACATCTGCAAGGTCCAGACGGTCGGCAGCACCAAGGCGGCAGGCATGTGAGGGTGGGGGAGATGATTTTACCAGGGCGCATGGTAGCAGCCAAACTAGTGAGGAAGGTGCAGGAGCCCAGGAAGAAGTGGAGGACGAACTGATGGAAGACTCATCAGATGAGGGAGACCTTGATCACATTTCTGTTGTGCGAGGTTGGGGGGAGAGGACAGAGGAAGGAAGCATGATTGCTACCTCGCCACCAACACAACAGGGACTTGGTGCTCCTGGATGCGCAACACACATGAGTGCCTTCTTGCTGCACTACCTGCAACATGACCCTCGAATTGTGAGAATTAGAAATAATCCTGACTACTGGGTTGCCACACTGTTAGATCCCCGGTACAAAAGTAAATTTGCAGAAATTATTCCTGCCATAGAAAGGGATGCACGCATGCAGGAGTATCAGCAGAGACTGTTGCAGAATCTTACATGTGCTTTTCCACAAAATACCAGTGGTGCACGTAGTGAATCTCACAGTTCCAACTTGCCAACCGTGGGACCGTCAAGTGTTCAGCACTCAAACCGTAACAGAACCACAGTATCTGCTGGTAACATCAATTTTGCGGAATCATTTCACCACTTTTTTAGCCCATCCTTTGCAAGGCCACAGGAGACAAGAAGTCTGACACATAGTCAACGCCTAGAGACGATGGTACAGGAGTATCTCCAAGTAAACATTGAAGCCACGACTGTGTCACTGGACCCTTGCTCTTTTTGGGCTTCCAATCTGGATAAATGGCCGGAGCTAGCCACTTACGCCTTGGAGATCTTGTCATGCCCCGCAGCCAGCGTTCTGTCTGAACGTGTGTTCAGCGCTGCTGGTGGTGTGCTGACAGATAAGCGCACGCGGCTCTCCACTGATAATGTAGACAGACTCACGTTCATAAAGATGAACAAATCATGGATCCGAAACGACTTTTCTACCCCTGTGTCATCCTGGGGAGAGTAAAAGCTTGATGATTGGTTAAAATCACCCTACCAACCGTTTTAAGCTTTCAAATTACTAATCATGTTTATCTGTATCTTGACTGGAAAATAATTTGGGCTTTGTAGCAGTGTGCAGCACTGATCCTATTAGGCCATCTATAATAAGCTTCACCAGATTTAAAATTAAAAATAATTTTTAGCTGCATCTAGCCCGGAAAATAATTTTGGGGCTCCGAGATGCGCAAGACACATAAGTGCCTTCTTGCTGCACTACCTGCAGCATGACCCTCATATTGTCAGAATTCGAAGTAATCATGACTACTGGGTTGCCACACTCTTAGATCCCCCAAACTTTTCGATCAACCTTTTCATTTTAATAAAGACCAAAAAAATGGTCATTTTTGAAATTATAAGCATTAGCAGGTTGTTAGAAACTGAAATCAAACAGTTTTCAACTCAAAACTTTATTCTAGGTGATGTTACATTTTCACATAGGACCCCTTGTTCGAAAGGAGCTTCTGAACTCTCTCGTCCATTGAATTTGTCAGGTTTTGGATGGTTTCTGCTTCAATTGTTTTGCATGAGGACAGAATACCCTCCCAGAGCTGTTGCTTAGATGTGAACTGCCTCCCGCCATCATAGACACTCCTTTTAATGATGCTCCAAAGGTTCTGAATGGGGTAGAGGTCAGGGGAGCATGGGGGTCACACCATAAGTTTGTCCCCTTTTATGCCCATATCAGCCAGAGATGCAGATGTTTTATGTGCAGCATGAGATGGTGCATTATCATGCAGAAAAATGATCTTGCTGTGAAATACACGGTTCTTCTTCTTGAACCATGGCAGGAAGTGCTGTTTGAGAAAATCCACATACATTATGGAGTTCATCTTTAGCGCCTTCAGGGATCCTAAAGGGGCCGACAATCTCTCTCCCCATGATTCCAGCCCAAAACATTACTCCACCTCCTCCTTGTTGGCGCTGTAGCCGTGTTTGCGTGGGGTGTTCATCAACCAGCCATCCTCCACTCCATCCATCTGGACCATCGAGCGCTGCACGGCACTCATCCGTGAACAAAACAGTTTTGAAATCAGTCTTCATGTAATGTTTGGCCCACTGGAGCCGTTTCTGCTTGTGTGAAGTGGATAGAGGAGGTCGACAGGATGGCATATGCACAGCTGCAAACCTCTGAAGGACCCTGCATCTTGTTGTTCGGGGGACGTTGGAGGCACAAGCAGCTTCAAAAACTTGTCTGCTGCTATGACAAGGCTTTTTTGCCGCTGCTCTTTCAACCTGACGTAATTGCCTGTAGGAAAGAGTCCTCAATTTGCCCTTATCAGCACGCACACGTGTGTACTGTGAATCAGCTGCATACTTCTTGATTGCCAAGACACTTCATCCTGATCATCGCACAATGTTGATTGTAGTCATGCCTTGACCTAAACACTCCACAATTTGTTGCTTCTCAGCAGCCGACACATCCTTTTTCTTTCCCATTTTGGCAGAAAATGTAGGCTGCTTAATAATGTGAGAGAGCCTTCTTAAGTAGTCTTGCCTTTCATTGGACACACCTGCCAAACTAATTAGCACAGGTGTCTGCAATTGCTTACAGTGATATAAAGAGCCCTGACACACATCACCATCAATGAGTTTAACTGACAAACAAACAAATTCTTCCCTTATCACTCCTAAACACTTTTTGCATAATAATTTGGAACGCGGTGTACATGTGCTTTTCCACAAAACACCAGTGGTTCACGTAGTGAATCTTAGAGTTCTAACTTGCCAATCGTGGTCTGTATGGAATTGTTCAATAAAGGGCCCAAAATTAAGATAACATAGATGGGAGAGGTCTCTATGAATAGGAATTCCTAAGTATTTGATACCCTGTGAGGGCCAGGCAAAGGGAAAGTTGGACTGGATGGAATCCTATATGGATTTAGGGAGGGAGACATCGAGGGCCTCAGACTTCGCTGCATTGATTTTAAAATTTTACCATGTAACAAAGTGATCTATTTCAGCCATAACAGCAGGGATGGATATATGTGATTGAGTGATATATACTAGGACATCATCAGCAAATAGAGAGCACTTGTACTCGGTGCCTCCCACCTCAATCCACCTAATATTGGGGTTATGGCGAATTGATGAGAGCAGGTGCTCCGTCACTAGGATGTATAAGAGAGGGGACAGAGGACATCCCTGCCTTGTCCCATTGGTGATTGTGAAAGGTGATGAAAATGTTCTGACGCACCCCCTGGGCCTTGGGACACCCGGAGCCGGACCCTTTTTGGTGGATGCTGGTGGTTGTAGTCTTCGTGGCGGCGATCCGGTTCCGTGGCTCAGGGCGGTCAAACCAGTGGCGGAACTATTTATGTGGTTTTGATGTTTAAATGTCCGACTACGCCACCCGTGGATTGCGGTCAGAGTGAACCGCCGCTACAGGGCAGACCGCTAAGGCTGGTGTTGTGGGTGCAGCAGAGCGTAGCATAACTCCCCACGGGAGGAGTACAGCCTCAGGGCAGTGTATGCGGAGGATGGGGGTGATGGTGCAGGGCAGCAGCAGTAACGACACGGAGTCAGTGATGCAGTTCAGGGCCTTTACTCACAGTTCTTATTATCCAGACCACGTCTGCAGGTAACGGCTGCCCACGTCGTACTGTGCTCACCAGGTGAGGGGCTCAGACAACTCCCAGATAACTTTGGAGCGCTTCACAGGACCCCCTTTGTGTGTCCTTTGTCTGGCCTTTCTTACAAACACTTCTGTCCGGCTGCCTCGGGCCTCCTCTTGGTAAACTTGGCGCCAGTTTCCCTGACCCTATGTGGTGCCTTCCTAGCGGGTGGAGCAAGGGGCTGCGCCACATAAAATGTCAGAGCCTCCGGTTTCTAGCTGAGGGTCGTTTCCTGCCTCCACTAGTTCGGGGACCTGTCTCCCCCTTTGGCCTGACCCCTCCACGCAGGTGGATTCGGGCGTGCGGTGGCGACTCGCCCGTCCGCACCCCTGGGATCCCTTCATTCCTCGTTCCTGGAGCCTTCTCCGCTCCTCTTCCTTCCTTCTCCCTCTTGCAGGCCTGGGCCTCTGTTACTAGGCCCGCCTCCGGAGCAGAGCTCATGCAGAGCCCCTGCTCCCTGCCACTTCTGCTCAGACTTCTCTGCACTGAACTAAGATGGTGCCCACCTTTTATACTCCCTTCTCAATGCACCCAGGAACTGCTTTCTCCCTGCTCCTGCACTGCAGGGTTCCCCTTCCTCAGTGTTCCCTCCCCCCACTCCAGCCAGGGACAGGGACTGTCGTGCCCATCTCAGGGGCATATTGGTCGCCCTGCCCCACGGCAATGTGGTGTAATGCATGCAGGTGTCGGGTCCTGATCCACACTCCATCCTTATCTGAGAGTGAGATATCACACCTCTGGGTGAGGTGCAATACGTCTGTAGCAACCGAGCCCTCGGTGCTACAGTTCCATTTATCTTCAGCCTAGGTGACGTATTGTGATACAGGGCCGTGATTTTGGCTATAAAAGGGTCCCCTAGACCCCTACCCCAAGCTTTTTAGAGAATCATATATGGCGTGCCAGGAGACTCTATGGAATGCTTTCTCAGCATCCAACGAGAGTATCTACTTACAAATTTTTAACTGCATCTAGCCCAGGAAATACTTTGTGCCTAGTAGCAGTGTCTGCTAGTCAGCGGATTATCCCGGCTGTTAAGCAAGCTACACCACCTGTAGTTTGGACACTTAATTTTTTCAAAGGAAATGCTTCGGGACCACGGGATACTTAGTGAAGAGCATCAGGAGGCACCCCAAGGCATAGGGGCTGGGACTGGCACTAGGATGCCTTGCGGTGGACAGCCGAGCTCGATCCTTATAAAAGCTTTTTAACTGCAGCAGCTTTAGTGGACGCTACTGGAGCTGGAATTACGCGGCTGCTGGCATGAGACTTGCCCTCCAATAGATCCTTGTAAATGGATTTAAAGTGTATTCATTCAAATTAGAGGGACAATTTAAATTAAAAAGCTTAGAGCTGCCTCCACCACAGGGGGGCTCTCTCGACCCACCAGCGGACAGGCACCAGTATTGGGAGAGGGGGGCTGGCCGTCAGGGTTCACCGCGGCTCTGGCACAAACCCGGCGACACGGAGGTGGCACGGGCAGGAGCGGACTGGCCGTCTCGGCTTCTCACTTTTTGGATTTTAGAAGGGCATGACATGCCTATATCTGTGTCTCCCCCTCCTTTTACTCCTCCACCTCTTTTCTTTTCGCATGACTATATGTACTTGTCACTTTTCCATGTGTTAGTTGTGTCTTCTGAGCAGTTTGTCAGCTTTTGGACACCTTTGAAGGTGTTTTCTATGTGTTTCTATGTGTTTTTGTTTGCCTGCCATTGGTTTTAACGGTGTTCGAAGGTGTTCGACGACAGTTCGACGAACAGTTCGGCGAACACACGGGTGTTCGACGAACCGAACTCGAACACTACGGGGGTGGCTCAACACTATTTACCAGCCTCATCCTTACCTTTCCATGGTTCCCAGGATGGCTCCAGCTCTGCTACATTCACATGACAGGCTGGATCGAATCCGAAAGCTGCCATCCAGCTTGCCATGCCGCATACACTGAGAAGCTCTGGCATGCTTGCGCTCCTCAGTGTCTGGCTGTGATGGCATCCAGCTGAGCCGAGTTCATGTCCAATGAACTCAGCTCACCTCATGCACGTCACTGACAGCGTGGAAGAATTCTCCTGCGTATGCGGTGAGCACAGGAGAATTCTCCAATGCTGTCAGTGACAAGCATGAGTTGAGCTCATGTCCAATGAACTCAGCTCACCTCATGCACGTCATTAACAGCGTGGGAGAATTCTCCTGCGCTCAGCGCTAGAGCAGGAGAATTCTCCCACGCTGGGATGGCATTTAGGTGACAGGCTGGATCGCAGCTGAGCGCTGCCATCCAGCATTACATCCTTCATAGACACTGCAGAGCGTAGGCATGCTTGCGCTCTGCAGTGTCTCTGAAGGATGACAAGCTGGATGGCAGCACTCAGCTGCGATCCAGCATGTCATCAGAATGCCATCCCAGCGTGGGAGAATTCTCCTGCTCAAGCGCTGAGCACAGGAGAATTCTCCCACGCTGGGATGGCATTGAGTAGACAGGCTGGATGGCAGCTGAACGCTGCCATCCAGCTTGTCATCCTTCAGAGACACTGCAGAGCGCAGGCATGCTTGCGCTCTGCATTGTCTCTGAAGGATGAAAAGCTGGATGGCAGCGTTCAGCTGCGATCCAGCCTGTCATCTCAAAGCCATCCCAGCATGGGAAGATTCTCCTACTCAAGCGCTGAGCGCAGGAGAAATCTCCCACGCTGTCACTGACGTGCATGAGGTGAGCTGATTTCATTGGACATGAACTCGGCTCATCTGGATGCCATCACAGCCAGACACTGAGGAGCGCAAGCATGCCTGCCCTTCTCAGTGTCTGCGGCATGGCAAGCTGGATGGCAGCTTTCGGCTGCGATACAGCCTGTCATGTGAATGTAGCAGAGCTGATGCTGTCCTGGGAACCATGGAAAGGTAAGGATGAGGTTGCTTTATTATTTTACTTTTATTGCAGAAGACATTGGCTTCAGCTGGAATGGGTGTGATGGTAAGTATGGTTTAATTTAGAACATTAATAAATTGTGTGTTTATTTCAATTAAAGAACTTTATTCTGGGTGTTTGTGTTTTTTTTCTTTGACTATGGGGTTAGTAATGGGGGTGTCTTATAGACGCCTCTCCATTACTAACCTGGGCTTGATGTCAGCTGGCATTATAAGCTGACATCAACTCCAGCCCTATTACCCCACTGACACCGCTACAGGGCAGTAAGAAGAGCGAGGCTAAGTGCCAGAATTGGCGCATCCTGTGGATGGGCAATTTCTGTGGCGGCTGACAGCTGGTGTTTCTAGCCTGGGAGGGGGCAAATATTCATGACCCCCTTCCTGGGCTATTAAGATCAGCCCCCAGCTGTCTGCCTAGCCTTTGCTAGCTATTATTATAGGGGGACCCTACGTCATTTTTTGGGGGGTCCCCCATTTTCAAAACTATTAAAGGCTAGGTATTCAGCTGGGGGCTGATATTAGTTGCCTGGGAAGCTCCGTGGGTATTACCCCCTTCCCAGACTTCAAACATCTGCCCCAGCAGTCTGCTTAACCTCCACTAGAGACTAAAATTATCGGGAACCCCACGCCAATTTTTTTTTTAATAAATCCTTTATTGCAACACTAAATGACAAGTACAGTAATCAACACTGTCACTGTACTTATTATATATGTGACTGACATGTTTCTATCTATCTAATCTATGTGTGATGTTCTATTCTTTCTGTTCTAAATTGTCGGGTACCGGTGTATGCCGCTGCTGAATTACAGGCCGGCTTTTTTAATGAGACAAAAACACTATTATTTTTTTTTAATAAATCCTTTTTTTTAACCCTAAATGACAAGTTCAGTAAACAACACTGTCACTCTACTTGTTATATATGTGACTGACATGTTTATATCTATCTAATCTATGTGTGATGCTCTATTCTTTCTGTTCTAAATTGTCGGGCACTGGTGTATGCCGCTGATGAATTGCCGGCTTTTTTAAAGTGACGGGTGCATGAAAATCGGTGTGTTCCAATTGCCCTGCTATGTTTTTCATGCACCCTCCTATATACCCTGCCTGCCTGTCTGCCTATATATTTTGCCTGCCTGATGTTTAATTGAGCATCGTTCCCATCGATTTGGGCAATTTTTGACCTTCTGCAGACGGCCGGGGGGGACCGCCAGAAAAATTCTCGAGTTTCCCATAGACTTACATTGGGCTCCTTGCTCGGGTCGAGCACCCGAGTATTCCAATGTGCTCGACCCGAGCTTCGAGCACCCGAGCATTTTAGTGCTCGCTCATCACTACTCCCGACTTCTCTTATGGAAGTTCCTGTATCCTTTTCTCCCACCTTGATTACATCAGCTTGTATGTCTGTACCTTTTGATTTTAATTGTCTATGTACCATGTTACATACTATATATCTTATCACTGCTGTATTTCCTAGTTAACTTACTGGAGGATGTTTTTTATTAAGTTAACAATGACATCTGTACTTAGGAATGCATCTTTATAATGATTCTTCTATGTGTATGATATGTATGAATCTATGCAGCAATCTGACTGCTTTTTTGTTTATACCCATTTATCCCTTTCCCCTTTCAGTTCTGATGAAGGTCTGTATCAGGACCAAAAACGTTTAATGCTATATGAATGCAAATAAATGGAACTTATTTTCAAAGAGTGCCAATTTTTTCTGCTCTATATGATATATGGGTTGGATACCCTCCTTGTGAAGCCTGAATCAGTTACTGCAAGAGTGCCATATATTATCATTTTCTATGGCTGGCTATAATGTCAGGTGTGGGAGAGACTTAGTGCAACACCGAGGGAAGAGGGAAAGTGAGCCCAGACACTAGGAAAAGGTGGAAGTGGAGCCCTCCTAGTCTGGTCTACTGTCACCCTGTCTCAACTACCGTCCCTATATTGCCTCTTCAGCAATCGCCCCATGCGTGCCTTGCATTGTCTTTCATAGGCGTAAGGCTAAGGCTAGGGATAGGAGGAGATCAGCACTAGTCGATCTCCACTAAACTCTATAGACAACAAGGGTAGACAAACAGGGGGAGAATGCTTAACTTTAAACCATTCCAGACAAATGCACACTCGGCCTCAAGCTCCAGAGAGGATAAAGTACTGCTCTTGCTAAGCCTTCACAAGTAGAAATTAATATAGCCGTCACCTCCCTCTCAGACCCACCAGATATATATACATCCAGCCCAGGGACCAAATTACCAGAGGGAGGTAGCCGCTAGGTCCTAGATGCTGCCTCTCATCTAAGAAGATGTCTGTAATGTCAAATGAAGAGATCTCCTGCAACCAAATGCAGGGAGACTCTCTGTCTCCTCTGATACACCCGTGACAGTACCCCCTCACTCTACGAATTGCCTCCGGATACTCAGGACTGGGTTTCTCAGGAAAAGAGGTGTGGAATGAGAGAATCAATATGGGAATGTTCACCTCTGATGCTGAAACCCACATCCTCTCATCAGGACCATAGCATTTCCAGTGTACCAAGTATTGGAGACGAGAATCTACAATCCTCGAAATCTGGAACTTCAGATTACCATCAGCCATTACTGGGGGTGATGGTAGAGGTGAGGGCTAAAGAGGTTCCACATACTTTTTGAGTAAGGACTAGTGATGAGTGAGCACTAAAATGCTCGGGTACACGTTGCTCGGGTCGAGCAAATTGGAATACTCGGGTGCTCGATCCGAGCAACGAGCCCAATGTAAGTCTATGGGAAACTCGAGCATTTTCCAGGCGGTCTGAACAGGGCCTAAAAATTGCCCAAATCGATGAGAACAGTGCTCAAATGACATGCGAACAGCATGGGGAAGACCCATGGAAGCATTTCTGACTCCCAGGCCACTGCTGTCAACAACGTTATCAGAGTATTACGCCACTTTTACGGATTCACAATAAAACATACAAAAAACAAAATGAATTTTCCAGGGAAATATATTAAGGAACATCCTTTCCAGGGTAATGACTTGTATATAAGGCAAAATATATAACCAAAACCAAAAATACTCCTCCACACCTTGGGATATGTTCACACGTAGTGTTTTTGAGGCATTTTTGCACTTTTGCTTTGCTTTCAGCAAAGACAAATGCATTCACTGGGAAATGTCATTTTAACATTTTACAACCTTATCTGGCCATGTGGTGAGTGACACATCATCAGACACATGCATAAAGTGGTGAAAAGACAAGGGAACAGCATGGAAAAGACCTCTGGAAGCATTTCTGACTCCCAGGTCACTGCCTAAAAGTGTGCCTATCATAAGTGATCCTTGGCGCATGCAAAGGTGCCTCCCACCATGCACCTCTCATTGCAGACTTGCAACAATCACCGTCCACTTCCTTGTCCCAGTGCAGCGTTCAGTTATCCCTACCCCATTCCTTGGAATGCAAGCGCAAGTATGCAGCCAGCCACCCACCCACCCACCCACAGGCCGCAACACTAAACTGCCCGATTTCTGGGCAGCTGCTTGCACTTGAAATATGGCCTTTTAGACTCATGGAGGCGAAAGCTTTTCACAACCTCATGCCGGCGGCGGCCGGGTGTCCATACTCGGTCCCCAGCCACCACTATTTTTCCCGGTATCGTCTCCACCTTCCACAAGCTCTGGTCTCACAACATTACCCGTGTCTTCCCCAGTGCACTTACTGTGAAGGACCACCTAACCACAAACATGTGGACAGGTGAATGTGGCCAGGTGAATGTGGCCAGGGACAGTACAGAGCCAGTCCACAGCTTTTTTTGCTGAGAGTTGTATTTCGCTCGGTGAAAGGACCGGCATATAGGGAAACCGTACTTAACCTGGGTGTCATTTCTCCCAGGAAGTCCTCTAATGCAGCTTGTTGCAGAAGCAATGGCAGCCCATCCAAAAGCAACTCACACTTGTTGGTGGTGCTTTGACACACAAACATCTTTCTTCGCACATTTGATTTCATGAATACAGAGCTCGACAATGGCCTGATCTGCAGTGCGGTTTATGAAATAACATGCATAAGCATGACCGATCCACATTAAAAAAGCAGCCATAGAGTGTCGGGAACCTTCCTCCACACTTTTCTTAGCCAGGGTTGCTTCTCGATAGGGTTGGATGGGCCCACCAGAGAAACGGAGACTCCTCTGGTGGGCCCTGGCTTCTCCTTCAGGAGAGTTCATAGTGCCAAGGTGAGGCCATGATGATGAGAGAGGCCACCATCTGCTTAGTTTTCTGTTACTTGGAATGCAAGCGCAAGTATGCAGCCAGCCACCCACAGGCCGCAACACTAAACTGCCAGATTTCTGGGCAGCTGCTTGCACTTGAAATATGGCCTTTTAGGCTCGTGGAGGCAGAAGATTTTCACAACCTCATGCCGGCAGCGGCCGGGTGTCCATACTCGGTCCCCAGCCGCCACTATTTCTCCTGATATCTTCTCCGCCTTCCACAAGCATGGGTCTGACAACATTACCCGTGCCCTCCCCAGTGCACTTACTGGGAAGGACTGCCTAACCACAAACACATGGACAGGTGAATGTGGACAGGTATGGTATGGATCTAGTCCACAGCTTTTTTTGTAGAGAGTTGTATTTAGCTCGGTGGAAGGACTGGCATAGATGGAAACAGTATGTACCCTGGGTGTCATTTCTCCTAGGAAGTCCACTAATGCAGCTTGTTGCAGAAACAATGGCAGCCCGTCTAACAGCAACTCACACTTGTTGGTGGTGCTTTCACACACAAACATCTTTCTTTGCGCATTTAATTTCATGAATACAGAGTTGGACAATGGCCTGATCTGCAATGCTGTTTAAGAAATATCATGCATAAGCATATCCGATCCACATTAAAAAAGCAGCCATGGATTGTCCAGGAACCTTCCTCCACAATTTTCTTAGCCAGGACTGCTTCTCGACAGGGTTGGACGGGCCCACCTGAAAACCGGAGACTCCTCTGGTGGGCCCTGGCTTCTTCTTCAGGAGAGTTCATAGTGTCGAGGTGAGGCCATGATGATGATAGAGGCCACCATCTGCATAGTTTTCTGTTACATGGAATGCAAGTATACAGCCAACCACCCACCCACCCACAGGCCACAACACTAAACTGCCAGATTTCTGGGCAGCTGCTTGCACTTGAAGTATGGCCTTTTAGGCTCGTGGAGGCGGAAGCTATTCACAACCTCATGCCGGCGGCGGCCGGGTGTCCATACTCGGTCCCCAGCCGCCACTATTTCTCCCGTCATCGTCTTCGCCTTCCACAAGCACTGGTCCCACAACATTACCTGTGCCCTCCCCAGTGCACTTACTGGGAAGGACCGCCTAACCACAGACACGTCGACAGGTGAATGTGGCAGGGACAGTACGGAGCCAGTCCACAACTTTTTTTCTGAGAGTTGTATTTAGCTTGGTGAAAGTACTGGCATAGAGGGAAACCGTATCTGCTCCGGCTGTCATTTCTCCATCACCAGGTACCGCCCATTGCCACACAGGACCATGCCTGGTTGTATGTTTAGCGGTGAGAGCAACAGATCAGGCTGCTGTGTTACAGCTTTAAACAGCTTTGCAGCGCTGGGCGATTTGTCAATTAAGCATTAAGCATGTTATCTTCAGCACAGCCTGTTGCCGCTTGGCCAAGGTTATGCTGCAGTGCTTTCAGCTTGTGACTGATGTGGTCATTTCAGAGATGGAGGAGGAGGTGCAGGAGCTGAACAATGTGATTACATTGAGGATAAATTGGTGACGCTGTTTTTTATACTAAAGAAAGATCCTATTGTTTTGTTTTTTTTTTACGTTATTTTTTAAGACAAATGGATTCATCGGGAAATGTCATTTTAACATTTTACAACCTTATCTGGCAATGTGGTGTGTGACACATTATCAGACACATCCTGTTTTATTTGTGATGGAGGGACTCTGAAAGTCATAAAGACTATTTTAATATGGACATCAGACAGCCCTTACTATTCTTAAAAGGCCAGCAGTCAGCCCTCGCTATTGTTAGAGAGCCATCAGCCGGCTATGCTTTGTTGTTCCCATTATTAACAAGTGGGTCTCCTATACTGTAATTGCGCATCCAGTGACTGCAAGGGATGCCAAAAATTTGGACGCAATCCAATACCCCTTTGAAGAGACATAGAGGACGGTCTCAGTAAAAAAAATGTTCCCATTCTAAAGGAGCGGGTCTCCTATTGTGGTAAAGCCCATGCTGAAACTGCAAGGGCTTCCAAAATTTGGGAAAAACCCCACTAAGAATTTAAAGACACATAGAGAGGAGACACAGTAATGACAAATTCCATTTAGAAAGGAGAGAGATTCTGCTATACAGTTATAGGGTATGCAGTGAGTCCAACGGCTGTCCTATTTTAGGAAAAACCCCACTAAGAATTTAAAGACACCCAGATCAGGGCAACAGTAACAAGTACGACATGTTCCCATTATAGAGGAGAGGGTCTGCTATACAGTTATAGGGTATGCAGCGAGTCCAACGGCTGACCAATTTTAGGAAAAACCCTACTAAGAATTTAAAGACACACAGAGCAGTGCCACAGTAACAAGTATAACATATTCCCATTAGAAAGGAGAGGGTCTGCTATACAGTCATAGGGTATGCAGTGGGTCCAACGGCTGACCAATTTTAGGAAACACCCCACTAAGAATTTAAAGACACATAGAGAAGGGCCACAGTAACAAGGTACGACATGTTCTCATTAGAAAGGTGAGAGTCTGCAATACAGTTATAGGGTATGCAGTGAGTCCAACGTCTGACCAATTTTAGGAAAAACCCCACTAAGAATTTAAAGACACATAGAGCAGGGCCACAGTAATGACAAATTCCATTTAGAAAGGAGAGGGTTTGCTGTACAGTTATAGAGTATGCAATGAGTCCAACGGCTGGCCAATTTTAGGAAAAACTCCACTAAGAATTTAAAGACACAAAGAACAGGGCCACAGTAACAAGGTACGACATTTTCCCATTAGAAAGAAGAGAGTCTGATATACAGTTATAGGGTATGCAGTGAGTCCAACGGCTGATCAATTTTAGGAAAAACCCCACTAAGAATTTAAAGATTTATAGAGCAGGGCCACAGTAACAAGGTACGACATGTTCCCATTAGAAAGGAGAGGGTCTGCTATACAGTTATAGGGTATGCAGTGAGTCCAACGGCTGACCAATTTTAGGAAATACCCCAGTTAGAATTTAAAGACACATAGAGCAGGGCCACAGTAACAAGGTATGACATGTTCCCATTAGAAAAGTGAGGGTTTTCTTTACAGTTATAGGGTATGCAGTGAGTCCAATGGCTGACCAATTTTAGAAAAAACCCTACTAAGAAATTAAAGACACATAGAGCAGGGCCACAGTAAAAAGGTACGACATGTTCCCATTAGAAAGGAGAGAGTCTGCTATACAGTTATAGGGTATGCAGTGAATCAAAAGGCTGACCAATTTTAGGAAAAACCCCGCTAAGAATTTAAAGACACATAGAGCAGGGCCACAGTAACAAAGTACGACATGTTCCCATTAGAAAAGAGAGGGTCTTCTATACAGTTATAGGGTATGCAGTGAGTCCAATGGCTGACCAATTTTAGGAAAAACCCTACTAAGAAATTAAAGACACATAGAGCAGGGCCACAGTAAAAAGGTACGACATGTTCCCATTAGAAATGAGAGAGATTCTGCTATACAGTTATAGGGTATGCAGTGAGTCCAACTGCTGACCTATTTTAGGAAAAACCCCACTAAGAATTTAAAGACACACAGAGCAGGGCAACAGTAACAAGTACGACATGTTCCCATTAAAAAGGAGAGGGTCTGCTATACAGTTATAGGGTATGCAGCGAGTCCAACGGCTGACCAATTTTAGGAAAAGCCCCACTAAGAATTTAAAGACACATAGAGCAGGGCCACAGTAACAAGGTACGACATGTTCCCCTTAGAAAGGAGAGAGTCTGCTATACAGTTATAGGGTATGCAGTGAGTCCAACGGCTGACCAATTTTAGGAAAAACCCCACTAAGAATTTAAAGAGACACAGAGCAGGGCCACAGTAACAAGCATAACATGTTCCCATTAGAAAGGAGAGGGTCTGCTATACAGTCATAGGGTATGCAGCGAGTCCAATGGCTGACCAATTTTAGGAAACACCCCACTAAGAATTTAAAGATACATAGAGAAGGGCTGCAGTAACAAGGTACGACATGTTCCCATTAGAAAGGAGAGAGTCTGCAATACAGTTATAGGGTATGCAGTGAGTCCAACGGCTGACCAATTTTAGGAAAAACCCCACAAAGTATTTAAAGACACATAGAGCAGGGCCACAGTAATGACAAATTCCATTTAGAAAGGAGAGAGTCTGCTATACTGTTATAGGGTATGCAGTGAGTCCAACGGCTGACCAATTTTAGGAAAAACCCCACTGAGAATTGAAAGACACATAGAGTAGGGCCACAGTAACGTCAAATTCCATTTAGAAAGGAGAAGGTTTGCTGTACAGTTATAGGGTATGCAATGAGTCCAACGGCTGGCCAATTTTAGGAAAAACTCCACTAAGAATTTAAAGACACATAGAGCAGGGCCACAGTAACAAGGTACGACATTTTCCCATTAGAAAGAAGAGAGTCTGATATACAGTTATAGGGTATGCAGTGAGTCCAATGGCTGCTCAATTTTAGGAAAAACCCCACTAAGAATTTAAAGACTTATAGAGCAAGGCCACAGTAACAAGGTACGACATGTTCCCATTAGGAAGGAGAGGGTCTGCTATACAGTTATAGGGTATGCAGTGAGTCCAACGGCTGACCAATTTTAGGAAATACCCCACTGAGTATTTAAAGACACATAGAGCAGGGCCACAGTAACAAGGCATGACATGTTCCCATTAGAAAGGAGAGGGTCTTCTATACAGTTATAGGGTATGCAGTGAGTCCAATGGCTGACCAATTTTAGGAAAAACCCTACTAAGAAATTAAAGACACATAGAGCAGGGCCACAGTAAGAAGGTACGACATGTTCCTATTAGAAAGAAGAGAGTCTGCTATACAGTTATAGGGTATGCAGTGAATCCAAAGGCTGACCAATTTTAGGAAAAACCCCACTAAGAATTTAAAGACACATAGAGCAGGGCCACAGTAACGACAAATTCCATTTAGTAAAGAGAGAGTCTGCTATACAGTTATAGGGTATGCAGTGAGTGGAACGGCTGGCCAATTTTAGGAAAAACCCCACTAAGAATAAAAAGACACATAGAGCAGGGCCACAGTAACAAGGTACGACATGTTCCCATTAGAAAGGAGACGAACTGCTATACAGTTATAGGGTATGCAGTGAGTCCAACGGCTGACCAATTTTAGGAAAAACCCCACTAAGAATTTAAAGACACATAGAGCAGGGCCACAGTAATGACAATTCCCATTAGAAAGGAGAGCGTCTCCCATAGTGTTGGCCTATGCAGTGAATGCAAGGGCTTCCAAAAATTTGGAGTCACTTCAATGCCCCTTGGAAGAGACGTGGAGGAGAGCCTCATAAAAAAATGTTCCCTTTAGAAAGGATTGGGCCTCCTATACTTGTAATGCCCATGCACTAAGTGTATGGGCTGACAAACCTTTACCCCTGGCGAGTAGACATGAACATACTGTATAAAAAATTTTTTTTAGGGCATCATAAACAGCCTCTAAAAAAATTATGTGGGTGTTGCATCATGGACCACGGTCACCCTGGTGATATGGTGGTGGAGGATGAGGAAAAGGAGGAGGACAAGAGTAAATAGCCCAAATCAGGAAGCCTATACCCATGTGTGGGTGTGAAATGGTGCATGTGAATATACCTCCCAAGAAAAGACACTGGATTTGAGTTTATGTTACGCTGCTATCATTCAGTGGTGTTGAGAAGTCTGACCCAATCCAGCCCTTGTTCATTTTTATAAGAGTCAGCCTGTCAGCATTTTCAGTCGACTGGCGGATGCGCTTATCAGTTATAATTCCACCAGCGGCACTAAAAACCCGCTCTGATAAAACGCTGGCGGCAGAGCAGGCCAGGACCTCCAAATCATAGAGAGCCAGTTCAGTTTACTTATCCAGCTTGGATACCCAATAATTGTAAGGCACAGCAGAATCACAGAGGTCATTGCTATGGTCTGCAAGTTACTCCCTCAGCATCTTCCCAAACTTGGCACTACTTGAGAGATTACCCCGCGCCTCAGGGCCTGTGTGATGGGAGGGTCTGAGAAAACTCTCCCAGAACTTTGGCAGTGTTCCTCTGCCTCTGCTGGATTGAAATTGTGTCTCTCTCACCTGTACTCCTTGGTTGTCCAACAAGTGTGCCCTCTGCCGCCAGCGTTTTCAGATGGGAATTTTTTTAATAGTACCGCAACAAGGGTCTTCTGGTACTGCCCCATTTTTGTAGACCTGTCCACCTCAGGAATAAAAGATATAAATTTCTCCTTGTAGCGTGGGTCTAGAAGTGTCACCAACTAGAAATGACAGTCACTCAAAATTTTGAGAACGCGAGGGACATGGGAAAGGCAGCGTAACATAAACTCAGCCACTCGTGCCAGACTACTAACAAGCAAGACTTCTGTGTCCTCACCAAGAGGATGACTGACCATGCTCTCCTCCTCCTCCCTGTCCTCTGGCCATCCACGTTGAACAGACGATATGACAGCTGTGCAGGTAGTACTGTCTATAGTGCATGAAACTAGCTCCTGTCCTTCCTTCTCCTCCTCCTCTTCCTCATTGTCACCCAATCCACGTTGGGATGAGATGAGGCTTGGCTGTGTGTAATCACCCTGTATGGTTCCTTGCTCCATCTCATCATGCTCTGCCTGCAATGCATCCTCTTTGATTGTGAGCAGAGAGAGTTTCAGAAGACTGAGAAGTGGGATGGTGACACTAATTATGGCGTCATCGCCGCTCACCATCTTGGTGGAGTCCTCAAAGTTTAGGAGGATGGTACATATGTCTGACATCCATGTCCACTCCTGAGTAGTGTTGAGCCACCCCCGTAGTGTTCGAGTTCGGTTTGGTTCGTCGAACACCCGTGTGTTCGCCGAACTGTTCGTCGAACTGTTCGTCGAACACCTTCGAACACCGTTAAAACCAATGGCAGGCAAACAAAAACACATAGAAACACATAGAAAACACCTTCAAAGGTGTCCAAAAGCTGACAAACTGCTCAGAAGACATAACTAACACATGGAAAAGTGACAAGTACATATAGTCATGCGAAAATAAAAGAGGTGGAGGAGTAAAAGGAGGGGGAGACACAGATATAGGCATGTCATGCCCTTCTAAAATCCAAAAAGTGAGAAGCCGACACGGCCAGTCCGCTCCTGCCCGTGCCACCTCCGTGTCGCCGGGTTTGTGCCAGAGCCGCGGTGAACCCTGACGGCCAGCCCCCCTCTCCCAATACTGGTGCCTGTCCGCTGGTGGGTCGAGCGAGCCCCCTGTGGTGGAGGCAGCTCTAAGCTTTTTAATTTAAATTGTCTCTCTAATTTGAATGAATACACTTTAAATCCATTTACAAGGATCTATTGGAGGGCAAGTCTCATGCCAGCAGCTGCGGTAATTCCAGCTCCAGTAGCGTCCACTAAAGCTGCTGCAGTTAAAAAGCTTTTATAAGGATCGAGCTCGGCTGTCCACCGCAAGGCATCCTACTGCCAGTCCCAGCCCCTATGCCTTGGGATGCCTCCTGATGCTCTTCACTAAGTATCCCATGGTCCCGAAGCATTTCCTTTGAAAAAATTAAGTGTCTAAACTACAGGTGGTGCAGCTTGCTTAACAGCCGGGATAATCCGCTCACTAGCAGACACTGCTACTAGGCACAAAGTATTTCCTGGGCTAGATGCAGTTAAAAATTTGTAATTAGATACTCTCGTTGGATGCTGAGAAAGCATTCCATAGAGTCTCCTGGCACGCCATATATGATTCTCTTAAAAAGCTTGGGGTAGGGGTCTAGGGGACCCTTTTATAGCCAAAATCACGGCCCTGTATCGCAATACGTCACCTAGGCTGAAGATAAATGGAACTGTAGCACCCTGAGGGCTCGGTTGCTACAGACGTATTGCACCTCACCCAGAGGTGTGATATCTCACTCTCAGGTAAGGATGGAGTGTGGATCAGGACCCGACACCTGCATGCATTACACCACATTGCCGTGGGGCAGGGCGACCAATATGCCCCTGAGATGGGCACGACAGTCCCTGTCCTGGCTGGAGTGGGGGGAGGGAACACTGAGGAAGGGGAACCCTGTAGTGCAGGAGCAGGGAGGAAGCAGTTCCTGGGTGCATTGAGAAGGGAGTATAAAAGGTGGGCACCATCTTAGTTCATTGCAGAGAAGTCTGAGCAGAAGTGGCAGGGAGCAGGGGCTCTGCATGAGCTCTGCTCCGGAGGCGGGCCTAGTAACAGAGGCCCAGGCCTGGAAGAGGGAGAAGGAAGGAAGAGGAGCGGAGAAGGCTCCAGGAACGAGGAATGAAGGGATCCCAGGGGTGCGGACGGGCGAGTCGCCACCGCACGTCCGAATCCACCTGCGTGGAGGGGTCAGGCCAAAGGGGGAGACCGGTCCCCGAACTAGTGGAGGCAGGAAACGACCCTCAGCTAGAAACCGGAGGCTCTGACATTTTATGTGGCGCAGCCCCTCGCTACACCCGCTAGGAAGGCACCACATAGGGTCAGGGAAACTGGCGCCAAGTTTACCAAGAGGAGGCCCGAGGCAGCCGGACAGAAGTGTTGGTAAGAAAGGCCAGACAAAGGACACACAAAGGGGGTCCTGTGAAGTGCTCCAAAGTTATCTGGGAGTTGTCTGAGCCCCTCACCTGGTGAGCACAGTACGTCGTGGGCAGCCGTTACCTGCAGACGTGGTCTGGATAATAAGAACTGTGAGTAAAGGCCCTGAACTGCATCACTGACTCCGTGTCGTTACTGCTGCTGCCCTGCACCATCACCCCCATCCTCCGCATACACTGCCCTGAGGCTATACTCCTCCCGTGGGGAGTTATGCTACGCTCTGCTGCACCCACAACACCAGCCTCAGTGGTCTGCCCTGTAGCGGCGGTTCACTCTGACCGCAATCCACGGGTGGCGTAGTCGGACATTTAAACATGAAAACCACATAAATAGTTCCGCCACTGGTTTGACCGCCCTGAGCCACGGAACTGGGTCGCCGCCACGAAGACTACAACCACCAGCATCCACCAAAAAGGGTCCGGCTCCGGGTGTCCCAAGGCCCAGGGGGTGCGTCAGAACATTTTCATCACCTTTCACAATCACCAATGGGACAAGGCAGTGATGTCCTCTGTCCCCTCTCTTATACATCCTAGTGACGGAGCACCTGCTCTCATCAATTCGCCATAACCCCAATATTAGGTGGATTGAGGTGGGAGGCACCGAGTACAAGTGCTCTCTATTTGCTGATGATGTCCTAGTATATATCACTCAATCACATATATCCATCCATGCTGTTATGGCTGAAATAGATCACTTTGTTACATGGTAAAATTTTAAAATCAATGCAGCGAAGTCTGAGGCCCTCGATGTCTCCCTCCCCAAATCCATATAGGATTCCATCCAGTCCAACTTTCCCTTTGCCTGGCCCTCACAGGGTATCAAATACTTAGGAATTCCTATTCATAGAGACCTCTCCCATCTATGTTATCTTAATTTTGGGCCCTTTATTGAACAACTCCATACAGACCACGGTTGGCAAGTTAGAACTGTAAGATTCACTACGTGAACCACTGGTGTTTTGTGGAAAAGCACATGTACACTGTGTTCCAAATTATTATACAAAAAGTGTTTAGGAGTGATAAGGGAAGAATTTGTTTGTTTGTCAGTTAAACTCATTGATGGTGATGTGTGTCAGGGCTCTTTATATCACTGTAAGCAATTGCAGACACCTGTGCTAATTAGTTTGGCAGGTGTGTCCAATGAAAGGCAAGACTACTTAAGAAGGCTCTCTCACATTATTAAGCAGCCTACATTTTCTGCCAAAATGGGAAAGAAAAAGGATGTGTCGGCTGCTGAGAAGCAACAAATTGTGGAGTGTTTAGGTCAAGGCATGACTACAATCAACATTGTGCGATGATCAGGATGAAGTGTCTTGGCAATCAAGAAGTATGTAGCTGATTCACAGTACACACGTGTGCGTGCTGATAAGGGCAAATTGAGGACTCTTTCCTACAGGCAATTACGTCAGGTTGAAAGAGCAGCGGCAAAAAAGCCTTGTCATAGCAGCAGACAAGTTTTTGAAGCTGCTTGTGCCTCCAACATCCCCCGATCAACAAGATGCAGGGTCCTTCAGAGGTTTGCAGCTGTGCATGCGCCATCCTGTCGACCTCCTCTATCCACTTCACACAAGCAGAAACGGCTCCAGTGGGCCAAACATTACATGAAGACTGATTTCAAAACTGTTTTGTTCACGGATGAGTGCCGTGCAGCGCTCGATGGTCCAGATGGATGGAGTGGAGGATGGCTGGTTGATGGACACCCCACGCAAACACGGCTACAGCGCCAACAAGGAGGAGGTGGAGTAATGTTTTGGTCTGGAATCATGGGGAGAGAGATTGTCGGCCCCTTTAGGATCCCTGAAGGCGCTAAAGATGAACTCCATAATGTATGTGGATTTTCTCAAACAGCACTTCCTGCCATGGTTCAAGAAGAAGAACCGTGTATTTCACAGCAAGATCATTTTTCTGCATGATAATGCACCATCTCATGCTGCACATAAAACATCTGCATCTCTAGCTGATATGGGCATAAAAGGGGACAAACTTATGGTGTGACCCCCATGCTCCCCTGACCTCTACCCCATTCAGAACCTTTGGAGCATCATTAAAAGGAGTGTCTATGATGGCGGGAGGCAGTTCACATCTAAGCAACAGCTCTGGGAGGGTATTCTGTCCTCATGCAAAACAATTGAAGCAGAAACCATCCAAAACCTGACAAATTCAATGGACGAGAGTTCAGAAGCTCCTTTCGAACAAGGGGTCCTATGTGAAAATGTAACATCACCTAGAATAAAGTTTTGAGTTGAAAACTGTTTGATTTCAGTTTCTAACAACCTGCTAATGCTTATAATTTCAAAAATGACCATTTTTTTGGTCTTTATTAAAATGAAAAGGTTGATCGAAAAGTTTGGGGGATCTAAGAGTGTGGCAACCCAGTAGTCATGATTACTTCGAATTCTGACAATATGAGGGTCATGCTGCAGGTAGTGCAGCAAGAAGGCACTTATGTGCCTTGCGCATCTCGGAGCCCCAAAATTATTTTCCGGGCTAGATGCAGCTAAAAATTATTTTTAATTTTAAATCTGGTGAAGCTTTAGTATAGATGGCCTAATAGGATCAGTGCTGCACACTGCTACAAAGCCCAAATTATTTTCCAGTCAAGATACAGATAAACATGATTAGTAATTTGAAAGCTTAAAACGGTTGGTAGGGTGATTTTAACCAATCATCAAGCTTTTACTCTCCCCAGGATGACACAGGGGTAGAAAAGTCGTTTCGGATCCATGATTTGTTGATCTTTATGAACGTGAGTCTGTCTACATTATCAGTGGAGAGCCGCGTGCGCTTATCTGTCAGCACACCACCAGCAGCGCTGAACACACGTTCAGACAGAACGCTGGCTGCGGGGCATGACAAGATCTCCAAGGCGTAAGTGGCTAGCTCCGGCCATTTATCCAGATTGGAAGCCCAAAAAGAGCAAGGGTCCAGTGACACAGTCGTGGCTTCAATGTTTACTTGGAGATACTCCTGTACCATCGTCTCTAGGCGTTGACTATGTGTCAGACTTCTTGTCTCCTGTGGCCTTGCAAAGGATGGGCTAAAAAAGTGGTGAAATGATTCCGCAAAATTGATGTTACCAGCAGATACTGTGGTTCTGTTACGGTTTGAGTGCTGAACACTTGACGGTCCCACGGTTGGCAAGTTGGAACTGTGAGATTCACTACGTGCACCACTGGTATTTTGTGGAAAAGCACATGTAAGATTCTGCAACAGTCTCTGCTGATACTCCTGCATGCGTGCATCCCTTTCTATGGCAGGAATAATTTCTGCAAATTTACTTTTGTACCGGGGATCTAACAGTGTGGCAACCCAGTAGTCAGGATTATTTCTAATTCTCACAATTCGAGGGTCATGTTGCAGGTAGTGCAGCAAGAAGGCACTCATGTGTGTTGCGCATCCAGGAGCACCAAGTCCCTGTTGTGTTGGTGGCGAGGTAACAATCATGCTTCCTTCCTCTGTCCTCTCCCCCCAACCTCGCACAACAGAAATGTGATCAAGGTCTCCCTCATCTGATGAGTCTTCCATCAGTTCGTCCTGCACTTCTTCCTGGGCTCCTGCACCTTCCTCACTAGTTTGGCTGCTACCATGCGCCCTGGTAAAACCATCTCCCCCACCCTCACATGCCTGCCGCCTTGGTGCTGCCGACCGTCTGGACCATGCAGATGTTAGCCCTTCCGCATACAACTCCTCCTCCTCTACTTCCTCCACCTCCTCTTGTGCCACCACCTGGTGCATAGGTCCCTGATCTGAGACCACTCCTCCAGCGTGATTTGCCCCACCTCTGAATCTCGTTGGCCCAGGCTATACGTCAGAACGTATTGCACCAGGGCTTGTCGGTGCTGCCACAGTCGCTGCAACATGTGCAGAGTTGAATTCCACCGGGTAGGCACATCGCATTTTAGCCGGTGAAGTGGCAGGCCCAACGACTTCTGTAGAGATGTAAGTCGCTGAGCTGTGGGATGCGAACGGCGGAAGTGAGCACACAGCGACCGTGCCCTCTGCAGAAGGCCATCTAGTCTGGGATAGTGGGCTAAAAATTGCTGGACAACCAGGTTCAACACGTGAGCCATACAAGGCACATGTGTGACATTGCCCCGGCGAAGGGCCGCACCCAGGTTTACAGCATTGTCGCACACGGCCTTCCCTGGTTTCAGGTCCAGTGGAGACAACCATTCATGAAATTGGTTCTCCAGAGCTGACCACAACTCCTCAGCTGTGTGACTCACATTTCCCAGACATTTCAATGTAAAAACCGCCTGATGACGTTGAGCCCTACTGCCAGCATAGTAAGGAGGTGTGCAGGATCCCTTCTGCGCAGTTAGAAAGCTTGTGGCATGACCAGACAGGTTTGGGTGCAGGTGGAAGACCGAGAGGAGGTTGAGGAGGCAGAAGCAGTGGAGGAACTTTGACATAAAGAGGATTGACGCACAACTCGTGGGGACGGCAAGACTTGGACAGCAGCCCCTTGTCCTGCTGTCACCATAGTTACCCAGTGCCCAGTCAGCGACATGTAACGCCCCTGTCCATGCCTACTCGTCCAAGTGTCTGTGGTGAAATGCACCCTGTCACACACAGAGTATCTCAAAGAAGCGGTGATGTTGTGTGCGACATGCTGGTGGAGCGCAGGCACACCTTTCTTTGAGAAGTAGTGCCGACTGGGCATCTGGTACTGGGGCACTGCGACGGACATAAGGTCTCGAAAATCCTCTGTGTCCACCAGGCGGAAAGGCAGCATTTCTGTAGCCAAGAGCTTGCAGATGGTGAAATTCAACCTCTTAGCTTTCTCATGGCTAGGAGGAAATGGCTTTTACTTGTCCACATCTGAGGGACCGAGGGCTGGCTATTGTGCTTAGACGGGGTTGATAAGGGTGTCCCCGGCAAACTGCCGGTCTGTGAGGAAGATGCAGGCGGACATGTTAGGTTGCCTTGATCCAAAGGTGGTGCTATCGATGTCGGACAGCGCTCAACACCAGCTGGTGTTACCACCTCCAAAGAAAATGATGACCTGCCAATCACGCTGGCTGTTGCGGGTAAAGAGGTGGCAGGTCTGCGCCCCAAAACAGGTGTGACTGCTGTCCCCCCAGTCACAGAGGATGAAGAGGCCGCGGATGCACAAGATATGGCAGACGGTGATTGGCCCGGCCGGCTAGGCCGCATTGTAGCACACTGAGCTTCCCACTGCAACTTATGCTTCATGTCCATGTGCCGGTTCATGCATGAAGTACTCAAACTATGTATTTTTTGGCCTCTACTTAGCTTTTGCTGACAAATGTTACAGATAACACGAGTTGGGTCATCTTTATCGATCTGAAAAAATGCCCAGGCTATGCAAGGCTTAGCACCAAAGCGACCTGAAGAGCCACCACGACTTGTGGTGAGAGGCAGAGTTGTGTTTGAGGATGCAGTTGTTGACGTGCTTCCAGTACTACGTCTCTGTCCAGGAAGGCGCAACCTGACCTCGTCGTCACTAGCATCTTCCTCCACCTCCTCTGCTGACCTCATCTCTTGGCTGACTGTGGGTTGACAGTAAGTGGGATCTCCGACCTCATCATCATCACCCTGTGCGTTATCACACCCGTCATCCTCAGAGCCAACCTGTTCCTGCCCTGACAAAAAACTAAAGTTGTCGCTCCAATCAGGTATTTGAGTCTTATCATCGTCTTCCTCATTGTCTCCACCAACACTAGTTACAGTTTGGGAATGAGGGTCTACATTATGGTCAGAACCTTCTGCGTCTGGTCCTGGATCCGACTCATAAAGATTCTGGGCATCAGTGCAGATCATTTCCTCGTCTGGATTCACAGAAGCGCTGGAGTCGACCTCTGATTCCCAGGCTATAGTATGAGTAAACAGCTCTGCAGACTCAACCATCTGTTCTACCTCATACTCAGACGGGCAGCTGGAGATTTGGTAGCTGTGAGGAAGCAAGTGCGATTTGGGTGACACCTTTGAGGACTGGAGTATTTGTGATGTTGAAGTTGATGTGGAGGAGAGCCCACTTAAAGGAGCACTTGATATCCGTTGAAGCACCTGCTGTTTTTGTGCCTCATCTGGAATTTGTAGCGATTGGCGTGGCCGTAAGAAAGGGATCTTATCACATTGTCCGCTAAAAGAAGTAGACATTTTAGTTTGGCTGGAAGATGGTCTTTCTTCTGCAGATGTTACTGTTGCTTTAACACCTACCCCACGGACACAACCTTTTTTCCCCTTCCCAACACGCCTATTCCCCTTTCCACCAGCAGCAGGCCTTTTTCCACTCATTTTGGTGGTTAACTAATTCACAACTCTGGAGTTGTTTGCACAAAAAAACAATGGATGGTAACCGAGCAGAGCTGAGTGGCCAAACTGTGGTATTAGGCCAAAACTATTGGCTGGGTTAGATGCAGAAAAAAAATATTTTGAATTTGCAACCTGATGGAGGTCAGTATAGATGGACTAATACAAATAGTCCCACACACTGCTAGAAGCCCAAATATTTTTTCAGAGGTACTGTAGATGCAGATAAAAATTATTTTTAATTTGCAACCTGATGGAGGTCAGTATAGATGGACTAATAGACCAAGTCCCACACACTGCTAGAAGCCCAAATATTTTTTCAGAGCTAGATGCAGAAAAAAATTATTTTTAATTTGCAACCTGATGGAGGTCAGTATAGATGGACTAATAGACCAAGTCCCACACACCGCTAGAAGCCCAAATATTTTTTCAGAGCTAGATGCAGAAAAAAATTATTTTTAATTTGCAACCTGATGGAGGTCAGTATAGATGGACTAATAGACCAAGTCCCACACACTGCTAGAAGCCCAAATATTTTTTCAGAGCTAGATGCAGAAAAAAAATATTTTTAATTTGCAACCTGATGGAGGTCAGTATAGATGGACTAATAGACCAAGTCCCACACACCGCTAGAAGCCCAAATACTTTTTCAGAGCTAGATGCATAAAAAAATTATTTTTAATTTGCAATCTGATGGAGGTCAGTATAGATGGACTAATAGACCAAGTCCCACACACTGCTAGAAGCCCAAATATTTTTTCAGAGCTAGATGCAGAAAAAAATTATTTTTAATTTGCAACCTGATGGAGGTCAGTATAGATGGACTAAAAGACCAAGTCCCACACACCGCTAGAAGCCCAACTATTTTTTCAGAGCTAGATGCAGAAAAAAATTATATTCAATTTGCAACCTGCTGGAGGTCAGTATAGAAGGACTAATAGAACAAGTCCCACACACTGCTAGAAGCCCAAATATTTTTTCAGAGCTAAATGAAGAAAAAAATTATTTTTAATTTGCAACCTGATGGAGGTCAGTATAGATGGACTAATAGACCAAGTCCCACACACTGCTAGAAGCCCAAATATTTTTTCAGAGCTAGATGCAGAAAAAAATTATTTTTAATTTGCAACCTGATGGAGGTCAGTATAGATGGACTAATAGACCAAGTCCCACACACCGCTAGAAGCCCAAATATTTTTTCAGAGCTAGATGCAGAAAAAAATTATTTTTAATTTGCAACCTGATGGAGGTCAGTATAGATGGACTAATAGACCAAGTCCCACACACTGCTAGAAGTCCAAATATTTTTTCAGAGCTAGATGCAGAAAAAAATTATTTTTAATTTGCAACCTGATGGAGGTCAGTATAGATGGACTAATAGACCAAGTCCCACACACCGCTAGAAGCCCAAATACTTTTTCAGAGCTAGATGCAGAAAAAAATTATTTTTAATTTGCAATCTGATGGAGGTCAGTATAGATGGACTAATAGACCAAGTCCCACACACTGCTAGAAGCCCAAATATTTTTTCAGAGCTAGATGCAGAAAAAAATTATTTTTAATTTGCAACCTGATGGAGGTCAGTATAGATGGACTAAAAGACCAAGTCCCACACACCGCTAGAAGCCCAACTATTTTTTCAGAGCTAGATGCAGAAAAAAATTATATTCAATTTGCAACCTGCTGGAGGTCAGTATAGAAGGACTAATAGAACAAGTCCCACACACTGCTAGAAGCCCAAATATTTTTTCAGAGCTAAATGAAGAAAAAAATTATTTTTAATTTGCAACCTGATGGAGGTCAGTATAGATGGACTAATAGACCAAGTCCCACACACTGCTAGAAGCCCAAATATTTTTTCAGAGCTAGATGCAGAAAAAAATTATTTTTAATTTGCAACCTGATGGAGGTCAGTATAGATGGACTAATAGACCAAGTCCCACACACTGCTAGAAGCCCAAATATTTTTTCAGAGCTAGATGCAGAAAAAAATTATTTTTAATTTGCAACCTGATGGAGGTCAGTATAGATGGACTAATAGACCAAGTCCCATACACTGCTAGAAGCCCAAATATTTTTTCAGAGCTAGATGCAGAAAAAAATTATTTTTAATTTGCAACCTGATGGAGGTCAGTATAGATGGACTAATAGACCAAGTCCCACACACCGCTAGAAGCCCAACTATTTTTTCAGAGCTAGATGCAGAAAAAAATTATATTCAATTTGCAACCTGCTGGAGGTCAGTATAGAAGGACTAATAGAACAAGTCCCACACACTGCTAGAAGCCCAAATATTTTTTCAGAGCTAAATGAAGAAAAAAATTATTTTTAATTTGCAACCTGATGGAGGTCAGTATAGATGGACTAATAGACCAAGTCCCACACACTGCTAGAAGCCCAAATATTTTTTCAGAGCTAGATGCAGAAAAAAATTATTTTTAATTTGCAACCTGATGGAGGTCAGTATAGATGGACTAATAGACCAAGTCCCACACACTGCTAGAAGCCCAAATATTTTTTCAGAGCTAGATGCAGAAAAAAATTATTTTTAATTTGCAACCTGATGGAGGTCAGTATAGATGGACTAATAGACCAAGTCCCATACACTGCTAGAAGCCCAAATATTTTTTCAGAGCTAGATGCAGAAAAAAATTATTTTTAATTTGCAACCTGATGGAGGTCAGTATAGATGGACTAATAGACCAAGTCCCACACACCGCTAGAAGCCCAACTATTTTTTCAGAGCTAGATGCAGAAAAAAATTATATTCAATTTGCAACCTGCTGGAGGTCAGTATAGAAGGACTAATAGAACAAGTCCCACACACTGCTAGAAGCCCAAATATTTTTTCAGAGCTAAATGAAGAAAAAAATTATTTTTAATTTGCAACCTGATGGAGGTCAGTATAGATGGACTAATAGACCAAGTCCCACACACTGCTAGAAGCCCAAATATTTTTTCAGAGCTAGATGCAGAAAAAAATTATATTCAGTTTGCAACCTGATGGAGGTCAGTATAGATGGACTAATAGAATGATGCTATGCCCAAAAGATTTTACTTCACTAGGTGCAGTAAAAAAATTGGTATTCTATACACAGGTGTTATATCTTGCAACACAGATAGGCTACTCCACTGACTAACACACTCTGCAATAGGCCAAAAAGGATTAGCTTTGCTAGATTCAGCCAAATGCTGTGAAAAAAACTTGCACAGCACTGGCACAGACCTGCCTGGCAAAAACTGATAGGAACTCATGTAACCTAGTCCTGAAAAGGACTCCAATTACAATTAGTCTTTACTCCCACAACCTATCTATTTAAGAGCACAGACCTCCCTGATAAAAGTCGTAGGAAATGCTGTAACCTAGTCCTTAAAAGGACTTCAATCACAACTATTCCCTACTCCCAAGCTATCTGTATATTTGTGCGAAAATTGGCTTGAAATTAACAAGGTATAGCGCACACAGCAACAGCGGTGCCGTCTAACACGCAGCTGCAGCAGTGAGAAAATGGTGGCGACGGGGAAAATGGCTTGGTCTTATAGGGCAAGGACATGTGACATACACTGCCAATGACACATGCCCTTGCTTGTGTGAAAAAAAGCACTTCGCTCCGTGTGTGCGCTGCTGATAGGCTGACAGATTGCACCTCCCCACTGCAAATGCGGGAAAGAGAAAAAAAAATGGAGATCTTCATTGTTCCTGCAGAGATCCATCCCCTGCCCCTCCCCCTACCCCGCTGTACACTCAAACTGCGTATTAACATTAATTTTCATCATTACTGAGAAAAAATCCAGTTATGATTTTGGTGCACGAACAGTTATCGAACATAACCTCGAACAGCCGAATTTTTCTCAAATTGTTCGTGTTCGCCGAACGGCTCGAACACCACCCAAAACAGCTCGAATTTGAGATTGGCGAACAGTTCGAGTAGAACAACGCTCATCTCTACTCCTGAGGTCTTATGCGTGGAGTCTGAACTGAATACCGATGGCCTTGTTGATGCTGGTACTCAACAACTGCCTTTTCCTGCTCACAAATCCTTCCCAACATCTGCAGAGTAGAGTTCCAATGCATGGGGACATTACACACCAGTCTGTGAGCCGGAAGCTGCAAATGCTGATGAAACACTGCAAAGGTGGCGGAAGCTGTAGCTGACTTTCTAAAATGGGCACACAGGCGGCGTACTTTATCAAGCAGATCAGGCAGCTCCTGGTAGGATTTGAGAAACCGCTGAACCACGAGGTTAAGCACATGGGCCAGGCACGGTATGTGTGTGAGCTCGCCTCGCCTCAGAGCCGCCACCAGGTTCAGGTCAGTGTCACACACGACCATGCCTGGCTGTAGGTTCAGCGGTGTGAGACACAGATCTTCTTGCTCTTTCAGAGCTGTCCACAACTCTTCAGTATTGTGCGGTTTGTCACCTAAGCATATTAGCTTCAGTACAGCCTGTTGCTGCTTGGCCGAGGCAGTGCTGCAGTGCTTCCAGCTTGTGACTGATGTGGTCATTTCGGATATGGAGGCTGAAGAGGAGGAGAAGGCTGAGGAGGAAGAGGTGCAGGGGCTGTAGATCATGGGGGCAACCCTGATTGACTTAGGGTCCGCAATCCTTGGCGTCGGGAGGACGTGTTCCGTCCCAAGGTCCGACTGGGTCCCGGCTTCCCCTATGTTAACCCAGTGTACCGTTAGCAAGATGTACCGTCCCTGTCCACAAGCACTTGTCCATGTATCTGTGGTTAGGTGTACTTTCCCGGTGACTGCATTGTTGAGGGCACGGCTAATGTTTTGGAACACTTGCTTGTGTAATGTGGGGATGGCACAGCGGGAGAAATAGTGGCGGCAGGGGACTGAGTACCGAGGCATGGCCGCCGCCATCAGGTTGCGGAATGCTTCCGTCTCCATGAGCATAAAAGGCAACATTTTGAGCGCACGCAGTCGTGAAATGTGAGAATTTAGTAGTGTGGCCTGTGGGACGTTGGCTGTATATTTGCGCTTGCAATCCAAGGAATGGGGTCTAGACACCTGCACACTGCGCTGGGACAAGGACATGGATGTGCTTCCTGATGCTGCTACTTGAGAGTGCGCAACGACAGGTGCAGGGCAGGAGGCATCGTCACATGCACCATGGACAGGGGATTGGCTTGCATGCACAGTAGCGGAAGAAGCAATGGTGCCACCTGCAGACACTGTTCCTGGACACTGGAGTTCGGCCCACAAAGTCAGATGCTTTGCTGTTATGTGCCTGATCATGCTGGGGGTGGTCAGGCTGGTCGTTTTGCTACCCCTGCTGATGCAGGCCTGGCAGGTGGTGCAAATGACCTTTTTGGGGTTATCGGCAGAGTCTTTAAAAAACAACCAGACTCAGGAAGACCTAACAGTTGTACTGGCAACTTCCTTCATGTTGGTGTTACGGGGAACGGTTGCCTGCCTTCTGTCTGCTGCCACCACACTGCTTATTTCTGACTGTTGAGGTGCTCTGCCTCCCTCCCACTGTGTGCTGCTGTCCTTGCTCTGCATGTCCTTCTGCCAGGTTGTGTCTGTTACTATATCATCCACCACCTCATCTTCCACTTCCGCACCCTGGTCCTCCTGATGACTTTCTGACAATTATTTCTCATCATCGTCCACTTCTTGTGACACTTTCCCACCGTCGCCTTCGTGTGACCATGGCTGCTCCAATATTTGGGCATCGCTACACGCAATCTCCTCTTGCCCTGCTTCAAGTGAACCTGGTAAGAGGCCCAAATCTATAAATGGAAAAGTGAACTGCTCTTCAGAGTGTCCAAGTGTGGGATCAGTTGTCTCTGGGTAGTCGACATGGTGGTAGGAAGGAGGATCAGGGTGAGGAATATGCGGTCCAGACTCACGGCTACTGAGAATTGACCGTGTGGAAGACAGGGTGGGGGTGGGGATGGTGGTGGTGGCTAAGTGACTGAAAGCATTATCCGCTATCCAACCAACAACCTTTTGACACTGCTCTGGGTTCAATAGTGGTGTGCTGCAGTCCCCTAGAAATTGGGACAGGAAGGTCAGGTGAGAAGATGTGGGTGTTTGTTGTGCCACAATTTCAGCTTGCCCACGGCTTTGTCCTCGGCCTCTGCATGTACCATTACCATCACGTTCAGTTCCCCATCCCTTGCCACGTGCCTTGGCCATTTTAAATGGATGACAGTATCTTCCACGCTCACTACAAATGACTGAGTTTGGATCAAACTTATATGTGATCCGTGTGACGGAGAAAACAGAGTTTTAAATACCTGGCCTGTAGGTAAGTAGTTTGAACAGCAAACTGCTGTGAATTGCTTCACTGACACACTAAAGGAAATTTTTAATGGAGGCCAGAAATGGCAGTATTTTCTGACAATGTATGTGTGATCCGTGTGACGGAGAAAGCAGAGTTTTAAATACCTGACCTGTAGGTAAGTAGTTTGAACAGCAAACTGCTGTGAATTGCTTCACTGACACACAAAAGGGAATTTTTAATGGAGGCCAGAAATAACAGTATTTTCTGACAACGTATATGTGATACGTGTGACGGAGAAAATAGCGTTTTAGATACCTGGCCTGTAGGTAAGTAGTTTCAACAGCAAACTGCTGTGAATTACTTCACTAACACACTAAAGGACATTTTTAATGGAGGATAGAAAAGGCAGTATTTCTGACAACGTATATGTGATTTGTGTAACGGAGCAAACAGGGTTTTAAATACCTGGCCTGTAGGTAAGTAGTTTGATCAGCAAACTGCTGTGAATTGCTTCACTGTCACATTGAAAGAAATTTTAATGGAGGCCAGAAATGGCAGTATTTTCAGACAATGTATATGTGATCCGTGTGACGGAAAAAACAGAGTTTTAAATACCTGGTGTGTAGGTAAGTAGTTTGAACAGCAAACTACTGTGAATTGCTTCACTAACACACTAAAGGAAATATTTAATGGAGGCCAGAAATGGCAGTATTTTCTGACAATGTTTATGTGATCCGTGTGATGGAGAAAACAGAGTTTTAAATACCTGGCCTGTAGGTAAGTAGTTTGAACAGCAAACTCTTGTGAATTGCATCACTGACACACTAAAGGAAATTTTTAATGGAGGCCAGAAATGGCAGTATTTTCTGACAATGTATATGTGATCCGTTTGACGGAGAAAACACAGTTTTAAATAGCTGGATTTCTAGTGCTGAAATATGGAAAGGACCTGGCTGTATTCTGCAGTGTCAACAAGCAAATGGGGCAAAAAAACTGTGTTCTCTGGATTGCTTTTTAAGCAAATAATGAGGATTAAGATCCAAAGAAAAGTATTCCTGGCCCCTGAGACCTGGGCCTCTGTATAGGAATATCTAACAGCAGCAGAAGGTAGAATTGGAATGAAGCCTCTTGTGCTATATGCACTGCAGTCTGCTATATACCCTGCCTGCCTGCCTATATACACTGCCTGCCTGATATCTCTGAAGACGGATTAGTTAGTCCTCAAAAGGACTGTTTGTTAAGATGGGTATGTGTAATGTATGGTTTTTCTCCCTACACTACCTAATACACAAGCAAATCTCTCCCTGATGCAGCAGCACCTCTCCATATACTGTCTGATTCCTGAGTGACTGTGACGAACATGGCGACGCCAGGTCTGATATAGACCTGATGATGCTGTGTGGCCAGCCAATCACTATAATGCCACAACCAACATGACTACGGCATTACAGTGAGTGGCAGACAACACCTGCATGTTGATTGGCGCTCTAAAGAGCGCCAAACAGGCAGGGAGGGGACCTGAGCTACCACCGAGCAACCCCGGAATTACTCGGCGAGCGCCGAGCATCTCGAGCAGTGAGATGCTCGGGCTAGGACCGAGCTGAAGTGAGCATGCTTGCTCATCACTAGTAATTACCTGTGGAACACATTGTGGACCCAAAGGGTCTGAGGAAGTTAAAGACTAAATGCTGCTGGGTTTATGACGGCGGTGATTTTATAGGGACCAATAAACCTAGGTCACAGCTTCCAAGAAGGAACTTTCAATCTTATATTCCTGGTAGACAACCACAAAGAGTCAGAGTCAATTTTCTCGGTTTTGCTTTCTATAACCACCTCTGCTGACAGGTCAAAATGGGAACTGCAGGTTGGTAACAAATGCACACATGTTTACTCAACTCCAGACTACCGAGTTAATTGAGTCTCCTTTTGTTTAGGAATTGAAGGTCAGGTCCTAACAAAATGTTCCTTTTTCCCACAAAAAAACATGCGCTTTTTTACGAATCTCCGTGGAGATGTATGATGCAGAGACACCTCCTAACTGCATGGATTCCTCCACCTCCCCCAGCACTGGCTCAACCCCAGACCGCTCACCCGGCAGAGGTACACAACCCTGACAAGAAGGCCCCTAAGAAGGTGGTCTCACCCGTCTATCCCGAAGGCGTCTATCAAGATGTATGGCCAATGACGTGGCAGCCTCCAAGGACTGAGGGGTTTCATATACTGCCAAGGCATCTTTCAACCTCTCAGTAAGCCCCTCACAAAATTGACTTCTAAGGGCTGAGTCATTCCATTTGGAATACGTTGCCCATCTACGGAATTCCGAACTGCACGTCTCCACTGATCGATTACCCTGCTGAAGGAGACATAGCCTAGACTCAGCCAAGACAACTCGGTCAGGGTCATCATAGATGAGGGCCAAAGCCAAGAAAAACCCCTCCACAGACAAGAGAAAAACCGAGTCCTGCGGTAACGAAAACTCCCACGACTGGGGATCTCCCTGTAGTAGAGAGATCACAATTCCAACCCGTTGCTCCTGATTACCGGAGGAGTAAGTACGAAGAGTAAAATACAGTTTGCAGGCCTCCTTGAATTAAAAAAACTTGTCCCTAACTCCTGAAAACTTGTCCAGGAGGGCAACGTTAGGTTCAAGCTTGACAGGCTTACCTGCAGGCGGACAGGCCTACATTGGTGACCTGTAGAAGCTGATGCTGCTGCTGAACCTCACAGAGGAGGTCATTCACCAATGGAGACAGACAGTGGAACTGCTCTGCAAGCTCTGCAACTGAACCCCTACCAAGGGAGAAAGGAAAAAAAAGTCCACTCCAAAAAACACAGAGAGAAAAAAAATAACAAAGTGTCAGTTTTTTTCCTTTTCAAAATGTGCTCGGGCGGTGATAATGTCACGCAAAGTGTGGGAAAGACTTAGTGCAACACAATGGGAAGAGGAAAAGGGAGCCCAGACTCTAGGGAAAGGGGGGAGTGGAGACCTCCTAGGCTGGTCTAGTGTCAGACTGTCTCCCCTAATGACCCTATATTGTCCCTTCACCAATCGCTGCATTCGTACCTCTCCCTGTCTTTCCCTGCATTTGGCTAAGGCTAGGGAAGGGAGGAGATGAGCACTAGTCGATCCCCACTGAACACTAAAGACAGCAGGGGAGGACAAACAGGGGGAAATTGCTTAGCTTTAGACTACTCCAGACAAATGCGCTCACGTCCTCAAATTCCAGAGAGGAAGAAGTACTGCTCTTGGTAAAGCCTTCACAATGGGTAATTAATATCGCCGACCCTCTGGAACACAGCAGGTATTTATACACCCAGGCCAAGGTGTTAATTAGCCAGATGAAGGTAGCACCTGGGCCCTAGAGACAGCCTCTAAGAAGGTGTCTGCAATTCCAAACATAGAGATCTCCTGCAGCCCACTGCAGGGTGACTGTCTATAACTTCTGACACACCCGTGTCAATAGAACGGCTCGCCCCCAGCCGTCACGCTGTTAATGCTGCTGTCATAAATTGACTGAAGTATTTAACAGGTTAACAGCTACGGGTGAAGTGGAGCTCCACACACAGCTGTTAGAGCCAGATAATGGCTGAATACTTCAGCCATTATCTGCTGGGAATAATGCAGGCTTATCTTGCAAGACTGCATCAAAGTCAGGGAAACAAATTATGAAGGACATAGTCTATCATAAAACATTAAGGGGTTAATATGTACAAACTTTTTCATAGTTGTTAATTCTGTTTGATAAATCTGTCTAATTTTTAAGAATCTCTAGCTTAAATTGTCCCAATCTATCTATAGGCTTACTTTGTGCACCACAATTTTGGCACATTTTTTGGTGCATGATTTCGCAAATTAGGCTGCGTTCATTTCCAATAAACCACACAGAAGTTATTACCCCTTGATGGACATATAATTAAAAGTGTCTAAAGCACACAATAAATATGGTTCAAGTCATGGTGGACAGCTTTTTGGAGTAATTACTAGTGTTGAGCCACCCCCGTAGTGTTCGGGTTTTCGGTTCGTCGAACACCGGGATGTTCGAGGAACTGTTCGTGGAACTGTTCGTCGAACACCTTAGAACACCGTCGAACACCGTTAAAACCAATGGCATGCAAACAAAAACACATAGAAACACATAGAAAACACCTGCAAAGGTGTCCAAAAGCTGACAAACTGCTCAGAAGACACTCTCTTTAAAAAAGCCGGCCGGCAAATTCAGCAGCGGCATACACCGGTACCCGACAATTTAGACAAGAAGGAATAGAGCATCACACATAGATTAGATAGATAGAAACATGTCAGTCACAAATATAAGAAGCACAGTGACAGTGTTGGTTACTGCACTTGTCATTTAGTGTAAAGGATTTATTAAAAAAAATATTAGTGTTTTCATGCACCGTCTCTTTAAAAAAGCCGGCCGGCATTTCAGCATCTGTACCCGACAATTTATAACAGAAAGAATAGAGCTTCACACATAGATTAGATAGATAGAAACATGTCAGTCACATATATAATAAGTACAGTGATAGTGTTGCTTACTGTACTTGTCATTTAGTGTAAAGGATTTATTTAAAAAAATAATAGTGTTTTCATGCACTGTCTCTTTAAAAAAGCCGGCCGGCAATTCAGCAGCGGTACCCGACAATTTAGAACAGAAAGATAGAGCATCACACATAGATTAGATAGATAGAAACATGTCAGTCACATATATATGAAGTACAGTGATAGTGTTGGTTACTGTACTTGTCATTTAGTATTAAAATAAAGGATTTATTATTAAAAAAATTGGCGTGGGGTTCCCCTTAATTTTAGGCTCTAGCGGAGGTTAAGCAGACGGCTGGGGCAGATGTTTGAAGCCTGGGAAGGGGGTAATACCCACGGAGCTTCCCAGGCTACTAATATGAGCCCCCAGCTGAATACATAGCCTTTACTAGCTATTAAAATGGGGGACCCCCCCAAAAAAATGACGTGGGGTTCCCCCTAATTTAATAGCTAGCAAAGGCTAGGCAGACAGCTGGGGGCTGATATTAATAGCCCAGGAAGGGAGCCATGAATATTGGCCCCCTCCCAGGCTAGAAACACCAGCCGTCAGCCGCCCCAGAAATGGCGCATTCATAGGATGCGCCAATTCTGGCACTTAGCCTCGCTCTTCCACGCTGCCCTGGTGCGGTGGCAGGGGGTAATAGGGTTGGGGTTGATGTCAGCTTATAATGCCAGCTGACATCAAGCCCAGGTTAGTAATGGAGAGGCGTCTATAAGACACCCCCATTACTAACCCCATAGTCAAAGTTAAAAAAAACACAAACACCCAGAATAAAGTCCTTTAATTGAAATAAAGACACAATTCTTTATTGTTCTAAATTAAACCATACTTACCATCACGCCCATTCCAGCTGAAGCCAACGATCTCCTGCAATAAAAGAAAAATAATAAAGCAACCTCATCCTTACCTTTCCATGGTTCCCACGACAGCTTCAGCTCTGCTACATCGAGATAACAGGCTGGACCGCAGCAGAACGCTGCCATCCAGCCTGTCATCCCGCAGACACTGAGAAGCGCAGGCTTGCTTGCGCTGCTCAGCGTCTCTCTGTGATGACATCCAGATGAGCCGAGTTCATGTCCAATGAACTCGGCTCACCTCATGCACGTCACTGACAGCGTGGGAAAATTCTCACGCTGAAGCGCTGATTGCAGGAGAATTTTCCCACGCTGTCAGTGACGTGCAGGAGGTGAGCTGAGTTCATTGGACATGAGCTCACCTCATGCACATCACTGACAGCGTGGGAGAATTCTCCTGCACTCAGCACTTCAGCGTGAGAATTTTCCCACGCTGTCAGTGACGTGCATGAGGTGAGCCGAGTTCATTGGACATAACCTCGGCTCATCTGGATGCCGTCACAGCGAGACAGTGAGGAGCGCAAGCATGCCTGCGCTTCTCAGTGTCTGCGGGATGACAGACTGGATGGCAGCGTTCTGCTGCGGTCCAGCCAGTCATCTCGATGTAGCAGAGCTGAAGCTGTCGTGGGAACCATGGAAAGGTAAGGATGAGGTTGCTTTATTATTTTTCTTTTATTGCAGGAGATCGTTGGCTTCAGCTGGAATGGGTGTGATGGTAAGTATGGTTTAATTTAGAACAATAAAGAATTGTGTCTTTATTTCAATTAAAGGACTTTATTCTGGGTGTTTTGTTTTTTTTAAATACTTTACTAGAAATTCATGGCGGTCATGTCTAATACTGGCGTGACCCCATGAATTTTGGGCTTGGGGCCAGCTGATAATACCAAGCTGGCCCTAACCCCTTTATTACCCAGTGAGCCACCGCACCAGGGCCCTGGATGAGTTGGGTACAGCGCCAGAAGATGGCGCTTCTATGAACGCGCAATTTTCCGGGGTGGCTGCGGACTGCAATTTGTAGCGGGGGGGGCCCAGAAAGCTTGGGCCTCCCTGCGCTGCAGATTCCAGCCCCCAGCTGCCTAGTTGTACCTGGCTGGACACAAAAATAGGGCGAAGCCCCACGTACTTTTTTTTAATTATTTCATGAAATTCATGAAATAATTAAGAAAAAAAGGCCTTCCCTATATTGTTGTGTCCGGCCAGGTACAAATAGGCAGCTGGTGGTTGGGGGCAGCCCGTTCCTGCCTGCTGTACCTGGCTGGACACAAATATAGTGCGAAGCCCCACTTCAATTTTTTTTAATTATTTCATGAAATTCATGAAATAATTAAGAAAAAAAGGGCTTCCCTATATTGTTGTGTCCGGCCAGGTACAAATAGGCAGCTGGTGGATGGGGGCAGCCCGTTCCTGCCTGCTGTACCTGGCTGGACACAAATATAGTGCGAAGCCCCACTTCAATTTTTTTAAATTATTTCAGGAAATTCATGAAATAATTTAAAAAAAATTGACGTGGGGCTTCGCACTATATTTGTGTCCAGCCAGGTACAGCAGGCAGGAACGGGCTGCCCCCAAACACCAGCTGCCTATTTGTACCTGGCCGGACACAACAATATAGGGAAGCCCTTTTTTTCTTAATTATTTCATGAAATAATTTAAAGAAAATTGACGTGGGGCTTCGCCCTGTTTTTGTGTCCAGCCAGGTACAACTAGGCAGCTGGGGGCTGGAATCCGCAGCGCAGGGAGGCCCAAGCTTTCTGGGCCACCCCCGCCGCAAAATTGCAGTCCGCAGCCACCCCGGAAAATGGCGCGTTCATAGAAGCGCCATCTTCTGGCGCTGTACCCAACTCATCCAGGGCCCTGATGCGGTGGCTCACTGGGTAATAAAGGGGTTAGGGCCAGCTTGGCATTATCAGCTGGCCCTAAGCCCGAAATTCATGGGGTCACGCCAATATTAGACATGACCACCATGAATTTCTAGTAAAGTATTTAAAAAAAGCACAACACCCAGAAAAAAGTCCTTTAATTGAAATAAACACACAATTCTTTATTGTTCTAAATTAAACCATACTTACCATCATGCCCATTCCAGCTGAAGCCAACGATCTCCTGAAATAAAATAAAAATAATAAAGCAACATCATCCTTACCTTTCCATGGTTCCCATGACAGCTTCAGCTCTGCTACATCGAGATGACAGGCTGGACCGCAGCAGAACGCTGCCATCCAGCCTGTCATCCCGCAGACACTGAGAAGCGCAGGCTTGCTTGCGCTCCACAGTGTCTCTCTGTGAGGGCATCCAGATGAGCCGAGTTAATGTCCAATGAACTCGGCTCACCTCATGCACGTCACTGACAGCGTGGGAGAATTCTCACACTGAAGCGCTGAGTGCAGGAGAATTCTCCCACGCTGTCAGTGACGTGCAGGAGGTGAGCTGAGTTCATTGGACATGAGCTCACCTTATGCACGTCACTGACAGCGTGGGAAAATTCTCCTGCACTCAGCGCTTCAGCGTGGGAGAATTCTCACGCTGAAGCGCTGAGTGCAGGAGAATTCTCCCACGCTGTCAGTGACGTGCAGGAGGTGAGCTGAGTTCATTGGACATGAGCTCACCTTATGCACGTCACTGACAGCGTGGGAGAATTCTCCTGCACTCACCGCTTCAGCGTGAGAATTTTCCCACGCTGTCAGTGACGTGCATGAGGTGAGCCGAGTTCATTGGACATGAACTCCGCTCATCTGGATGTCGTCACAGAGAGACGCTGAGCAGCGCAAGCAAGCCTGCGCTTCTCAGTGTCTGCGGGATGAGAGGCTGGATGGCAGCGTTCTGCTGCGGTCCAGCCTGTCATCTCGATGTAGCAGAGCTGAAGCTGTCGTGGGAACCATGGAAAGGTAAGGATGAGGTTGCTTTATTATTTGTCTTTTATTGCAGGAGATCGTTGGCTTCAGCTGGAATGGGCGTGACGGTAAGTATGGTTTAATTTAGAACAATAAAGGATTGTGTCTTTATTTCAATTAAAGGACTTTATTCTGGGTGTTTGTGTTTTTTTTAACTTTGACTATGGGGTTAGTAATGGGGGTGTCTTATAGACGCCTCTCCATTACTAACCTGGGCTTGATGTCGGCTGGCATTATAAGCTGACATCAACCCCAACCCTATTACTCCCTGCCACCGCACCAGGGCAGCGTGGAAGAGCGAGGTTAAGTGCCAGAATTGGCGCATCCTATGAATGCGCCATTTCTGGGGCGGCTGACGGCTGGTGTTTCTAGCCTGGGAGGGGGCCAATATTCATGGCTCCCTTCCTGGGCTATTAATATCAGCCCCCAGCTGTCTGCCTAGCCTTTGCTAGCTATTAAATTAGGGGGGACCCCACGTCATTTTTTTTGGGGGGTCCCCCAGTTTAATAGCTAGTAAAGGCTATGTATTCAGCTGGGGGCTGATATTAGTAGCCTGGGAAGCTCCGTGGGTATTACCCCCTTCCCAGGCTTCAAACATCTGCCCCAGCCGTCTGCTTAACCTCCGCTAGAGCCTAAAATTAAGGGGAACCCCACGCCAATTTTTTTAATAATAAATCCTTTATTTTAATACTAAATGTCAAGTACAGTAAGCAACACTGTCACTGTACTTCGTATATATGTGGCTGACATGTTTCTATCTATCTATTCTATGTGTGAAGCTCTATTCTGTCTGTTATAAATTGTCGGGTACAGATGCTGAATTGCCGGCCGGCTTTTTTAAAGAGACAGTGCATGAAAACACTATTATTTTTTTTGATAAATCCTTTACGCTAAATGACAAGTACAGTAAGCAACACTGTCACTGTACTTCATATATATGTGGCTGACATGTTTCTATCTATCTAATCTATGTGTGAAGCTCTATTCTGTCTGTTATAAATTGTCGGGTACAGATGCTGAATTGCCGGCAGGCTTTCTTAAAGAGACGGTGCATGAAAACACTATTATTTTTTTTGATAAATCCTTTACGCTAAATGAAAAGTACAGTAAGCAGCACTTTCACTGTACTTCGTATATATGTGGCTGACATGTTTATATCTATCTAATCTATGTGTGAAGCTCTATTCTTTCGGTTCTAAATTGTCGGGTACAGGTGTATGCCGCTGCTGAATTGCCGGCTTTTCATGTTTCACTGTTGGCACTGTTCCCATCGATTTGGGCAATCACTGTAATGCCACAACCACCATGGCTGTGGCATTACAGTGAGTGGCAGACAATCCCTGCATGATTGGTGCTCTAAATAGCGCCAGACATGCAGGACAAGCTTTTGGTGCACGAACAGTTATCGAACATAACCTCGAACAGCCGAATTTTTTGCAAATCGTTCGGGTTCGTCGAACAACTCGAACACCGCCCAAAACAGCTCGAATTTGAGATTGGCGAACAGTTCTAGTCGAACACCGCTCATCTCTAGTAATTACACAATATTTCTGGTGCATTCATTTTGCTTTGCTCTCAACTATATTTACAGTTTTATCAGTCTTTTATCAGCAGTATAGCAGATACAGAAAACTATCTTCATGAATGGTTTCTAAAAATATATTTTAATATTGAAATTTACAGTTTTATTAATAAATGTCAATTCCAAACATAACGGATTAAAGTAACTAAATTGAGAGAGTATGTGTAAGCACAACTATAGAGAATTATTTAATATCTAAAGCCAATGACCCAATTTAGCAGTAGTTAACTGTAGAAAAGAAGGTCAAATTAGTTTAATTGATTTCTCTGTAACCAAAATATGAAACCACAGTGGAGCTGCAGCAATGTCTTATCTCGATTTTAGGAAGACCTTTGACATTACAAGCTCAAGATTGATTAACAAGTTACATTGTGCAAGATTGGATTATAAGCAAGTTTTACTTAGGTGTTGGTTGCAAAAGACTTCATATAAATAGTTTCCGAACTCAAGAAAACAAAATTTGCTTAGAACAGGTATGCTCATATAAATTGTACAAGATATCCAGTAGATGTAAAAATATTCAATTTAGAACATTTTTCATATAAATTGTAATATTTTTTTATAAATTACTTATATGTTAATGACATATTAAAAAAAGGTATGATATTTGCAATCTAACTGCAATCCATACAGTTCTTTGCTTTGTATTGACTGCACGCTGATTTTATCTTAAATATTCATGTTGATTCTGTTAAAGAGGATCTGTCATCAAGTCAAAAGTGTCATTTTTTTAACTTGTACAGTATTTTATTCCCCTTAGTCCTCTGAGTATTTGGCTTATTTCTTTTGCAAAAGCTCCAATATGGTTAAAGAGATAAGGGTATTTTATTTAGTGCAAATTACTTGGTCTATACCAAGTGGGTGTGGTTTTTTGGGGGTTACTTTACACTGCTCTATTAAAAAGGAAAAAATGATCCAACTTGAAGATGAAGGTAAAAATTATCCAGTTTGAAGATGAAGATAAAAATATCCTTTCAATGAAAATCTTAAAAATACATACACACTAAAGCCATGTATGAGTATAAGGGTAGGGGAAAACATCATAAATCCAAACGCGTTTCGAACGTAAACTGCTTTTTTAAACTTGATCTAAGACACAACTATCCTGGGTGGGAACTTAAATACTCATGTGTTCAATTAAATTAGCAGCGCATTAGTTGGATAAAATCATGTGCATAATCCTAAAAATAAATGAACCAGAAAACAAAATATTATAAATGCTAAATAAACCAAAAAACAATAGCAACTCATATGATGAACATGAAAGAAGAAAATATATAAAATGGAACACATCACATTAATAATGTAGCATGGTTTCCCTTCTGAGATTTAACCCTGTAGGGACTTGAGTTTTCATGGAGTGTATCCAATAAGTTTCTCTATTGTGCAAAGCCTGCAAATGATCGCCTCATCGCCTCATGTTTTAGTGTATGTTCAATGGCATAAATAATGAAATTAGAAATATTTCTATTGTGCCTAGTAATAAAATGTTTTCATGAGTTTGAAATGGTGCGGTTTGATGTTTGAACAATGTCGTACAAATGCTCCCTAATCTTGGTCTTAAGCTTTGTTATAGTAGAACCAACATATTTCTGATTACATTATCTGCATTCGATAATGTTAATTACATGATCTGAACTCAGGTCAAAAAAACCTTTTATGGGGAAAGTTTTACTATTATTATAGTTTTAAAAACTTTGTCACTTTTAACATGTGGACACATTTTGCAAGGAAACTGGCCACATTTGTAAAAGCAGTTCACAGAGAACCAATTCCCATGTCGATTAGCCGTCTTTTGTGTACTATACAAACTAGGTGAAAAAAGTTACTTTTTTTTTATTTTTTACTTACAGGCAATCATAAGCAGATCTTTCACAATAAAGAAGCATATTAGATCTACTCACTGATCACTCAGGTTCCTGCAGGGTTAAATTTCAGAAGGGAAACCATGCTATATTATTAAAGTTATGTGTCTGTTTCATATATGTTATTCTTTCGTGTTCATTATATGAGTCGCTATTGTTTTTTTTACACTTATTTAGCATTTATATTATTTTATGGTTCATTTGTTTTTACAATTATGGACATGATTTTTTCCAACTAAAGTTCTGCTAATTTAATTGAATATGTGACTATTTAGGTTCCAACTCAGGAAAGTTATGTCTCAGACCAAGTTTAAGATCCCACCTTGCATTTGAAATGCGTTTGGTTTTATGATGTTCTCCCCCTACCCCTACACATACCCATAGCTTTAGTGTGTGTGTATTTTTACAGTTTCCATTGAAGGTATATCTTTATCTTCATCACTACGGGAAGCTGGATTGCTTTTACCTTTATAACATATTTTATAGATGCTGAACAGTTGCGTGGTTGCGGGCTTCCCTTCTTTTTGGACAAATCTACAAGGATGAGCTATTAATTTCCCTTTTTTGCCATCATTAACACCGCTCTGCATTGTTACCCTATGAGCAACTCCCTCTTGATAAATACCATAAAAATGACAATTAAAGAAAAAGATGTATATCTCTTGAACCATATGGCAGATTTAATAAGAAATCAGAATACTTGGGAGTATTGGGAATAAAATAAGAGCAAAATGTGTCTGCCTTTGATCTGGCAATACGTCTTCTTTATAGTACTGATGCAGTTTTGATCAAACTTATCTATTGGAAATATTTATTACTATCACATTCTTAAAAAGGCTGTCTAGTTTAGAAAGTGCATTTTGTATCCATAAACTAGAAGATTCAGAGTTAATAGTTTAAAGCCATTCACTCTGTACCTTCGTCTAATAGCCTGAAAAGGAGAGCAGCTACAAGCAGTGCAGTCCATGAACCATTATTTGATTTAAATTAGAAATCCAACATTTCATCTGACCTGTACTGAAGAGCAGTTCAGCATTTATTGCATAGCTCATAGCTGTTTGGGTTCAGATTAATGGGAAAAAAAAAAAGTTTTTTTGCTCAAACTGTCCTAAAATTACCTATTGTTTCAACTAAGATTTTTTAATTGTCACTACCTTTATTAAACAAGTTGAAATATAGAAGTTTTCCCGAAGTGTACTAAGAATACACATTATATAATACAACAATTCATAATTTATAGTTACATTGTAATTTTTGTAATAGGACATTATACCAAAATGATAACATATTTATTGCAAAATTGACTTTGTGCTGCTATAAAGCATCTTTGTACTACTTCAAAGGCCCTCAAATGAGCTTCATAGGAGGTTTCTAAAATGACAATGAGACTAAAAAAATTAGAAAAAAAAAACAAAATGTGCTTTTAAAATAGAAAAAAAGTACAATAAATACAAAGCTAGCCCTCATACAGCTCTACTGACATAAAAAAGTCATAGGTCTTAAATTATGGTAACACAAACACATTTGTTATTCTAAAGTATTCAAATGTAAAAATGAATACATTTTGTATCACTATAATTGTACTAACCTATATACAAAAGTTACCAAATTTACAAAAGTAAGATTCACAGGATTGCTTTTCCTTGTATTTCATCTCACACATAATTCTTTTATTTCCCCAAACATTAAGCCTTGCATTAATCCATTTGAAAATATGGGCATAACTTTGCCTCTTGCCCAAGGGGTTACTCAGTATGGGGCTGAGCTCTCTTGCCACCCAGAGTAGATAACAGCCATAATAAATTGCAGCCATCTATGTCTAACCATTTAGATGTTGGTGTTATTCACTTACAATGGCATTTATATGACAGCATTGCTGGTTCTTTAACAATTTAAAAAATGAAAGATATGTGGCAATGCAAGCATCCATATAAGTCTAGTCTATAAAAGTATTAATCTACTTAACTCAAAAAGTATTGAATCCAGTTGGACGAAACACGTAAGGTGGGCTTTGCTGCTGGAGTAAATCGATTCTTCAACAATGATGATAACACTCTTTTAATTCACAACACGTTTTAATGCCGTACCATCATCTTTATCAAGTAAAACAGCAGTTTGTGAATAAAAATCATCATTGTCATCAAGTAAAAACATCAGGTTGTGAATAAAAATCATCATTATCATTATTGTTGAAGAATTGATTTACTCCAGCAGCGCAGTCCACCATACGTGTTTCATCCAGCTGGATCCAATATTTCCTGGCGGATTTATCCACCAGCCACTGGGCAGCAGCTGTTTTTCTTCATTCCTACACAACTCAACCAGTTGAGAGTGACCAGCACTTACCCTCTCTACCTCTATAGGCTATCAAACTATTGTCCGCTCTGTTCCCCGCATTAACATTTACTTATAACTAGTGATGAGCAAGCATGCTCGCTACTGCTCTGTGCTTGACCGAGAATCTCACTGCTCGAGCTGCTCGGCGCTCGCAGAGTATTTCCAGGGTTGCTCGTTAGGAGCTTGCGTCCCCTCCCTCTTTAGAGCACCAATGAACATGCAGGGATTGTCTGCCACACACTGTAATGCCGCAGCCATGTTGGTTGTGGCATTACAGTGATTGGCTGGCCGCACAGCGTGATCAGGTCTATATCAGACCTGGCGCCACCATGCTCGTCACAGTCTTCTCCAGAATCAAGCAGAGAAGGGAGAGGTGCTGCTGAGCTAGGGATAGATTTGCTTGTTTCTTAGTTACAAACAACACTGAATGTAGCAGCACAAGCCACTGACCATGCTTAGACCTGCAGGTCAACAGGCCTATGAATAATAGTGTGCTTACTATATGGACCAATTAAGAATGGCAGACCATTCGGTAAAACACACGAAAAGAGAGAACCACCGAATGATAGGTCCAAACAGACAGAAGAATTTAAATAAAGAAACTTTAGTTGTGAAGTTATGGTTAAAGTGGCACTACATGCACAAGCATAGCCGCACTACAGGGCCTAACATAATGTACAGAAAGTCATTATTATTGTTGTTGCACTACAATTATGAACTGGACTAATTGTTAAACATAATAATAATAATCAAAGAAGGCAGGTACGTAGAAGATAGATAACCAAGATTATTAATCATGGACAGATGCTCAAAGTCAAGACCCCATATGCTCATATTGTCAATGAGTAAATTCATTAACCATTTAAATACAGGTAGCAGATGAATAGCCAAATGTATATAAATGCATTAAAAGGCCAAAATATACCACATATTGTATTATAATTAGCAATTCATGTGCCTCATATACCTGGGCCAATAATAGTCATATTAGATCCATGACGTCAAGTCAGCAGTTAGAAAACTGGTTCCATACCTGCATCAAGTCCAGCATATGTGATTGGCACCGTGCGGCGTAGCCCGGACGCGCATTTTGGACATACGTCCTTCGTCCTTCGTCCTTCGTATTATTGGCCAAGGTACAGTACAGACCAAAAGTTTGGACACACCTTCTCATGTAAAGATTTTTCTGTATTTTCATGACTATGAAAATTGTACATTCACACTGAAGGCATCAAAACTATGAATTAACACATGTGGAATTATATACTTAACAAAAAAGTGTGAAACAACTGAAAATATGTCTTATATTCTAGATTCTTCAAAGTAGCCACCTTTTGCTTTGATGACTGCTTTGCACACTCTTAGCATTGTCTTGATGAGCTTCAAGAGGTAGTCACCGGAAATGGTCTTCCAACAATCTTGAAGGAGTTCCCAGAGATGCTTAGCACTTTTTGGCCCTTTTGCCTTCACTCTGCAGTCCAGCTCACCCCAAACCATCTTGGTTGGGTTCAGGTCTGGTGACTGTGGAGGCCAGGTCATCTGGCGTAGCACCCCATCACTCTCCCTCTTGGTCAAATAGCCCTTACACAGCCTGGAGGTGTGTTTGGGGTCATTGTCCTGTTGAAAAATAAATGATGGTCCAACTAAATGCAAACCGGATGGAATAGCATGCCGCTGCAAGATGCTGTGGTAGCCATGCTGGTTCAGTATGCCTTCAATTTTGAATAAATCCCCAGCAGTGTCACCAGCAAAGCACCCCCACACTATCACACCTCCTCCTCCATGCTTCACGGTGGGAACCAAGCATGTAGAGTCCATCCGTTCACCTTTTCTGCGTCGCACAAAGACACGGTGGTTGGAACCAAAGATCTCAAATTTGGACTCATCAGACCAAAGCACAGATTTCCACTGGTCTAATGTCCATTCCTTGTGTTCTTTAGCCCAAACAAGTCTCTTCTGCTTGTTGCCTGTCCTTAGCTGTGGTTTCCTAGCAGCTATTTTACCATGAAGGCCTGCTGCACAAAGTCTCTTCTTAACAGTTGTTGAAGAGATGTGTCTGCTGCTAGAACTCTGTGTGGCATTGACCTGGTCTCTAATCTGAGCTGCTGTTAACCTGCGATTTCTGAGGCTGGTGACTCGGATAAACTTATCTTCAGAAACAGAGGTGACTCTTGGTCTTCCTTTCCTGGGGCGGTCCTCATATGAGCCAGTTTCTTTGTAGCGCTTGATCGTTTTTGCAACTGCACTTGGGGACACTTTCAAAGTTTGCCCAATTTTTCGCACTGACTGACCTTCATTTCTTAAAGTAATGATGGCCACTCATTCTTCTTTACTTAGCTGCTTATTTCTTGCCATAATAAAAATTCTAACAGTCTATTCAGTAGAACTATCAGCTGTGTATCCACCTGACTTCTGCACAACACAACTGATGATACCAACTCCATTTATAAGGCAAGAAATCCACTTATTAGTCTTGACAGGGCACACCTGTGAAGTGAAAACCATTTCCGGTGATTACCTCTTGAAGCTCTTCAAGAGAATGCCAAGAGTGTGCAAAGCAGTCATCAAAGCAAAAGGTTGCTACTTTGAAGAACCTAGAATATAAGACCTATTTTCAGTTGTTTCACACTTTTTTTTTAAGTATATAATTCCACATGTGTTAATTCATAGTTTTGATGCCTTCAGTGTGAATGTACAATTTTCAAAGTCAAGAAAATACAGAAAAATCTTTAAATGAGAAGGTGTGTCCAAACTTTTGGCCTGTACTGTATATGAGGCACATGAATAGCTAATTATAATACATAATGCATAATACATGATTAATAATCTTGGTTATCTATCTTCTACATACCTGCCTTCTTTGTTTATTATTATTATGTTTAACAATTAGTCCAGTACATAATTGCAGTACAACAACAATAATAATGACTTTCTGTATATTATGTTTGGCCCTGTAGTGCGGCTATGCTTGTGCATGTAGTGCCACTTAAACCATAACTTCACAAATAAAGTTTCTTTATTTAAATTCTTCTGTCTGTTTGGACCTATCATTCGGTTGTTTCTTAGTTAGTTTAGGTATGCCACAACATATTCAACATATATCCATCTCTACTAACAGTCCTTCTGAGGACTAATCCAGCTGCATAGATATCAGTGCTAGGCAGGCAGGCAGTGCATGTGGCAGACAGCAGTGCATATAGCAAGAGGGTTCATTCCAGTTCTGTATGCTGGTGCTTTTACAGATATTTCTAGAAATAGCCCCAGGTATCAGGGGCCAGGAATATTTTTTTTTGGATCTTAACCCTGATTATTTGCTTAAAAAGCAACCTAGAGAACACCATTTTTCTGCTTCATTTGCTTGTTGGCACTGCAGAATACAGCCAGATCCTTTCCATATTAAAGCTCTAAAAATCCATCTATTTAAAACTGTGATTTGTCCTTCACACGGATCACATATAATTGCTCTGAAAATTCCGCCATTTCTGGCCTCAATTGAAATTTTGTTGCAGTGTGTCAGTGAAGTTATTGACACGAGGTCGCTGTTAAAAATAGTTACCTACAGGCCAGCTATTTAAAACTGTGGTTTTCTGTCACAGGTATCACATATCACTGCGGTTCAAATCCAGCCATTTGTACTGAACGTGGAAAATATTGTCCTCCATTTAAAATGGGCAAGGCGCGCTGCAATGCACGGGGAAGTGGGCGTGATGGTAATGACGGTGCATGCAGAGGATGAGGCCGAGTCCGTGGGCTAGCTGAAATTGTGCTACAACAAAAACCCATATCTTCTCGCTCGACCTTCCTGTCCCAGTTAATAGGGGACCGCAGAACACCACTATTGAACACAGAACAGTGTGAAAAGGTTATTGGTTGGATAGCAAATAATGCTTCCAGTCACTTAGCCACCACCACCACGACCAAGTCTTCCACGCGGTCAAGTCTCAGTAGACGTGAGTCTGGACCACATATTCCTCACCGTGATCCTCCTTCCTCCCACTATGCCGAGTGCCCAGAGACAACTGATCCCACAATTGGACACTCCGAAGAGCTGTTCACTTTTCCATTTATAGATTTGGGCCTCTCGCCCGGTGCACTTGAAGCGGGGCAAGATGAGATCGCATGTAGCGATGCCCAAATATTTGAGCAGCCACGGTCACATGAAGATGACGGTGAGAAACTGTCACAAGAGGTGGACGATGATGAGACACAATTGCCAGAAAGTCAGGAGGAGGACCAGGGTGCTGAAGTTGAAGATGAGGTGGTGGATGATAGAGTAACTGACCCAAGCTGGCAGGGGGACATACAGAGCAAGGAGAGCAGCACACAGGGGGAGGGAGGTGTAGCACCACAGCAGGCAGGAAGAAGCAGTGTGGTGGCCGCAGACAGAAGGCTGGCAACTGTTCCCCATAACACTAAAAATATGGAAGTTACCAGTACAACTGTTAGGTCTTCCAGAGTCTGGTTGCTTTTTAAAGACTCTGCTGATAACCCCAAAAAGGCCATTTGCACCACTTGCCAGGCCAGCATCAGCAGGGGTAGCAAAACTAGCAGCCTGACCACCACCACCATGCTCAGGCACAGGGCAACAAAGCACACGACTTTGTGGGCCGAACCCCAGGGTCCAGGAACAGTGTCTGCGGGTGGCACCACTGCTTCTTCCGTTGTTGTGCATGCAAGCCAATCCTCTGTCCATGGAGCATGCAAAGATGCCACCTGCCCTGCACCTGTCGTTGCACACTCACAAGTAGCACCATCAGCAAGCACGTCCGCGTCCTTGTCTCAGCGCAGAGATCAGTTGTCCCTACCCCAATCCTTGGAACTCAGGCACAAATACGTAGCCAATGCCCCACAGGCCACACTACTAAATTCACAAATTTCGCAACTGCTTGCTCTCAAAATGTGGCCTTTTAGGCTCATGGAGATGGAAGCTTTCTGCTACCTGATGGCGGCGGCTGGCCCTCAGTAATCAGTCCCCAGATGCCACTATTTCTCCCGGTGTGCCTTCACCGCATTACATGAGCACGTGTCCCATAATATTATCTGGGCCCTCAACAACGCAGTTACAGGGAAAGTCGACCTAACCACGGACACGTGAACAAGTGCTTGTGGGCACGGACGGTACATCTCGCTGACGGCACACTGGGTTAACATAGTGGAAGCCGGGACCCAGTCAAACCTTGGGACAGAACACGTCCTCCCAATATCGAGGATTGTGTGTCAATCAGTGTTGCCCCCACATTCTACAGCTCGTCCTCCTCTTCAGCATCCATCTCTGAAATTACCACATCAGCCAAGCGGCAACAGGCTGTGCTGAAGCTAATATGCTTAGGTGACAAACCACAAAACGCTGAAGAGTTGTGGACAGCTCTGAAAGAGCAGGCAGATCTGTGGCTGACACTGCTGAACCTACAGCCAGGCATGGTCATGTGTGACAATGGCCGGAACCTGGTGGCGGCTCTGAGGCGAGCTCACACAAGTCCAATGCCTGGCCCATGTGCTTAACCTCGTGGTTCAGTGGTTTCTAAAATCCTACCTGGAGCTGCCAGATTTGCTTGTCAAAGTACACTGCCTGTGTGCCCATTTTAGAAAGTCACCTACAGCTTCCACCGCCCTTACCATATTTCAGCAGCAATTTGCAGCTACCGGCTCACCAACTAGTGTGTGATTTCCCTCGCGTTGGAACTCTACATTGCAGATGTTGGGAAAGATTTGTGAGCAGAAGAGGGCAGTTGTTGGCTACCAGCATCAACAAGGCTGTCACTATTCAGTTCAGACTCCACACATAAGACCTCAGGAGTGGAAATGGATGCTAGACATATGTACCTTCCTCCAAACTTTGAGGACTCCACCAGGATAGTGAGCGGCGATGACACCATAATTAGGGTCACCACACCACTTCTCTGTCTTCTGAAACGCTCTCTGCTCACAATCAAAGAGGATGCATTGCAGGCGGAGCACGATGAGATGGAGCCAGGAACCATACAGGGTGATTACACACAGCCCAGCCTCATCTCATCTCAACATGGATTGGGTGACAATGAGGAAGAGGAGGAGGAGGAGCTAGTTTCATGCACTACAGATGGTACTACCTTCACAACTGTCACACTGTCTTTTCAGCGTGGATTGCCTGAGGACAGGGAGGAGGAGGAGAGCATGGTCAGTAGTCCTCTTGGTGAGGACACGGAAGTTTTGCCTGTTAGCAGTCTGGCACGCATGGCTGAGTTATGTTACGCTACCTTTCCCGTGACCCTCGCGTTCTCCAAATTTTGGGTGACAGTCATTACTGGTTGTTGACACTTCTAGACCCATGCTACAAGGAGAACTTTCTATCTCTTATTCCCGAGGCGGACAGGTCTACTAAAATGGGGCAGTACCAGAAGGCCCTTGTTGCCGAATCATTAAAAAAATTCCCATCTGAAAATGCTGGCGGCAGAGGTCACAGTTCGTTCGACAATCAAGTACTACAGGCGCGAGAGACACAAATGCAATCCAGCAGAGGCAGGGGAACACTGTCAAAGTTCTGGTACAGTTTTCTCAGATCCTCCCATTGCATAGGCTCTGAGGCATGGGGTACTCTCTTATTAGTAGCAGCAGTAGCACCATAACCATTTTGAAAAAGAGATTCAAAGAGAAAGGTTACCCTGAAAAATTACTAAATGATGCGTCTAAAATGGCTAAAATGTTATCACAGGATAGTTATTTGCAATAAATGAGCAAAAAAACGGAGACCTGCCATGAAAATGTTGATAATGGTAATGGTGCTACTCGTGCTACTAATAAGAGAATAGATTGAGAATATAGCCTCATCACGACATATAGTCATTTACGAGGGGTTCCAAATAAAATGTTAAACAAATATTGGTTTATCCTGTCAAGTGACCCAGTCCTTGGTAAGTGTTTACCTGCTAAACCAAGGATTATATGCAGGAGAAGCCAAAATTTGAAGAATTTAGTGGCACCAGGTTCTACAGCATTGGTAAAAAAACATCAAGAGAAAGGATCGTGTATTGGTTGGGTGCTACAGATGCGGGGCATCAAAATGCCTTTGCTGTAGCACCATAAAAAATGGAACAAAAACATTAATTTTTCATACCACAGGCGAGACCTTCCAGATAAAGCTTTTCTTACGTTATATATCTGATAGAGTGCACATGCGGCCTACAATATGTAGGCCGTACTATACAAACCATGCATGCAAGATTAAACAAGCATCGCCAGAATATCAAAAATGGATTTTTATTGCATAGTTTGTCAAAACACTTTCACGTAGAGCACCAAAGAGATACGAAGCAGCTTCAGCTAACAATTATTGACTATATAGAGGATACGGTGCAGGATAGGTTAAAAAGTCTAATAAATAGAGAGAACTACTGGATTTTCAAATTGGGTATCTTATCGCCTGAAGGCCTCAATCTAAGTTTGGAGAATATAATAGACTAGCAGTATGACAAATAGATAGGTAAATTGATATTGGCAAATGTATTTAACAATTTAAATATTTAATTTATTTACTCATTTATTTATTTTGTGTTCCTTATAAGTGGTTACAAAAATATAAAATTGAAAACTATATATTGTTAATCTTTTTAGATTTTTAGAGTAATTTTAAGGCTGTATACTGAGTTTTTTATGTTATAGATACATCCAATTGTTAATAGGTAAATGATACCCCTTTTAACCAAATTATACAAATTTTTAATTGTGCTATTGGCAAGTGGTATAGCGTCCATTATAAGGAATGTATGTTCAGGCATTTTCTCATGGACAATTGATAGTTAGTTTGTCACCTGTTATTTAATGGTTACTAATTGTTTCAATTGCTTTTGAATGGTATAAGCCTTTCAAGAAATATCTACGCCATATTGTGGCTATCACCTGAGGAAGGCTGTGACCTGCCGAAACATGTTCTGAGTGCAACATTTCTCAAATAAAGATGCATCACTAAAAGGATAATCTGTGCCTGGTTGCTGGATTCATGCGCCACACTTAGGAGCAGCAAATTTGCCACGTTCATCAATTATAATTACTGGGTATCCAAGCTGAACACGTGGAATGTCTCTCTACGCCTTGGATGTCCTGGCCTGCCCTGCCGCTAGTATTTTATGAGAGTGGGTTTTTAGTGCCGCCGGTGGAATTATAACCGATAGGCGCATCCACCTGTCAACTGAAAATGCTGACAGGCTGACTCTTATAAAATTGAACAAGGGCTGGATTGGACCAGACTTCTCAACACCACCGAATGATAGCAGCGTAACTTAAACTAAAATCCAGTGTCTTTTTTTGGGAGTTCAATTCCCATGCACTTCTTCACACCTACACATGGGTATATGCTGCCTGATTTTGTCTATTTTCTCCTCCTTCTCCTCATCCTCCATCACTATGTCATTCACCAACATATCTACCATATCACCTCCTCTACGTGTCTTCCAAGGGGCATTGGAGTGCCAACACTTTTTTTTTTATAAAATCCTAATTTTTTTTCAACAATTATGTAAAAAAAAATACTAATAATAATACCATAATCATGCTTACCAGGAGAAATCTATTGTCAGGTCAGTTTTACAATAGAATGAACTCTTTAAAAACAGAACCTCAAAAGATCATGGCAGAATTTCATATTTTTCATAACTTCATCCTACTTGAATCATGTCCCCATTTCTGTCTTTCAGTTTATTTATGGTAAAATGAATAATGTGATTTAAAATTACAACTCATCCTGCAAAAAAAACAAACAGCAAGCCATTAAATGGCTATATTGACAAAAATAGTAAAAAACTATGCCTCTTGGAATTAGTGGAGGAAAAAATGTAAGTGCATGAGCTAAAATTCGCTCGGTCCTGAAATGGTCAAATAATCTGGCAAAAATGAAAAGATAAAAAATCTCTCATTTAGCTATTTTAAAAGTTAAAATTTTAATAGGGTGGATTTTGGAAGATAGGCACAGAAAAGTAAAATGGACAAAATAAAAAATGATAAAGTCAAGAACATTCAAGACCAAATGTGTACTGCACAATTGTTTATCCTTCAGTTGAACATTAATGATGGACGAGGATGCTCGTCACTGCCATATACTCTATCAAGCATCGAGGTGCTAGGTCAAATATCGAGTAGTGCCGAGTAACACGTGGTGCTCAGGTGCTCAGGTTCCTGTAAGGAGCTCATTTGAATCATCTGAGCAGCACGCCGCACTAAAGTGGGGTATTCCCCTGCTGGGAGCGCAGGGACTCTTCCGTCAGCCAGACACTTTGCAATCTGTAGAACTCCAGGGACCTGTTCTGAGAGGGAGACCAACCGTCCTCCTGAAAATGTTCGAGTTTCTCATTCACGTCCATTATGCTCACTACTCGAGTCCAGCACATTCGAGCGTCCGACATGCTGGATTCAAGTACTGAGCACTCGAGCATTTCAGTGCTCGAACATTACTATTGAGCATCTCTGAATCTGCTTTAGTATACAGTTGAAACCAGAAGTTTACATACACTATGTAAAAAGACCCATATGCAGGCTTTTCTCAATATCTGACGTAACATCAGAATAACCTTTCCCGCTTTAGGTCAGTTAGGATTACCATAATTTTCAATATTTGCCAAATTCCAGAATAATGAAAGAGAGAGAATGTTTTAAGGCATTTTTATTACTTAGAGCAAAGTCAAAAGTTTACATACACTAAGATTACTATGCCTTTAAACAATTCTGGACTGCCCATATCAGGATGTCATGTCTTTGGGAGCTTCTGTTTTTTGGTAAGATCTGAGTTAATTAGAGATACACCTGTGGATGTATTTTAATGCACACCTGAAACATAATGCTACTTTGTGTAGCATCATGGGAAAGTCTATAGAAATCAGCCAAGATATCAGGAAGTAAATTGTGGACACAAGTCTAGCTCATTCTTGGGTACAATATCAAGACACCTGAAGGTGCCTCGCTCATCTGTACAAACAATTATATGCAAGTACAAACAATATGGGAATGTCCAACCATCATAACACTCAGGAATGAGACAGGTTCTGTGTCCAGAGATGAGCATGCTTTGGTCCGACATGTGCATATCAACCCAAGGACAAAAGCAAAAGACCTTGTGAAGATTATGGCGGAAGCTGGTAAGATTGTGTCAATAACCACAGTGAAACGAGAAATGTATCAACATGGGCTGAAAGGCCACTCTGCCAGGAAAAAGACTCCAAAAGAAACATGAACAAGCCAGAGTAATGTTTGCCAGTGCACACAGGAACAAAGACCTTAATTTTTGAAGACATGTCCTGTGGTCTGATTAAACTAAAATTCACCTTTTTTGGCATAATGACCATCGTTACCTTTGGAGAAAAAAGAGAAAAACTTGGAAGCCTAAGAACACCATCCAAACTTTGAAACACGGAGTGGCAGCTTCATGTTGTGGGGTTGTTTTGCATCAGGAGTGACTGGTTCACTTCACAAAATAGATGACATCATGAGAAAAGAAGATTATGTGGAAATATTGAAGCAACATCTCAAAACATCAGCCAGGAATTTAAAGCTTGGACGGAAATGGGTCTTTCAAATGGACAATGACCCGAAGCATACTGCCAAGATGGTAATAAAGTGGCTTAAGGATAACAAAGTCCATGTTTTGGAGTGGCCATCACAAAACCCTGATCTCAATCCTATTGAAAATTTATGGGCAAAGCTGAAAAGGCGACCTACAAACCTGGATGAGTTACACCAGTTTTGTTAGGAGGAATGGGCCCAAATTTCGACCAACTATTGTGTGAAGCTTGTGGAAGGATATTCCAAACGTTTGCCCCAAGTCATTCAGTTTAAGGACAATGGTACCAAATACTAATGAAATGTATGTAAACTTTTGACTTTGCAGTAAGTAATAAAAATGCCTTAAACATTCTCTCTCTCTCTCATTATTCTGTTTAATGTTTTTCAAACATTAAAAATTATGGTAATCCTAACTGACCTAAAACGGGTTTATTCTGATTTTATGTGAGATATTGAGAAAAACATGCATATGTGTCTTTTTATATAGTGTATGTAAACTTCTGGTTTCAACTGTATATAATATTTAGCATATTTATATATACAATCTTTATTTTTTTGTAGAATAGTTATGATGAGGGCAAATTGGAATTGACCTTATTTAGTAGAAGCTAATATTGATTTTATCATTGCAAAACTGCATTTAACGCAACATGTAGGATTAATATGTTGAGTCATTTTTATTGTGTACTGAAAACATTGCTTCCCAGGCTTCTGACTTCATGAATCACAGCAAAAGCTACCCAAAGATTTCTGCAAAATATATAGAGCAACATCTAAAGGTTTTAATTTACTAAGACACCATAGCAATATTTTACATTGTGCATTGCAGCATTTCTATGCAATAGAAGATACAAAACTGCCACAAGAAACACACTTTTTCTGCAAAGCAATATATCTATTTACTCAAGGGAGTTCGTTGTACTTTAGCCATGAACTGCTACTGTGATAAATGGTTTGCTCTTTTAGGCATTTTTCAATCAGACATTACATTGCTGCACTATTGCAAGTGTTCCGCTGAGCTACAATCTTGTAAGATGAAAGTCTATGACTATGCATACTAATGTCTGATTACATTTGATGTTGCTCCTTCTTACTAAGGCACAGAACAATCCGGACCCTCTGGGAAATAGAAACCACAACATAGCAAATTTATTGAAGGACAACTATTTTGTTTTGAATTATATCTATACAAATGCATGTTGTTTCCTCTCGGTATAGGACGAACATATAAACAGCATTCAAAGATTTGTTTTCTGCTTTCGACATCTACTACATGAAAGGGAAAGGCAAGAAATGAAGGAAAATATCTAAATGAATTGGTAAACACAGAAAATGAATAAATGCCAGTCTGATGATTCAGGCAATCTGGAGATAGGACATTTTCAGTTCAAACATATAGCAGTAAGAACATTATTCCATATTTTTGTCTGGAATGCTAAAAGGCAGATAGTGAACATAATCCATACTTGATACTATACTAGAGCATCAGTCAGTTTTTGAAAAATAAGAATTCTGTTTGCATATATTTTACATTTAGGGATCTGTATTTTTTATAAAGAAATATATACGATAAAATGCCCCTTAACCATTTTTACTAGAATATATAATGAAGGTTGCTATGAATGTATGCACAGTATAAATGTAACTTACATGAATGTGGTAAATGCTTGGGGAGGAGGGCATTCAATAGTTTGCTTGTTTGGCCAGGGGTTTTTAGACATGTGGCTCACTATAATTTTCATAAATGTTTGTATTGCCATTAGAAATTAGCAAAACCAGGATCTTATTAGGGAACTTCTATAGAAGAAAAAATAGCCAAGAATTAGGCTCCAAACACTTTGCCGGGATAAAGATATGGGCATATCGGCTATCCTGGACCAATTATATTGCCTGTCAACTGAAACATTTCCATGGGTCAGCTCAGAAACATAGTATGGGCAAGTCAGGTGGTCTGAATCTTCAAGAGTATGGCTGGAGCTCCCACTTAGTGTTTTAAAAACCTGATTACCATTGGGGAGTGGGTTCCACGCCCCCCATCCTTCCTCTTAGTTATGATGTATAAGGTATAGGATAGGGGAAACATTTCTTAAGAGTAAAAGTTTACACCAAATTCACTCCAATTTGGGATATTCCATTTTTGCCTGAATTATTTTAAACTAAAGGATTTCACAAACTGGGAAAAAATAGGGATTAGAAGAATTAAACAACTGTTGCTTTAAACAACTACTTATAGAGTTTAGATTGCATCATAGGCTTTTCTATTAAAACTGAGACATACCTGTATGTCCCAAAATAAACAGATAAATCAGGTAAAGTGCCTTGGAATAAGTCTTAATGAGAAGTGTAGCTGGACATATTTATTTAAAATAATGGAAAAATAATGGAAGGAAATCCTTGAAATAATCCCAAGGTTCTCTCCTTGTGAGTTCCAAAAATGAACACAAATATATCTTGTTCTCAGGGTATATAGAACCCCAAGCTTGTTTTTGAGAATAAGTGCCCTCCCAAATGCAGAGTGCACTAGATGTAATAAGTGAGAATGGCTATTTACTAGTGATGAGCGAGCACTAAAATGTTCGGGTGCTCGTTGCTCGGGTAGAGCAAATTGGAATGCTCGGGTGCTCGACCCGAGCAACGAGCCCACTGTAAGTCTAAGGAAAACTTGATAGGGAAAAAATCTGGAAAACAATTCAAGCCACCTAGGGTTTTAAATGATAAACACTTGTATTTTAAAACAGCGATTTTACGCTTACCTTGTAAAGTTGCAAATTGCAAAAATTTAAACGGCATATGCTGGCCGCTACAGAACCACAGATCAGACTGACCAAGTCGAAGAGTAAATGGATTCAGTGTGGTATTCTTTTTTGAACTGCTGGAAAATCCACGTGAAGAAAAACGTGCTTGATGTTGGGAAATTCCAATAAAGATTTTTTAATAAAGGTTACAAATCAACACGTTTCGAAGTTCATCTAACTTTTTCATCAGGACATGATTTAACAAAACTTATACTGCAGGGAACACAGGAGCCACAGCCGTGTGAACACGTCCTTTGTGCAACGGCTGACACCAGAGACACCAGCCTGCACCCACTGCACTGCAAGACTTGTTTCTATGGGAAACTCCAGCATTTTTCCAGCTGCCCCCCCGGAGGTCTGCAGGGGGTCTAAAAATTGCCCAAATCGATGGGAACAGTGCTGAAATGAAATGGGAACAGCATGGGGAAGACCTTAGAAGCATCTTTGACTCCCAGGTCACTGCTGTGAATATTGTTGTCAGAGTATTATACCACTTTTATGGGCTCACAATAAAACATACAAAAACAAAGCCAAAATGGATTTTCCTTGGAAAAAGGTTAAGGAACATCCTTTCCAGGTTAATGATTTGTATATAAGGCAAAATAAATAACCAAAAACAAAAATGCTCCTCCACACCTTGGGCTATGTTCACACGTAGTGTTTTTGATGCGTTTTGCACTTTTGCATTGCTTTCAAAGGTGAAAAATACATTTTACAAGTAAATGTCATTTTAACATTTTACTACCTTATCTAGCCATGTGGTGTGTGAGACATGATCAGACACATCCTGTTTCAATTATGAAGGAAGGACTCTGAAAGTAACAAAGCCTATTTTCATAGGGCCATCAGGCGGCCCTTACTATTGTTAAAGGGCCAGCAGTCGGCCCTCCCTATTGTTAGAGGGTCATCAGCTGGCTATGCTTTGCTGTTCCCATTATTAAAGAGCCACTCTTCTATACTGTTATAGCATATGCAGTGAGTGGCAGGGCTGCCCAAAATTTGGACTCACCCCAATACTCCTTTGAAGAGACATAAAGCAGGGCCTCAGTAACAAAATGTTCCCATTTTAAAGGAGTGGTTCTGATATACAGTTATTGCATATGCAGTGACTGCAATGGCTGCCTAAATTTTGGAAAAACCCCAATAGCAATTTGAAGAGACATAAAGGAGGGTCTCAGTAAGAAAACTTTCACATTATAAAGGAACGGTTCTGCTATACAGCTATAGCGTACGCAGTGACTGCAATGGCTTCCTAAATTTTGGAAAAACGGCAATACCAATTTGAAGACAGATAGAGGAGGGCTTCAGTAAAAATAAATGATGCTATTATAAAGGATTGGGTCTCCTATACTGTTATTGCATATGCAGTGACTGCAAAAGCTGCCAAAAATTAGGTCACACTCCAATACCCCTTTAAAGAGTCATAGAGGAGGGCTTCAGTAAAAAAAATGTTCCCATTACAAAGGAGCAGGTTTCCTATACTGGTATTGTGCATGCAGTGACTGCAAGGGCTGCCAAAAATTAGGATGCACTCCAATACCCATTTGAAGAGTCAGAGAGGAGGGCCTCAGTAAAAAAAATGTTTCCATTATAAAGGAGCGGGTCTCCTATAGTGGTAATGCCCATGCAATGAGTGCAAGGGCTGCCAAAAATTTGGATGCGTCTCATTCAATTACCCTTTGAAGAGATATAAAAGAGGGCCTTAGTAAAAAAAATGTTCCCATTATAAAGGAGTGGGTTTCCTATAGTGGTAATTGCCATGCAGTGAGTGCATGGGCTGCCAAACAATTGGACACACTCCATTACCCCTTTGAAGAGATATAGAGGAGGTCTTCATTCAAAAAATTGTTACTATTATTAAGGATGTGCTTTCCTATACTGATAATGTCAATGGACTGAAAAACATTTACCCCTGGGGGGATACATGAACATACTGTATAACATACAGAGTGTTAGAGGTAGGCCTCTAAAAAAAATTCCCTGCGGGCATTATAAACAGCCTTAAAATAATTATGTGGGTATTGCATCACTTTCATCCTGGTGATATGATGGTGGAGGATGAGGAGAAGGAGAAGGAGGAGGACAACAGGAAATAGACAAAATCAGGAAGAGTATACCCATGTCTGGGTGTGAAGCTAGAGGTGCATGGGAATAGACCTCCCAAAAAAAAGACACCGGATTTGAGTTTATGTTACGCTGCTATCATTCGGTGGTGGTGATAAGTCTGGCCCAAAGTAGCCCTTGTTCATTTCTATAAGGGTCAGCCTGTCAGCATTTTCAGCTGACAGGCGGATGCACCCATCAGTTATAATGCCGGCGGCGGCACTAAAAACCCGCTCTCACAAAACGCTAGCGGCAGGGACACATGCTTGTGTCATGCGGGGATGGGATACCGGGAGAAATAGTGGCAGCTGGGGACCGAGTACCGAGGGATGCCTGCCGCCATCAGATTGCGGAAAGCCTCTATCTCCAGGAGCCTAAAAGGCAAAATTTCGAGTGCAAGCATTCGAGAAATGTGTGAGTTTAGTAGTGTGGCCTGTGGGGCGTTGGATGCATATTTGCGCTTGCGTTCCAAGGACTGGGGTATGGACAACTGAATTCTGAACTGGGACAAATGAACGCTGTGCTGGGACAAGGACGTGGGAATGGTTGCTCATGGTGGTAGTTGCAAGTGTGCAAAGACAGGTGCAGGGCGGGAGGCATCTTTGCATGCGCCATTGGTGTGCACACAAAATAGCGGAACAACAGTGGTGTCACCCGCAGACACTGTTTCTGGACCCTGGTGTTCGGCCCACCTAGTCAGGTGCTTTGCTGTCATGTGCCTGAGCATGCTGGTTGTGGTCAGGCTGGTAGTTTTGCTACCCCTGCTGATGCAGGCCTAACAGAGGATGCAAATGGCCATTTTGGGGTTATCTGGACAGTCTTTTAAAACAACCAGACTCGGGCAGACCTAACATTTGTACTGGCAACTTCCATCGTGTTGGTGTTCTGGGGAACAGTTACCCACCTTGTGTCTGTGGCCACAACACTGCTTGTTCCTGCCTGTTGTGGTGCTACGCCTCCCTCCCCCTGTGTGCTGCTGTCTTCGCTCTGCATGTCACCTCGCCAGGATGGGTCTTCAAGTGACTTCCTTGTCCACCACCTCGTAAACCACTTCCGCACCCTGGTCTTCCTCCTTACTTTCTGGCAATTGTGTCTCATCATCATCATCCACCTCTTGCGACAGTAGTTGCACTTTCCCACTGTCGCCTTCATGTGACCATGGCTGCTCAAATATTTGGGCATCGCTGCATATGATCTCCTCTTGTCCCGCTTAAAGCAGGCAGGCCCAAAGGCCCGAAACTATAAATGGAAAAGTGAACAGCTCTTCTGAGTGTCCAGGTGTGGGATGAGTTGTCTCCGGATCAGGGTGAGGAATATGTGGTCCAGACTTACGGCTACTGAGACTTGACTGTGTGGAAGAAAGGGTGGTGGTGGTGGCAGCAAAGAGACTGGAAGCATTTTCTGCTATCCAACCAACAATCTTTTGACACTGCTCTGTGTTCAATAGTGGTGTGCTGCGGTCCCCTAGTAATTAGAATAGGAAGGTAGGGCGACAAGATGTGGGTGCTTGTTGTGGCAGAATTTCAGCTTGCCCACGGCCTCGGCCACTGCATGCACCATCACCATCACGTCCACTTCCCAATCCCTTGCCAAGTGCCTTGCCCATTTTAAATGGAGGATAATATTTGGCACGGTCCCTATAAATTGCTGGATCTGTACCGCAGTAATATGAAAAACATCTGACGGACACCCATGATTTTAAATACCGAACTTATAGTTTACTATTATTGGCAGCGACCACTTCTGAATATGAATAGCTTAACTGCCACACTGCAGCCAAACTGTAAATTGAGGAGAATATTTTGCATGGTCCATATAAATCACTGGATTTGTATGGCAGTAATATGTGACACGTCTATAGGAGGCCCACCGTTTTAATTACCGGCCTTGTAGTTTACTATTAATTGCAGCGACCATTTGTGAATATGAATAGCTTCACTGCCACACTGCTGCCAAACTGTAAAAGGAGTAGAATATTTTGCATGGTCCCTACAAATCACTGTATTTGTACTGCAGTAATATGTGATACGTCAGACGAACGCCCACGGTTTTAAATACCGGCCTTGTAATTTAATAATATTGGCAGCAACCACTTGTGAATATGAATAGCTTCACTGCAGTGATGAGCGAGCACTAAAATGCTTGGGTACTCGTTGTTCGAGTGGAGCAAATTGGAATGCTCAAGTGCTCGATCCATCAACGAGCCAAATGTAAGTCTATGGGAAACTCGAGCATTTTTACAGCAGCCCCCCCGGAGGTCTGCAGAGAGCCTAAAAATTGCCAAAATCGATGGGAATAGTGCTCAAGTGACAAGAAAACAGCATGGGGCGACCCCTAGAAGCATCTCTGACTCCCAGGTCACTGCTGTCAACAATGTTGTCAGAGGTATTACACACCTTTTACGGCCTCACAATAAAACATACAAAAACTAAACCAAAATGGATTTTCCTGGAAAAAATGTTAAGGAACATCCTTTCCAGGTTAATGACTTGTATATAAGGCAAAATAAATAACCAAAAACAAAGATGATCCTCCACACCTTGGGCTATGTTCACTCGTGGCATTTTTGATGCGTTTTTGCACTTCTGTATTGCTGTCAACGGTGAAGAATACATTCACCAGTAAATGTCATTTTAATTTTTATCTGGCCATGTTGCATGTGAGACATGATCAGACACATCCTGTTTCATTTATGAAGGAGGGAATTTAAAGGTCACAAAGCCTATTTTTATCCTTACTATTCTTAAAGGGCCAGTAGTCGGCCCTCACTATTGTCACCCGCAGACACTGTTTCTGGTTTGTGGCGCTCGGCCCACTTAATTGGGTGCTTTGCTGTCATGTGCCTAATCATGCTGGTGGTGGTCAGGCTGCTAGTTTTGCTACCCCTGCAGATGCTGGCCTGGCAGATGTTGCAAATGGCCATTTTGGGGTCATCTGTAGAGTCTTTAAAAAAGAACCAGACTTGGGAAAACCTAACAGTTGTACTGGCAGCTTCCGTTGTGTTAGTATTCTGGGGAACGGTTGCCCACCTTGTGTCTGTGGCCACCCCACTGCTTGTTCCTATCTGTTGTGGTGCTACGCCTCTCTCCCACTGTGTGCTGCTGTCCTCGCTCTGCATGTCACCTTGCCAGGTTGGGTCAGTGACTTCATCATCCACCACCTCGTGTACCACTTCTACACCCTGGTGCTCCTCCTGACTTTCTGGCAAATGTGTCTCATCATCATCATCCACCTCTTGTGACAATAATTGCACTTTCCCACTGTCACATTCGTGTGACCGTGGCTGCTCAATTATTTGGGCATCGCTACACGTGTTCTCCTCTTGCCCTGCCTGAAGCTGGCTGTGCTAGAGGCCCGAATCTATAAATGGAAAAGTGAAAACATCTTCGGAGTGTCTAAGTTTGGGATTAGTTGTCTCCGGGCACTTGGCATGGTGGGAGAAGGAGGATCAGGGTGAGAAATATGCAGTCCAGACTCACAGCTGCTGAGACTTAACAGTGTGGAAGACAGGTTGGTGGTGGTAGTAGCAAAGTGGAAGCATTATCATCTATCCAACCAACAATCTTTTGACACTGCTCTGGGTTCTATAGTGGTGTGCTGCAGTCCCCTTGCAATTGGGACAGGAAGGTCAAGTGACAAGATTTGGGTGTCTGCTGTGGCACAATTTCAGCTTGCCCATGGCCTCAACCTCTGCATGCACCATCACCATAACATCCACTTCCCCGTCCCTTGCCACGCACCTTGTCCATTTTAAATGGAGGAAAATATTTTCCACGTTCTCTACAAATGGCTGGATTTGAACCGCAGTTATATGTGATACGTCTGACGGACACCCACGGTTTAAAATAGCGGCCCTGTAGTTTACTATTCTTCACAGTGACCACATGTGAATAGCGTCACTAACACACTGATGGAAAACTCTAAATGGAAGACAATATTTTCCATGTTCACTTCAAATTTGTGGATTTTTATCGCTGTAATATGAGATCACGTCTGATGATGGAAAATATCTGGCTGTATTCTGCAGTGCTAACAAGCAAATGGAGCCCTAAAATGGTGTACTCTGGATTGCTTTTTAAGAAAATAATCAGGATTAAGTTAAAAAAAAAAATTACCCCTGGCCCTTGATATCTGGGGCTATGTCTACAGATATCTGTAACAGCAGCAGCAGACAGAACGTGCAATGGACCCTCTTGTGCTCTATACACTGCCACAAACCCTGCCTGCCTGCTTAACTCCTTCTATCACCACTGAACATATGCAGCTGGATTAGTCCTCAGAAGGACTGTTAGTTCAGATGGATATATAGTTTTGTTGTGGAGTACCTATACTAACAAATAAACAAGCAAATTTCTCCCTGATTCAGCAGCAGCTCACCCTACTCTGCTTGTTTCCGGGTTAGACCCAATGATTTCCAGCCAATCACTGTAATGCCATTATCAACATGGCTACAGCATTACAGTGCGTGGCAAGCAATCCCTGCATGTTCATTAGCTCTCTAAATAGCGCCAAACATGTAGAGCGGGGACCCGAGCTCCCACTCGAGGAACCCGGAAATACTCACCGAGTGCCAAGCATGTCGAGCACAGTGATGCTCGGGCGAGTACCGAGCAGTGGCAAGCAGGCTCGCTCATCACTAGTAAGCATAGAACAGGTGAGTATAATCTTTTATTTTTTAACTCCTTGCTGTTGCTCAAAAGATTTCAGTACTCTGGTGGCTGGCTTGTTAATTTCTAAATTTTTTGAGAAATTCGTAATAAATTTGATTTTAGTATTCCCTGTTAGCTCCTAATCTTATTATGTGAGTAAACCCCATAAGGTTTGCAATTTTTGCATTTCTGGCTCTAGCTGATTTGGTACCAATGATAATGCCTCTTTCAAAGTTATTTAGCTAACCGGATTTCATTTTACACTGTACTCTGGGATCAAATGTAGAGATGATTGAATCTGCATAAAAATTAAAATATGGGATATTTTCTTATATTCGGCAGGAAAATTCAAATTGTATCAAATTTATTCAATGCAAATTAAATTAGCCATGATTGCCCTTAAAGGCCAATTAAAAAATATGAACATTTTTTACTCACCTTCACCATCACTGTTGCAGCTTCCTTCCCAGTCCTCTTCAGGCTTCCTTCACATCTACAAAGACTGCTGTACCGTTAACCGAAACATGACTCATTGATCTTTATACAATGAATATCCAGCTCCCACAGCTTCTGAACCTTTCTGTACCTTTAGCAGTTGTCTTATATCGATTGCATCAACTGGTTAACCTCGCTGAATTAATTATATCATTCTGTGCTGCATTCCATCTACTAATCCTAATGGGTGCTGTGGTGGTTAGACAGGTGAGGTTATAGATATAAAACAGTACATATACAGTCATGGGCGAAAGTGTTCGCACCCTTCAAATTGTTAAAAAAAAATAAGTATTTCTCCCAGAAAAATATTGCAATTACACATGTTTTGTTATACTCTTGTTTATTTCCTTTGTGTGTATTGCAACAACACAAAAAAAACAACAAAAAAAGGCAAATTAGACATACTGTATCTTTCGGACTATAAGACGCACCTAGGTTTTAGAGGCGGAAAATCTAAAAAAAAAATTAAGCAAAAAATGTGGTCATGATACCCTGTTAAGGGGGAGGGGGTCTGCTGCTGACACTTTTGTAGGGGTAATGTCCCCCAATTCTGTTAATATCCCTATCCTGGTATATATGTCCCCCTCCTTCTTGTTTTACGTGGCCCCTATCCCCATATGCATGGCACCCTCATCCCCATCCAGGTATGCATGGCACCCCTCTTCCCCATCCTGGTATGCATTGCACCCCTTGATCCCCATCCTGGAATATATGGCTCCCCTGATCCCCATCCTGGTAATGCATGGCCCCCCTGATCCCCATCTTGGTAATGCACGGCCCCTCTGATCCCCATCTTGGTAATGCATGGCCCCCCTAATCACCATCACACTGTGCACACAAAAATAAACAATCATACTCACATCCTCTCTCCTCCAGTGCTGTGTCCCGCTCTGCTGCCGACAGGGATCTCACAGTGTGAGGGCGCATGGCAGGGCGCGCATGGCGTCCCTGCTATGCGCCCTCACACTGTTAGATGCTGTGCTGGAATATTCACTACTCCTCATGCCGGGACTGTGTGCGTGGGGAGCAGTGACCATTCACTCTTCTTAATAGCGTGCACACTGTGCCTGCAGCTACTGCGGCCACCCTGCGGTCATGTGTGCCCTCTGTTAAAGACCATGACTATTCATAACCCATTGAACACTTGCATAGCACTCACACTCTTTATATATGCAGATGTGAGCGAAGCCTAAAGATGAGTGGATCAGGAAAAATATAATTTGCCTGTTTGCTCGGATTTTACCATAGAATTCAATTCGCATGTAATGTCCATATGTTGTCTTTTTTTAACATGGACCGAAAATACTTTCATGTGAACATAGGCGAAGGCTCAGCAAAAGTTAAAAAAGCTTTGTGTATGAAAATATTCAGACAAATTAAACTATATTCACTCTTATGATCAGAGTTCTGATTTTCTGTTCTGTTATAGCAAGAAAATAAAAAACGTGATGCGGATTGCAAGCATAAATAGCACCAGATGGACCACATTGACTGTTGTTTTTTTTTGGCATTTATAATATTCTGCCTTTTTTCCAGTAAAACTTGAGACAAAACCACCTACCCATCGAGGGAAAAATATGACTCAAAAATCGTGATAAAAATGTCTTTATCCTGCTGCACTTTTCATCTTGTGGTCCCTGGCTCTTCAGGTGAAGTCACACAAGCTCCACATTCTTCACCTCTGTACTAGACATGTCCACTCTTCCTGTTGAAAAGCTATGGCTCTGCCTATTATTTCCTCCACACAGGAAGTTTCTGTGAGTGTGAACAGTCCCTCTGACATGTCCATGGCTGTCTGTCAGCCCTGAACTCTGCCTGTGGTCTCTTCAAAAACTCCCAGTAGTAAGGTCAGACACTGCGCTGCTTCCCTCTGTATAGCAGTCACATATGTAATGCATGTTTACTATGTGGGCAGGCTCCGGGGAAGTATTGATACAGTGGGCGAGGAGGACATGGCAGTTCTTACAGTTCTGCAGCTCTCATTGTCGGCACCGACAGTGCAGAGTGGAGCAGTCACTCCAGAGAGAGGAAGGGGGAGGAAAGGGCTGTCTGATGAGAGCTCTCACAAACCCAGGGACATGGTGCTCCTCTGTGTGAAAGGTAACATAGCTGTACTGCAGAAGATGTCATAGCGAGCACACTGTACCCACAGCGCGGCTCCTGCTGTGCCCTGCGGTTAGTGTGCCCGCTATTAAAGACCATGGCTATTCACTACAACCCATGCACTGTCTAAATTTTTAATGTCTCTGTGTCAGTAGTGGTGTCCTCCTGGGTCTACTGCCATAGCGATTCATTTCACTCAAATGTCAATGGGTAGTTTGTGCTGACATTGATGCACTCTGAGCCTGCAGGACAGCTTGAATTTCTTTGGAACTTGATTGGGGCTGCTTATCTACCATCTGGATTATCCTCCATTGCAACCTTTCATCAATTTTTCTCTGCCATACACTTCCAAGAAGATTAGCTACAGTGTCAATGGTTTTAAACTTCTTCATTATTTTGAGCACTGTAGACAATGAAACTTCAAGATCTCTAGAAATGTACTTGAAACCTTGATATTGTTGATGCTGTTCAGCAATTTTGGTTCTCGAGTCCTCAGTCAGTTTTCTTCTCCTCTTTCTATTCTCCATGCTTAGTGTGGCACTCACAGACACACAAAACAAAGATTGAGTCAACTTCTCCCCTTTTTATCTGATTTCAGGTGTGATTTTCATATTGCCCATACCTGTTACTTGCCACAGGTGAGTGTGAACGAGCATCACATGCTAGAAACAAAGATATTTACCCACAATTTTGGAAAGGTGCCAACAATTTTATCTGGCCTGTTTTGGGGGTTTTGTGTGAAATGATGTCCAATTTGCCCTTTTTTCTCTGTTTTTTTTGTGTTGTACCAATATACAAAAAGGAAAATAACATTTGAATAACAAAGCGTTTAATTGTAATAATTTTCTGGTAGAAATACTTCACATTTTTGAACAATTTCAAGGGTACCAACACTTCCGGCCATTACTGTATGTACATATACAGTATATATACACTGCTCAAAAAAATAAAAGGAACACTCAAATAACACATCCTAAATCTTAATATTCTCATTGAATACATTGTTCTGTACAAAAATGAATGTGCTGACAACAAAATCATTGGAAATCAAGTTTATTAACCAATGGAGGCCTGGATTTGGAATCACCCCCAAAATTAAAGTGGAAAAACACACTACATGCTGATCTAACTTCAATCTAATGTCCTTAAAACAAGTCAAAATGAGGCTCAGTATTGTGTGTGGCCTTCATGTGCCTGTATGACCTCCCTACAATGCCTGGGCATGCTCCTGATGAGGTTGCGGATGGTCTCCTGTGGGATCTCCTCCCAGACCTTGACTAAAGCATCCACCAACTCCTGGACAGTCTGTGGTGCAATGTGACATTGGTGGATGGAACGAGACATGATGTCCCAGATGTGCTCAATCAGATTCAGATCTGTGGAATGGGCGGGCCAGTCCATAGCTTCAATGCCTTCATCTTGCAGGAACTGCTGACACACTCCAGACACATGAGGTCTGGCATTGTCCTGCATTAGGAGGAACCCAGGGCCAACTGCACCAGCATATGGTCTCCCAAAGTATCTGAGGATCTCACCTCGGTATCTAATGGCTGTCAGGCTACCTCTGGCAAGCACATGGAGGACTGTGCGGCCCTCCAAAGAAATGCCACCCCACACCATTACTGACCCACTGCCAAACCGGTCATGCTCAAGGATGTTGTAGGCAGCAGATCGCTCTCCACGGCGTCTCCAGACTCTGTCACGTCTGTCATATGTGCTCAATGAGAACCCGCTTTCATCTGTGAAGAGCACAGGGTGCCAGTGGCAACTTTGCCAATCCTGGTGTTCTGTGGCAAATGCCAAGCGTCCTGCATGGTGTTGGGCTGTGAGCAAAACCCCCATCTGTGGACATCGGGCCCTCATACCACCCTCATGGAGTCAGTTTCTAACCGTTTGTGCAGACACATGCACATTTGTGGCCTGCTGGAGGTCATTTTGCAGTGCTCTGGCAGTGCTCCTCTTGTTCCCTTTATTTTTTTGAGTAGTGTATATATATATATATATATATACAGTATTTATATATATATATACATACATACAACAGGTGAAATAAGTATTTAACACGTCACCAATTACCAATTTTTTAAGTAAATATTTTTCTAATGGTGGTATTTAGTGATGAGCGAGCATGCTCGTTATTCAAGATTTACGAGCATTCTCAGGTGTTTTCCTAGCATCTTCAGCATGCTGGGGTGTTATATTTCAGTCACTGTTTCTTAGGCATTCCTCACATGTATTAAATCTGTCAAACAGTCGCAAATCATGAGCACGGAGTGACTGAAACATAACACCCGAGCACACTGAAGATACTTGGCGAGCACCCGAGCATGCTCATCGAAAGGGTTAACAGAACATACTCGCTCATCACTAGTGGTATTGACATGAAATTCTCACCAGATATTGATAACAACCCATCCAATCCACACAAGCAAAGAGATAAAAAAGTAAAAAGTATTGAACACGCTTACTGAAATGTAATTAATACTTCTTTCAAAAGCCTTTGTTGGTGATGACAGCTTCAAGACTCCTTCTGTAAGGAGAAACTAGTCTCATGCACTGCTCAGGTGTAATTTTGACTCATTCTTCCACACAAACACTCTTCAAATCCTGAAGGTTCTGTGTGTTCCTTCAATGATCTCCGAGCTTTAATTCCTTCCAAAAATTTTCTATTGGATTCAGGTCAGGTGATTGGCTGGGCCATTCTAGAAACTTCATATTCTTTCTCTGAAACCAAAAGAGAATTTCCTTGGCTATGTATTTGGGATCATTTTCTTACTAAAATGCCCTCCCTCGTTTCATCTTAATCATTCTGGTAGATGGCAGCAGATTATTTTCAAGAATGTCTTAGTACATTTGTCCATTCATCCTTCCTTCAATTGAATGAAGTTTGCCAATGAAATATGCTAAAAAAGACCCACACAGTGATGTTCTCACCTAAAAAACTTCACTGTTGATATGGTGTTTTTGGGGTGATATGCAGTGCCTTTTGGCCTCCAAATATTGTGTATATTATTGCATTCAAAAAGTTCAATTGAAACCAATGCCATCAGTATGTTTCTTCTCCTAGTATTTCACAGGCTTATCTAAATGTTGTTGAGCAAACTATAAATGTTTTTGAATATGGATTTTGTTCAGTAATAAAGTCTTGCATAGTCAGTGTGCATACAGGCCAATGGAGATTCAGTGCATTATTTTTTGTTTTATTTGAAACAAATGTAACAGCTGATCCTAGGCCTTTCTGTTTCTTTACAAAGGTGGTCCTTATCTCTTGGACAACTCTTCAAATGAGTCTTTTCACTCCTCTGTCTGAAATCTAGTGGGGAGCACCTGGTTGTGACCAATTTATGGTGAAATTATGTTCTTTCCACTTCCAAATTATGGAACCAAGAGTGCTCACTGGAACCTTCAGTAGTTTATACATTTTTCTGTAACCAATTCCATCAGTATGTTTTTCAATAATAAAGTTGGGAATGTCTTGAGACAGCTCACTGGTTTTACCCATCATGAAATGTTTCTTGTGTGGTACCTTTTTATAGACCAATAGTTGAACCAGTTGATAATATTTTTCACTAAGTGACAGGATTGCTTTGTAATTACTGATTGATTTTAGCTGGTGTCATGACTTTCCATGGCTTTTTACATCTCTCTTTCTTCATGTGTTGAATTCTTTTTTCTTGTGTCATTCCTCATTAATGCACATAACTTAATGTATGGACAGCTATGGTTTGATTTCTTTGCCTGTATGTATTGGATAAGGTTGTTATTGACATCTTGTGACAATTTCAAGTCAATAGCACTGTTAGAAATAGATTTTCTTAAAATATTGGTGACGTGTTCGACACTTATTTCAACCACTATACAAATTGTGACAAAGTCACTGGCATAATACTGGAAGGGAGATATGTTTCACTGAGGCAGTTTGCTTCATTGATGTGAAACATGGAAGTCTTTTCCTGCATAGTAGGTGCAGAGAGGATTAAGCAGCCAATTTTAAAAGGATATGTTTTATAGGTAAATGGCTAAGTGCTGGTGGGAGACCATTCACCATATCTCCACCCCAGGGCGTGGTCTGGGTATTAAATAGCCAGCCTTGGGTCTCAGGTGTGGTTCAGTATCTGGAGGCCAGCTCCAGAGGGAGGAGCTTGTATTTATTTGTGCTAATCTAAACCGTGTGGTTTTTGTTAATTTCTGAGTGGCCGGACCCTGGCCGATGCAAGGACTTTGCTGGACATTTTCTTATTTTGTTTTGCCATTATGCCAGAAGGGCTGTGTTTATTTTTATGAACTCTACATTGGTTTATGCCATTCAGTAAACAAACTGAAAATTTAAAGAGACAGTGCTCCGTGTCTCTCTTTATGTGCAGCCGAGTGAGCAGATCTACCAGTATATATATATATATTTATATATATATATATATATACAGTACAGACCAAAAGTTTGGAAACACCTTCTCATTTAAAGATTTTTCTGTATTTTCATGACTATGAAAATTGTACATTCACACTGAAGGCATCAAAACTATGAATTAACACATGTGGAATTATATACTTAACAAAAAAGTGTGAAACAACTGAAAATATGTCTTATATTCTAGGCTCTTCAAAGTAGCCACCTTTTGCTTTGATGACTGTGACGCGCCCCCTGGGCCAGTGCTGTTAGGGATACCCGGAGCCGGATCAGATGGGGGTTGTAGTCTCCGAGTGGCTGTGACCCGGTCCGTGCCCAGGGTGTCAAGCTCAGTGTGTGGCAGTCCTTATGATGTTACTAGATGTTCTTTTGTGTCGACTACGCCACCCGTTGAATTGCGGTCAATACGGCCGCCGCTGCAGCAGGGTCCGCTGAGGCTGGTGATGTATGTGCAGCTCAGGTAGTATAACCCCCAACGGGAGGGGTATAGCCTCAGGGGGTCAGTTGCAGAGGATGGGGGTTGTGGTGGTGCAGCGAGGATGGAAATGAGACTCAGAGTCGGGCTGTGCAGTTCAGGGTTTTTACTTACTGCAGTTGTTCTGGTCACTCCGGCCTTGAGTGACCACCCGAGCCGTGCTGCGTCCACCAGGTCCTGGACTCGGCCAACCCCCAGGTGATTCTGGAGCGTGGTCCTGAGCTCCCTTTCTGTCCTGTCCTCTTCTCTGGCCTTCCCCACCAGGGATCCACCTATGTCCGGCTCCCTCGGGCCTCTTGGTGGTAAACCCTTGTCTCTGGGTTCCCTGACCCTATTCCTGGTCTGCCTTCCGGGTGGATTTAGTGGGTGATCGTGGCAGATCCTGCCCACGACCTCCGGTTCCTGGCTAAGGTGTGCTGTAGCCTCTGCCAGCTTGGGATCCGGTACCCTGTTGCCAACTCTTCACCCTCTGGTCTAATTTGGGCTCTTGGAGTTCCTTCTTTCTCCCCCTCTGGGTCTTTCTTTCTCCTCTCTCTCTCTCTTGGCCTTGGAGCTGCTCTTCTCCTCTGCTCTGCTTCTCTGACTCAACTCTGACAGACTGACCTCACTCTGCAAAAGACCCTGTCCTAAGATGGTGCCCACCTTATATACTCCCTCTATGTGTGAGCTCAGGTGACCAGAACCCAATGAGCTCCTAGCACTACCCAGACTGCTCCCCCTATCTGCCCCTACACTACTGGGATATTCCACCCCCCTCCCACTCCAGCCAGGAACAGACACTGTCGTACCTGCACATTTCTCTAGTGGGAGTACCATCGGTCTGTTCCCCGGAAATGGGATGTGTGTAGTGCATGCAGCTAACTGAGCTCAGTTCCACACTCCATCCTTACCCGGGAGTGGAATATCACACCTCTGGCTTGAGGTGCAAAACCCCTGTAGCAGCCGAATCCTCAGGGTGCTACAACTGCTTTGCACACTCTTCGCATTCTCGTGATGAGCTTCAAGAAGTAGTCACCGGAAATGGTCTTCCAACAATCTTGCGGGAGTTCCCAGAGAAGCTTAGCACTTGTTGGCCCTTTTGCCTTCACTCTGCGGTCCAGCTCACCCCAAACCATCTCGATTGGGTTCAGGTCTGGTAACTGTGGAGGCCAGGTCATCTGGTGTAGCACCCCATCACTCTCCTTCTTGGTCAAATAGCCCTTACACAGCCTGGAGGTGTGTTTGGGGTCATCATCCTGTTGAAAAATAAATGATGGTCCAACTAAACGCAAACCGGATGAAATAGCATGCCGCTGCAAGATGCTGTGGTAGCCATGCTGGTTCAGTATGCCTTCAATATTGAATAAATCCCCAACAGTGTCACCAGCAAAGCACCACCACACCATCACACCTCCTCCTCCATGCTTCACGGTGGGAACAAAGCATGTAGAGTCCATCCGTTCACCTTTTCTGCATCGCACAAAGACACAGTGGTTGGAACCAAAGATCTCAAATTTGGACTCATCAGACCAAAGCACAGATTTCCACTGGTCTAATGTCTATTCCTTGAGTTCTTTAGCCCAAACAAGTCTCTTCTGCTTGTTGCCTGTCCTTAGCAGTGGTTTCCTAGCAGCTATTTTACCATAAAGGCCTGCTGCACAAAGTCTCCTCTAGACTGTGTCTGCTGCTAGAACTCTTTGTGGCATTGACCTGGTCTCTAATCTGAGCTGCTGTTAACCTGCGATTTCTGAGGCTGGTGACTCGGATAAACTTATCCTCTGAAGCAGAGGTGACTCTTTGTCTTCTTTTCCTGGGGTGGACCTCATGTGAGCTAGTTTCTTTGTAGCGCTTGATGGTTTTTGCAACTGCACTTGGGGACACTTTCAAAGTTTTCCCAATTTTTCGCACTGACTGACCTTCATTTCTTAAAGTAATGATGGCCACTCATTTTAATTTACTTACTGCTTTTTTCTTGCCATAATACAAATTCTAACAGTCTATTCAGTAGGACTATCAGCTGTGTATCCACCAGACTTCTGCACAACACAACTGATGGTCCCAACCCCATTTATAAGGCAAGAAATCCCACTTATTAAACCTGACAGGGCACACCTGTGAAGTAAAAACCATTTCCGGTGACTACCTCTTGAAGCTCATCAAGAGAATGCCAAGAGTGTGCAAAGCAGTCATCAATGCAAAAGGTGGCTACTTTGAAGAACCTAGAATATAAGACATATTTTCAGTTGTTTCACACTTTTTTGTTAACTATATAATTCGACATGTGTTAATTCATAGTTTTGATGCCTTCAGTGTGAATGTACAATTTTCATCGTCATGAAAATGCAGAAAAATCTTTAAACGAGAAGGTGTGTCCAAACTTTGGGTCTTTAGTATATATATATATATATATATATATATATATATATATACATATATATATATATATATTCTTAAGACATTTCCTTCTCTAAAAACATGATTGCACATATACATCTATTTATGTATAAAGTCTACAGAAAGAGAACTACTGTCCTGATTGAAACTTAAAATATAAGATTATATTTTATTTTCACAGCCTTCTCTGTTGCTGTGTATCCAGCAGTAGCTTCAATACCATAGTACTACTTTCAAAGTAAATGCACCGGCATCATCAAGTCTAAAATGCCTGCTTAATAATGCAAGCAGTTTGCGTTGTGAAATGTGGTGACAGAGGTTCTTAAGGATCGGGTATACAACACTGCCACACTAACTAAAAGATAGGCTAAAAATTCTTTTGGCCGTAGCTTTTTAGTGGCTATTTTATTTTCTCATCAGTGCTGAGGTGGTTGTAGTCCACTTTAAACTTAATTTTGGTCAAATGTTACTACTTTAGAACTCAATTACAGCTCGCTGCCAATATGTTTTGCTGCAAAATGGTCTCCATCAGTTGTTGTAGGTTGTCATAATGCAGAATTGCTGCTTAAATTCAAAACTTCCTCTCCTTCAATAAACTTGTAGAAAATCACTATCAGGGGCAGGCTGGTACAGGTTGCAGAAGGACATATGCCCCCCGGGCGTGTCCTCCAGCAACTGATGTTTCATTAGCCGGGCAGATAATGTGCCCATGTAGGAGGGGTCTCACCGATGCCAGCACCTATAGCAGCTGGATATGTGTCCGAGGATGCACATATAGCTGAAATGTATTGTGGTGCATAGACCCTGTGGCTTCCTGCACTTCAATACACAATATGCCAATCAGAGGCTGTCAGATGACACCTGCTTGCCCATGACAGCCGACGCATGGCAGTGATGTCATACACTGCCCATGACTGGCATAGCAAATTCAACTGCTGGCCTATGCTAGAGAAGAGGATGCCATGCATCGTGGGAGAAGCAGAAGGAAGGAAGATTTTTTTATTTTTTCTAAATGTTTTGGAGAAGAACAGTAGAATGAGGAAAATTATAACAGTAAGTGGCTCAGGATGGGCAACATGATAACAGGAAGTGCCTCAGAATGGGGAACATTTATCCTGGAAGGTGCCCAGGATGGGGGACATTACTTCTAGAAATGGCTCAGGATGGAGGACATGATTTCTGGATGGGGTCCAGGATTTTATCATGTGATAGCCATGGGGTCACCGAGGTACAGTAGCCTGTAAGCTGCTGATCAGAGCAGAAGCTGACACACTTTCGCCCTGTGTGCGATTGCCTGATGTAATACCCTGCAATTCAAAAGCATTACAGTATTACATCAGCGATCAGGGCTGGGAAAGTTGATGTCCCATGGAGGGACAAGGTAAAAAAGTAAAAATAAAGTTTTTAAAAATTGTAAAACTATTTTAAAAAGTCAAAAAATAAACAAGAAAAACATGATAAAAATATTATACAAATAAACATACACTACCGTTCAAAAGTTTGGGGTCACCCAGACAATTTTGTGTTTTCCATGAAAACTCATACTTTTATTTATCAAATGAGTTGCAAAATGAATAGAAAATATAGTCCAGACATTGACAAGGTTAGAAATAAAGATTTTTATTTGAAAGAATAATTTTCTCCTTCAAACTTTGCTTTCATCAAAGAATGCTCCTTTTTCAGCAATTACAGCATTGCAGACCTTTGGCATCTAGATGTTAATTTGCTGAGGTAATCTTGAGAAATTTCACCCCATGCTTCCTGAAGCCCCTCCCACAAGTTGGACTGACTTGATGGGCACTTTTTGCGTACCATATGGTGACTGCGCTGGCCACTCCATTACAGATAGAATACCATCTGCCTGCTTCTTCCCTAAATAGTTCATGCATAATTTGGACGTGTGCTTTGGGTCATTGTCCTGTTGCAGGATGAAATTACCTCCAATCAAGCGCTGCCCACAAGGTATGGCATGGTGCTGCAAAATGGAGTGATAGCCTTCCTTATTCAAAATCCCATTTACCTTGTGCAAATCTCCCACTTTACCAGCACCAAAGCAACCCCAGACCATCACTTTACCTCCAACATGCTTGACAGATGGCGTCAGGCACTCTTCCAGCATCTTTTCAGTTGTTCTGCATCTTACAAATGTTCTTCTGTGTGATCCAAACACTTCAAGCTTTGATTCGTCTGTCCATAAAACATTTTTTCAATCTTCCTCTGTCCAATGTCTGTGTTCTTTTGCCAATATTAATCTTTTCCTTTTATTAGCCAGTCTAAGATATGGCTTTTTCTTTGCCACTTTGCCCTGAAGGCCAGCATCCCGGAGTCGCCTCTTCACTGTAAACGTTGACACTGTCGTTTTGCGTGTACTATTTAATGAAGCTGCCAGTTGAGGAGCTGTGAGGTATCGATTTCTCAAACTAGAGACTCTAATGTACTTGTCTTGTTGCTCAGTCATGCAGCGGGGCCTCCCACTTCTCTTTCTACTCTGGTCAGAGCCTGTTTGTGCTCTCCTCTGAAGGGAGTAGTACACACCATGGAATAGCCTTCATTTCTAAGAGCAAGAATAGACTGTCGAGTTTCACATGAAAGTTCTCTTTTTCTGGCCATTTTGAGAGCTTCATAGAACAAACAAATGTAATGCTCCAGATTCTCAAGTAGCTCAAAGGAAGGTCAATTTTATAGCTTCTTAAATCTGCCAAACCATTTTCATACTTGTGCAAGGGTTTTCTAGGGTTTTCTAAACATCCATTAGCCTTCTTACACAGTTAGCAAACACAATGTACCATTAAAACACTGGAGTGGTGGTTGTTGGAAATGGGCCTCTATACACCTATGTAGATATTGCAATTAAAACAAGACATTTGCAGCTTGAATAGTCATTTACCACATTAACAATGTCTAGAGTGTATTTCTGATTCATTTAATGTTAAATTCATTGAAAAAAAATGTGCTTTTCTTTCAAAAATAATGACATTTCTAAATGACCATAAACTTTTGAATGGTAGTGTATATATTTAATGCAAAAACAAGAATAAACTAAGTACACATATTTTTTATCACCACAAATATTACCCACTAGTTCCCATTCTGTGAACACCATAAACAAAAATAAAAAAGTGTCAAAAACTATACTTTTTCATCATATTGCCGGATAAACAGTGGAATAATACGTGATCAAAAAGTAAAATGTAAAAAAATTGTATTTCTGAAACGTCATCTTGTCCCTGAAAAAACAAACCACAATATATCTCTGTCAGCTGAGAAATAAAATAAGCTATAGCACTCGGAATACAGCGATGCAAAAACAATTATTTTTTCTAAATAATTGTTTTTATTGTGAAAAAGCGGCAAGACATAAAAAAGTTCACATATTTGGTATCACTGCATCCAGAACAATCCTTTCTATAAAACTGTCACACTAGTTAACCCTTTTAGTGAACACCATATAAAAAAAAGTTTCAAAAACTATGCTTTTTGTCATACCGCCGAATAAAAAGTGAAGTAATAAGTGATCAAAAAGTTGCATGTGAATAACAATGGTATTGCTGAAGATATCATCTTGTCCTTGAAAACAAAAAAGCCACCTTACAGCTACATCAGAAGAGAAACAAAAAATGCTATAGCTCCCGGAATATAGGGATGTAAAATTTTATTTTTTTTTTTAAATTGTTTTTTTAATTGTGTAAAAGCGGCAAGACATAAAAAGAAGACAAATATAATATCGCTGTAATTGCTTCGACCTGAAGAATTAAGCTGCCTAATCACTTATACTGCATGGGAAACAGTGAAAAAAAAAAAAAAAAAAGCCAATTCTTGACCTGCTGCTGATTTGTCAGAAAGAACGCACACTTCTATCCTGTGTAGTGTTGTGCCACCCCCGTAGTGTTCGAGTTCGGTTCGGTTGGTCGAACACCCTTACTGTCAACCCACAGTCAGCCAGTCGATGAGGTCACCCGGGCCTTTGCCTGGCCTTGGGGATGTCGCTGTGGTCGGCTCCCTAGCCCGTACCCTGGGGTCACTCTTTAAAAGGGTGGATAATTGATAATTTTATAAGTGTTCGTGACGCCACCTGTGGTATCTGGTGAGAAGCACCAGCGCTGCAGCAGTCCACTGAGGCCCGTGATAAGACAGCTCGATGGTATAGTGTCATGGGTGTGTCGCCACGAAGATCGTCGCGACTACACAGCCTGACTTCTCGCAGCTGAGTTTTTGGTGCTTTGTGTTTTTTGGTTGTGAGGGAGTTAATTCTCCCTCTCTGTGCTTGACTAGACTCAGCCTCGCCCAGCTGCAGTTAATGCTGCAGTATTGGGATTCCTTCAAATACCTGCTGGTCTGATAGGGAAGTTGTCGGTGAAAGCATTTCTTGCAGACCTTCAGAGTGGATCGTTGTTTGGTGGAGTTTGGAGCGATGAGTATGTGGTGTGGTTTGTTCCCTTCCTCCCTTTATCATTTATCTCCTAACCTGTTGTTGTTCCCTCTGTAATTGTGGAGTTAGTTTTTGTATGCAAGGTGGTTTTTGGTTTTCCCCTTGTACTGTCTAGTTTGTCTAGTACTGTGTTTTGGGCATTTTCTATCCTGTTCCCCATTGTTGTGATCGGGGTCCTTCTCTGGACTAGATTACTTAGGTTCAGGGATATTCAGGAGTTTAGGGTCACGCTGGCGGCCTGGACCTCTGTACCATTAACAGCACCTCCAGGCTGAGGGATTAGTCAGGGCCCCCGTCTAGGGTCAGCTCAGGCCCCTGACCCCCCTGTACGCTGAGACAGCGTGACATTTTCACCGACCGACGGAAAAAAAAAATTTTTTTTTTATTTATTTTTTTTTTTAACCACCATGGATCCAGTAGCCAGTCTAGCTCGGCAGTTGCAGAGTTTGTCCATGGAGTTGGCGGACGTTAAGTCCAAGGTTTTGTGTCCTCTGGAGCAAGCCGGACAAGAACCTAAAGTAGCTCTCCCTGACAGGTTCACTGGGGGGCGGGACAAGTTTTTTGTTTTCCGGGAGGCATGCAAGTTGTACTTTCAGCTGCGGCCTCGGTCATCAGGGAGTGAGGAGCAAAGGATGGGAATTGTCATCTCGCTCCTACAAGGGGACCCACAATCTTGGGCGTTCTCTCTTCCCCTGGGCTCCCCGGCTCTGAAGTCAGTGGATAGGTTTTTCGCTGCTCTGGGACTCGTATATGATGACCCAGATCGGATCTCCCTTGCTGAATCTAAATTACATAGGATCTACCAGGGAAATAGTCCGGCGGAGGAATTCTGTTCGGAGTTCCGTAGGTGGGCCACGGACACCCAGTGGAATGTCCCGGCTCTTAGGAGCCAGTTTTGTCAAGGGTTATCTGACAAATTAAAGGATGTGTTGGCACAGTATGACCCTCCCGCCTCACTGGAAGCCGCTATGGCCCTTGCTATTCGCACTGACAGACGGCTTCGGAAGAGGTGCGGGATAACTCCGTCCCCTGGGATGACTCCACCTCCTACAAGGTCCCCTCATATGGAGGTTCCCCTGGTCAGTCCAGAGGAGCCTATGCAGTTAGGAGGGACATCTTTCCGGGGGAGGGGACCGGCGGTGCACCACAAGACTGGAAGGTGCTTCTTCTGCGGGAGAAAGGGACATTTTATTGGGGGGTGTCCATCCCGTCCTTTGCAGAGTAAAGAGTCGTCGGAAAACTATTGATCTCAGGTTGTGTGGTGGATGGCAATCTGGGAGTAGGTATTTCGTCCCTAGGTTTGTCTCAGTTTCTCGTACCGGCGGAGGTGGTGGTGGGTACGAGAACTGAGAGGATATCTGTTCTTCTAGATAGTGGGGCCGGGGCTAATCTGGTGGACGCTCGGTTTGCTCGGGTTCAAGGTATGCTATTGAATATGTTGGCTAAACCCATCCCCATATTTTCGATCGACGCCAGACCTCTCGGTCAGGGAAGTTTTTTGCAAGTGGTGCGTAGCGTAAATCTTCAAGTGGGGGTGATACATAAAGGACTGTTGTCTTGTTACCTGTTGGAGGGTCTTCCCACTCCTATTGTGTTGGGCCTTCCTTGGTTAACTAAGCATAATCCGGTTATTAATTGGCAATCCAGGGAGATAAGCCAATGGAGTGAATTCTGTAATAAAAACTGCATGAATACGGTCATCGGTGCTGTCACTCCTAGGGTCTTACCTCCATTTCTGGCGGACTTTGAGGATGTATTCTCGGAGAAAGGGTGTCAGGAACTACCTCCTCATCGCGTGTATGACTGTTCTGTAAAATTGCTCCCTGGGGCCAAGTTACCTAAATCTAGGTTGTATAACCTATCTGGTCCGGAGAGGCAGGCCATGAAGGATTATATTTCTGAGAGTCTGGCTAAGGGGCATATTAGACCTTCATCTTCCCCGGTGGCCGCGGGGTTCTTCTTTGTGAAGAAGAAAGATGGAGGCCTACGCCCTTGCCTGGATTTCCGTGAACTTAATCGGATTACGGTCCAAGATCCGTATTCACTCCCACTTATCCCTGATCTCTTTAATCAGATCGTGGGCGCCAAATGGTTCTCTAAGTTGGATCTCAGGGGGGCGTACAATCCGATTAGGATAAAGGAGGGGGATGAGTGGAAGACAGTGTTTAACACTCTGGAGGGGCATTATGAGAACCTTGTCATGCCATTCGGTCTGAAAAATGCCCTGGCGGTGTTCCAACACTTTGTTAATGACATTTTTCGCCGCCTGGTGGGTCAGTTTGTGGTCATATATCTGGATGACATCTTAATTTACTCGCCTGATCTTGTGTCTCATCAGGAGCATGTTAGGCAGGTGTTACAGATCTTGCTGGATAATAAACTGTACGCCAAATGGGAGAAGTGTGTGTTCGCCGTACAGGAACTCCTGTTTTTAGGTTTCCTGGTGTCAGCGTCCGGTTTTCGTATGGACCCAGGGAAAGTGCGGGCAGTTCTTGAGTGGGATCTGCCAGAGAATCTTAAGGCACTACAACGTTTCCTGGGGTTTGCTAATTATTACCGGAAATTCATTCGCAATTTCTCATCCATGGTTAAACCTCTCACAGACATGACAAAAAGGGGATGGATTTTTCTAGGTGGTCTGACAAGGCTTGTCAAGCATTCTCCTCCTTGAAAAAATGTTTTGCCTCAGCACCCATACTCATTCAACCTGATGCGTCACAGCCGTTCATTGTAGAGGTAGACGCTTCTGAGGTAGGGGTGGGAACAGTTTTGTCACAACGTTCGTCCCCTGGTAAGTGGCGTCCGTGCGCTTTTTTCTCCAAAAAATTGTCGTCCGCTGAGAGGAATTACGATGTCAGCAATAGGGAACTCTTGGCTATTAAGTTAGCTTTTGAGGAGTGGTGCCATTTTTTGGAGGGGGCAGTCCATCCGGTCACCGTCATCACTGATCACAAGAACCTGCTTTATCTGGTGTCCGCAAAAGGTCTGAATCCCAGACAAGCCAGGTGGTCGTTGTTTTTTACCAGGTTTAATTTTGTCGTTACATATCGTCCTGGGTCAAAAAATGTGGAGGCGGATGCCTTATCTCGTAGTTTCCCTGGGGCCGGGAATACGGATGATCCGGTTCCTATCCTTCAAGAGGGGGTGATGGTGTCGGCAGTATGCTCTGAGCTTGAGGAGGAGGTAATGTAGGCTCAGGGGGACGCCCCTGTTGGACCTCCAGGGAGACTGTTTGTTCCGGATCAGCTACGACAAAAGGTGATCGAGGCACACCATAACTCAGCTTTGGCAGGACACCCAGGGAGTAAAGCAACTGCTGATCTCCTCTCGCGTCGGTTTTGGTGGCCTAACTTACATAAGGAGGTGGTAACTTTTGTTGCGTCCTGTGGGGTTTGTGCGCGCTCTAAGACCCCACATACCCGTCCGTCTGGGGCCCTCTTACCTTTGAAGATCCCGGAGCGTCCTTGGACTCATCTGCCTATGGACTTTATTATGGACCTCCAGGCGTCCTCGGGTAAAACGGTCATACTCGTTGTAGTAGACAGGTTCAGCAAGATGACACATTTTATCGCTCTTCCTGCTCTTCCTAATGCTAAAACTCTTGCGCAGGTGTTCATTGGAGAGATTGTGAGGCTTCACAGGGTACCCTCCGATGTGGTGTCGGATCGGGGGTCTCAGTTTGGGTCCAAATTCTGGAAGGCTTTTTGTACTCAGCGGGGGATGCATTTATCGTTCTCATCGGCTTTTCATCCTCAGACCAATGGTCAGACGGAACGTCTGAACCAGAGTTTGGAGACATATCTCCGGTGTTTTGTGTCAGAGAACCAGGAGGACTGGGCTTCTTTCTTACCTCTGGCGGAGTTTGCTCTTAATAATAGGCGGAGCGAATCCACTGGTAAGTCCCCGTTTTTTGGGGCATATGGTTTTCACCCCCAGTTTTGTACTTTCAGTAGAGGGGGCTCTTCGGGGGTTCCTGAGGAGGAACGATTTTCGTCATCACTCGCTTCAGTATGGAGAGGGGTGCAGAATAATCTGAGTACTATGGGGAACCGATACAAAAGTATGGCTGATAGGAGGAGAGTGTCTGGTCCGGACCTAAGTGTGAATGATCGGGTATGGTTGTCTACCAAGAATATAAAACTCAAGGTTCCCTCCTGGAAACTGGGTCCCAGGTTCATCGGGCCGTACAGGATCAGTTCTATAATTAATCCGGTGGCATTCCGTCTTGACCTCCCCCCTACGTTTAAAATTCATAACGTGTTCCACAGATCTTTGCTTAAGAGGTATGTGGCGCCAATGATACCGTCACCTTTACCTCCTCCTCCAGTGGTGGTCAATGGAAATTTGGAGTTTCCGGTATCGAAAGTCATCGATTCACGTTTTCGTCGCCGGTCCCTTCAGTACCTGGTTCATTGGAAAGGGTATGGTCCTGAGGAGAGAATGTGGGTTTCTGCGTCAGATATTAACGCAGACCGGTTAATTCGGGCCTTCCACACGACTCACCCGGATAAACCTGGCCCTGGGGGTCCGGAGGCCCCTCCTAGAAGGGGGGGTACTGTCATGGGTGTGTCGCCACGAAGATCGTCGCGACTACACAGCCTGACTTCTCGCAGCTGAGTTTTTGGTGCTTTGTGTTTTTTGGTTGTGAGGGAGTTAATTCTCTCTCTCTGTGCTTGACTAGGCTCAGCCTCGCCCAGCTGCAGTAAATGCTGCAGTATTGGGATTCCTTCAAATACCTGCTGGTCTGATAGGGAAGTTGTCGGTGAAAGCATTTCTTGCAGACCTTCAGAGTGGATCGTTGTTTGGTGGAGTTCGGAGCGAGGAGTATGCGGTGTGGTTTGTTCCCTTCCTCCCTTTATCATTTATCTCCTAACCTGTTGTTGTTCCCTCTGTAATTGTGGTGTTAGTTTTTGTATGCAAGGTGGTTTTCGGTTTTCCCCTTGTACTGTCTCGTTTGTCTAGTACTGTGTTTTGGGCATTTTCTATCCTGTTCCCCATTGTTGTGATCGGAGTCCTTCTCAGGACTAGATTACTTAGGTTCAGGGATATTCAGGAGTTTAGGGTTACGCTGGCGGCCTGGACCTCTGTACCATTAACAGTACCTCCAGGTTGAGGGATTAGTCAGGGCCCCCATCTAGGGTCAGCTCAGGCCCCTGACCCCCCTGTATGCTGAGACAGCGTGACATTTAGCTCCCCACAGGTGGAGCTAGGTCTCAGGGCAGCTTATGCAGGGGGAATGCAGGACAGGCGAGACCCAGCTGGGTCAGAGCGAGAATGGGAACGGACACGGTAGTCACTTCAGTACCTTTTACTGGAAGAAATTCATGCACATCCCGGAGCACTGTAGGGTGAAGGGTGCATATCAGGATCCTCCCCAATGAGCGGGTGTAGGGCCTCCTGTTTCTTGCCTCTGCGTAGTAAGTTTCTGACCTGCCTGGAGCTAGGCCTAACTTTGTCTCTGTCCTGCGCTGGCTGACCTTGTGGTAGGGCCTTCTCTTGGAGTTCACGCTCCCAGTATGCGGGGCCTAAGCGTCTCCTGGCTCTGTTACGTATCAGCACCTTAGCGATCCTGGGACTTGTAGTTCTCCAGGGATTCCGGTTATGCCTTACTGGGTCATAGAGATCCCGGTAAGCTCGGATCCGGTGTCCGGTAAATGCTTCGGGGTGAGCTGGTTAAGCTCCTCTGCCCCTTAAGTACTAACTCGCCACTCGCCTTCGGCCTACTCGGGCCCTCACTAGGCTATACACACTAACGGCAGCTTGCCGCGCTTCACCGATCATATGACGCCGGCACACCTTAAGCTCTATCTGGGTCCCTGAATCTAGCTAGCAGGAGCCTAGTGCTCCACTGCTGAACTATTATCCGAGTTCTCTAGACTAGACTGAGCTCCACTGCAGACTGACCTCTCTTAGGCTTCTCTACTGCAGGAACTCTTCAGAGGAAGTGAACTGCCTAGCTCCACCTTCCCTATATATATCCCTAACTGGCTCCCTCTGCTGGTCTGAGGTGGAAGGTGGAGATGTGTGAATGTTTATGGGGGCCTTTGTGGAGGATTCCATCAATACACTCTTCTAGGATCTGTGATACCAAGCGCGGCGGGGCATCACAGATGCTATTGACGACGAGGTTAGGTTGCGCCTTCCTGGACAGAGACGGACTACTGGAAGCATGTCAACAACTGCATCCTCAACCACAACTCTGCCTCTGACCACAAGTCGTAGTGGCTCTTCAGGTCTCATGGGCTTTAAGCCTTGCATAGCCTGGGCATTTATTCAGATCGATAAGGATGACCCAACTCGTGATATCTGTAATATTTGTCACCAAAAGCTAAGTAGAGGCCAAAAAATCCATAGTTTGAGTACTTCATGCATGAACCGTCACATGGATATGAAGCATAAGTTGCAGTGGGAAGCTCACTGTGCTACAATGCGGCCTAGCAGACTGGGCCAACCACCGTCTGCCCCATCTTGTGCATCCGCGTCCTCTTCATCCTCAGTGACTGGGGGGACAGCAGTCACACATGTTTTTGGACGCAGACCTGCCACCTCTTTACCTGCAACAGCCAGTGTGATTTTCAGGTCATCAGTTCATTGGGAAGTGGAAATACCTGCTGTTGTTGAGCGCTCTCTGACATCGAGAGCACCATCTTGGGATCAAGGCAACCTAACATGTCCGCCTGCATCTTCCTCACAGACCGGCAATTTGCCGGGGACACCCTACTCAACCCCGTCAAAGCACAACAGCCAGCCCTCGGTCCCTCAGATGTGAAAAAGTAAAAGACCATTTCCTCCTAGCCATGAGAAAGCTAAGAGGTTGAATTTCACCATCTGCAAGCTGTTGGCTACAGAAATGCTGCCTTTCCGCCTGGAGGACACAGTGGATTTTCGAGACCTTATGTCCGTCGCAGTGCCCCAGTACCAGATGGCCAGTCGGCACTACTTCTCAAAGAAAGGTGTGCCACGCTCCACCAGCATGTCGCACACAACATCACCGCTTCTTTGAGAAACTCTGTGTGTGACAGGGTGCATTTCACCACAGACACTTGGACGAGTAGTCATGGACAGGGGCGTTACATGTCGCTGACTGAGCACTGGGTAACTAAGGTGACAGCAGGACAAGGGGCTGCTGTCCAAGTCTTACCGTCCCAACGAGTTTTGCGTCAATCCTCTTTATCTCGAAGTTCCTCCACTGCTTCTGCCTCCTCAACCTCCTCTCGGTCCTCCACCTGCACCCAAAGCCTGTCTGGTAATGCCACCTGCTTTCTAACTGCTTAGAAGGAATCCTGCACACCTCCTTACTATGCTGGCAGCAGGGCTCAACGGCATCAGTGTTTACTTTGAAATGTCTGGGAAATGTGAGTCACACAGCTGAGGACTTGTGGTCAGCTCTGGAGACCCAGTTTCAAGAATGGTTGTCTCCACTGGACCTGCAGCCAGGGAAGGCCGTGTGCGACAATGCTGCAAACCTGGGTGCGGCCCTTAGCCGGGGCAATGTCACACACGTGCCTTGTATGGCTCACGTGTTGAACCTGGTTGTCCATAAATTTTTAGCCCACTATCCCAGACTAGATAGCCTTCTGCAGAGGGCACGGTCGCTGTGTGCTCACTTCCGCCGTACGCATCCCGCAGCTCAATGACTTACATCTCTACAGAAGTCGTTGAGCCTGCCAGTTCACCAGGTGAAATGCGATGTACCGACACAGTGGAATTCAACTCTGCACATGCTGCAGCGACTGTGGCAGCACCGACAATCGCTGGTGCAATACGTTCTGACGTATAGCCTGGGCCAACGAGATCCAGAGGTGGGGCAAATCACGCTTCAGGAGTGGTCTCAGATCAGGGTCCTATGAAGTTGATGCGCCCCCTGGGCCATGGGGTACCCTGAGCCGGGCCGGTAGATGCTGGGGGTTGTAGTCACTGTGGCGGTGACCCGGTCCGTGACCCAGGGCGGTCAATCCAACGGTAATTTGTATATATGGATTTTATAATGTCCGACTACGCCACATGTGGAGTGCGACCAAAGGGGCCGCCGCTGCGGAACAGTCCTCTGAAGCTGGTGGTTTTGCAGCAATGGTATTATTACTCCCCACAGGAAGAGTGTAGCTTCAGGGCAGTGTGGGTGGATGATGGTGGTTGCAGTGCAGGGAGTCAGTAATGAACAGAGAGTCCGTGTGATGCAGTCACAAGATCTTTACTCACAGTTGTTGCAGTCCAGATTACAGGTTCCAGAGCAATCTCACCAGTCGTGCTGTGCGTACTCAGTGAGGGGCTCAGTCCACCCCCAGATAGCTCCGGAGTACTTAGCAGGACCCCCTTCTGTGTGTCCTTTCTCTGGCCTTCTCCCTGCACCTCACACCCAGTGACACTTCTATCAGGTATCCTCGGGCCTTGGCGGGCGACTTGTGTTCCGTCCCCTGGGTCCTATGTGGCTACCTTCTTAGTGAGACTGGTGTGGACTTTTGCCTGCAGTACATGAAATGCTGCAGCCTCCGGTTTCTAGTTGAGCCTTGCTGTTTTCCTCTAGTTGAGGGACCGGTTCCCCTTATCTGGCCTGACCCCTCTACCTCCTGGTAGCAGCGGGAGTACGGGTGGCCTTCTGCACGGCCCGTAGCCCTAGGGTCCCTTCAGTTCCTGGAGCCTTCCTGCTCCCACTCCTCTCTTCTCTCCTTCAGTCCTGAGCCTCCCAGGCTAGGCCCGCCTCCAGAGCAGAGCTCATGCCGAGCCTATGTTCCTGTCACTTTTCCTCCTCTGACTGGCTTGCTCTTTCTAAGATGGCTTCCAATTTATACTCTCCCTGTCATGTGCTCCCCTAAGCTGCTCCCCTAAGCACCCACTACATAGGAGCCTCCCGCCAGCTAGGGACCTGGGACTGTGCTCTCCCTTAGGAGCAATCTCGCCCTACCCCCACTGCGGGTATGTGTTGGATGCAGGTGTTAGGGTCCCGAGCCATACGCCTTCCTTACCTGAGGGTGAGATACCACACCTCTGGGTGAGATGCAGTAACTCTGTGGCGACTGAAACCTCAGGGGTGCCACACACCCTTCTGCACAGTTTTGAAATGGCGACGAAGATGTTTAGTGCTGACGACGATGCCATTATCAGCATGACTATTCTGGTGATTTACATGCTGGAGCACACATTAAACAGAATATAGAGTCAGGTGGTGGGACAAGAGGAGGTGGAGGAAGTATAGGAGGAGTCGTATGTGGAAGGGATAACATCTCCAAGGTCCAGACGGTTGGCAGCACCAAGGCGACAGGCATGGGAGGGTGGGGGAGAGGGATTAACCAGGGCGCAAGGTAGCAGCCAAACTGTTGAGGAAGGTGCTGGAGCCGAGGAAGAAGTGGAGGATGAACTGGCGATGGGCATGGAAGACTCATCAGATGAGGGAGACCTTGATCACATTTCTGTTGTGTGAGGTTGGGGGGAGAGGGCAGAGGAAGGAAGCATGATTCTTACCTCGCTACCAACACAACAAGGACTTGGTTCTCCTGGATGCGCAAGACACATGAGTGCCTTCTTGCTACGCTACCTGCAACATGACCCTCATATTGCAGAATTCGAAGTAATCCCGACTACTGGGTTGCCACACTCTTAGATCCCCGGTACAAAAGTAAATTTGCCGAAGTAATTCCTGCCGTAAAAAGGGATTGACGCATGCAGGAGTATCTGCAGACACTGTTGCAGAATCTTACATGTGCTTTTCCACAAAACACCAGTGGTGCACGAAGTGAATCTCACAGTTCTAACTTGCCAACCGTGGGACTGTCGAGTCTTCATCACTCAAACCGTAACAGTAACACAGTATGTGCTGCTAACAGCAATTTTGTGGAATCGTTTCACCACTTTTTTAGACCATCCTTTGCAAGGCCACAGGAGACAAGAAGACTGACATATAGTCAATGCCTAGAGAGGATGGTGCAGGAGTATCTCCAAGAGAACATCGAAGCCATGACTGTGTCACTGGACCCTTGCTCATTTTGGTATTCCAATCTGGAAAAATGGCCGGAGCTCACCACTCTCGCCTTGGAGATCTTGTCATGCCCTGCAGCCAGTGTTCTCTCTGAACGTGTGTTCAGCGCTGCTGATGGTGTGCTGACGGATAAGCGCACGCGGCTGTCCACTGAGAATGTAGACAGACTCACGTTCATAAAGATGAACAAATCATGGATCCACAAGGACTTTTCTACCCCTGTGTTATCCTTGGGAGACTAAAAGCTTGAGGATTTGGTAATATCACCTCACCAACCGTTTTAAGCAACTGTGGGGCAATTGATGCCACTTAACCCTAGAACGCATGACCATAAAAATCTACACTTTCATATACCTGGGGCCTTTTAGGCCCATGTGCAAATAACATGGAATAACTCAAACTCAAATGACAAACAACTATATATATGAAGAATACCTAGAGTTTCAAAATTCTAACTTAAGTAATCTTGCAGAAAATAGAAAACAATTAACAGGGCGGGACTGCGAGGCCCCAGGTATGCGTTCTAGAGTTAAGTAGTGTCTGTGCCACAATTTTGGGAAAAAATGGAGACTCTTTTTGGAGTCCCCTTGCTGTGTCTTACGTGACGTTGGCATCGTCAATTCCAGGTGGGTTGGGTCGCTCCCCCTCCCCTTTTAACTGCAAGAAACTACATACACTATGGCTTGGGGTAACACAGATGGTTGAGTCTGCAGAGCTGTTTACTCAGAGGTCTGCTCCAAATCTTCAGTGTCTGCTTGTCAGCGTACAATTTTTAACTGCATCTAGCCTAGGCAGTACTTTTGGCGTAGTAGACCAGCTGCGAAGCAAGCTGCACCGCCTGTGTATCTAATAAGAATTTTTAAATGCATCTAGCCTAGGCAGACTGTGGGGACCCCCAACCAAACCCAGACGCTCAGCCCCCCTACAACCCCCCTTTCCTTGACAATACAATAATGTAACTCTTACAACTGGATGGGTGAGGATCGGTCACAGCTTTATTAACTCTTTATACTCATTCCATTAGAAAGGCATTTTATTTCTAAAATAATTCAGCTTGTTGCAGCATGCCCTGGGTCTCCACTCCGGCAACTTGACCAACAAGTGTAACTCTCCAACATGTCCTTTCTATTTCCAGGCCACGGAGGATCCTGCGTACTCGTATGCAGGACTCTGACCCCCACCCATCACTCTTAACGCTTGTTCCACTCCATCCTGGAGTCCTGACAGGAATATGTCCAGTCCAATATCCATTAAGGGAACACCGTCGGGCCGTTTGAGGCCTGCTTTATCTCCTTCCAGTTGTTGGTGTCGTACCACTACACCGCCTCTGTCTCTTCTAAATTTTGCCATCCGAATATTTATTACCCGCCTTGTCCGTTCGATGGCCGTGATGTCTCGCGCACCTTGCCATACCGCTATCGGCACAATCTCTGACCATACTATAGCTAGTTTTGTGAAAAATTCTCTGAAGCGCTCAGTGTCTAGTTTCATTATTACCATTAGTTATGTGCTCTTGTGATGACCTAGGTTGTTTCCCCCAGGCTTTATAACTAAGATGACCGGACATCTTGCCTCTCTCCCTACCTTGATTACCTCCATTAGTACCTGTGGCCATAGCAGGCCTCTAATACCTCTCCAGTTGAAATATGTATTATGAAACTCTAATTTCCTCCCGCCTGGGCGGACTTTCGCCATTTTTTCTGCCCAATATATATGCGAGTGGCCTATCACCCACACTGTTGGCTTAGTGTCACCTGTAAAAGAAACAAACCACGTTAGGATAACAAGTCTGGTCTTATGTATCTCGCCAAACACGTGGATCGCCATCTCCCTATCCTCTGAACTTCCATTTCTGACAGTCCTGCTCTTGCTGCTTCCGTGGCCGCGCCTATGCGGAATGAGTGTGTCCCGTAATCTTTGGGGTGGTACCCTGCCGATGTTATGCATTTATTAAATTTAGCTTGGAACTGGTATCTTGATAATGGCGTTCCATCAATGTGTGATAGGAAGAAATTTCTTTGTGATCTGACGGTTAGATATGTTTTTACTTTTGTTACCCGACTCAGTGTACCGTTTGTGGGTTGTAGAAGTACCCAAGTGCCCCTGCCCGCTGGAACCATTTTCGATTTGTGTATGCGTAGACGTATTGCATTATTGGCTACGACTATTTCCTGGTGTAATAAGCCTCCACTGGTGGTAATTTTGGATTGAGGGACTAATTCGCTTATGCATAGCGCCCCGAAGAAGGCGATCACAAATGCAGTAGACAGTAGTGTTGCTTCAAATTGTGAGTGTCATGTTAATGGTGTTAGGGATATGATGTGAGAAATCAGTTTTAGCGACAATGGACGGGACGTCTACACTAATGACTTGGCTGACCCCTTTTCCACCCTTTTATGGATTGTCTCATGATGAATCTTTGTCACATCTCCCCAATTTAGGAGTTGGAAGTGAAATGCTACTCCGGTCAGACACCTCTGCGCTGACGCCCCTGATATACCCCTCATCATTAGCTGGTGGAGAAATTCTATGGTGACTTGTGATCTGGCTTGTTCACATTGGTCAACCTGTCTGCCTGCTACTAGTCGTGTCCACTCTTCCCATGCCTTACCGTATGCTTGCCACGTCGACGGGGCAACTGACGCTCTGATTAATTGCATCAACTATTCGCCACTAGATCCCATAGGGAAGGTGGGCAACTGTTGCCCGATGGGTGGGCATTGTGGAAGAGCTCTGTGAAAATCTGCCACTTGAATTGTTATAACGTGTTAGCAGCAGCTTTAGACCCCTCAGCATAGTGGCTAGCGCGGACCCATACATTGTGTTTTAGGCACAGGAATGCTAGCCTGGGTAGTAGGCCTAGCACTGGGAGAGACGATGATGCTATCTTATTAATGCAGTGCGCTAGGCTGGTGTTTTTTGTTATGAAGCATATATTTTTGTAAGCCAGGAGTGCGCCCCATATTTATATTGCTACCACAATTGGGAAGAAAAATTATTTTCAGGGCTAGATGAAGCTAAAAATTATTATTAATTTAAAAGCTGGTGGAGCTTGGTATAGATGGCCTAATACAATGAGTCCCACACACTGCTAGAAGGCCAAATATTTTTTCAGAGCTAGATGCAGATAAAAAATTTTTTGAGTTTGCAACCTGATGGAGGTCAATATAGATGGACTAATAGAACAAGTCCCACACACAGCTAGAAGCCCAAATATTTTTTCAGGGCTAGAAGCAGAAAAAAATTATATTCAATTTGCAACCTGATGGAGGTCAGTATAGATGGTCTAATAGAACAAGTCCCACACACTGCTAGAAGGCCAAATATTTTTTCAGAGCTAGATGCAGAAAAAAAATATATTCAATTTGCAACCTGATGGAGGTCAATATAGATGGACTAATAGAACAAGTCCCACACACTGCTAGAAGGCCAAATATTTTTTCAGAGCTAGTTGCAGAAAAAAATTACATTCAATTTGCAACCTGATGGAGGTCAGTATACATGGACTAATAGAACAAGTCCCACACACTGCTAGAAGCCAAAATATTTTTTCAGAGCTAGATGCAGAAAAATATTATATTCAATTTGCAACCTGATGGAGGTCAGTATAGATGGACTAATAGAACAAGTCCCACACACTGCTAGAAGGCCAAATATTTTTTCATAGCTAGATGCAGAAAAATATTTTATTCAATTTGCAACCTGATGGAGGTCGTATAGATGGACTAATGGAACAAGTCCCACACACTGCTAAAAGGCCAAATATTTTTTTCAGAGCTAGATGCAGACAAAAAATTATTTTGAATTTGCAACCTGATGGAGGTCAGTATAGATGGACTAATAGAACAAGTCCCACACACTGCTAGAAGGCCAAATATTTTTTCATAGCTAGATGCAGAAAAATATTTTATTCAATTTGCAACCTGATGGAGGTCAGTATAGATGGACTAATAGAACAAGTCCCACACACTGCTAGAAGGCCAAATATTTTTTCAGAGCTAGATGCAGTTAAAAATTATTTTTAATTTGCAACCTGATGGAGGTCAGTATAGATGGACTAATAGAACAAGTCCCACACACTGCTAGAAGGCCAAATATTTTTTCAGAGCTAGATGCAGTTAAAAATTATTTTTAATTTGCAACCTGATGGAGGTCAGTATAGATGGACTAATAGAACAAGTCCCACACACTGCTAGAAGGCCAAATTTTTTTTCAGTGCTAGATGCAGAAAAATATTATTTTCAATTTGCAACCTCATGGAGGTCAGTATAGATGGACTAATAGAACAAGTCCCACACACAGCTAGAAGCCCAAATATTTTTTCAGAGGTAGATGCAGAAAAAAATTATATTCAATTTGCAACCTGATGGAGGTCAGTATAGATTGACTAATAGAACAAGTCCCACACACTGCTAGAAGGCCAAATATGTTTTCAGAGCTAGATGCAGAAAAAAAATATATTTAATTTGCAACCTGATGGAGGTCAGTATAGATGGACTAATAGAACAAGTCCCACACACTGCTAGAAGGTCAAATATTTTTTCAGAGCTAGCTGCAGAAAAAAATTACATTCAATTTGCAACCTGATGGAGGTCAGTATAGATGGACTAATAGAACAAGTCCCACGCACTGCTAGAAGCCAAAATATTTTTTCAGAGCTAGATGCAGAAAAAAATTATATTCAATTTGCAACCTGATGGAGGTCAGTATAGATGGACTAATAGAACAAGTCCCACACACCGCTAGAAGGCCAAATATTTTTTCTGAGCTATATGCAGAAAAATATTATATTCAATTTGCAACCTTATGGAGGTCAGTATAGATGGACTAATAGAACAAGTCCCACACACTGCTAGAAGGCCAAATATTTTTTCATAGCTAGATGCAGAAAAATATTTTATTCAATTTGCAACCTGATGGAGGTCAGTATAGATGGACTAATAGAACAAGTCCCACACACTGCTAGAAGGCCAAATATTTTTTTCAGAGCTAGATGCAGACAAAAAAATATTTTAAATTTGCAACCAGATGGAGGTCAGTATAGAGGGACTAATAGAACAAGTCCCACACACTGCTAGAAGGCCTAATATTTTTTCAGATCTAGATGCAGATAAAAATTATTTTTAATTTGCAACCTGATGGAGGTCAGTATAGATGGACTAATAGAACAAGTCCCACATACTGCTAGAAGGCCAAATATTTTTTCAGAGCTAGATGCAGAAAAAAATTATATTCAAGTTGCAACCTGATGGAGGTCAGTATAGATGGACTAATAGAACAAGTCCCACACACTGCTAGAAGGCCAAATATTTTTTCAGAGCTAGATGCAGAAAAAAATTATATTCAATTTGCAACCTGATGGAGGTGAGTATAGATGGACTAATAGAACAAGTCCCACACACTGCTAGAAGGCCAAATATTTTTTCAGAGCTAGATGCAGAAAAATATTATATTCAATTTGAAACCTAATGGAGGTCAGTATAGATGGACTAATAGAACAAGTCCCACACACTGCTAGAAGGCCAAATATTTTTTCAGAGCTAGATACAGAAAAATATTATATTCAATTTGCAACCTGATGTAGGTCAGTATAGATGGACTAATAGAACAAGTCCCACACACTGCTAGAAAGCCAAATATTTTTTCAGAGCTAGATGCAGAAAAATATTATATTCAATTTGCAACCTGATGGAGGTCAGTATAGATGGACTAATAGAACAAGTCCCACACACAACAAGAAGCCCAAATATTTTTTCAGAGCTAGATGCAGAAAAATATGATATTCAATTTGCAACCTGATGGAGGTCAGTATAGATGGACTAATAGAACAAGTCCCACACACAGCTAGATGCCCAAATATTTTTTCAGAGCTAGATGCAGAAAAATATTTTATTCAATTTGCAACCTGATGGAGGTCAGTATAGATGGACTAATAGAACAAGTCCCATACACTGCTAGAAGGCCAAATATTTTTTCAGAGCTAGATGCAGACAAAAAATTATTTTGAATTTGCAACCTGATGGAGGTCAGTATAGATGAACTAATAGAACAAGTCACACACTGCTAGAAGGCCGAATATTTCTTCAGAACTAGATGCAGAATAATATTATATTCAATTTGCAACCTGATGGAGGTCAGTATAGATGGACTAACAGAACAAGTCCCACACACAGCTCGAAGCCCAAATGTTTTTTCAGAGGTAGATGCAGAAAAAAATTATATTCAATTTGCAACCTGATGGAGGTCAGTATAGATGGACTAATAGAACAAGTCCCAAACACTGCTAGAAGGCCAAATATTTTTTCAGAGCTAGATGCAGAAAAAAATTATATTCAATTTGCAACCTGATGGAGGTCAGTATAGATGGACTAATAGAACAAGTCCCACACACTGCTATAAGGCCAAATATTTTTTCAGAGCTAGATGCAGAAAAAAATTATATTCAATTTGCAACCTGATGGAGGTCAGTATAGATGGACTAATAGAACAAGTCCCACACACCGCTAGAAGCCCAAATATTTTTTCAGAGCTAGATGCAGAAAAATATTATATTCAAATTGCAACTTGATGGAGGTCAGTATAAATGGACTAATAGAACAAGTCCCACACACAGCTAGAAACCCAAATTTTTTTTCAGAGGTAGATGCAGAAAAAAATTATATTCAATTTGCAACCTGATGGAGGTCAGTATAGATGGACTAATAGAACAAGTCCCACACACTGCTAGAAGGCCAAATATTTTTTCAGAGCTAGATGCAGAAAAAAATTATATTCAATTTGCAACCTGATGGAGGTCAGTATAGATGGACTAATAGAACAAGTCCCACACACTGCTATAAGGCCAAATATTTTTTCAGAGCTAGATGCAGAAAAAAATTATATTCAATTTGCAACCTGATGGAGGTCAGTATAGATGGACTAATAGAACAAGTCCCACACACCGCTAGAAGCCCAAATATTTTTTCAGAGCTAGATGCAGAAAAATATTATATTCAAATTGCAACTTGATGGAGGTCAGTATAAATGGACTAATAGAACAAGTCCCACACACAGCTAGAAACCCAAATTTTTTTTCAGAGGTAGATGCAGAAAAAAATTATATTCAATTTGCAACCTGATGGAGGTCAGTATAGATGGACTAATAGAACAAGTCGCACACACTGCTAGAAGGCCAAATATTTTTTCAGAGCTAGATGCAGAAAAATATTATATTCAATTTGCAACCTGATGCAGGTCAGTATAGATGGACTAATAGAACAAGTCCCACACACTGCTAGAAAGCCAAATATTTTTTCAGAGATAGATGCAGAAAAATATTATATTCAATTTGCAACCTGATGGAGGTCAGTATAGATGGACTAATAGAACAAGTCCCACACACAGCTAGAAGCCCAAATATTTTTTCAGAGCTAGATGCAGAAAAATATTATATTCAATTTGCAACCTGATGGAGGTCAGTATAGATGGACTAATAGAACAAGTACCACACACAGCTAGATGCCCAAATATTTTTTCAGAGCTTGATGCATAAAAAAATTATTTTCAATTTGCAACGTGATGGAGGTCAGTATCGATGGACTAATAGAACAAGTCCCACACACTGCTAGAAGGCCAAATATTTTTTCAGAGCTAGATGCAGAAAAATATTATATTCAATTTGCAACCTGATGGAGGTCAGTATAGATGGACTAATAGAACAAGTCCCACACACTGCTAGAAGGCCAAATATTTTTTCAGAGCTAGATGCAGAAAAATATTTTATTCAATTTGCAACCTGATGGAGGTCAGTATAGATGGACTAATAGAACAAGTCCCACACACAGCTAGAAGCCCAAATATTTTTTCAGAGCTAGATGCAGAAAAAAATTATTTTGAATTTGCAACCTGATGGAGGTCAGTATAGATGCACTAATAGAACAAGTCCCACACACTGCTAGAAGGCCAAATATTTTTTCAGAGCTAGATGCAGAAAAATATTATATTCAATTTGCAACCTGTTGGAGGTCAGTATAGATGGACTAATAGAACAAGTCCCACACACTGCTAGAAGGCCAAATATATTTTCAGAGCTAGATGCAGAAAAATATTTTATTCAATTTGCAACCTGATGGAGGTCAGTATAGATGGACTAATAGAACAAGTCCCACACACTGCTAGAAGGCAAAATATTTTTTCAGAGCTAGATGCAGACAAAAAATTATTTTGAATTTGAAACCTGATGGAGGTCAGTATAGATGAACTAATAGAACAAGTCCCATACACTGCTAGAAGGCCGAATATTTCTTCAGAACTAGATGCAGAATAATATTATATTCAATTTGCAACCTGATGGAGGTCAGTAGAGATGGACTAATAGAACAAGTCCCACACACAGCTAGAAGCCCAAATATTTTTTCAGAGGTAGATGCAGAAAAAAATTATATTCAATTTGCAACCTGATGGAGGTCAGTATAGATGGACTAATAGAACAAGTCCCACACACTGCTAGAAGGCCAAATATTTTTTCAGAGCTAGATGCAGAAAAAAATTATATTTAATTTGCAACCTGATGGAGGTCAGTATAGATGGACTAATAGAACAAGTCCCAGACACTGCTAGAAGGCCAAATATTTTTTCAGAGCTAGATGCAGAAAAAAATTATATTCAATTTGCAACCTGATGGAGGTCAGTATAGATGGACAAATAGAACAAGTCCCACACAACGCTAGAAGCCCAAATATTTTTTCAGAGCTAGATGCAGAAAAATATTATATTCAATTTGCAACCTGATGGAGGTCAGTATAGATGGACTAATAGAACAAGTCGCACACACTGCTAGAAGGCCAAATATTTTTTCAGAGCTAGATGCAGAAAAATATTATATTCAATTTGCAACCTGATGCAGGTCAGTATAGATGGACTAATAGAACAAGTCCCACACACTGCTAGAAGGCCAAATATTTTTTCAGAGCTAGATGCAGAAAAAAATTCTATTCAATTTGCAACCTGATGGAGGTCAGTATAGATGGACTAATAGAACAAGTCCCACACACAGCTAGAAGCCCAAATATTTTTTCAGAGGTAGATGCAGAAAAAAATTATATTCAATTTGCAACCTGATGGAGGTCAGTATAGATGGACTAATAGAACAAGTCCCACACACAGCTAGAAGCCCAAATATTTTTTCAGAGGTAGGTGCAGAAAAAAATTCTATTCAATTTGCAACCTTATGGAGGTCAGTATAGATGGACTAATAGAATGATGTGATGCCCAAAAGGTTTTTCTTCTCTAGGTGCAGTAAAAAAATTGGTATTCTATACACAGGTGGTGTAGCTTGCAACACAGATAGGCTACTCCACTAACTAACACACTCTGCAATATGCCAAAAAGGATTAGCTTTGCTAGATTTAGCCAAATGCTGTGAAAAAAACTTGCACAGCACTGGCACAGACCTGCCTGGCAAAAACTGATAGGAACTGATGTAACTTAGTCCTGAAAAGGACTGCAATTACAATTAGTCTTTACTCCCAGCCTATCTATTTAAGAGCACAGACCTGCCTGATAAAAGTCATAGGAAATGCTGTAACCTAGTCCATAAAAGGACTGCAATCACAACTATTCCCTACTCCCAAGCTATCTGTAGATTTGTGCGAAAATTGGCTTGAAATTAACAAGGTATAGTGCACACAGCAACAGCGGTGCCGTCTAACACGCAGCTGCAGCAGTGAGAAAATGGTGGCGACGGGGAAAATGGCTGGGTCTTATAGGGCAAGGACATGTGACATACACTGCCAATGACACATGCCCTTGCTTGTGTGAAAAAAAGCACTTCGCTTCGTGTGTGCGCTGCTGATAGGCTGACAGATTGCACCTCCCCACTGTAAATGCGGGAAAGAGAAAAAAAAATGGAGATCTTCATTATTCCTGCAGAGATCCATCCCCTGCCCCTCCCCCCGCCCCGCTGTACACTCAAACTGCGTATTAACATTAATTTTCATAATTACTGAGAAAAAATCCAGTTATGATTTTGGTGCATGAACAGTTATCGAACATAACATCGAACAGCCAAATTTTTTTCAAATCGTTCGTGTTCGCCGAACAGCTCGAACACCGCCCAAAACAGCTCGAATTTGAGATTGGCGAACAGTTCAAGTCGAACACTGCTCATCTCTAATCCTGTGCTTCAAACTGAGTACTTACACCAGGGTTTATGTGTAAATCTCTGAAATATGCGATACAGATGGAACACCCAGAGGAGATTCCTTGTAATAAAGCATATGGAGACACAGTGGATGCTGATTGGCCTGTGATTCGGTGGTGTCTGCCTTTTTAAAATTGAATAAATGCATGGGCAGCCACAGTTTTGCGCACCTCTAAAAAAAAAAGGACACCACTAAACAGAGGCCAGATGGAGCCCTCGTTATAATGATTGGATCCATTGAGGTTGTCATCTGAATCATGTCATTCAGAGAGTTAAATGGAAACCCCGATGTAAGTGCTCAGCTTAGAGTGCAGGATAATTGTGATCCAAAATGTTATGCAAAATGTTCCCAGTTAGTAATAAAAATGTCTTAAAACATTCTCTCTCTCATTATTCTGGCATTTGGCAAATATTAAAAATTAGAGTAATCCCAATTGACCTAAAACGGGTAAGGTTTATTCTGATTTCATGTCAGATATTGAGAAAAGCATGCATGCGGGTCTTTTTACATAGTGTATGTAAACTTCTGGTTTCAACTGAATATCATGTTCTGTGCATCAAATATACATTTCACCATGTTTATAATTTTTTCTGCAATGAATTTTTTTTGTGCCTTAATATGGGTGACTTTCCTTTTTAGCCCAGGAATGGGCCTCTGATCAGGTTTAGGCACAAAGTAGAAAGAATTATTGGAACAAATTTGTTGTCAGGATTCCTGTTGCCCCTCTACAGTTTGACCACTAGTGGTCGCTATTGTTCACTTTAATAATTGTGCTGCAGTTCCACTCCTTACCACTGGAGGCTGCTGTTGTGTTCTGCAATTGCCCTTTACTAAAATGGCTATGTAATCCATCTTATTTCCTGTTTGGGCATACTTAAAGCCACACAGACCTCTCACTCATTGGTTGAGTATTGTGTCTAGCTGTTAGCCTAGTTCCAGTCTCGAGCTCCAGAACATTCTTACCAAGATTGTTCTCATTCATCTACGAATTGCTTCCTACAACTCATTGCTAACTATAAGAATTTCTACTACCGCATGCTGTTCCTGCTTGTGCTCCTTCAGCCACTGGTTTCCAGCAGTATTACATCAGTATCGTAACATTTGTTTGGTTTCAATTTATCCCCATATTTGTAAAGACTCAATGTCATCATCATCATAATTATTTAAATATATACAAAAGTTTTGTGTCACGCTACTATTGGGTGATTTTCCTCGGTAGGATGATGCACAGAATTGGACCACTGCATAGGACAGGGTACAAATGGCAATGTTTTTGTAACTTAGCAAGGAAAAATTCTTTGAATTATATTAATGCAATTTTCTTTAACAAAATTATCAATTTTTGTCTTAATTGTTAATGATTTTTTAGCTATAGTGAAATTCAATAGAAGAGCACTTCACAGTATTAAGCTCCTGGCAAAGAGCCAGGTCCATGTTACATGCAGCAGGATGTGGAGTAGGAAAATAAGCAGCAGATTTATGTGGAGAGGGAAATTGAGTTTACACAGGCAGGGGTTGAGGCTGACATTCAGACTGAAAATATTGACAACAACATTAAACATGACTAGTGTACTCACCCGAGCATTACGGTGCTCGATAAGCTCGGCGCTCGGCTGGTATTTCCGGGTTGCTCGGGCGGGAACTCCGGTCCCCGCGCTGCATGTTTGGTGCTCTTTAAAGAGTCAATGAACATGCAGGGATTGCTTGACATGCACTTTAATGCTGTAGCCATGTTGGTTGTGGCATTACAGTGATTGGTTGTGCACACAGCATCATCAGGTTTATATAAGACCTGGCGCTGCTATGCTCGTCACAGTCTACCCAGAATAGGGAGAGCTGCTACTGAGTCTGGGAGAGATTTGCTTGTTTAGAGTTAGTGTAGGTATTCCACAACATATATCTATATATCCATATGAAATAACAGTCTTTCTGAGGACTAATCCAAGTGCATATTTTCAGTGGTGAAGGTGAAAGCAGGAGTTAGGCAGGCAGTGTATGTGGCAGAATGCAGTGTATATAGTGCAAGAGGGTGCATAGCACGTTCCTGCTGCTGCTGTTCTTACAGATATTTGTAGGCATAGCCCTATATATCAGGGGCCAGGGCAATTTTTTTTCTTAATCCTGGTTATTTGCTTAAAAAGAAATCTAGAGTATACCATTTTTCTGCTCCAATTGCTTGTTAGCATTGCAGAATACAGCCAGATCTGTTCCATATTTCAGTGATAAAAATCCAGAAATTTGAACTGAGCCTGGAAAATATTGGTCTCCTTTTCCATTCTGTTGCAGTGTGTCAGTAAAGCTATTCACACTAGGTCTCTGTGTAGAATAATGTTAGTAAATTACAGGCCTGCTATTTAAAACCGTGGTTCTCTGTCAGACATATCACATATAACATCGTACCAAAATCAGCCATTTCTGCCTTCCATTTCATTGCAGTGTGTCGGTCAAGCTATTCACACTGGGTCTTCTGAAGAATAATATTAGTAAATTACAGCCCTGCTATTTAAAAACATGGTTCTCTGTCAGACATATCACTTATAACAGTGTTCTAAAATCACCATTTCTGCCTTTCATTTTGTTGCAGTGTGTTGATCAAGCTATTCACACTAGGTCTCTATGAAGAAAAATATTAGTAAATTACTGGCATCCTATTTAAAACTTCGTAACACATATAACTGCATCCAAAATCAGCCATTTCTAGTGAACTTGGAAATATTGTCCTCCATTTAAAATTGGCAAGGTGCGTGACAAGGGACAGAAATGTGGACGTGATGGTAATGGTGCATGCAGAGGCCAAGGGCAAGCTCAAATTCTGGCACAACAACCACCCACATCTTGTCGCCCGACCTTCCTGTCCCAGTTGCTAGGGGACCGCAGCACACCACTATTGTACCCTGTACAGTGTCCATTTTAGGACATGATCAGATATCAAAATCAAGCATCAGAATGATGTCAGTTTTATGCTAAATACCCTGTCTGACAAGTGATCCTGACAAGTTATTTTGACAAGTGATCCTGACAAGTGATTCTGACAAGTGATCCTGACAAGTGACTTTGATAAGTGACTTTTACAACTGTAATAATAATAATAATAAAATAAAATCGCTGTTCGCTGATGGGACTTGAACCCAAAATTCTGTGTCCAGAAACAAGTGCACTAAACACTGAGCTATTAACTCAGTGAGGAAACTTAGGAGTTCTATTTGGTTATATGATTTTCAGTGCAAACCTGATTGAAACTCATTGGGACTTATGCACAGACTGAAAGCAAGCTAAATTCAAATGGTTTGATTTTGATGTGTTAGTCTAATGTGTGACTTTCTTCAAACATCAGAATCAGAATCACAATGACGTTTAGTCACCCTGAGTATTTTCATGGTTGATCTCATAAGACAAAAAAAGCTGCTAACTGCAATCACTTGAATGGATAGCTCAGTGAATGGTAAGGCATCAGCCTCTAAAGCTACAGTGTCATGGTTCAAATCCTGATAGAAGTATTATTATTATTTTTTTTAAATTATGCCTGTTTAGCACACAAACTACAGGGGTGTTTTACTTTTAATATCTGACATTTTGATTGTCATCCCGACGAGTTAAGAGTTTCAGACACGCTGTCTATTTGCATGGTAAATTACATAGCAAAAGTAAATTGGGAGGCACTAATTTACTACATATCTATTTCCAAGTGACTGTACATTTGCATAATTTCTTAAAGGAGTCTAATGATAAAATTTCTTTATTGTCAATTTTTCTTTCCATCCACCCAAGAACTGGCTGCAAACTCCCAATTTACTTTTGCTATGTAATTATTATTATATCTCACTACCTAATTAATCAAATAATGAACCTATAGTTTAATGGTAAGGCATCTGTGTCACATAGTTTTGGTTTGAAAGGATAATAATAAGAGTAATAATAATAATAATAATAATAAAAATAAATAATAATAAAAAGTTCAGTGTCCCTACAGGTTTTTCTTGGCTTATGAGATTAACCATGATAATACTCAGGGGGTCTAAAAGTAATTGTGAATCTTATTCTGATGTGTGAGAAAAGTCAGATATCAAAGCCAAGCATCACTGAAGTTTGTGTGCTAGCCAGGATCATTTAAAAAACAAAAGATTATTTTTTCTGCACCTGTGATTTAAACTCAGAACACCCACTTTGTGAGGCAAGAGAGTTACCATTCTGCCATAAGCTCAAATTAGGCTGCCAGATGGTTTTTCTTGGTTTATGATATTTACTATGCAAATACTCATGGTGTCTGGAAGTCCTTCTGATTTTGATTTTGATGTGTGATGAAAGTCAGGTATCAAACTCATTCATCAAACTCATACATCATTTGAATTTGGTTTGGACAATGTCTGTGTGAAAGTCCTGATTGCACTGAAAATAACATAACCAAGTAAAATACCCACTTTTCTGTAATGAGTGTATAGCTCACTGGTAATTGTGCTGACTGTGAAACATATGCTTTTGGTTTCAAGTCCCAGTAGGGACACTCAAATTTTTCATATTAATTATTATTACTAATAATGTATTATTATTATTATTACTAATATTATTATTATTATTATTATTATTATTATTATTATTATTATTATTATTATCCTTTCAAACCAAAGCTATGTGACACAGTTTCCCTATCATTAAACTATGGGTTCATTATTTGATTATTTAGGTAGTGATATATAATAATAATAACATAGCAAAAGTAAATTGGAAGTTTTCAGCCAGTTCTTGGGTGGATGGAAAGAAAAATTGACAATAAAGAAATTTTATCATTAGACCCCTTTAAGAAATTATGCAAATGTACAGTCTCTTGGTAATAGATATGTAGTAAATTAGTGCCTCCCAATTTACTTTCACTATGTAATTTACCATGCAAATAGACAGCGTGTCTGATACTATTTACACGTCAGGATGACAATCAAAATGTCAGATATTAAAAGTAAAACACCCCTGTGTGCTTAACAGGCATAATTAAAACAAATAATACATTTCTATCAGGATTTGATCCGTGACACTGTAGCTTAATAGGCTGATGCTTTAACCATTCATTGTGCTATCCAGTCAAGTGATTGCAGTGAGCAGCTTTTTTTGTCTTATGAGATCAACCATGCAAATACTCAGGGTGACAAAAAGTCATTGTGATTCTGATTCTGATGTTTGAAGAAAGTCACACATCAGACTCACACATCAAAATCAAACATCATTTGAATTTGGATTGCTTGCAGTCTGTGCAAAAGTCCGAATGAGTTTCAATCAAGTTTGCACTGAAAATCATATAACCAAATAGAATTCATAGGTTTCCTCAACTGAGTTAATAGGTCAGTTGTTAGTACACTGGATTCTGGACACAAAATTTTGGGTTCAAATCCCATTTGCGAACAGTGACTTTTTTTTTTATTATTATTATTATTATTATTACAGTTGTAAAAGTCACTTGTCAAAATCACTTGTCAGGATCACTTTTCAGAATTACTTGTCAAAATCACTTTTCAAAATCACTTGTCAGAACCACTTGTCAAAATCACTTGTCAAGATCACTTGTCAAAATCACCTGTCAGAATCACTTGTCTGGATCACTTGTCAGACAGGGTATTTAGCCTCAAACTGACATCATTCTGATGTTTGATTTTGATATCTGATCAAGTCCTAAAATGGACAATGTAACCCAGAGCAATGTCAAAAGGTTACTGGTTGGATAGCAGATAATGCTTCCAGTCACTTTGCCACCACAACTACCACCCTGTCCTCCTCAAGGTCAAGTCTCAGTAGCTGTGAGTTTGGACCGCATATTCCTCACCCTGATTCTCCTTCCTCCCACCATGCTGAGTGCCAGGAGACAACTGATCACACACTTGGACACTCAGAAGAGCTGTTCACTTTTCCATTTGTAGATTTGGGCCTCTCGCCCGGCAAGCATCAAGCGAGGCAAGAGGAGAATGCGTGCAGATATGCCCAAATATTTGAGCAGCCATGGTCACACAAAGCCAATGATGGGAAAGTGCAATTACTGTTGCAAGAGGTTGATGATGATACACAATTGCCTGAAATTCAGGAGGAAGACGAGGTGGTGGATGATTTAGTAACTGACCCAACCTGGCAGGGGAACATGCAGAGCAAGGACATCAGAACACAGGGGGAGAAAGGCATAGCACCACAACAGGCAGGAAAAAGCAGTGTGTTGGCCGCAGACACAAGGCGGGAAAGCATTGCCCGTAACACCAATATGGTGGAAGTTGCCAGAACAACTGTTAGGTCTTCTAGAGTCTGGCTGTTTTTTAAAGACTCTTCAGATAACCCCCAAAAGGCCATTTGAACCAACTGCCAGGCCAGGATCAGCAGGGGTAGCAAAATAAGCAGCCTGACCACTACCAGCAGGATCAGGCACATGGCAGCAAAGCACCCGACTTTGTGGGCCGATCCCCAGGTTCCAGAAACATTGTCTGCTGGTGACACCTCTGCTTCTTCCGCTGTTGTGCATGTACTCCAATCCCCTGTCTATGGCGCATGCGAAAATGCGTCCTTGTCCCAGCGCAGCGTTCTGTTGTCCCTTCCACAGTCCTTGGAACACAAGCGCAAATACTCAGCCAACGCCCCACAGGCCACACTACTAAAGTCTCACATTTTGCGACTTCTTGCGCTCAAAATGTTGCCTTTTAAGTTTGTGGAGACGGAAGATTTCCGCAACCTGATGTCGGCAGCCATCCCGCAGTACTCTGTCCCCAGCCGCCACTATTTCTCCCAGTATGCCGTCCCTGCATTACACAAGAACGTGCCAACAACATTAGACGTGCCCTCAACAACGCAGTTAGTGGGAAAGTTCACCTAACCACGGACAAGTGGACAAGTGCTTGTGGGCAGGGACAGTACATCTCGCTGAGGGCACAGTGGGTTAATATAGTGGAAGCCGGGACTCAGTCGGACCTTGGGACGGAACACGTCCTCCCATTGCTGAGGATTGCGGACCTTGGGTCAATCTGGGTTGCCCCCACATTCTACTGCTCTTGCACTTCCTTCTCCTCCATCTCTTCAACCTATATCTCTGAAATGAGCACATTAGTCAGAAGCTTGAAGCACTGCAGCAACGCCTCGGCCAAGCAGCAACAGGCTGTGCTGAAGCTAACATGCTTTGATGACTAACCACACACTACTGAAGAGTTGTGGACAGATCTGAAAGAGCAGGCAGATCTGTGGCTGATACTGATTACCCTAAAGCCAGGCATGGTCGTGTGTAGTGATGAGCGTGCATGCTCTCTACTGTTTGGTGCTCGCCCGAGCATCCCACTGCTCAAGATACTCGGCTCTCGCCGAGTATTTCCAGGGTTGCTCGGCGGGAGCTGGAGCGGAGCGCCAATAAACATGTAGGGATTGTCTGCCACTCACTGTAATGCCGCAGTCATGTTGGTTATGGCATTACAGTGATTGGCTGGCCGCACAGCATCATCAGCTCTATATCAGACTTGGCGCCGCCATGCTCGTCACATTCACTCTGGAATCAGACAGTGTAGGGAGAAGTGCTGCTGAGCTAGGGAGAGATTTGCTTGTTTCTGGTTAGTGTAGGTGTACCAAACTATATTAGAGACACATATCCATCTCAACAAACAGTCCTTCTGAGGACTAATCCATCTGCAGAGATATTAGACAGGCAGTGTATATAGGCAGGCAGGGTATATAGCAGACTTCAGTGCATATAGCAGAAGAGGATCCATTCCTGTTTTGTCTGCTGCTGTTAGATATTTCTGGAAATAGGTCCAGGTCTCAGGGGCCAGGAATAATTTTTTTTTTGGATCTTAATCCTCATTATTTGCTTAAAAAGCAATAGAGGGAATACCGTTTGTCTGCGCCATTTGCTTGTTGGCACTGCAGAATACAGATAGGTCCTTTCCATATTACTGCACTAAAAATCCAGCTATTTAAAACTGTGGTTTGTCCGTCACATGGATCACATATAATTGCGCTGAAAATACTACCATTTCTGGCCTCCATTTAAAATTTGTTTCAGTGTGACAGTGAAGCTATTGACACCAGTTTGCTGTTCAAAATAGTTACCTACACGCAAGGTATTTAAAACTGTGATTTCTCCGTGACACAGATCACATATACGTTTTCAGAAAATACTGCCATTTCTGGCCTCCATTAAAAAAAAATTTCGGTGTCAGTGAAGCAATTGATACCAGTTTGCTGATCAAAATAGTTACCCACAGGCCAGGCATGTAATACTGTGTTTTCTCCGTCTCACGGAACACATATACATTTTCAGAAAATACTGCCATTTCTGGCCTCCATTAAAAATTTGTTTCAGTGTGTCAGTGAAGCTATTGACACCAGTTTGCTGTTCAAAATAGTTACCTACAGGCCAGGTATTTAAAACTGTGGTTTGTTCGTCACACAGATCACATATAAGATCGCACCAAATTTAGCCTTTTGTAGTGAGTGTGGAAGATATTGTCCTCCAATTAAAATGGGCAAGGCACGTGGCAAGGGATGGGGAACTTGATGTGATGGTGATGGTGCATGCAGAGGCCGAGACCGTGGGCAAGTTGAAATTGTGCCACAACAAAAACCCACATCTTCTCGCTTGACCTTCCTGTCCTAATTAATAGGGGACTGCAGAACACCACTATTGGACACAGAGCAGTGTGTAAAGGTTATTGGTTGGATAGCAGATAATGCTTCCAGTCACTTAGCCACCACCACCACCACCTTGTATTCCACATTGTCAAGCCATGAGTCTTGACCGAATATTCCTCACCCTGAACCTCCTTCCTCCCACCATGCCGAGTGCCCAGAGACAAATGATCCCACACTTGGACTCTCCAAAGAGCTGTTCACTTTTCAATTTATAGATTCGGGCCTTTTGCCCGGTCCACTTGAAGCAGGGCAAGAGGAGATCACATGTAGCGAAGCCCAAATATTTGAGCATCCACGGTCACATGAAGACGACAGTGGGAAATTGTCACAAGTGGTGGGCAATGATGAGACAAAATTGCCAGAAAGTGAGGTGGAGGACCAGAGTGCGGAAGTGGAAGACGAGGTGGTGGATGATATAGTAACTGACCCAACCTGGCAGTAGGACATGCAGAGCGAGGAGAGCAGCACACAGGGGTAGGGAGGCCGAGCACCCCAACAGGCTGGAAGAAGCAGTGTGGTGGCCACAGACAGAAGGCAAGCCACCATTCCCTTTAACACCAACATGAAGGAAGTTGCCAATAAAACTGTTAAGTCTTCTGGAGTCTGGTTGTTTTTTAAAGACTCTGCCAATAACCCCAAAAAGGCCATTTGCACCACCTGCCAGGCCAGCATCAACAGGGGTGACAAAACTCCCAGCCTGACCACCACCAGCATGATCAGGCGCATGGCAACAAAAAGCACCCGATTTTGTGGGCCGAACCCGAGTGTTCAGGAGCAGTGTCTGCGGGTGGCACCTCTGCTTCTTCCGCTGTTGTGCATGCAAGCCAATCCCCTGTCCATGGTGCATGCAAAGATGCCTCCTGCCCTGCAACTGTCATTGCACACTCTCAAGAAGCAGCATCAGGAAGCACGTCCACGTCCTTGTCCCAGGGCAGTGTTCAGTTGTCCATACCCCTGTCCTTGGAACACAAGCGCAAATACGCAGCCAATGACACACAGGCCACCCTACTAAATTTCCACATTTCGGCACTGCTTGTGCTCGAAATGTTGCCTTTTAGGCTCATGGAGACGGAAGCATTCCGCAACCTGGTGGCGGCGGCCGTTCCTCGGCACTCGGTCCCCAGCTGCCATTATTTCTCCCAGTGTGCCGTCCCCGCATTACACAAGCACGTGTCCCAAAACATTAACCGTGCTCTCAACAACGCAGTTATTGGGAAAGTCCACTTAACCACGGATACGTGGACATGTGTTTGTGGGCAGGGATGGTACATCTTGCTGAGGGCACACTGGGTTAACATAGTGGAACCCGGGACCCAGTTCGACCTTGGGACGGAACACGTTCTCCCGATGCCAAAGATTACAGGCCCTAGTTCAATCAGGGCTGCCATCACAGTATACAACTCCTGCACCTCATCCTCCTCAGCCTCCTCCTCTTCAGCCTCCTCCTCTTCAGCCTCCATCTCCGAATTGACCACATCAGTCACAAGTTGGAGACCCGCTGCTTTCTAATGGGTGTAACATCCCTGGCGGCGTGCTTGCATGGCTTACGACCTCCCACCATGCAAGACCGCAATCTTACCTATCAGGCCAGGCTGCACACTTTGCTCCAGTTCCTGCTGTTTGTATGTCTCTTGTCTGCTGGCTTAGGGTGACGGCGCTGTTGCGTCCTGATTCTTAAAGCTACAGTGTGCGCAGTCCTAATGCGTCCCCAGCCTATTGCTGTGAGTCACTGGATACTTAAACCCCCTCCACCCAGTAGGAGGTGCTTGAGCAACACTTTCCATCTGTGTGTTCCTTGCAACTGAGTTGCCAGGTCCTGTCCTGTATCTAGTCTGCTTCTGACATCCTGGGGGCTGTATACCCAGGCCTGTTACCTGTACCTGTGACTTCTAGTCAGCTTCCGCCACCCTGGGGGCTGAGTTCCCAGCACATTCCTGTATCTTGTTCCTGGTTCAGATCCTGTCTGAACAGTGTCCTAGTCCGTTACCTGTTTGTCTCTATGTCTGTACCTTCCCCTTTTCCTGCAGTATCTGAACCTGCTCCTAACTCCAACTCGTTGTCTTTGTACTTCTGTTTGTGAGCTTTGTGTCCAATCGCTTCTTCATTGCAAGTGTAGCATCAGCGTCTCTGCATCCTGCTAGGCAGAGACGCCGTCCCTCTCACCTTCCTGTTAAGCGCGCGGCGTCCTCCAGCGCTTCTTCCCTCGCTGTTGCCGGAGCGCGCTCCTTCCCGGGCACTGTGCTTAGGGCGCGCGCGCTCTCCCCCTCTCTTAAAGGGGCCGTGCGCATCATCCTAAGGAGTCCCCGGCCAATTGCCGGAGGACTTCCCATATATAAGGCACCTCCTCCAAAATGGAGGTGCCCGAACAAAGTTGTTTGCACTGTGTCTCACCTGTGCTTCAGCCCTCAGGTTCCGCTGCTAGCCTGACTTCTCGTCCTGCCTGCCAGCCTGTTATCTGTCTGTTACCTGCCGAGCCTGCCAGCCTGCTCACCTGGAGTGCTCACCTGTTACCTGCCTGTTACCTGCCTTGGCTATCTGCCCGCTCACCTGGGAGCATCCGCCTTCCCACGTCTGTCAGACCGCTCACCTGGGAGCGTCCACCAGTTACCTGCCTGTTACCTGCCTCGTCTGTCAGACCGCTCACCTGGGAGGGTCCACCAGTTACCTGCCTGTTACCTATCTCGTCTGTCTGCCAGCTCACCTGGGCACGTCCACCAGTTACCTGCCTGTTACCTGCTGTGTCCGTCAGCCCGCTCACCTGGGAGCGCCCACCAGTTACCTGTCAGTTACCCGCCTCGTCTGTCTGCCCGCTCACCTCGGAGCACCTGCCTGTTTTCTGCCCGCCTGCCTGGAGACCCTGCCGTCACTTGCTGTGACCACCTTCCTGGTAAACCTAAAAGACTGCTACTTGCCCTGCTTTCTCGAACTGTGACTACCTGTCAGCTACCAGAGACTTCCGCCTGCTTGCCGTGTCCATCCACGATACCGGTCAGTCCCAGCCATCTGACCCGTGGGAGCCACCTGCTCTCTTACAAGGTCATCCCCAGAGTAGCACCTGGTCCTTCTGCCCAGATCCTCCCTGGTGACGGTGTCGTTAGCTGCCGTACGACCAGGGTCGGTTCGGGTGGATACTTAGTCACGCCCCTCTGGGTCCTTCCTTGCACCTCGGCACAGAGGTTCCACCACCCGGACCCGTAACAGTTTGCTCGTGCCATGGAACCCGGTGGCCCCCAGATCTCCGATCTGCACCAGGAAGTCTTACTTCAGAAAACTCAGCAGGAAGTGGTACTGGCCTATCTGCGGTCCGTTAACTCTCGTCTAGGCGCATTGTGTAACTCGTCTATGCCTACCTCTGGCCCAGCCGTGCCTATTCCTGCGGTACCGCAATCCAGTCCCTTCATGGCACCCGGCTATGGACCTCGGCATCTGGCACCTCCACGCTTTGCCGGCGAACCTGCTTTAGCTCGGGGTTTCATAAACCAGTGCACCCTGCACTTTGAGCTATTGTCATATCAGTTCATCTCCGACCGGGCCAAGGTGGCCTTCATCATGTCCCATCTCACTGGGGAGGCACTGGCATGGCTAAATCCCCTGTGGGAGAGAGGGGACCCCCTGGTGTCCGACATGCCGTCTTTCCTCGCTGCTTTCTGGAAAGTCTTCGATGAACCTGGACGGAAAACCTCTTCTGCCTCCTCTCTGCTACGTCTCCGCCAAGAGAGTCTCACCATGGGCCAATATACCATACGGTTCCGCACCCTTGCTTCTGAGCTTGCCTGGGAAAAAGAGGCCCTGGTGTCCGTCTTCTGGGAGGGTCTTTCCGGCCGGATTAAGGACGAGTTAGCTGGTCGGGACATTCCTACCACTCTGGATGACCTGGTGTCACTAGCTTCCCGGATTGACATCCGGTTCCAAGAACGTGCCAAAGAGACTGCCTGGGAGACAAAATTTTCTCGCTCTGCTACTATTTCCCTGAGACCTGCCTCTCAGCTAGTCACTCCCCGGGCGCACTCGCCTGAACCTATGCAGATCGACCAGACCAAGATGGTCAAATCTCACCAGGAATCTCGCCGAGCCGAGGGTAGCTGTTTCTATTCTGGCAGTATGGAGCACTCTATCCGTTCCTGCCCAGAGAAGCTGGGAAACGCCAGTGTCTAGGACGGCTCGGAGAGGTCGTCCTAGACAAAAGTAAGCCCTCTCCGTCTCTGACTTTGTCGGTCTCTATTGCTTGGGGAGAAAACAGGCACTTTGAACTCGCTCACCTGGATTCTGGAGCTGCTGGAAACCTCATCTCCCAGTCTTTGGTAGAGAGATACTGTATTCCTACCAAGCCCCTGGCTTAACCATTGTCTTTCGCCTCCGTGGATGGAAGACTTCTCTCGGTGACCATCCTGCTCGTCACTGAACCCATAACCCTGCTGGTGGGAATGTTGCACTCTGAGGAAATCTCATTCCATGTGCTGTCCGGACTCTCTCACTCCCTGTTGCTAGGTCTACCTTGGCTCCAGACACACAAACCCGAATTGAACTGGCGATCCGGTGAAGTACTCTGGTGGGGTCCAGACTGCCATAAGACCTGCCTGGTTCCGGTCCTCCCAGCTCGCCCTCCGACTACTCCAGCTAATCTACCCGGTCTCCCGGCTCCTTACTGGCCCTATGCGGACGTCTTCGGTAAAAAGGAAGCAGAGACGTTGCCACCCCATAGGCCATATGACTGCCCGATCGACCTGGTACCTGGCGCCACTCCTCCCCGTGGGCGTATCTACCCGTTGTCTACAGCCGAGACCCGGGCCATGTCTGAATACATTGAAGAAAATCTGGCTAGGGGATTTATCCGAAAATCTACCTCCCCGGCAGGAGCCGGATTCTTCTTTGTCAAAAAGAAAGACGGCTCGCTACGTCCCTGTATTGACTACAGAGGACTCAATCTAATCACTGTAAAAACAAATACCCCCTGCCGCTCATCTCCGAATTGTTTGACCGTCTTAAGGGCGCCAGGATCTTCTCCAAGCTGCATCTATGAGGATCATATAACCTGGTCCGTATCCGTCAAGGAGACGAGTGGAAGACAGCATTCAATACCCGGGACGGTCACTATGAGTACCTTGTGATGCCCTTTGGTCTCTATAACGTCCCGCTGTCTTTCAAGAGCTGGTCAACGACATCTTCTGTGACCTCCTGTACTCCTGCGTAGTGGTATACCTGGACAATATCTTGGTCTTCTCTCCGGATCTCCCCACACACCGAAGGGATGTTCGTCAAGTCCTGCTTAGGCTTTGGCAGAACCACCTCTATGCCAAATACGACAAGTGCCTCTTCGACCAGACCTCCCTACCTTTCTTGGGCTACGTTATCTCCCAGACAGGTCTGCAAATGGATCCCGAGAAGCTCTCTTCCGTTCTAAAATGGCCCCGTTCAGAAGGTTTGAAGGGAATACAGCGATTCCTGGGCTTCGCCAATTACTATCGTCTTTTCATCCCACACTTCTCGTCCCGTACTGCTCCCGTATCTGCGCTTATCCATAAGGGAGCAAATCCCAAGGTATGGTCGCCTGAAGCCGAGGAGGCCTTCCTTTCTTTAAAGAAAGCCTTCGCCTCTGCTCCCCTCCTGCACCGTCCGGACTGTAATAAACAATTCTACCTGGAGGTTGATGCCTCCTCCTCCAGAGCCGGAGTGGTACTCACCCAAAAATCTTCTATCGGGAAAATTGTAACCTGCGGCTTCTTCTCCAAAATCTTCTCCTCGTCTGAGCGCAACTACTCCATAGGAGACCGTGAACTGCAAGCCATCAAAATGGCACTGGCGGAGTGGCGCTATCTGCTTGAAGGGGCCCTGTATCCGGTAATTATCTACACGGATCACAAAAACCTGGCATATCTCCAAAATGTTCAGAGACTCAATCCTCGCCAGGCCCGGTTGTCGTTGTTTTTTGCCTGCTTCGACTTCATTCTTCATTTCCGCCCGGCGGATAAGAACGTCAAAGCTGATGCCTTGTCCCGGTCCTTCCTGTCCTCTGATCAAGAGGAGGAGCCTAGGCACATCATTGATTCCTCCATGGTGATGAATGTGGCCCCCTTGGATCTGACTCGTCTTCCACCCGGTAAGACGTTTGTAGCAGTACCAGATCGGGAGGGGGTTCTTTGCTGGGGACATTCTTCTAAACTAGCTGGCCATGTTGGCCAAAAGAAGACCTTCCAGCTCATTTCCTGGCATTACTGGTGGCCTAACCTGCGTAAGGACGATGTAGACTTCGTCACGGCCTGTTCATCCTGTGCCCGTAACAAAGTTCCTAGACATCTACCAGCTGGCCATCTCTTGCCCCTGCCCATACCTGCTGCTCCATGGCAGCACATTGCTATGGACTTTATTACCGATCTTCCTGTTTCATCCGGTTGTACAGTCATTTGGGTGGTCGTTGACCGCTTTTCTAAAATGGCCCATTTCATTCCCTTGCCTGGTCTCCCATCTGCACCCGAGCTGGCTAAAGACTTTATCCGCCACATCTTCTATTTCCATGGCCTACCCCTCCACATCGTGTCGGATCGTGGGGTTCAGTTCACCTCACGCTTCTGGAGAGCCACATGTAAGCAGCTAGACGTCACCCTGGATTTCTCCTCCGCTTACCACCCACAGTCCAATGGTCAAGTGGAGCGGATCAATCTGATCCTGACCAGCTACCTCCGGCACTTCGTTAATGCCCACCATTCGGATTGGGTGGATCTCCTACCATGGGCCGAGTTCTCTTATAATAACCATGAGAGCGAATCCTCTTCCAAATCCCCGTTCTTTATTGTCTTTGGCCAGTACCCCCGGATTCCAGTTCCTGTCTCCGCTTCTGTAGACAACCCTGCCGCAGAGTCTCTTGTCAGCGAATTTTCTACTATTTGGGAGAGTACCAGGTCCGCTCTTCTTCTGTCCTCTGAGCGGATGAAGAGATATGCTGATAAGAGACGTCTGGATCCACCTCAATTCCATCCGGGAGACAAGGTTTGGCTCTCTTCCAAATATGTGCGGCTCAAAGTACCCTCCTACAAGTTGGGCCCTCCGTTCATCAGACCTTTCGAAGTCCTCAGGCAAATTAACCCAGTGGCCTACAAATTAAAACTCCCGGCCACCCTACGCATTCACAACTCCTTGCAAGTATCCCTCCTCAAACCCGTTGTCCTTAACACTTTTTCCGACAATCCAGGTACTCCTCCTACTCCGGTTTCTGCTGAGGACGTCTTTGAAGTGGAGAGTATCCTGGCCACCAAGAGAGAAAGAGGGAGAACCTTTTTTCTGGTGGATTGGAAGGGGTTTGGTCCTGAGGAAAGAACTTGGGAACCCAGGGAGAACATCAACGCTCCGCTTCTCCTTGAGAAATTTCTCTCTGGCCTAAAAAAGGGGGACCTAAAGGGGGGGGTACTGTAGCATCGGCGTCTCTGCCTCCTGCTAGGCAGAGACGCCGTCCCTCTCACCTTCCTGTTCAGCACTCTGCGTCCTGCAGCGCTCCTTCCCTCGCTGCTGCCGGCGCACTCTACTTCCCGGGCACTGTGCTTAGGGCGCGCGCTCCTCCTCTCTTAAAGGGGCCACGCACGTCGTCTTAAGGAGTCCCCGGCCAATTGCCGGAGGACTTCCCATATATAAGGCACCTAATCCAAAATGGAGGTGCCCGAGCAAAGTTGTTTGCACTGTGTCTCACCTGTGCTTCAGCCCTCAGGTTCTGCTGCTAGCCTGACTTCTCATCCTGCCTGCCAGCCTGTTATCTGTCCGTTACCTGCCGAGCCTGCTAGCCTGCTCACCTGGAGCGCTCACCTGTTACCTGCCTGTTACCTGCCTTGGCTATCTGCCCGCACACCTGGGAGCATCCGCCTGCCCCATCTGTCAGACCACTCACCTGGGAGCGCCCACCAGTTACCTGCCTGTTACCTGCCTCGTCTGTCAGACCGCTCACCTGGGAGCGTCCACCAGTTACCTGCCTGTTACCTGTCTCGTCTGTCTGCCTGCTCACCTGGGAGCGTCCACCAGTTTCCTGCCTGTTACCTGCTGTGTCAGTCAGCCCGCTCACCAGGGAGCGCCCACCAGTTACCTGTCAGTTACCCGCCTCGTCTGTCTGCCTGCTCACCTGGGAGCAGCTGCCTGTTTTCTGCCAGCCTGCCTGGTGACCCTGCCGTCACTTGCTGTGACCACCTTCCTGGTAAACCTAAAAGACTGCTACTTGCCCTGCTTTCTCGCACTGTGACCACCTGTCAGCTACCATAGACTTCCGCCTGCTTGCCGTGTCCATCCACCATACCGGTCAGTCCCAGCCATCTGACCCGTGGGAGCCACCTGCTCTCTTACAAGGACGTCCCCAGAGTAGCACCTGGTCCCTCTACCCAGATCCTACCTGGTCATGGTGTCGTTAGCTGCCATACGACCAGGTTCGGTTCGGGTGGATACTTAGTCACGCCCCTCTGGGTCCCTCCTTGCACCTCGGCACAGATGTTCCACCACCCGGACCCGTAACAGCAAGTACCTTGTGTGTATCTGGTTCTGCTTGTTCTGTTTCCCTGCCTCCGTATCTAACTCATGTGTTCCAGCTATCTTCTTGTGTTTTCCAGTCTGTTCCATGTGAACAGAGCCCTGTCCTGTCTACCGCATCTGCGGGTTTTGCTTTGCTCTGCTTGTTCACCGCACCTGCGGTTTTGCTCTGCTCTGCTTGTTCACCGCATCTGCGGGTTTTGCTTTGCTCTGCTTGTTTACCGCACCTGCGGTTTTGCTCTGCTCTGCTTGTTTACAGCATCTGCAGGTTTTGCTCTGCTCTGCTTGTTTACCGCACCTGCAGTTTTGCTCTGCTCTGCTTGTTCACGCATCTGCAGGTTTTGCTCTGCTCTGCTTGTTCACCGCATCTGCGGTTTTTGCTTTGAACTGCTTGTTCACCGCAACTGCGGTTTTGCTCTGCTCTGCTTGTTCACCGCATCTGCGGGTTTTGCTCTGCTTTGCTTGTTCACCGCATCTGCGGTTTAGCTCTGCTCTGCTTGTTCACCGCATCTGCGGTTTAGCTCTGCTCTGCTTGTTCACCGCATCTGCGGTTTTTGCTTTGAACTGCTTGTTCACCGCAACTGCGGTTTTGCTCTGCTCTGCTTGTTCACCGCATCTGCGGGTTTTGCTCTGCTTTGCTTGTTCACCGCATCTGCGGTTTAGCTCTGCTCTGCTTGTTCACCGCATCTGCGGTTTAGCTCTGCTCTGCTTGTTCACCGCATCTGCGGGTTTTTCTCTGCTCCTCTTGTCTACCGGACCTGCGGATTTTGCTCTGCTCTGCTTGTCTACCGGACCTGCGGATTTTGCTCCACTCTGCTTGTCTACCGCACCTGCGGATTTTGCTCCACTCAGCTTGTCTACCGCACCTGTGGGTTTTGCTCCGCTCTGCTTGTCTACCGCACCTGCGGCTCCGTTCCTGTATCCCAGTCTGTACTGGTCCCTATCCTGCCTACGTTCCTACCTGCCAGTACCCGCCTCTATGCATGTCAGCCGTGCCTGCCTGTGCACACCTGTCTGCACGCCAGCCGTGCCTGCCAGTGCCCACCTGTCAGCATACCAGTTGTGCCTGTCAATATCCATCTGTCTGCATATCAGCGGTGCTTGCCAGTACCCACCTGTCTATATGCCAGTCTAACCTGCCTGTTCCTGCATTCCCCGGTGTGGGTCAACAGCTGTGACCGGGGTCTGACCTGGAGTAGCACCTGCTCCCTCTGCTCGGTTCCTCCCTAGTTCACGGAGTCGACTGAGCCGCCGTGCGACCTTGGTCGGACCGGGTTGATACTTAGTTACGCCCCTCCATGCACTCCACGGTTCATGGTCCAGTTAGTCTGGGCGCAAGGGTAACAATGGGAACATTTTTTTATGAGGCCCTCCTTCACATCTCTTCCAAGGGACATTGGAGTGACTCCCCATTTTTGGCAGCCCTTGCATTCACTGCACAGGCCAACACTATGGGAGACCCATTTTCTAATAATGGTAACATTTTTTCATGAGGTCCTCTATGTCTCTTCCAAGGGGAATTGGAGTTCCTCCAAATTTTTGGCAGCTGCTGCTTCACTGCATAGGCAAATAGTATGGGAGACCCTCTCCTTTCTAATGAGTATTTGTCATTACTGTGGCCTTGCTCTATGTGTCTTTAAATTCTTAGTGGGGTTTTTCCCAAATTTTGTCAGCCATTGGACTCACTGCATACCCTACAACTGTATAGCACACCTGCTCCTTTGTAATGGAAACATGTCATTACTGTGGCCCTTAACTGTGTCTTTAAATTGTTAGTGGGGTTTTTCCCAAATTTTGGCAGCCCTTGCAATCACAGCATGGGCATAACCACTTTGAGACACTCGATCCTTTATAATGGGAACATTTTTTTTACTGTGACCCTCCTCTATGTCTCTTCAAAGGGGTATTGGGTTGCGTCTGAATTTTTGGCAGCTCTTGCAGTCACTGCATACGCAATAACAGTATAGGAGACCCACTCATTAATAATGGGAACAACAAAGCATAGCCGGCTGATGGCTCTCTAACAATAGCGAGGGCCAACTGCTGGCCTTTTAAGAATAGTAAGGGCCATCTTATGGCCCTATAAAAATAGGCTTTGTGATTTTCAGAGTCCCTCCATAATAAATGAAAGAGGTTTTGTCTGATGATGTGTCACAGACCACATGGCCAGATAAGGTTGTAAAATGTTAAAATTACATTTCTCGGTGAATGCATTTATATTAAAAAATAACGTAAAAAAAAAACAATAGGATCTTTCTTTAAGAAAAAATAGAAAAAGAAGTCAGCTCACCCTTTTTGAGACCATATGCACGGATCCACGGAGTCACGTAGAGGAATGATCAGCAAAGGAGGAAAATCCAGCAAGACGATCTCCAATAAAAGCCATATTTATTAATAAATTTAAAATATTTCATATCGCCAAATATATAGGGTTTTAGGTCACAACCATCACAAGCATAGGAGAACAGCAGACGCATTTTGGAAATTAAACCTTAGTCATTGCATAGCCGCATGTGTTCACGGGGTACCATTTTATGTCATATCCTCTCAGGGCACATGACTAGCCCCCTCCAATGAAATAACTTTTAAAAAATACACATATCCATACAAGTATCAAAAAATAACATATACAATGAAAAACGATACAGTCTGTCATAATAGTAGATCATGTCCTGTCTTAAATTCAGTCCTTTTGGAGATCTTGTATCAAGTTCATAGATCCACCAGGACTCTCTGTTAAGGAGTTTTCTCCGATATTCCCCTCCCCTATGTGGTTTCCTAATCTTTTCTATCCCAATTATCTCGCAGCTGGAAGTGTTTCCTCCGTGTTCCACACTGAAATGTCTGGATGCTGCTGAGCATTTAGTTATCATTTTGTTGTTGGCATCTGATAGTTTCGTCTTATTCGAGTTTTTAATGAGTTTGGTGGTACATCCTACGTATTGAATATTACATATATTACATGTAAGAAGGTATATAACATATGAGGTATTACAATTTATATATTTTTTAATATTGTATATTTTTTGCGTACTGGAGGAGGAAAATATTTTAGTATTTTTTATGTGTTCACAGCATAGGCAAATATTGTGACCACATTTATAGCAACCGTTGGTATGTAACCATGTTTCCCTATTCCCCTTTGATTCATTTAAATATAGACTTGGGGAAAGAAGGGTTCCCAGTGTTGGAGCTTTTTTTGCAGTAAATCTTACCCCATGACGTAATATTTCCCGTAGTCTGTTATCTTGATGGAGCATCGGTAGGTAAGCATTAATAATGTTATTTATTCGTTGGAATTCAGGGCTATAGTTGGTAACAAATGTTAATTGTTTATTATTAGTGCTGAGCGAACACTAAAATGCTCGGGTTCTCGAAGCTCTGCCCAAGCTCGCCGTGATACTCGGGTGCTCGACCCGAGCAACGAGCCCAATGTTAGTCTAAGGGAGACCCGAGCATTTTTGCGGCGGCACCCCCGGCAGTCTGTAGAAAGCCTAAAAAGTGCCCAAAACGATAGTGACAGTGCTCAAATGACATGGGGACAGCATGGGGATCGCCCCAGGAAGCATTTCTGACCCCCAGGTCACTGTTGTCAACAACGTGGTCAGAGGTATTAAGCCTCTTTTACATGCTCATAATAAAACGTTCAAAAACGAAAGTGAAACTTTTTTCCTGTGAAATATGTTAAGGAAATTCTTTTCCAGGCTAAAGACTTGTGTATAAGGTAAAATAAATAACCAAAACCAAAAATACTCCTCCACACCTTGGGCTATGTTCACAAGTACCATTTTTTATGCGTTTTTGCACTTTTGTATTGCTTTCAACTGTGACAAATGCATTCACCCGGAAATGTCATTTTAACATTTTACAACCTTATCTGGCCATGTGCTGTGTGACACATGCATACAGTGCTGAAAAGACATGGGGACAGCATGGGGAAGACCCCTGGAAGCATCTCTGACTCCCAGGTCACTGCCTAAAAGTGTGCCCATCAGAAGTGATCCTTGCCGCATCAGAAGATGCAGACTTGCAACTATCCCAGTGCAAGTCCTTGTCCCAGGGCAGTGTTCAATTGTACCTCCCCCATTCCTTGCAATGCAAGCGCAAATATGCAGCCAACCACCCACCCACCCCAGGCTGCAATACCATACTGCTAGCTTGCACTTGAAATGTGGCCTTTTAGTTTTGAGGAGGCCGAAGCTGGCCACTACCTCATGGCTGCTTCGGCAGTGAGGTATCCATACTCAGTCCCCAGCCGCCTAGCGGCCGGGTGTCCACGATCGGTCCCCAGCCGCCAGGGGCGGCCGGGTGTCCACACTTGGCCCCCAGCCGCCCCGCGGCCGGGTGACCACACACAGTCCCCAGCCACCTGAGGGCTGCCAGGTGTCCATAAATGGTCCCCAGCCGCCCCGATTTCTCCACGGAACATCCCCCCAAACTTTTCTTAGACTGGCCTGCTTTAGGGCAGCATTGGACGAGCCCACCAGAGAACCTGACTCCTCCGGTGGGCCCTGGCTTCTCCATCAGGGGAGTTGAGAGTGCCAAGGTGAGGAGCATGATGATGATAGGAGTTATGATCTATTTTGTTTTGTTGGAATGCAAGCGTAAGTGTGCAACCTGCCACCCACCCACCCCCAGGCTGCAATACCATACTGCTAGTTTGCTTGCACTTGAAATTGGGTCTTTTAGGCATGTGGAGGCCGAAGCTGGCCACTACCTCATGGCTGCTTTGGCAGCGAGGTATCCATACTCAGACCCCAGCCGCCCGGTGGCTGGGTGTCCACGCTCGGTCCCCAGCCGCCAAGGGGTGGCCGGGTGTCCACACTCGGTCCCCAGCCACTCCGCGGCCGAGTGTCCAAACACGGTACCCAGCTGCCTGGGGGCGGCCGGGTGTCCATAAACGGTCCCCAGCTGCCCCGATTTCTCCGCGGAACATCCCCACAGACTTTTCTTAGACTGGCCTGCTTTAGGGCAGCATTGGACGAGCCCACCAGAGAACCCGACTTCTCCGGTGGGCCCTGGCTTCTCCATCAGGGGAGTTGAGAGTGCCAAGGTGAGGAGCATGATGATGATAGAAGTTAGCATCTGCTTTGTTTTGTTGGAATGCAAACGTAAGTGTGCAACCTGCCACCCACCCACCCCCAGGCTGCAATACCATACTGCTAGCTTGCTTGCACTTGAAATTGGACCTTTTAGGCATGTGGAGGCCGAAGCTGGCCACTACCTCATGGCTGCTTCAGCAGCGAGGTATCCATACTCAGTCCCCAGCCGCCCGGCGGCAGGGTGTCCACACTTGGTCCCCAGCCGCCCCGCGGCCGGGTGTCCACACACGGTACCCAGCCACCTGGGGGCGACCGGGTGTCCATAAACTGTCCCCAGCCGCCCCAATTTCTCAGCGTAACATCCCACAGACTTTTGTTAGACTGGCCTGCTTTAGGGCAGCATTGGACCCGACTTCTCCGGTGGGCCCTGGCTTCTCCATCAGGGGAGTTGAGAGTGCCAAGGTGAGGAGCATGATGAGGATGATAGAAGTTAGCATCTGCTTTGTTTTCAAGGAATGCAAGGGCATGTATGTAGTAGCGGCAAGGCCTGAGGTGGTCAGCGTTTTGGCGCATATCCTACCTCCTCCAAGGATTGCTGGATGTTTTCCTACTACTATCCAAGTTCTATGACTCCCGTTAAAACAAAGCTTCAGGTGATAAATGATGGATGAGGTAGTGGCAAAGGAGAAAGAGCAGGAGGAACAGGGACCATTCACAACAATATCAGGCCAGTCAACCACATATGTCTTGTAGGATGTGTTTCTGTAACAAAAGGAGAGGTTCGGCTACACAGTTATAAGGCATACAGTAAGTGCAATGCCTACCAAAAATTTTGAGGCACTCCAATGCCACTTGAAAATGACATGGAGGTCAGAGGGCCTTAACTAAACCTTTTATTCCATTTATAGCAACTGGGTCTCCTGTGCACTGTTGGCCTAAGCAGTGAATGGAAGGCTTTCCAAAAATTATGAGGAACTGCAATGCCCTTTGAAACAGACGTGAATTACAGCGTACTAAAAACCTTCTACCCATTATTGGGTAGTGTGTCTCACTTAGTTTTCACCTTTGCATTGAAATGCGAAAGCTGACTAAAATAAGGAGGAAATGCAATGCCCGTTGGAAGAGTCGTAAAGATTGGAGGTAAGGTAATTAAAAACAACATTTCAATGCCCCTTGGAAGAGCTGTGGAGTTCAGAGTGGCTTAAGAAGACGCTTTTAATGCCCCTTTGAAGAGACATGGAGGTCACAGTAGCTTAACAAGATGGTTTTAATGCCCCTTACAAGAGCCATACAGTACAGCATCTTAAAAACATTATTCCCATTATTGGGGAGTGGGTCTCCCATAGTATTTGCTTATGCCTTCCAAGCAAAAGCTTCCAAAAATTAGGATGGAGCAACTTGCAATGCCCCTTACAAGAGCCATGCAGTACAGCATATTACAAACATAAGTCCCAATATTGGGGAGTGGGTCTCCCATAGTATTTGCCTATGCCTTCCAAGCAAAAGCTTCCAAAAATTAGGACAGAGAAACTTGCAATGCCCCTTACAAGAGCCATGCAGTACAGCATATTACAAACATAAGTCCCATTATTGGGGAGTGGGTCCCCATAGTATTTGCTTATGCCTTCCAAGCAAAAGCTTCCAAAAATTAGGACGGAGCAACTTGCAATGCCCCTTACAAGAGCCATACAGTACAGCATATTACAAACATAAGTCCCATTATTGAGGAGTGGGTCTCCCATAGTATTTGCTTATGCCTTCCAAGCAAAAGCTTCCAAAATTTAGGACGGAGCAACTTGCAATGTCCCTTACAAGAGCCATGCAGTACAGCATATTACAAACATAAGTCCCATTATTGGGGAGTGGGTCTCCCATAGTATTTGCTTATGCCTTCCAAGCAAAAGCTTTCAAAAATTAGGACAGAGCAACTTGCAATGCCCCTTACAAGAGCCATGCAGTACAGCATATTACAAACATAAGTCCCATTATTGGGGAGTGGGTCTCCCATGGTATTTTCTTATGCCTACCTAGCAAAAGCTTCCAAAAATTAGGATGGAGCATCTTGCAATACCCCTTACAAGAGCCATGCAGTACAGCATATTACAAACATAAGTCCCATTATTGGGGAGTGGGTCTCCCATAGTATTTGCTTATGCCTTCCAAGCAAAAGCTTCCAAAAATTAGGATGGAGCATCTTGCAATACCCCTTACAAGAGCCATGCAGTACAGCATATTACAAACATAAGTCCCATTATTGGGGAGTGGGTCTCCCATAGTATTTGCTTATGCCTTCCAAGCAAAAGCTTCCAAAAATTAGGACGGAGGAACTTGCAATGCCCCTTACAAGAGCCATGCAGTACAGCATGTTACAAACATAAGTCCCATTATTGGGGAGTGGGTCTCCCATAGTATTTGCTTATGCCTACCTAGCAAAAGCTTCCAAAAATTAGGACGGAGCAACTTGCAATACCCCTTACAAGAGCCATGCAGTACAGCATATTACAAACATAAGTCCCATTATTGGGGAGTGGGTCTCCCATAGTAATTGCTTATACCTTCCAAGCAAAAGCTTCCAAAAATTAGGACTGAGCATTTTGCAATGCCCCTTACAAGAGCTATGCAGTACAGCATATTACAAACATAAGTCCGAATATTGGGGAGTGGGTCTCCCATAGTATTTGCTTACGCCATCCAAGCAAAAGCTTCCAAAAATGAGGACAGAGCAACTTGCAATGCCCCTTACAAGAGCCATGCAGTACAGCATATTACAAACATTAGTCCCAATATTGGGGAGTGGGTATCCCATAGTATTTGCTTATGCCATCCAAGCAAAACATTCCAAAAATTATGAGGAAATGCAATGCCTGTTCGAATAGTCGTGGAGGTCCCAATAGCTTAATAAGACGCTTTTAATGCCCTTCAGAAGAGATGTGGAGGTCAGAGTGGTATAACAAGACGGTTTTAATGCCCCTTACAAGAGATGTGGAGGTCAGAGTGGTATAACAAGACGGTTTTAATGCCCCTTACAAGAGACGTGGAGGTCAGAGTGGTATGACAAGATGCTTTTAATGCCCCTCAGAAGAGACGTGGAGGTCAGAGTGGTATAACCAGACGCTTTTAATGCCCCTCAGAAGAGACGTGGAGGTCAGAGTGGTATAACAAGATGCTTTTAATGCCCCTCAGAAGAGACGTGGAGGTCAGAGTGGTATAACAAGACGGTTTTAATGCCCCTTTCAAGAGACGTGGAGGTCAGAGTGGTATAACAAGATGCTTTTAATGCCCCTCAGAAGAGACGTGGAGGTCAGAGTGGTATAACAAGACTGTTTTAATGCCGATTATGAGAGACGTGGAGGTCAGACTGGTATAACTAGATGCGTTTAATGCCCCTCAGAAGAGACATGGAGGTCAGAGTGGTATAACAAGACGCTTTTAATGCCCCTCAGAAGAGACGTGGAGGTCAGAGTGGTATAACAAGACTGTTTTAATGCCCCTTACAAGAGATGTGGAGGTCAGAGTGGTATAACAGGACTCTTTTAATGCGCCTCACAAGAGACGTGGAGGTCAGAGTGGTATAACAAGACGGTTTTAATGCCCCCTACAAGAGACGTGGATATTTGAGTGGTATAACAAGACGCTTTTAATGCCCCTCAGAAGAGACGTGGAGGTCAGAGTGGTATAACAAGACAGTTTTAATGCCCCTTTCAAGAGACGTGGAGGTCAGAGTGGTATAACAAGATGCTTTTAATGCCCCTCAGAAGAGACGTGGAGGTCAGAGTAGTATAACAAGATGGTTTTAATGCCACTTACAAGAGACGTGGAGGTCAGAGTGATATAACAAGACGCTTTTAATGCCCCACAGAAGAGAAGTGGAGGTCAGAGTGGTATAACAAGAAGCTTTTAATGCCCCTCAGAAGATACGTGGAGGTCAGAGTGGTATAACATGACGCTTTTAATGCCCCTCAGAAGAGACGTGGAGGTCAGAGTGGTATAACAAGACGCTTTTAATGCCCCTCAAAAGAGAGGTGGAGGTCAGAGTAGTATAACAAGACGGTTTTAATGCAGCTTACAAGAGACTTGGAGGTCAGAGTGGTTTAACAAGATGCTTTTAATGCCCCTCAGAAGAGACGTGAAGGTCAGAGTGGTATAACAAGACCGTTTTAATGCCCCTTGCAAGAGACGTGGAGGTCAGAGTGGTATAAGAAGTTGTTTTTAATGCCCCTCAGAAGAGACGTGGAGGTCAGAGTGGTATAACAAGACTAGAGATGAGCGGTGTTCAACTCGAACTGTTTGCCAATCTCAAATTCGAGCTGTTTTGGGCGTTGTTCGAGCCGTTCGGCGAACACGATCAATTTGAAAAAAATTTGGCTGTTCGAGGTTATGTTTGATAACTGTTCGTGCTCCAAAATCATAACTGGATTTTTTCTCAGTAATGCTGAAAATTAATGTTAATACCCAGTTTGAGTGTACAGCGGGGCGGGGGAAGGGGCAGGGGCTGGATCTCTGCAGAAATAATGAAGATCTCCATTTTTTTTCTCTTTCCCTCATTTACAGTGGAGAGGTGCAATCTGTCAGCCTATCAGCAGCACAAACATGGAGCACACTGCTTTTTTTCACACAAGCAAGGGCATGTGTCATTGGCAGTGTATGTCACATGTCCTTGCCCTATAAGACCCAGCCATTTTCCCCGTCACTAGCATTTTCTCACTGCTGCAGCTGCGTGTTAGACGGCACCGCTGTTGCTGTGTGCTCTATACTTTGTTAATTTCAAGCCAATTTTTGCACAAATCTACAGATAGCTTGGGAGTAGGGAATAGTTGTGATTGCAGTCCTTTTAAGGACTAGGTTACATCATTTCCTACGACTTTTATCAGGCAGGTCTGTGCTCTTAAAGAGATAGGTTGGGAGTAAAGACTAATTGTAATTGCAGTCCTTTTCAGGCCTAAGTTACATCAGTTCCTATCACTTTTTGCAAGGCAGGTCTGTGCCAGTGCTGTGCAAGTTTTTTTTCACAGCATTTGGCTAAATCTAGCAAAGCAAATCCTTTTTGACCTATTGCAGTGTGTGTTAGTCAGTGGAGTAGCATATCTGTGTTGCAAGCTATGCCACCTATGTATAGAATACAAATTTTTTTACTGCACCTAGTGAAGTAAAACCTTTTGGGCATAGCATCATTCTATTAGTCCATCTATACTAACCTCCATCAGGTTGCAAATTCAATCTAATTTTTTTCAGCATCTAGCTCTGAAAAATATTTCGGCTTGTTATATTGTGTGGGACTTCTTCTATTAGTCCATCTATACTAACCTCCACCAGGTTGCAAATTCAATATAATTTTTATCTGCATCTAGTTCTGAAAAAATATTTGGGCTTCGGCTTGTAGCAGTGTGTGGGACTTGTTCTATTAATCCATCTATACTAATCTCCACCGGGTTGAAAATTCAATATCATTTTTATCTGCATCTAGCTCTGAAAAAATATTTGGACTTCGGCTTGTAGCAGTGTGTGGGACTTGTTCTATAAGTCCATCTATACTAACCTCCACCAGTTTGAAATTTCAATATAATTTTTATCTGCATCTAGCTCTGAAAAAATATTTGGGCTTCGGCTTGTAGCAGTGTGTGGGACTTGTTCTATTAGTCCATCTATACTAACCTCCACCAGGTTGCAAATTCAATATAATTTTTATCTGCATCTAGCTCTGAAAAAATATTTGGGCTTCGGCTTGTAGCAGTGTGTGGGACTTGTTCTATTAGTCCATCTATACTAACCTCCACCAGGTTGCAAATTCAATATAACTTTTATCTGCATCTAGCTCTGAAAAATTTTTGGGCTTCGGCTTGTAGCAGTGTGTGGGACTTGTTCTATTAGTCCATCTATACTAACCTCCACCAGGTTGAAAATTCAATATAACTTTTATCTGCATCTAGCTCTGAAAAAATATTTGGGATTCGGCTTGTAGCAGTGTGTGGGACTTGTTCTATTAGTCCATCTATACTAACCTCCACCAGGTTGCAAATTCAATATAATTTTTATCTGCATCTGGCTCTGAAAAAATATTTGGGCTTCGGCTTGTAGCAGTGTGTGGGACTTGTTCTATTAGTCCATCTATACTAACCTCCACCAGGTTGCAAATTAAAATAATTTTTATCTGCATCTAGCTCTCAAAAAATATTTGGGCTTCGGCTTGTAGCAGTGTGTGGGACTTGTTCTATTAGTCCATCTATACTAACCTCCACCATGTTGCAAATTCAATATAATTTTTATCTGCATCTAGCTCTGAAAAAATATTTGGGCTTCGGCTTGTAGCAGTGTGTGGGACTTGTTCTGTTAGTCCATCTATACTAACCTCCACCAGGTTGCAAATTGAAAATAATTTTTAGCTTCTTCAAGTCCGGAAAATAATTTTGGGCTTAGTTGCAGTGTGTGATACTCATTGTATTAGGCCATCTATACCAAGCTCCACCAGCTTTGAAATTAATAATAATTTTTAGCTGCATCGTGCCTGTAAACTAATATTGGGCATATTAGCAGTGTGTGGTACTCATTCTATTAGGCCATCTATACTAAGCTCCACCAGCTTTCAAATTAATAATAATTTTTAGCTGCATCTTGCCTGGAAAATAATTTTGGGCATAGGAGCAGTGTGTGGTACTCATTGTATTAGGCCATCTATACCAAGCTCCACAAGGTTTGAAATTAATAAAAAATTTTAGCTGCATCTACTCCGGAAAATTTTTTTTCTTCCCAATAGTGGTAGCAATAGAAATATGGGGCGCGCTCCTGGCTAACAAAAATTTACACTTCATAACAAAAAACAACAGCCTAGTGCACTGCATTAATAAGATGGCATCATCGTCTCTCCTGTCTACGCCGGCTAGCATTCCTGTGCCTAAAACACAATGCATGGGTCGCGCTAGCCACGATGCTGAGGGGTCTAAAGCTGCTGCTAACGCTTTATCACAATTCACTTGGCAGATTTTCACAGAGCTCCTTCCCAACGCCCACCCATCGGGCAACAGTTGCCCACCCTCCCTATAGGATCTAGTGGCGAATAGTTGATGCCATTAATCAGAGCGTCAGTTGCCCCGTCGACGTGGCAAACATACGGTAAGGCATGGGAAAAGTGGACATGACTAGTAGCAGGCAGATGGGTTGACCAATGTGAACAAGTCAGATTACAAGTCACCATAGAATTTCTCCACAAGCTAATCATGAGGGGCATATAAGGGGCGGCAGCACAGTGGTGTCTGACCGGAGAAGCATTTCACTTCCAACTACTGAATTGGGGAGAAGTGACAAAGAGATTCATCATCAGACAATCCATAAAAGGGTGGAAAAGGGGTCCGCCAATTCAGGAGTGTAGACTTCCTGTCCCGTATCACTAAAACTGATTTCTCACATCATATCCCTAACACCATTAACATGACACTCACAATTTGAAGCAACACTACTGTCTACTGCATTTGTGATCGCCTTCTTCGGGGCGCTATGCATAAGCGAATTAGTCCCTCAATCCAAAATTACCACCAGTGGCGGCTTATTACACCAGGACGTAGTCATAGCCAATAATGCAATATGTCTACGCATACGCCAATTGAAAATAGTTCCAGCGGGCAGGGTCACTTGGGTACTTCTACAACCCACAAACGGTACACTGAGTCGAGTAACAATAGTAAAAACATATATAACCATCAGATCACAAAGTAATTTCTTCCTATCACACCTTGATGGAACGCCATTATCAAGATACCAGTTCCAAGCTATATTTAAAAAATGCATAACATCGGCAGGGAATCACCCCAAAGGTTACTGGACACACTCATTCCGCATAGGCGCGGCCACGGAAGCAGCAAGAGCAGGACTGTCAGAAACGGAAGTTCAGAGGATAGGGAGATGGCGATCCACGTGTTTGGTGAGATACATAAGACCAGACTTGTTATCCTAACGTGGTTTGTTTCTTTTACAGGTGACACTAAGCCAACAGTGTGGGTGATAGGCCACTCATATATATATTGGGCAGAAAAAAGGGCGAAAGTCCGCACAGGCGGGAGGAAGTTAGAGTTTCATAACACATATTTCAACTGGAGAGGTATTAGAGGCCTGCTATGGCCACAGGTACTAATGGAGGTAATCAAGGTAGGGAGAGAGGCAAGAGGTCCGGTCATCTTAGTTATACAGACTGGGGGAAATGACATAGGTCATCACAAGAGCGCATAACTAATAGCAATAATGAAACTAGACACTGAGCGCTTCAGAGAATTTCTCACAAAACTAACTATAGTATGGTCAGAGATTGTGCCGATAGCGGTATGGCAAGGTGCGCGAGACATCATGGCCATCGAACTTACAAGGTGAGTAATAAATATTCGGATGGCAAAATTTAGAAGAGACAGAGGCGGTGTAGTGATTCAACACCGACAACTGGAAGGAGATAAAGCAGGCCTCATACGGCCTGACGGTGTTCACTTAATGGATATTGGACTGGACATATTCCTGTCAGGAGTCCAGGACGAAATGGAAGAAGCGTTAAGAGTGATGGATGGGGGTCAGAGTCCTGCATACGAGTACGCAGGATCCTCCGTGGCCTGGAAATAGAAAGGACAGGTTGGAGAGTTACACTTGTTGACCAACTTGCCAGTGTGGAGACCCAGGGCATGCTGCAACAAGCTGAATTATTTTAGAAATAAAATGTCTTTCTAATGGAATGAGTATAAAGAGTTAATAAAGCTGTGACCGATCCTCAACCATCCAGTTGTAAGAGTTACATTATTGAATTGTCAAGGAAAGGGGGGCGGTAGGGGGGCTGAGCATCTGGGTCTGGTTGGGGGTCCCCACAGTCTGCCTAGGATAGATGCATTTAAAAATTCTTATTAGATACACAGGCGGTGCAGCTTGCTTCACAGCTGAGCTACTACGCCCAAAGTATTGCCTAGGCTAGATGCAGTTAAAAATTCTACGCTGAATAGCAGACACTGAAGCTTTGGAGCAGACCTCTGAGTAAACAGCTCTTCAGACTCAACCATCTGTGTTACCCCAAGCCATAGTGTATGTAGTTTCTTACAGTTAAAAGGGGGGGGGAGCGACCCAACCCACCTGGAATTGACGATGCCAACGTCACGTAAAACACAGCAAGGGGACTCCAAAAAGAGTCTCCATTTTTTCCAAAAATTGTGGCACAGACACCACTTAAGTGGCATCAAACAGTTGCTTAAAACGGTTGGTGAGGTGATTTTACCAAATCCTCAAGCTTTTAGTCTCCCAAGGATAACACAGGGGTAGAACAGTCCTTGTGGATCCATGATTTGCTCATCTTTATGAACGTGAGTCTGTCTACATTCTCAGTGGACAGCCGCGTGCGTTTATCTATCAGCACACCACCAGCAGCGCTGAACACATGTTAAGAGAGTACGCTGGCTGCAGGGCATGACAAGATCTCCAAGGCGTGAGTGGCGACCTCTGGCCATTTTTCCAGAATGGAAGCCCAAAATGAGCAAGGGTCCAGTGACACAGTCATAGCTTCGATGTTCACTTGGAGATACTCCTGTACCATCCTCTCTAGGCGTTGACTATGTGTCAGACTTCTTGTCTCCTGTTGCCTTGCAAAGGATGGTCCCAAAAATTGGTGAAACGATTCCACAAAATTGCTGTTACAAGCAGTTACTGTGTTTCTGTTATGGTTTGAGTGATGAAGACTCGATAGTCCCACGGTTTGCAATTTAGAACTGTGAGATTCACTACGTGCACTACTGGTGTTTGGTGGAAAAGCACATGTAAGATTATGCAACAGCCTCTGCTGATACTCCTGCATGCGTGAATCCCTTTCTATGGCAGGAATTATTTCGGCAAATTTACTTTTGTACCGGGGATCTAAGAGTGTGGCAACCCAGTAGTCGAGATTACTTCAAATTCTGACAATCCGATGGTCATGTTGCAGGTAGTGCAGCATGAAGGCTCTCATGTGTCTTGCGCATCCAGGAGGACCAAGTCCTTGTTGTGTTGGTAGCGAGGTAAGAATCATGCTTCCTTCCTCTGCCCTCTCCCCCCAACCTCGCACAACAGAAATGTGATCAAGGTCTCCCTCATCTGATGAGTCTTACATGCCCATCGCCAGTTCGTCCTCCACTTCTTCCTCGGCTTCTGCACCTTCCTCAACAGTTTGGCTGATACCATGCGCCCTGGTTAATCCCTCTCCCCCACCCTCCCATGCCTGCCACCTTGGTGCTGCCGACCGTCTGGACCTTGGAGATGTTATCCCTTCCGCATACTACTCCTCCTCTTCTTCCTCCACCTCCTCTTGTCCCACCACCGGACTCTGAATTCTGTTTAACGTGTGCTTCAGCATGTAAATCACCAGAATAGTCTTGCTGATAATGGCATCGTCGTCAGCACTAAACATCTTCATCACCATTTCAAAACTGTGCAGAAGGGTGTGTGTTGCCCCTGAGGGTTCAGTCGCCACAGAGGTACTGCATCTCACCCAGAGGTGTGGTATCTCACCCTCAGGTAAGGAAGGAGTATGGCTCGGAACCCTAACACCAGCATCCAACACATACCCACAGTGGGGGTATGGCGAGATTTCTCCTAAGGGAGAGCACAGTCCCAGGTCCCTAGCTGGTGGGAGGGTCCTATGTAGTGAGTGTAGGTGGAGAAAGCAGCTTAGGGGATCACACGACAGGGAGAGTATAAATAGGAAGCCATCTTAGAAAGAGCAAGCCAGTCAGAGGAGGAGAAGTGACAGGAGCAGAGGCTCTGCATGAGCTCTGCTCCGGAGGAGGGCCTAGCCTGGGAGGCCCAGGACTGAAGGAAAGAAGAGAGGAGTGGGAGCAGGAAGGCTCCAGGAACCGAAGGGACTCTAGGGGTACGGGCCGTGCAGAAGGCCACCCGTACTCCCGCTGCTACCAGGAGGTAGAGGGGTCAGGCCAGATAAGGGGAACCGGTCCCTCAACTAGCGGAGAAACAGCAAGGCTGAATTAGAAACAGGAGGCTGCAGCATTTCATGTTCTTCAGGGCAAAGTCCACACCTGGTACCCAACGGCCCAGGGGGCGCGTCAACTTCATAGGTCCCTGATCTGAGACCACTCCTGCAGCGTGATTTTCCCCACCTCTGGATCTTGTTGGCCCAGGCTATACGTCAGAATGTATTGCACCAGAGCTTGTTGGTGCTGCCACAGTCACTGCAACATGTGCAGAGTTGAATTCCACCGTGTCAGCACATCGCATTTCAGCCGGTGAACTGGCAGGCCCAACGACTTCTGTAAAGATGTAAGTCGTTGAGCTGCGGGATGTTAACTGCGGAAGTGAGCACACAGCGACCGTGCCCCCTGCAGAAGGCCATCTAGTCCGGGATAGTGGGCTAAAAATTGCTGGACAACCAGGTTCAACACGTGAGCCATACAAGGCACGTGTTGACATTGCCCCGGCTAAGGGCCGCACCCAGGTTTGCAGCATTGTCGCACACGGCCTTCCCTGGTTGCAGGTCCAGTGGAGACAACCATTCATGAAATTGGGTCTCCAGAGCTGACCACAACTTCTCAGCTGTGTGACTCACATTTCCCAGACATTTCAAAGTAAATACCGCCTGATGCCGTTGAGCTCTGCTGTCATCATACTAGGGAGGTGTGCAGAATTCCTTCTGCGCAGTTAGAAAGCGGGTGGCATTACCAGACAGGCTTTGGGTGCAGGTTGAGGACCGAGAGGAGCTTGAGGAGGCAGAAGCAGTGGAGGAACTTCTTGATAAAGAGGATTGACGTACAACTCGTGGGGACGGCAAGGCTTGGACTGCAGCCCCTTGTCCTGCTGTCACCATAGTTAGCCAGTGCCCAGTCAGCGACATGTAACGCCCCTGTCCATGCCTACTCGCCCAAGTGTCTGTGGTGAAATGCACCCTGTCACACACAGAGTTTCTCAAAGAAGCGGTGATGTTGTGTGCGACATGCTGGTGTAGCGCAGGTACACCTTTCTTTGAGAAGTAGTGCCGACTGGGCATCTCTTACTGGGGCACTGCGACGGACATAAGGTCTCGAAAATCCTCTGTATCCACGAGGCGGAAAGGCTGCATTTCTGTAGCCAAGAGCTTGCAGATGGTGAAATTCAACCTCTTAGCTTTCTCATGGCTAGGTGGAAATGGTCTTTTACTTGTCCTCATCTGAGGGACTGAGGGCTGGCTGTTGTGCTTAGACGGGGTTGAGTAGGGTGTCCCCGGCAAACTTGCCGGTTTGTGATGAAGATGCAGGCGGAAAGTTAGGTTGCCTTGATCCAAAGGTGGTGCTCTCGATGTCGGAGAGCGCTCAACACCAGCTGGTGTTTCCACTTCCAAATGAAATGGCCAATCACACTGGCTGTTGTGGGTAAAGAGGTGGCAGGTCTGCATCCAAAAACATGTGTGACTGCTGTCCCCCCAGTCACAGAGGATGAAGAGGCCGCGGATGCACAAGATGGGCAGACGGTGGTTGGCCCGGCCCACTAGGCCGCATTGTAGCACAGTGAGCTTCCCCCTGCAACTTATGCTTCTTATCCATGTGACGGTTCTTGCATGAAGTACTCAAACTATGGATTTTATGGCCTCTACCTAGCTTTTGGTGACAAATATTACAGATAACACAAGTTGTGTCATCCTTATCGATCTGAAAAAATGCCCAGGCTATGCAAGGCTTAGAGCCCATGCGACCTGAAGAGCCACTACGACTTGTGGTCAGAGGCAGAGTTGTGGTTGAGGATGCAGTTGTTGACGTGCTTCCAGTAGTCCGTCTCTGTCCAGGAAGGCGCAACCTAACCTCGTCGTCAGTAGCATCTGTGACGCCCAGCTGTGCATGGTATCACAGCTCCTAGAAGAGTGCATTGATGGAATCCTCCACAAGAGGCCCCCATAAACATTCACACATCTCCACCTTCAAACTCAGACCAGCAGAGGGAGCCCGTTAGGGATATAAATAGGGAAGGTGGAGCTAGGCAGTTCAGATCCTCTGAAGAGTTCCTGCAGTAGAGAAGCCTAAGAGAGGTCAGTCTGCAGTGGAGCTCAGTCTAGTCTAGAGAACTCTGTTAATAGTTCAGCAGTGGAGCACGAGGCTCCTCTTAGCTAGATTCAGGGAGCCCAGTTAGAGTTTAAGGTGTGCCGGCGCCATAAGATCGGTGAAGCGCGGCAAGTTGCCGTTAGTGTGTATAGCCTAGTGAGGGCCTGAGTAGTCCGAAGGTGAGTGGAGAGTTAGTACATAGGGGGCAGAGGAGCTCAACCAGCTCACCCCGAAGAATTTACCGGACACCAGATCAGAGCTTACCGGGATCTCTGACCCAGTAAGGCATAACCGGAATCCCTGGAGAACTATAAGTCCCAGGATCGCTAAGGTGGTGATATGTAACAGAGCCAGGAGACGCTTAGGCCCCTCATACTGGGAGCGTGAACTCCAAGACAAGGCACTACCACAAGGTCAGCAAGCGCAGGACAGAGACAAAGTTAGGCCTAGCTCCAGTCAGGTCAGAAACTTACTACGCAGAGGCAAGAAACAGGAGGCCCTACACCCGCTCATTGGGGAGGATCCTGATATGCACCCTTCACCCTACAGTGCTCCGGGATGTGCCTGAATTTCCACCAGTAAAAGGTACTGAAGTGACTACCGTGTCCGTTCCCGTTCTTGCTCTGACCCAGCTGGGTCTCGCCTGTCTTGCATTCCCCCTGCATATTCTTTTCTAAGAGCTAGCTCCACCTGTGGGGAGCTATACCATAGAGCTGCCTTATCACCGGCCTCAGTGGACTACTGCAGCGCTGGTGCTTCTCACCAGATACCACATGTGGCGTAACAAATTATCCACCCTTTTAAAGACTGAACCCAGGGTATGGGCCAGGGAGCCGACCACCGCGACATCCCAAAGGCCAGGCAAAGGCCCGGGTACCGAGTCATCCCCATCCCCTGGGCTAGTCACATCATCCTCCACCTCCTCTGCTGACCTCATCGACTGGCTGACTGTGGGTTGACAGTAAGTGGGATCTCCAACCTCGTCATCATCACCCTGTGTGTTTTCACACCCGTCGTCCGCAGAGCCAACCTCTTCCTGCCCTGACCGAAAAGTCAAGTTGTCGTTCCAATCAGGTATTTGAGTCTCATCATCGTCTTCATCATTGTCTAGACCAACAGGAGTTATAGTTTGGGAACGAGGGTCTATATTATGCTCAGAACCTTCTTCATCTGGTCCTGGATCCGACTCATAAAGATTCTGGGCATCAGTGCAGATCATTTCCTCGTCTGGATTAACAGAAGCTCTGGAGCAGACCTCCGTTTCCCAGGCTATAGTATGAGTAAACAGCTGTGCAGACTCAACCATCTGTGTTACCCCATACTCAGACGGGCAGCTGGAGACTTGAGAGCTGTGAGGAAGCAAGTGCGATTGGGGTGACACCTCTGAGGACTGGAGTATTTGTGATGTTGAAGTTGAGGTGGAGGAGAGCCAACTTGAAGGAGCACTTGATATACGTTGAAGCACCTGCTGTTTTTGTGCCTCATCTGGAATTTGTAGCGATGGGCGTGTCCGTAAGAAAGGGATCGTATCACATTGTCCACGAAAAGTAGTAGACATCTTAGTTTGGCTGGAAGATGGTCTTTCTTCTGCAGATGTTACTCCCCCCCACCACGGGGGGGCTCGACCCACCAGTGGACAGGCACCAGTATTGAGAGAGGGGGGCTGGCCATCAGGGTCCACCACAGCTCTGGCACAAACCCGGCGACACGGAGGTCGCACGGGCAGGAACGGACTGGCCGTGTCGGCTTCACACTTTTTTGGTTTTAGAATGGCATGACATGCCTATATCTGTGTCTCCCCCTCCTTTTACTCCTCTTTTCTTTTTGCATGACTATATGTACTTGTCACTTTTCCATGTGTTAGTTGTGTTTTCTGAGCTGTTTGTCAGCTTTTGGACACCTTTGAAGGTGTTTTCTATGTGTTTCTATGTGCTTTTGTTCGCCTGCCATTGGTTTTAACGGTTTTTGAAGGTGTTCGACGAACAGTTTGACGAACAGTTCGGCGAACATACGGGTGTTCGACGAACCGAACCGAACTCGAACACTACGGGGGTGGCTCAGCACTAAACAAGACGCTTTTAATGCCCCTCAGAAGAGACATGGAGGTCAGAGTGGTATAACAAAACGGTTTTAATGCCTCTTAAAAGAGATGTGGAGGTCAGAGTGGAATAACAAGACCATTTTAATGCCTCTTACAAGATACGTGGAGGTCAGAGTCGTATAAAAAGACGATTTTAATGCCCCTCAGAAGACACGTGGAGGTCAGAGTGGTATAACAAGACGGTTTTAATGCCCCTTACCAGAGACGTGGAGGTTTGAGTGGTGTAACAAGACGCTTTTAATGCCCTTCAGAAGAGACGTGGAGGTCAGAGTGGTATAACAAGATGCTTTTAATGGCCCTCAGAAAAGATGTGGAGGTCAGAGTGGTATAACAAGATGATTTTAATGCCCCTCAGGAGAGATGTGGAGGTCAGAGAGTTATAACAAGACGCTTTTATTGCCCCTCAGAAGAGACGTGGAGGTCAGATTTGTATAACAAGACGGTTTTAATGCCCCTTACAAGAGACGTGGAGGTCAGAGTGGTATAACAAGACGCTTTTAATGCCACTCAGAAGAGACGTGGAGGTCAGAGTGGTATAACAAGACGGTTTTAATTCCGCTTACAAGAGATGTGGAGGTCAGAGTGGTATAACAAGACGGTTTTAATGCCCCTTACAAGAGACGTGGAGGTCAGAGTGGTATAACTAGACGGTTTTAATGCGCCTCAGAAGAGACGTGGAGGTTAGAGTGGTATAACAAGACGCTTTTAATGCCCCTCAGAAGAGACGTGGAGGTCAGAGTGGTATAACAAGATGGTTTTAATGCCTCTTACAAGAGACGTGGAGGTCAGAGGAGAATAACAAGACTCTATTAATGCCCCTCAGAAGAGACGTGGACGTCAGAGTGGTATAACAAGATGGCTTTAATGCCCCTTACAAGAGACGTGGAGGTCAGAGGGGTATAACAATACGCTATTAATGCCCCTCAGAAGAGACGTGGAGGTCAGAGTGGTATAACAAGACGCTTTTAATGGCCCTTACAAGAGACGTGGAGGTCAGAGTGGTATAACAAGATGCTTTTAGTGCCCCTCAGAAGAGACGTGGAGGTCAGAGTGGTATAACTAGACGCTTTTAATGCCCGTCAGAAGAGACGTGGAGGTCAGAGTAGTATAACAAGACGGTTTTAATGCTCCTCAGAAGAGACTTGGATGTCAGAGAGGTATAACAAGACGCTTTTATTGCCCTTCAGAAGAGACGTGGAGTTCAGAGTGGTATAACAAGACGCTTTTAATGCCCTTTAGAAGAGACGTGGAGGTCAGAGTGTTATAACCAGACGCTTTTAATGCCCCTCAGAAGAGACGTGGAGGTCAGACAGGTATAACAAGACACTTTTAATGCCCCTCAGAAGAGACGTGGAGGTCAGAGTGGTATAACAAGACGTTTTAATGCCCCTCAGAAGAGGCGTGGAGGTCAGAGTGGTATAACAAGACGCTTTTAATGCCTCTCAGAAGAGACGTGGAGGTCAGAGTGGTATAGCAAGACGCTTTTAATGCCCATCAGAAGAGACGTGGAGGTCAGAGTGGTATAACAAGACGCTTTTAATGCCCCTCAGAAGAGACGTGGAGGTCAGAGTTGTATAACAAGACGCTTTTAATGCCCATCAGAAGAGACGTGGAGGTCAGAGTGGTATAACAAGATGCTTTTAAAGACCCTCAAAAGAGACGTGGAGGTCAGAGTGGTATAACAAGACGCTTTTAATACTCTGTACAAGAGACGTGGAGGTCAGAGTGGTATAACAAGATGCTTTTAATGCCCCTCAGAAGAGACGTGGAGGTCAGAGTGGTATAACAAGACGGTTTTAATGCCCCTTACAAGAGACGTGGAGTTCAAAGTGGTATAACAAGACGGTTTTAATGCCCCTTTCAAGAGACGTGTAGGTCAGAGTGGTATAACAAGACGCTTTTAATGCCCCTCAGAAGAGACGTGGAGGTCAGAGTGATATAACAAGACACTTTTAATGCCCCTCAGAAGAGACATGGAGGTCAGAGTGGTATAACAAGATGCTTTTAATGCCCATTGGAAGAGACGTGGAGGTCAGAGTGGTATAACAAGATGCTTTTAATGCCCCTTGGAAGAGCCATACAGTACAACAGCATCTTAAAAATATTATTCCTATTATTGGGGAGTGGCTCTCCCACAGTCTTTGCTTATGCCTTCCAAGCAAAAGCTGACAAAAATCAGGATGGAGGAACTTTCAATAATGGCAAAACGGACCACCGTCACCCTGGTGGTATAGTGGTGGTGGAGGCTGAGGATAAGGAGAAGAACATAAACAGCCGAAATGAGGAAGCGTATACCCATGTGTGGGTGTGAAGCCGTGCATGTGAATACACCTCCCGAAATAACACAGTGGATTTGACCTTATGTTACTCTGCGGTCATTTGGTGATGATGAGAAGTCTGGCCCAATCCAGCCCTTGTTCATTTTGACAAGGGTCAGCTTGTCATCATTGTCAGTTGACAGGCTAGTGCGCTTATCAGTTATAATTCCCCAAGCGGCACTAAAAACACGCTCCGATAACACGCTAGCTGCAGGGCAAACCAGAACTCCAAGGCATACAAAGCGAGTTAATTCCAGGTGTCCAGCTTGGATACCCAATAATTAAAAGGCACAGAGGAATCACGGAGGACACTGGTATGGTCGGCAAGGTACTCCTTCACCATCTTTTGAAACTTTCCACTCCTTGTGAGAGTACCCCGTGCCTCAGGGTCTGTCCGAAGGGAGGGTCTGAGAAAACTGTCCTAGAACGTTTACAGTGTTCCCCTGCCTCTGCTGGATTGGAGTTGCGTCTCACTCGCATGTATGCCTTAGTTGTGCAACAAAGAACTGTGACCTCTGTCGCTAGCATGTTCAGATGGGAATTTTTTTAACAGTTCTGCAGCAAAGGCCTTCTGGTGCTGCCCCATTTTTGTAGACCTCTCTACCTCCGGAATAAGGGAGTGAAAGTTCTCCTTGTAGCGGGGGTCTACAAGTGTCACCAACCAGTAATGACTGTCACCCAACACTTTGACAATGCAAGGGTAACATAAAGTCAGCCATGCGTGCCAGACTGTTAACGGGCAAGATTTCCGTGTCCCCACCAAGATGACGACTGACCATGCTCTCCTCCTCCTCCTCCCCCCTGTACTCAGGCGACCCACGCTGAACCGATGTTATGACAGTTGTAGTGGTACTATCGTCTACAGCACATGATACCAGCTCCTGTTCTTCCTCCTCCTCCTCCTCCTCTCCCTCATTGCCCCCAATGCACGATGGGATGAGATGAGGCTGAGCTGTGTGTAATCGCCTGCTACGGCTTCTTGATTCATCTCATCATACTCTGGCTGCAATGCCTCCTCTTTAATTCTCTGCAGAGAGCGTTGCAAAAGATAGACAAGTGGGATGCTGACACTAATGATGGCGTCATCCGCACTCACCATCTTGGTGGCCTCCTCAAAGTTTGTCAGGATGGTAAATATGTCAGACATCCAGTTGCACTCCTGAGGTCTTATGTGTGGAGTCTGATCTGAATATCGACTGCCTTGTTGCAGCTGGTACTCTACAACTGCTCTCTTCTGCTCACAAATCCTTTGCAACATGTGGAGGGTAGAGTTCCAATGTGTGGGGACATCACACACCAGTCAGTGTGCCAGAAGCTGCAAATGCTGCTGCAACACAGCAAGGGCGGCGGAAGCTGTAGCCGACTTGCGAAAATGAGCTGACAGGCGGCGTACTTTCACGAGCAGATCTGGCAACTCGGGGTACGATTTAAGAAACCGCTGAACCACGAGGTTAAGCACATGAGCCAGGCATGGTACGTGTGTGATCTCGCCTCGCCTCAGAGCCGCCACTAGGTTACGGCCATTGTAAACACGACCATGCCTGGATGTAGGTTCAGAGGTCTCAGCCACAGATCTGCCTGCTCTTTCAATGCTGTCCACAACTCACAAGCAGTGTGAGGTTTATCACCTAAGGTTATGAGTTTCAGCACAGCCTGATGGCACTTTGCAGAGACACTACTGCAGTGCTTCCAGCTTGTAACTGATGTGGTGATATCTGAGATGGAGGCTGAACATGAGGAGGTGGAGGAGGATGATACGCAGGAGCTGTACACTGTGGGGGCAACTCTGACTGACATAGGGCCCGCAATCCTCGGTGTGGGGAGGATGAGTTCCGTCCCAAGGTCTGACTGGTTCCCGGCTTCCACTATGTTTACCCAGTGTGCCGTCAGGGAGATGTACCATCTCTGGCTACAAGCACTTGTCCACATGTCCGTTGTCAGGTGGACTCTCCCAGTAACTGCGTTGTTGAGGGCACGGCAGATGTTTTGGGACACGTGCTTGTGTAGTGCAGGGATGGCACACCGGGCAAAATAGTGTCGGCTGGGGACCGAGTACCGAGGGACTGCCACCGCCATAAGGTTGCGGAAGGATTCCGTCTCCACCAGCCTAAAAGGCAGCATTTCCAACGCAAGCAGTCGTGAAATGTGCGAATTTAGGACTGTGGCCTGTGGGGCGTTAGCTGCGAATTTCCGCTTTCATTCAAAGATCTGGGATATGGACAATTGAATGCTGTGGTGAGACGTGGACGTGGACATTGATGCTATTTCTTGAGAAACTGCCATACAAGTGAACACTGAGAGGAGGGGGCATCTTTACATGCAGTATGGACAGGGGATTGCCTTGAACACACAACAGTGGGTTCTATTGCACACACAGCAGTGGAAGAAGCAGTGGTGACACCCACTGACACTGGTTGTGGACCCTGGGTTTCGCCCCACAAAGTCGGGTGCTTTGCTGCCATGTGCCTGATCATGCTGGTGGTAGTTAGGCTGGTAGTTTTGTCACCCCTGCTGATGCTGGCATGGCAGATGGTACAAATGGTCTTTTTGGGGTTATCAGCAGAGTCTTTAAAAAAATTCCAGACTCTGGAAGACCTACCACTTGTACTGGCAACGTCCCTCATGTTGGTGTTACAGGGAACGGTTGCCCGCCTTCTGTCTGCAGCCACCACACTGCTTCTTCCTGCCTGTTGGGGTACTCTGCCTCCCTCACCCTGTGTGCTGCTGGCCTCACTCTGCATGTCCTCCTGCCACGTTGGGTCAGTTACTAGATCATCCACCACCTCCTCCTCTTCCACTTGCGCACCGCGATGCTCCTCCTCAATTCCTGGCAATTGTGTCTCGTCATCATCCACCTCTTGTGACAAATTACCAGCCTCGACTTCCTGTGGCCTTGGCTGTTCAAATATTTGGGCATCGCTACATGGTATCTCCTCTTCCACCACTTCAAGCGGAGCAGGCGAGGGGCACAAATATGGAAATGGACCAGTGAACAGCTCTTCAGAGTGTCTAAGCGTGGGATCAGTTGCTGTCTGATGACACGCGGCATGGTGGGAGTAAGGAGCATCAGGGTGAGGAAGAGTATGCGGTTGAGACTCACGACTACTAAGGTTTGACCGTGTGGAAGACAGACCGGAGGTGGTGGTGCCCAGGTAACTGGAAGTATTATCTGCAATCCAGTTAATAACCTGTTCACACTGATCAGTTTGCAATACTGGTGTTGTTCTGTGCTTCCCTAGTAATTCGGTCAAGAAGTGGGAGCGAGAAGATGTGGCTGTTAGTTGAGGCACATTTTAACCTTGGCCACCGCCCTGTCCTCTGCACGCACCATGACCAGAACGTCCACTTCCATGTCCCTTGTCACGTGCCTTGCCCATTGTAAAGGAAGTAAAATAGCTTACACTCGCACTATCAATGGAAAAAGGGTAATAAAAAGTAGATTAGAACCGTGGAAGAGGAAAACCACCGTTCTATTTCTCTTGCCTACACCCGACTCTTTTAAACAATCAGAACAATGAGGGACAAACTGTTACTGTTTTTCTTTACAGAAAAAATACCAAAACCTGAATAATAGAGATTTTTTACCGTGGAATGGCAAAACCACAGTTATTTTTTACTGGGGTATACCATAAAATTGTAAATATATATATTTGCGGCTGAACAGTGAGCGACACACTCAAACTGTTTTTTTTAGATACAAACGGCCCAAAACTGGATAATACAGAGATTTGACCCGTGGAACTGCAAAACCACGGTGGGATTTGTCGGGCCTACACCAGACTATTTTCAAAAGATATATTTTTGTGTCAGAACAGTCCGGAGATACTACTGATTTTTTTTAAGGCAAAAAATGCAAAAAACACGATAATAGAGATTTTTTACCGTGGAACAGCAAAACCACAGTTTTAATTTACTGGTGTATACCAGACTTTTTTAAAAATATAGATTTGCAGCTGAACAGTAAGCGACACACTCAAACTGTTTTTTTTTAGATACAAAAGGTCCAAAACTGGATACTACAGAAATTTCACCAGTGGAACTGCAAAACCACACTGGGATTTGTCGGGCCTACAATAGACTATTTTCAAATGATATATTTTTGTGTCAGAACAGTCAGGAGACACTACTGATTTTTTTGAAGGCAAAAAATGCGAAAAACAGGATAATAGAGATTTTTTACAGTGGAACAGCAAAACCACAGTTTTAATTTACTGGTGTATACCAAACCTTTTTAAATTTATATATTTGCGGCTGAACAGTGAGCGACACATTCAAACTATTTTTTTTAGATACAAAAGGTCCAAAACTGAATACTACAGAGATTTGACCCGTGGAACTACAAGAGCACACTGGGATTTGTTGGGCCTACAACAGACTATTTTCAACAGATATATTTTTGTGTCAGAACAGAATAGTCCTTCTATACTAACCTAAACCAGGTTGCAAATTCAATATAATTTTTATCTGCATCTAGCTCTGAAAAAATATTTGAGCTTCGACTTGTAGCAGTATGTGGGACTTGTTCTATTAGTCCATCTATACTAACCTCCACCAGGTTGAAAATTCAATAAAATTCTTATCTGCATCTAGCTCTGAAAAAATATTTGGGCTTCGGCTTGTAGCAGTGTGTGGGACTTGTTCTATTAGTCCATCTATACTAACCTCCACCAGGTTGCAAATTCAATATAATTTTTATCTGCATCTAGCTCTGAAAACATATTTGGGCTTTGGCTTGTAGCAGTGTGTGGGACTGGTTCTATTAGTCCATCTATAGTAACCTCCACCAGGTTGCAAATTCAAAATAATTTTTTGCTTCATCTAGCCCGGAAAATAATTTTGGGCTTAGTAGCAGTTTGTGGTACTCATTGTATTACGCCATCTATACCAAGCTCCACCAGCTTTGAATTTAATAATAATTTTTAGCTGCATCTTGCCTGTAAACTAATATTGGGCATATTAGCAGTGTGTGGTACTCATTCTATTAGGCCATCAATACTAAGCTCCACCAGCTTTCAGATTAATAATAATTTTTAGCTGCATCTTGCCTGTAAACTAATATTGGGCATATTAGCAGTGTGTGGTACTCATTGTATTAGGCCATCTATACCAAGCTCCACCAGCGTGGAAATTAATAATAATTTTTAGCTGCATCTAGTCCGGAAAAAAAATTTTCTTCCCAATAGTGGTAGCAATAGAAATATGGGGCGCGCTCCTGGCTAACAAAAATATATGCTTCATAACAAAAAACACCAGCCTAGCGCACTGCATTAATAAGATGGCATCATCGTCTCTCCTGTCTACGCCGGCTAGCATTCCTGTGCCTAACACACAATGCATGGGTCCACGGTAGCCACGATGCTGAGGGGTCTAAAGCTGCTGCTAACGCTTTATCACAATTCAATTGGCAGATTTTCACAGAACTCCTCCCCAACGCCCACCCATCGGGCCACAGTTGCCCACCCTCCCTAAGGGATCTAGTGGCGAATAGTTGTTGCCATTAATCAGAGCGTCAGTTGCCCCGTCGACGTGGCAAGCATACGGTAAGGCATGGGAAGAGTGGACACGACTAGTAGCAGGCAGATGGGTTGACCAATGTGAACAAGCCAGATTATAAGTTACCATAGAATTTCTCCACCAGCTAATGATGAGGGGCATTTCAGGGGCGGCAGCGCAGCGGTGTCTGACCGGAGTAGCATTTCACTTCCAACTAATGAATTGGATGTGACAAAGAGATTAATCATCAGACAATCCATAAAAGGGTGGAAAAGGGGTCAGCCAAGTCAGGAGTGTAGACGTCCTGTCCCGTGTCACTAAAACTGAATTCTCACATCATATCCCTAACACCATTAACATGACACTCACAATTTGAAGCAACACTACTGTCTACTGCATTTGCGATCGCCTTCTTCAGGGCACTATTCATAAGCGAATTAGTCCCTCAATCCAAAATTACCACCAGTGGAGGCTTATTACACCAGGAAGTAGTCATAGCCAATAATGCAATACGTCTACGCATACGCCAATTGAAAACGGTTCCAGCGGGCAGGGGCACTTGGGTATTTCTACAACCCGCAAACGGTACACTGAGTCGGGTAACAATAGTAAAAACATATATAACCATCAGATCACAAAGTAATTTCTTCCTCTCACACATTGATGGAACGCCATTATCAAGATACCAGTTCCAAGCTAAATTTAATAAATGCATAACATCGGCAGGGAATCACCGCAAATATTACGGGACACACTCATTCCGCATAGGCGCGGCCACGGAAGCAGCAAGAGCAGGACTGTCAGAAACGGAAGTTCAGAGGATAGGGACATGGCGATCCACGTGTTTGGCGAGATACATAAGACCAGACTTGTTATCCTAACGTGGTTTGTTTCTTTTATCGGTGACGCTAAGCCAACAGTGTGGGTGATAGGCCACTCGTATAAATATTGGGCAGAAAAAAGGGCGAAAGTCCACCCAGTCGGGAGGAAATTAGAGTTTCATAACACATATTTCAACTGGAGAGGTATTAGAGGCCTGCTACGGCCACAGGTACTAATGGAGGTAATCAAGGTAGGGAGAGAGGCAAGAGGTCCGTTCATCTTAGTTATATATGCTGGGGGAAATGACCTAGGTCATCACATGAGCGCATAACTAATGGCAATTATGAAACTAGACACTGAGCGCTTCAGAGAATTTTTCACAAAAGTAACTATAGTATGGTCAGAGATTGTGCCGATAGCGGTATGGCAAGGTGCGCGAGACATCACGGCCATCGAACGGACAAGGCGGGTAATAAATATTCGGAAGGAAAAATTTAGAAGAGACAGAGGCGGTGTAGTGATACAACACAGACAACTGGAATGCGATAAAACAGGCCTCATACGGCCCGACAGTGTTCACTTAATGGATTTTGGACTGGACATATTCCTGTCAGGACTCCAGGACGGAGTGGAAGAAGCGTTAAGAGTGATGGATGGGGGTCAGAGTCCTGCATAAGAGTAAGCAGGATCCTCCGTGTCCTGGAAATTGAAAGAACATGTTGGAGAGTTATACTTGTTGGCTAACTTGCCGGTGTGGAGACCCAGGGCATGCTGCAACAAGCTGAATTATTTTAGAAATAAAATGCCTTTCTAATGGAATGAGTATAAAGAGTTAATAAAGCTGTGACCGATCCTCACCCTTCCAGTTGTAAGAGTTACATTATTGAATTGTCAAGGAAAGGGGGCGGTAGGGGGGCTGAGCATCTGGGTCTGGTTGGGGGTACCCACAGTCTGCCTAGGCTAGATGCATTTAAAAATTCTTATTAGATACACAGGCGGTGCAGCTTGCTTCGCAGCTGAGGCTATTATGCCCAAAGTATTGCCTAGGCTAGATTCAGTTAAAAATTCTACGCTGACTAGCAGACACTGAAGCTTTGGAGCAGACCTCTGAGTACACAGCTCTTCAGACTCAACCATCTGTGTTACCCCAAGCCATAGTGTATGTAGTTTCTTACAGTTAAAAGGGGGGGAGCGACCCAACCCACCTGGAATTGACGATGCCAACTTCATGTAAAACACAGCAAGGGGACTCCAAAAAGAGTCTCCATTTTTTCCACAGACACCGCTTAAGTGGCATCAATTGCCCAGAGTTGCTTAAAACGGTTGGTGAGGTGATTTTACCAAATCCTCAAGCTTTTAGTCTCCCCAGGGTGTCACAGGGGTTGAAAAGTCCTTGCGGATGCATGATTTGTTCATCTTTTTGAACGTGAGTCTGTCTACATTCTCAGTGGATAGCCGCGTGCGCTTATCTGTCAGTACACCACCAGTAGCGCTTAACACATGTTCAGAGAGAACGCTGGCTGCAGGGCATGACAAGATCTCCAAGGCGTGAGTGGCGAGCTCCGGCCATTTTTCCAGATTGGAAGCCCAAAATGAGCAAGGGTCCAGTGACACAGTCATAGCTTCGATGTTCACTTGGAGATACTCCTGTACCATCCTCTCTAGGTGTTGACTATGTGTCAGACTCCTTGTCTCCTTTTGCCTTGCAAAGGTTGGTCTAAAAAAGTTGTGAAACGATTCCACAAAATTGCTGTTACAAGCAGATACTGTGTTACTGTTACGGTTTGAGTGATAAAGACTCGATAGTCCCACGGTTTGCAAGTTAGAACTGTGAGATTCACTATGTGCACCAGTGGTGTTTTGTGGAAAAGCACATGTAAGATTCTGCAACAGCCTCTGCTGATACTCCTGCATGCGTGAATCCCTTTCAATGGCAGGAATTATTTCAGAAAATTTACTTGTGTACCGGGGATCTAAGAGTGTGGCAACCCAGTAGTCGGGATTACTTCGAATTCTAACAATCCGAGGGTCATGTTGGAGGTAGTGCAGCAAGAAGTCCTTGTTGTGTTGGTAGCGAGGTAAGAATCATGCTTCCTTCCTCTGCCCTCACCCCCCAACCTCGCACAACAGAAATGCGATCAAGGTCTCCCTCATCTGATGAGTCTTACATGGCCATCGCCAGTTCGTCTTCCACTTCTTCCTCGGCCCCTGCACCTTCCTCAACAGTTTTGCTGCTACCATGCGCCCTGGTCAATCCCTCTCCCCCACCCTCCCATGCCTGCTGCCTTTGTGCTGCCGACCGTCTGGACCTTGGAGATGTTTCCCTTCCGCATATGACTCCTCCTCTACTTCCTCCACCTCCTCTTGTCCCACCACCTGACTCTGAATTCTGTTTAACGTGTGCTCCAGCATGTAAATCACCAGAATAGTCATGCTGATAATGGCATCGTCGTCAGCACTAAACATCTTCGTTGCCATTTCAAAACTGTGCAGAAGGGTGTGTGGCACCCCTGAGGGTTCAGTCGCCACAGAGGTACTGCATCTCACACAGAGGTGTGGTATCTCACCCTCAGGTAAGGAAGGAGTATGGCTCGGAACCCTAACACCTGCATCCAACACATACCCACAGTGGGGGTAGGGCGAGATTGCTACTAAGGGAGAGCACAGTCCCAGGTCCAGAGCTGGTGGGAGGGTCCTATGTAGTGGGTGTGGGTGGAGAAAGCAGCTTAGGGGAGCACATGACAGGGATAGTATAAATAGAAAGCCATCTTAGAAAGAGCAAGCCAGTCAGAGGAGGAGAAGTGACAGGAGCAGAGGCTCTGCATGAGCTCTGCTCCGGAGCAGGGCCTAGCCTGGGAGGCCCAGGACTGAAGGAGAGAAGAGAGGAGTGGGAGCAGGAAGACTCCAGGAACCGAAGGGACCCTAGGGGTGCAGGCCGTGTAGAAGGCCACCCGTACGCCCGCTGCTACCAGGAGGTAGAGGGGTCAGGCCAGATAAGGGGAACCGGTCCCTCAACTAGCGGAGAAACAGCAAAGCTCAACTAGAAACAGGAGGTTGCACCATTTCATGTACTGCAGGCCAAAGTCCACACCAGTCTCACTAAGAAGGAAGCCACATAGGACCCAGGGGACGGAACACACGTCGCCCGCCAAGGCCCGAGGATACCGGATAGAAGTGTCACTGGATGTGAGGTGCAGGGAGAAGGCCAGAGAAAGGACACACTGAAGGGGGTTCTGCTAAGTACTCCTGAGCTATCTGGGGGTGGACTGAGCCCCTCACTGAGTACGCACAGCACGACGGAGGAGATTGCTCTTGTACCTGTAATCTGGACTGCAACAACTGTGAGTAAAGATCTTAGGACTGCATCACATGGACTCTGTGTTCATTACTGACTCCCTGCACTACAACCTCCATCATCCACCCACACTGCCCTGAAGCTACACTCTTCCTGTGGGGATTAATAATACCATTGCTGCAAAACCACCAGCTTCAGAAGACTGTTCCGCAGCGGCGTCCCCTTTGGACGCACTCCACAGGTGGCTTAGTCGGACATTATAAAACCCATATATACAAATTACACTTGGATTGACCGCCCTGGGTCACGGACCGGGTCGCCGCCACAGTGACTACAACCCCCAGCATATACCGGCCCGGCTCCAGGTACCCCACGGCCCAGGGGGCGCGTCAACTTCATAGGTCCCTGATCTGCGACCACTCCTGCAGCTTGATTTTCCCCACCTCTGGATCTTGTTGGCCCAGGCTATACGTCAGAACGTATTGCACCAGGGCTTGTCTGTGCTGCCACAGTCACTATAACATGTGCAGAGTTGAATTCCACCGTGTCAGCACATCGCATTTCAGCCGATGAACTGGCAGGCTCAATGACTTCTGTAGAGATGTAAGTCGTTGAGCTGCGGGATGCGAACTGCGGAAGTGAGCACACAGCGACCGTGCCCTCTGCATAAGGCCATCTAGTCCGGGATAGTGGGCTAAAAATTGCTGGACAACCAGGTTCAACACGTGAGCCATACAAGGCACGTGTGTGACATTGCCCCGGCTAAGGGCCGCACCCAGGTTTGCAGCATTGTCGCACACAGCCTTCTCTGGTTGCAGGTCCAGTGGAAACAACCATTCATGAAACTGGGTCTCCAGAGCTGACCACAACTTCTCAGCTGTGTGACTCACATTTCCCAGACATTTCAAAGTAAATACCGCCTGATGCCGTTGAGCTCTGCTGCCAGCATAGTAGGGAGGTGTGCAGGATTCCATCTGCGCAGTTAGAAAGCGGGTGGCTTTACCAGACAGACTTTGGGTGCAGGTTGAGGACAGAGAGGAGGTTGAGGAGGCAGAAGCAGTGGAGGACCTTCTAGATAAAGAGGATTGACGTACAACTTGTGGGGACGGCAAGACTTGGACAGCAGCCCCTTGTCCTGCTGTCACCATAGTTAGCCAGTGCTCAGTCAGCAACATGTAACGCCCCTGTCCATGCCTACTCGCCCAAGTGTCTGTGGTGAAATGCACCCTGTCACACACAGAGTTTCTCAAAGAAGCGGTGATTTTGTGTGCGACATGCTGGTGTAGCGCAGGTACACCTTTCTTTGAGAAGTAGTGCCGACTGGGCATCTGGTACTGGGGCACTGCGACGGACATAAGGTCTCGAAAATCCTCTGTGTCCACCAGGCGGAAAGGCAGCATTTCTGTAGCCAAGAGCTTGCAGATGGTGAAATTCAACCTCTTAGCTTTCTCGTGGCTAGGAGGAAATGGTCTTTTACTTGTCCACATCTGAGGGACCGACGGCTGGCTGTTGTGCTTAGACGGGGTTGAGTAGGGTGTCCCCGGCAAACTTGCCGGTCTGTGAGGAAAATTTAGGTTGCCTTGATCCAAAGGTTATGCTCTCGATGTCGTAGAGCGCTCAACACCAGCTGGTGTTTCCACTTCCAAATGAAATGGCCAATCACACTGGCTGTTGCGGGTAAAGAGGTGGCAGGTCTGCGTCCAAAAACATGTGTGACTGCTGTCCCTCCAGTCACAGAGGATGAAGAGGCCACAGATGCACAAGATGGGGCAGACGGTGGTTGGCCCGGCCCGCTAGGCCGCATTGTAGCACAGTGAGCTTCCTACTGCAACTTATGCTTCTTATCCATGTGACTGTTCATGCATGAAGTACTCAAGCTATGGATTTTTTGGCCTCTACTTAGCTTTTGGTGACAAATATTACAGATAACACGAGTTGGGTCATCCTTATCGATCTGAAAAAATGCCCAGGCTATGCAAGGCTTAGAGCCCATGCGACCTGAAGAGCCACTACGACAGAATTGTGGTTGAGGATGCAGTTGTTGATGTGCTTCCAGTAGTCAGTCTCTGTCCAGGAAGGCGCAACCTGACCTCGTCGTCAATAGCATCTGTGAAGCCCAGCTGCGCTTGGTATCACAGCTCCTTGAAGAGTGCATTGATGGAAACCTCCACAAGAGGCCCCCATAAACATTCACACATCTCCACCTTCCACCTGAGACCAGCTGAGGGAGCCCGTTAGGGATATAAATAGGGAAGGTGGAGCTATTCAGTTCAGTTCCTCTGAAGAGTTCCTGAAGTAGAGAAACCTAAGAGAGGTCAGTCTGCAGTGGAGCTCAGTCTAGTCTAGAGAACTCAGTAAATAGTTCAGCAGTGGAGCACGAGGCTCCTGTTAGCTAGATTCAGGGAGCCCAGTTAGAGCTTAAGGTGTGCCGGCGCCATAAGATCGGTGAAGCGCGGCAAGCTGCCGTTAGTGTGTATAGCCTAGTGGGGGCCTGAGTAAGCCAAAGGTGAGTGGAGAGTTAGTACATAGGGGGTAGAGGAGCTCAACCAGCTCACCCAGAAGAATTTACCGGACACCGGATCCGAGCTTACCGGGATCTCTGACCCAGTAAGGCATAACCGGAATCGCTGGAGAACTACAAGTCCCAGGATCGCTAAGGTGCTGATACGTAACAGAGCCAGGAGACACTTAGGCCCCTCATACTGGGAGCGTGAACTCCAAGACAAGATCCTACCACAAGGTCAGCCAGCGCAGGACAGAGACAAAGTTAGGCCTAGCTCCAGGCAGGTCAGAAACTTACTACGCAGAGGCATGAAACAGGAGGCCCTAAACCCGCTCATTGGGGAGGATCCTGAGATGCACCCTTCCCCCTACAGTGCTCCGGGATGTGCCTGAATTTCCACCAGTAAAAGGTACTGAAGTGACTACAGTGTCCGTTCCCGTTCTTGCTCTGACCCAGCTGGGTCTCACCTGTCCTGCATTCCCCCTGCATACGCTGCCCTCAGACCTAGCTCCACCTGTGGGGAGCTATACCATCGAGCTGCCTTATCACCGGCCTCAGTGGACTACTGCAGCGCTGGTGATTCTCACCAGATATCACAAGTGGCGTCACGAACTCTTATAAAATTAACAATTATCCACCCTTTTAAAGACTGGCTCCAGGGTACGGGCCCGGGAGCCGACCACCGCGACATCCCAAAGGCCAGGCAAAGGCCCGGGTACCGAGTCATCCCCATCCCCTGCGCTAGTAACATCCTCCTCCACCCCCTCTGCTGACCTCATCGACTGGCTGACTGTGGGTTGACAGTAAGTGGGATCTCCAACCTCATCATCATCACCCTGTGTGTTCTCACACCCGTCGTCCTCAGAGCCAACCTCTTCCTGCCCTGACCGAAAAGTCAAGTTGTCGCTCCAATCATGTATTTGAGTCTCATCATCGTCTTCATCATTGTCTCCACCAACAGGAGTTACAGTTTGGGAACGAGTGTTTACATTATGCTCAGAACCTTCTTCATCTGGTCCTGGATCCGACTCATAAAGATTCTGGGCATCAGTGCAGATCATTTCCTCGTCTGGATTAACAGAAGCTCTGGAGCAGACCTCCGTTTCCCAGGCTATAGTATGAGTAAACAGCTGCGCAGACTAAACCATCTGTGTCACCCCATACTCAGATAGACAGCTGGAGACTTGGGAGCTGAGAGGAAGCAAGTGCGATTGGGGTGACACCTCTGAGGACTGGAGTATTTGTGATGTTGAAGTTGAGGTGGAGGAGAGCCCACTTGAAGGAGCACTTGATATACGTTGAAGCATCTGCTGTTTTTGTGCCTCATCTGGAATTTGTAGCGATGGGCGTATCCGTAAGAAAGGGATCGTATCACATTGTCCACGAAAAGAAGTAGACATCTTAGTTTGGCTGGAAGATGGTCTTTCTTCTGCAGATGTTACTACCCCCCACCGTGGGGGGGCTCGACCCACCAGCGGACAGGCACCAGTATAGAGAGAGGGGGGCTGGCCATCAGGGTCCACCGCAGCTCTGGCACAAACCCGGTGACACGGAGGTCGCACGGGCAGGAACGGACTGGCCGTGTCGGCTTCGCACTTTTTTGTTTTTAGAAGGGCATGACATGCCTATATCAGTGTCTCCCCCTCATTTTACTCCTCCACCTCTTTTCTTTTCACATGACTATATGTACTTGTCACTTTTCCATGTGTTAGTTGTGTCTTCTGAGCTGTTTGTCAGCTTTTGGACACCTTTGAAGGTGTTTTCTATGTGTTTCTATGTGTTTTTGTTTGCCTGCCATTGTTTTTAACGGTGTTCGATGGTGTCCGACGAACAGTTCAACGAACAGTTCGACGAACATATGGGTGTTCAACGAACCGAACCGAACTCGAACACTACGGGGGTGGCTCAACACTAAACAAGACGCTTTTAATGCCCCTTAGAAGAGACATGGAGGTCAGGGTGGTATAACAAGACGGTTTTAATGCCTCTTACAAGAGATGTGGAGGTCAGAGTGGTATAACAAAACGGTTTTAATGCCCCTTACAAGAGACGTGGAGGTCAGAGTCGTATAACAAGACGATTTTAATGCCCCTCAGAAGAGACGTGGAGGTCAGAGTCGTATAACAAGATGGTTTTAATGCCCCTTACAAGAGACGTGGAGGTTTGAGTGGTTTAACAAGACGCTTTTAATGCCCCTAAGAAGAGACATGGAGGTCAGAGTGGTATAACAAGACGCTTTTAATGGCCCTCAGTAGAGACGTGGAGGTCAGAGTGGTATAACAAGATGCTTTAATTGCCCCTCAGAAGAGACGTGGAGGTCAGAGTTGTATAACAAGACGGTTTTAATGCCCCTAACAAGAGACGTGGAGGTCAGACTGGTATAACAAGATGCATTTAATGCCACTCAGAAGAGATGGGGAGGTCAGAGGTGTATAACAAGACGGTGTTAATGCCCCTTACAAGAGACGTGGAGGTCAGAGTGGTATAACAAGACTATTTTAATGCACCACAGAAGAGACGTGGAGGTCAGAGTTGTATAACAAGACGCTTTTAATGCCCCTCAGGAGAGACGTGGAGGTCAGAGTGGTATAACAAGATGGTTTTAATGCCCCTTACAAGAGACGTGGAGGTCAGAGTGGTATAACAAGATGCTTTTAATGCCCATCAGAAGAGACGTGGAGGTCAGAGTGGTATAACAAGACGGTTTTAATGCCCCTTATAAGAGACGTGGAGGTCAGAGTGTTATAACAAGACGCTTTTAATGCCCCTCAGAAGAGACGTGGAGGTCAGAGTGGTATAACAAGACAGTTTTAATGCCCCTTACAAGAGACGTGGAGGTCAGAGTGGTATAACAAGACGCTTTTAATGCCCCTCAGAAGAGACGTGGAGGTCAGAGTGGTAAAACAAGATGGTTTTAATGCACCTTACAAGAGACGTGGAGGTCAGAGTGGTATAACAAGATGGTTTTAATGCCCCTCAGAAGAGACGTGGAGGTCAGAGTGGTATAACAAGACGCTTTTTATGCCCCTCAGAAGAGACGTGGAGGTCAGAGTGGTCTAACAAGAGGCTTTTAATGCCCCTCAGAAGAGACATGGAGGTCAGAGTAGTTTAACAAGACGGTTTTAATGCCCCTCAGAAGAGACGTGGAGGTCAGAGTGGTATAACAAGACGCTTTTAATGCCCCTCAGAAGAGACGTGGAGGTCAGAGTGGTATAACAAGACGCTTTTAATGCCCCTCAGAAGAGACATGGAGGTCAGAGTGGTATAACAAGACGCTTTTAATGCCCCTCAGAAGAGACGTGGAGGTCAGAGTGGTATAACAAGACGCTTTTAATGCCCCTCAGAAGAGACGTGGAGGTCAGAGTGGTATAAAAAGACAGTTTTAATGCCCCTTACAAGAGACATGGAGGTCAGAGTTTTATAACAAGACGCTTTTAATGCCCCACAGAAGAGAAGTGGAGGTCAGAGTGGTATAACAAGACGTTTTAATTAGAGATGAGCGTTGTTCTACTCGAACTGTTCGCCAATCTCTAATTCGAGCTGTTTTGGGCGGTGTTCGAGCCGTTCAGCGAACACGAACAATTTGAGAAAAACTCGGCTGTTCGAGGTTATGTTCGATAACTGTTCGTGCACCAAAATCATAACTGGATTTTTTCTCAGTAATAATGAAAATTAATGTTAATACGCAGTTTGAGTGTACAGCGGGGTGGGGGGAGGGGCAGGGGATAGATCTCTGCAGGAACAATGAAGATCTCCATTTTTTTTTTCTCTTTCCCGCATTTACAGTGGGGAGGTGCAATCTGTCAGCCTATCAGCAGCGCACACACGGAGCGAAGTGCTTTTTTTCACACAAGCAAGGGCATGTGTCATTGGCAGTGTATGTCACATGTCCTTGCCCTATAAGACCAAGCCATTTTCCCCGTCGCCACCATTTTCTCACTGCTGCAGCTGCGTGTTAGACGGCACCGCTGTTGCTGTGTGCGCTATACCTTGTTAATTTCAAGCCAATTTTCGCACAAATCTACAGATAGCTTGGGAGTAGGGAATAGTTGTGATTGCAGTCCTTTTAAGGACTAGGTTACAGCATTTCCTACGACTTTTATCAGGCAGGTCTGTGCTCTTTAATAGATAGATTGTGGGAGTAAAGACTAATTGTAATTGGAGTCCTTTTCAGGACTAGGTTACATCAGTTCCTATCAGTTTTTGCCAGGCAGGTCTGTGCCAGTGCTGTGCAAGTTTTTTTCACAGCATTTGGCTGAATCTAGCAAAGCTAATCCTTTTTGGCCTATTGCAGAGTGTGTTAGTCAGTGGAGTAGCCTATCTGTGTTGCAAGATATACCACCTGTGTATAGAATACCAATTTTTTTACTGCACCTAGTGAAGTAAAATCTTTTGGGCATAGCATCATTCTATCAGTCTATCTATACTGACCTCCATCAGGTTGCAAATTGAATATAATTTTTTTCTGCATCTAGCTCTGAAAAAATATTGGGCTTCTAGCTGTGTGTGGGACTTGTTGTATTAGTCCATCTATACTGACCTCCATCAGGTTGCAAACTGAATATATTTTTTTCTGTATCTACCTCTGAAAAAATATTGGGCTTCTAGCTGTATGTGGGACTTGTTCTATTAATCCATCTATACAGACCTCCATCAGGTTGCAAACTGAATATATTTTTTTCTACATCTACCTCTGAAAAAATATTGGGCTTCTAGCTGTGTGTGGGACTTGTTGTATTAGTCCATCTATACTGACCTCCATCAGGTTGCAAATTAAAAATAATTTTTATCTGCATCTACAGTACCTCTGAAAAAATATTTGGGCTTCTAGCTGTGTGTGGGACTTGTTCTATTAGTCCATCTATACTGACCTCCATCAGGTTGCAAATTGAATATAATTTTTATCTGCATCTAGCTCTGAAAAAATATTTGGCCTTCTAGCAGTGTGTGGGACTTTCTCTATTAGTCCATCTATACTGACCTCCATCAGGTTGCAAATTAAAAATAATTTTTATCTGCATCTAGCTCTGAAAAAATATTTGGGCTTCTAGCTGTGTGTGGGACTTGTTCTATTAATCCATCTATACAGAGCTCCATCAGGTTGCAAACTGAATATATTTTTTTCTGCATCTACCTCTGAAAAAATATTGGGCTTCTAGCTGTGTGTGGGACTTGTTGTATTAGTCCATCTATACTGACCTCCATCAGGTTGCAAACTGAATATATTTTTTTCTGCATCTACCTCTGAAAAAATATTTGGCCTTCTAGCAGTGTGTGGGACTTTCTCTATTAGTCCATCTATACTGACCTCCATCAGGTTGCAAACTGAATATAATTTTTTTCTGCATCTAGCTCTGAAAAAATATTTGGCCTTCTAGCAGTGTGTGGGACTTTCTCTATTTGTCCATCTATACTGACCTCCATCAGGTTGCAAAGTCAAAATAATTTTTTGTCTGCATCTAGCTCTGAAAAAATATTGGGCTTCTAGCTGTGTGTGGGACTTGTTGTATTAGTTCATCTATACTGACCTCCATCAGGTTGCAAATTAAAAATAATTTTTATCTGCATCTACAGTACCTCTGAAAAAATATTTGGGCTTCTAGCTGTGTGTGGGACTTGTTCTATTAGTCCATCTATACTGACCTCCATCAGGTTGCAAATTGAATATAATTTTTATCTGCATCTAGCTCTGAAAAAATATTTGGCCTTCTAGCAGTGTGTGGGACTGTCTCTATTAGTCCATCTATACTGACCTCCATCAGGTTGCAAATTAAAAATAATTTTTATCTGCATCTACCTCTGAAAAAATATTTGGGCTTCTAGCTGTGTGTCGGACTTGTTCTATTAATCCATCTATACAGACCTCCATCAGGTTGCAAACTGAATATATTTTTTTCTGCATCTACCTCTGAAAAAATATTGGGCTTCTAGCTGTGTGTGGGACTTGTTGTATTAGTCCATCTATACTGACCTCCATCAGGTTGCAAACTGAATATATTTTTTTCTGCATCTACCTCTGAAAAAATATTGGGCTTCTAGCTGTGTGTGGGACTTGTTCTATCAATTCATCTATACAGACCTCCATCAGGTTGCAAACTGAATATATTTTTTTCTGCATCTATCTCTGAAAAAATATGTGGCCTTCTAGCAGTGTGTGGGACTTTCTCTATTAGTCCATCTATACTGACCTCCATCAGGTTGCAAATTCAAAATAATTTTTTGTCTGCATCTAGCTCTGAAAAAATATTGGGCTTCTAGCTGTGTGTGGGACTTGTTGTATTAGTCCATCTATACTGACCTCCATCAGGTTGCAAACTGAATATATTTTTTTCTGCATCTACCTCTGAAAAAATATTGGGCTTCTAGCTGTGTGTGGGACTTGTTCTATTAATCCATCTATACAGACCTCCATCAGGTTGCAAACTGAATATATTTTTTTCTGCATCTACCTCTGAAAAAATATTGGGCTTCTAGCTGTGTGTGGGACTTGTTGTATTAGTCCATCTATACTGACCTCCATCAGGTTTCAAATTAAAAATAATTTTTATCTGCATCTACAGTACCTCTGAAAAAATATTTGGGCTTCTAGCTGTGTGTGGGACTTGTTCTATTAGTCCATCTATACTGACCTCCATCAGGTTGCAAATTGAATATAATTTTTATCTGCATCTAGCTCTGAAAAAATATTTGGCCTTCTAGCAGTGTGTGGGACTTTCTCTATTAGTCCATCTATACTGACCTCCATCAGGTTGCAAATTAAAAATAATTTTTATCTGCATCTACCTCTGAAAAAATATTTGGGCTTCTAGCAGTGTGTGGGACTCATTGTATTAGGCCATCTATACCAAGCTCCACCAGCTTTGAAATTAATAATAATTTTTAGCTGCATCTAGCCCTGAAAATAATTTTTCCCAATAGTGGTAGCAATAGAAATATGGGGCGCGCGCCTGGCTAACAAAAATATACGCTTCATAACACAAAACACCAGCCTAGCGCACTGCATTAATAAGATGGCATCATCGTCTCTCCCAGTGCTAGGCCTACTACGCAGGCTAGTATTCCTGTGCCTAAAACACAATGTATGGGTCCGCGCTAGCCACTATGCTGAGGGGTATAAAGCTGCTGCTAACGCTTTATAACAATTCAATTGGCAGATTTTCACAGAGCTCTTCCACAATGCCCACCCATCGGGCAACAGTTACCCACCCTCCCTATGGGATCTAGTGGCGAATAGTTGATGCCATTAATCAGAGCGTCAGTTGCCCCATCAACGTGGCAAGCATACGGTAAGGCATGGGAAGAGTGGACACGACTAGTAGCAGGCAGACGGGTTGACCAATGTGAACAAGCCAGATCACAAGTCACCATAGAATTTCTCCACCAGCTAACGATGAGGGGCATATCAGGGGCGTCAGCGCAGCGGTGTCTGACCGGAGTAGCATTTCACTTCCAACTACTGAATTGGGGAGATGTGACAAAGATTCATCATCAGACAATCCATAAAAGGGTGGAAAAGGGGTCAGCCAAGTCAGGAATGTAGACGTCCCATCCCGTGTCACTAAAACTGATTTCTCACATCTTATCCCTAACACCATTAACATGACACTCACAATTTGAAGCAACACTAATGTCTACTGCATTTGTGATCGCCTTCTTCGGGGCGCTATGTATAAGCGAATTAGTCCCTCAATCCAAAATTACCACCAGTGGACGCTTATTACACCAGGAAGTAGTCATAGCCAATAATGCAATACGTGTACGCATACACCAATCGAAAACGGTTCCAGCGGGCAGGGGTACTTGGGTACTTCTACAACCCACAAACGGTACACTGAGTCGGGTAACAATAGTAAAAACAAATCTAACCATTAGATCAGAAAGTAATTTCTTCGTATCACACATTGATGGAACGCCATTATCAAGATACCTGTTCCAAGCTATATTTAATAAATGCATAACATCGGCAGGGAACCACCCCAAAGATTACGGGACACACTCATTCCGCATAGGTGCGGCCACGGAAGCAGCAAGAGCAGCACTGTCAGAAACGGAAGTTCAGAGGATAGGGAGATGGCGATCCACGTGTTTGGCGAGATACATAAGACCGGACTTGTTATCCTAACGTGGTTTGTTTCTTTTACAGGTGACGCTAAGCCAACAGTGTGAGTGATAGGCCACTCGTATATATATTGGGCACAAAAAAGGGCGAAAGTCCGCCCAGGCGGGAGGAAATTAGAGTTTCATAACACATATTTCAACTGGAGAGGTATTAGAGGCCTGCTTTGGCCACAGGTACTAATGGAGGTAATCAAGGTAGGGAGAGAGGCAAGAGGTCCGGTCATCTTAGTTATACAGGCCGGGGGAAACAACCTAGGTCATCACAAGAGCGCATAACTAATGGCAATAATGAAACTAGACACTGAGCGCTTCAGAGAATTTTTCACAAAATTAGCTATAGTATGGTCAGAGATTGTGCTGATAGCGGTATGGCAAGGTGCGCGAGACATCACGGCCATCGAATGGACAAGGCGGGTAATAAATATTCGGATGGCAAAACTTAGAAGAGACAGAGGCAGTGTAGTGATACGACACCGACAACTGGAAGGAGATAAAGCAGGCCTCATACGGCCCGACGGTGTTCACTTAATAGATATTGGACTGGACATATTCCTGTCAGGACTCCAGGACGGAGTGGAACAAGCGTTAAGAGTGATGGGTGGGGGTCAGAGTCCTGCATACGAGTACGCTGGATCCTCCGTGGCCTGGAAATAGAAAGGACATGTTGGAGAGTTACACTTGTTGGCCAACTTACCGGAGTGGGGACCCAGGGCATGCTGCAACAAGCTGAATTATTTTAGAAATAAAATGCCTTTCTAATGGAATGAGTATAAAGAGTTAATAAAGCTGTGACCGATCCTCACCCATACAGTTGTATGAGTTACATTATTGGGTTGTCCATGAAAGGGGGGCGGTAGGGGGGCTGAGCATCTGGGTTTGGTTGGGGGTCCCCACAGTCTGCCTAGGCTAGATTAATTTAAAAATTCTTATTAGATACACAGGCGGTGCAGCTTGCTTCGCAGCTGGGCTACTACGCCCAAAGTATTGCCTAGGCTAGATTCCGTTAAAAATTCTACGCTGACTAGCAGACACTGAAGATTTGGAGCAGACCTCTGAGTAAACAGCTCTTCAGACTCAACCATCTGTGTTACCCCAAGCCATAGTGTATGTAGTTTCTTACAGTTAAAAGGGGGGGGTGCGACCCAATCCACCTGGAATTGACGATGCCAACGTCACGTAAGACACAGCAAGGGGACTCCCAAAATTGTGGCACAGACACCACTTAACCCTAGAACGCATACCTGTGGCCTTGCAGGCCCGCCCAGTTAATTGTTTTCTATTTTCTGCAAGATTACTTTAGTTAGAATTTTGAAACTCTAGGTATTCTTCATGTATATAGTTGTTTGTCATTTGAGTTTGAGTTATTCCATGTTATTTGCACACGGGCCTAAAGGGCCCCAGGTATGTGAAAGTGTAGATTTTTATGGTCATGCGTTCTAGGGTTAAGTGGCATCAATTGCCCCACTGTTGCTTAAAACGGTTGGTGAGGTGATTTTACCAAATCCCCAAGCTTTTAGTCTCCCAAGGATGACACAGGGGTAGAAATGTCCTTGCGAATCCATGATTTGATCATCTTTATGAACGTGAGTCTGTCTACATTCTCAGTGGACAGCCGCGAGCGCTTATCTGTCAGCACACCACCAGCAGCGCTGAACACACGTTCAGAGAGAACGCTGGCTGCATGGCATGACAAGATCTCCAAGGCGTGAGTGGCGAGCTCCGGCGATTTTTCAAGATTGGAATACCAAAATGAGCAAGGGTCCAGTGACACAGTCATGGCTTCGATGTTCACTTGGAGATTCTCCTGTACCATCCTCTCTAGGCATTGACTATGTGTCAGACTTCTTGTCTCCTGTGGCCTTGCAAAGGATGGTCTAAAAAAGTGGTGAAACGATTCCACAAAATTGCTGTTACCAGCAGATACTGTGTTACTGTTACTGTTTGAGTGATGAAGACTCGACAGTAGAACTGTGAGATTCACTACGTGCACCATTGGTGTTTTGTGGAAAACCACATGTAAGATTCTGCAACAGATACTCCTGCATTCGTCAATACCTTTTTATGGCAGGAATTATTTCGGCAAATATACTTTTGTACCGGGGATCTAAGAGTGTGGCAACCCAGTAGTCGGGATTACTTCGAATTCTGACAATCCGGGGGTCATGTTGCAGGTAGTGCAGCAAGAAGGCACTCATGTGTCTTGCGCATCCAGAAGGACCAAGTCCTTGTTGTGTTGGTAGCGAGGTAAGAATCATGCTTCCTTCCTCTGCACTCTCCCTCCAACCTCGCACAACAGAAATGTGATCAAGGTCTCCCTCATCTGATGAGTCTTCCATGCCCATTGCCAGTTCGTCCTCCACTTCTTCCTCGGCTCCTGCACCTTCCTCAACAGTTTGGCTGCTACCATGCGCCCTGGTTAATCCCTCTCCCCCACCCTCCCATGCCTGCCGCCTTGGTGCTGCCAACCGTCTGGACCTTGGAGATGTTATCCCTTCCGCATACGACTCCTCCTCTACTTCCTCCACCTCCTCTTGTCCCACCACCTGACTCCGAATTCTGTTTAACATGTGCTCCAGTATGTAAATCACCGTAATAGTCATGCTGATAATGGCATTGTCAGCACTAAACATCTTCGTCGCCATTTCAAGACTGTGCAGAAGGGTGCATACGTCCCTGATCTGAGACCACTCCTCCAGCGTGATTTGCCCCACCTCTGGATCTCGTTGGCCCAGGCTATACGTCAGAACGTATTGCACCAGGGCTTGTCGGTGCTGCCACAGTCGCTGCAACATGTGCAGAGTTGAATTCCACCGTGTCGGCACATCGCATTTCAGCCGGTGAACTGGCAGGCCCAACGACTTCTGTAGAGATGTAAGTCGTTTAACTGCTGGATGCGAACGGCGGAAGTGAGCACACAGCGACCGTGCACTCTGCAGAAGGCCATCTAGTCCGGGATAGTGGGCTAAAAATTGCTGGACAACCAGGTTCAACACGTGAGCCATACAAGGCACGTGTGTGACATTGCCCCGGAGAAGTGCCACACCCAGGTTTGCAGCATTGCCGCACATGGCCTTCCCTGGTTGCAGGTCCAGTGGAGACAACCTTTCATGAAACTGGGTCTCCAGAGCTGACCAAAACTCCTCAGCTGTGTGACTCACATTTCCCAGACATTTCAAAGTAAACACTGATGCGTTGAGCCCTGCTGCCAGCATAGTAAGGAGGTGTGCAGGATTCCTTCTGCGCAGTTAGAAAGCAGGTGACATTACCAGACAGGCTTTGGGTGCAGGTGGAGGACCGAGAGGAGGTTGAGGAGGCAGAAGCAGTGGAGGAAGTTCGAGATAAAGAGGATTAACACACAACTCGTGGGGACGGTAAGACTTGGACAGCAGCCCCTTGTCCTGCTGTCAACATAGTTACCCAGTGCCCAGTCAGCGACATGTAACGCCCCTGTCCATGCCTTCTCGTCCAAGTGTCTGTGGTGAAGTGCACCCTGTCACGCACAGAGTTTCTCAAAGAAGCGGTGATGTTGTGTGCGACATGCTAGTGGAGCGCAGGCACACCTTTCTTTGAGAAGTAGTGCCGACTGGGCATCTGGTACTGGGGCACTGTGACGGACATAAGGTCTTGAAAATCCTCTGTGTCCTCCAGGTGGAAAGGCAGCATTTCTGTAGCCAACAGCTTGCAGATGGTGAAATTCAACCTCTTAGCTTTCTCATGGCTAGGAGAAAATGGTCTTTTACTTTTCCACATCTGAGGGACCGAGGGCTGGCTGTTGTGCTTAGACGGAGTTGAGTAGGGTGTCCCCGGCAACTGCCGGTCTGTGAGGAAGATGCAGGCGGACATGTTAGGTTGCCTTGATCCAAAGGTGGTGCTCTCGATGTCGGAGAGCGCTCAACACTAGCAGGTGTTTCCACTTCCCAATGAACTGACGACCTGCCAATCACACTGGCTGTTGCGGGTAAAGAGGTGGCAGGTCTGCGTCCAAAAACATGTGTGACTGCTGTCCCCCCAGTCACAGAGGATGAAGAGGCTGCGGATGCACAAGATGGGGCAGACGGTGGTTGGCCCAGCCGGCTAGGCCGCATTGTAGCACAGTGAGCTTCCCACTGCAACTTATGCTTCATATCCATGTGACCGTACATGCATGAAGTACTCAAACTATGTATTTTTTGGCCTCTACTTAGCTTTTGCTGACAAATATTACAGATAACGCGAGTTGGGTCATCCTTATCGATCTGAATAAATGCCCAGGCTATGCAAGGCTTAGAGCCCATGTGACCTGAAGAGCCACTACGACTTGTGGTCAGAGGCAGAGTTGTGGTTGAGGATGCAGTTGTTGACGTGCTTCCAGTACTCCGTCTCTGTTCAGGAAGGCGCAACCTAACCTCGTCGTCAATAGCATCTGTGATGCCCCGATGCGCTTGGTATCACAGATACTACAAGAGTGCATTGATGGAATCCTCCACAAGAGGCCCCCATAAACATTCACACATCTCCACCTTCCACCTCAGACCAGCAGAGGGAGCCCGTTAGGGATATAAATAGGGAAGGTGGAGCTAGGCAGTTCAGTTCCTCTGAAGAGTTCCTGCAGTAGAGAAGCCTAAGAGAGGTCAGTCTGCAGTGGAGCTCAGTCTAGTCTAGAGAACGCAGTTAATAGTTCAGCAGTGGAGCACGAGGCTCCTGCTTGCTAGATTCAGGGATCCCAGATAGAGCTTAAGGTGTGCCGGTGCCGTAAGATCAGTGAAGCGCGGCAAGCTGCCGTTAGTGTGTATAGCCTAGTGAGGGCCCGAGTAGGCCGAAGGCGAGTGGCGAGTTAGTACATAAGGGGCAGAGGAACTTACCAGCTCACCCCGAAGCATTTACCGGACACAGGATCTGAGCTTACCGGTATCTCTATGACCCAGTAAGGCATAACCGGAATCCTTGGAGAACTACAAGTCCCAGGATCGCTAAGGTGCTGATATGTAACAGAGCCAGGAGACGCTTAGGTCCCGCATACTGGGAGCGTGAACTCCAAGAGAAGGCCCTACCACAAGGTCAGCCAGCGCAGGACAGAGACAAAGTTAGGCCTAGCTCCAGGCAGGTCAGAAACTTACTACGCAGAGGCAAGAAACAGGAGGCCCTACACCCGCTCATTGGGGAGGATCCTGATATGCACCCTTCACCCTTCAGTGCTCCGGGATGTGCCTGAATTTCCACCAGTAAAAGGTACTGAAGTGACTACCGTGTCCGTTCCCGTTCTTGCTCTGACCCAGCTGGGTCTCGCCTGTCCTGCATTCCCCCTGCATACGCTGCCCTGAGACCTAGCTCCACCTGTGGGGAGCTATACCATCGAGCTGCCTTATCACCGACCTCAGTGGACTGCTGCAGCGCTGGTGCTTGTCACCAGATACCACAGGTGGAGTCATGAACTCTTATAAAATTAACAATTATCCACCCTTTTAAAGAGAGACCCCAGGGTACGGGCCAGGGAGCCGACCACCGCGACATCCCCAAGGCCAGGCAAATGCCCGGGTACCGAGTCATCCCCATCCCCAGGGCTAGTCACATCCTCCTCCACCTCCTCTGCTGACCTCATCGACTGTCTGACTGTGGGTTGACAGTAAGTGGGATCTCCAACCTCGTCATCATCACCCTGTGTGTTATCACACCCGTCGCCCTCAGAGCCAACCTCTTCCTGCCCTGACCGAAAAGTCAAGTTGTCACTCCAATCAGGTATTTGAGTCTCATCATCGTCTTCATCATTGTCTCCACCAACAGGAGTTACAGTTTGGGAAAAAGGGTCTACATTATGCTCAGAACCTTCTTCATCTGGTCCTGGATCCAACTTATAAAGATTCTGGGCATCGGATCAGATCATTTCCTCATCTGGATTAACAGAAGCTCTGGAGCAGACCTCCGTTTCCCAGGCTATAGTATGAGTAAACAGCTGGGCAGACTCAGCCATCTGTGTTACCCCATACTCAGATGGGCAGCTGGAGACTTGGGAGCTGTGAGGAAGCAAGTGCGATTGGGGTGACACCTCTGAGGACAGGAGTATTTGTGATGTTGAAATTGAGGTGATGGAGAGCCCACTTGAAGGAGCACTTGATATCCGTTGAAGCACCTGCTGTTTTTGTGCCTCATCTAGAATTTGTAGCGATGGGCGTGTCCGTAAGAATGGAATCGTATCACATTGTCCACGAAAAGAAGTCGACATCTTAGTTTGGCTGGAAGATGGTCTTTCTTCTGCAGATGTTACTCCCCCCCCCACCGTGGGGGGCCTCGACCCACCGGCGGACAGGCACCAGTATTGGGATAGGGGGGCTGGCCGTCAGGGTCCACCGCGGCTCTGGCACAAACCCGGCGACACAGAGGTGGCACAGGCAGGAACGGACTGGCCGTGTCGGCTTCTCACTTTTTGGATTTTAGAAGGGCATGACATGCCTATATCTGTGTCTCCCCCTCCTTTTACTCCTCCACCTCTTTTCTTTTCGCATGACTATGTGTACTTGTCACTTTTCCATGTGTTAGTTGTGTCTTCTGAGCAGTTTGTCTGCTTTTGGACACCTTTGAAGGTGTTTTCTATGTGTTTCTATGTGTTTTTGTTTGCCTGCCATTGGTTTTAACGGTGTTCGAAGGTGTTCGACGAACAGTTCGGCGAACACACGGGTGTTCGACGAACCGAACCGAAACCGAACACTACGGGGGTGGCTCAACACTAGTTTTAATGCCCCTCAGAAGAGACGTGGAGGTCCGAGTGGTATAACAAGACGGTTTTAATGCCCCTTACAAGGGACTTGGAGGTCAGAGTGGTATAACAAGATACTTTTAATGCCCCTCAGAAGAGACGTGGAAGTCAGAGTGGTATAACAAGACGCTTTTAATGCCCCTCAGAGCAGATGTGGAGGTCAGAGTGGTATAACAATTAATGCCACTCAGAAGAGACGTGGAGGTCAGAGTGGTATAACAGACTCTTTTAATGCCCCCGTACAAGAGACGTGGAGATCAGAGTGGTATTACAAGTTGCTTTTAATGCCCCTCAGAAGAGACGTGGAGGTCAGAGTGGTATAACAAGACTGTTTTAATGCCCCTTACAAGAGATGTGGACTTCAGAGTGGTATAATAAGACGGTTTTAATGCCCCTTACAAGAGACGTGGAGGTCAGAGTGGTTTAACAAGAAGCTTTTAATGCCCCTCAGAAGAGACGTGGAGGTCAGAGTGATATAACAGGACTCTTTTAATGCCCCTCAGAAGAGACGTGGAGGTCAGAGTGATATAACAAGACGCTTTTAATGCCCATTGGAAGAGACGTGGAGGTCAGAGTGGTATAACAAATGCTTTTAATGCCCCTTGGAAGAGCCATACAGTACAACAGCATCTTAAAAATATTATTCCCATTATTGGGGAGTTGGTCTCCCACAGTCTTTGCTTATGCCTTCCAAGCAAAAGCTGACAAAAATCAGGATGGAGGAACTTTCAATAATGGCAACACGGACCACGGTCAACCTGGTGGTATAGTGGTGGTGGAGGCTGAGGATAAGGAGAAGAACATAAACAGCCGAAATGAGGAAGCGTATACCCATGTGTGGGTGTGAAGCAGTGCATGTGAATACACCTCCCGAAATAACACAGTGGATTTGACTTTATGTTACTCTGCAGTCATTTGGTGGTGATGAGAAGTCTGGCCCAATCCAGCCCTTGTTCATTTTGATAAGGGTCAGCTTGTCAGCTTTGTCAGTTGACAGGCGAGTGCGCTTATCAGTTATAATTCCCCCAGCGGCACTAAAAACACGCTCCGATAACACGCTAGCTGCAGGGCAGGCCAGACCTCCAAGGCGTACACAGCGAGTTCATTCCAGGTGTCCAGCTTGGATACCCAAAAATTAAAAGGCACAGTGGAATCACGGAGGACACTGGTACGATCGGCAAGGTACTCCCTCACCATCTTTTGAAACTTTCCACTCCTTCTGAGAGTACCCCACGCCTCAGGGTCTGTCCGAAGGAAGGGTCTGAGAAAACTGTCCCAGAATGTTGACAGTGTTCCCCTGCCTCTGCTGGATTGGAACTGCGTCTCTCTTGCATGTACGCCTTGGTTGGGCAACAAAGAACTGTGACCTCTGTCGCTAGCGTGTTCAGATGGGAATTTTTTTAACAGTTCTGCAGCAAAGGCCTTCTGGTGCTGCCCCATTTTTGTAGACATCTCCACCTCAGGAATAAGAGAGTGAAAGTTCTCCTTGTAGCGGGGGTCTACAAGTGTCACTAACCAGTAATGACTGTCACCCAACATTTTGACAATGCGAAGGTAACATAAAGTCAGCCATGCGTGCCAGACTGGTAATGGGTAAGATTTCCGTGTCCCCACCAAGATGACGACTGACCATGCTCTCCTCCTCCTCCTCCCCCCTGTCCTCAGGCCACCCACGCTGAACCGACGGTATGACAGTTGTAGAGGTACTACCGTCTACAGCGCATGATAACAGCTCCTGTTCTTCCTCCTCCTCCTCTCCCTCATTGTCCCCCAATGCACGTTGGGATGAGATGAGGCTGGGCTGTGTGTAATTGCCTGCTACGGCTTCTTGATCCATCTCATCATACTCTGGCTGCTATGCCTCCTCTTTAATTCTCTGCATAGAGCGTTGCAAAAGATAGACAAGTGGGATGCTGACACTAATGATGGCGTCATCGCCACTCACCATCTTGGTGGCCTCCTCAAAGTTTGTCAGGATGGTACATATGTCAGACATCCAGGTCCACTCCTGAGGTCTTATGTGTGCAGTCTGACCTGAATATCGACTGCCTTGTTGCAGCTGGTACTCCACAACTGCTCTCTTCTGCTCACAAATCCTTTGCAACATGTGGAGGGTAGAGTTCCAACGTATGGGGACATCACACACCAGTCAGTGTGCCAGAAGCTGCAAATGCTGCTGCAACACAGCAAGAGCGGCGGAAGCTGTAGCCGACTTGCGAAAATGAGCTGACAGGCGGCGTACTTTCACGAGCAGATCTGGCAACTCGGGGTACGATTTAAGAAACCGCTGAACCACGAGGTTAAGCACATGAGCCAGGCGTGGTACGTGTGTGATCTCGCCTCGCCTCAGAGCCGCCACCAGGTTATGGCCATTGTAACACATGACCATGCCTGGATGTAGGTTCAGCGGTCTCAGCCACAGATCTGCCTGCTCTTTCACAGCTGCCACAACTCACAAGCAGTGTGAGGTTTATCTCCTAAGCTTATGTGTTTCAGCACAGCCTGTTGGCGCTTTGCGGAGACACTCCTGCAGTGCTTCCAGCTTGTAACTGATGTGGTGATATCTGAGATGGAGGCTGAACATGAGGAGGTGGAGGAGGATGATGCGCAGGAGCTGTACACTGAGGGGGCAACTTTGACTGACATAGGGCCCGCAATCCTCGGTGTGGGGAGGATGTGTTCCGTCCCAAGGTCTGACTGGTTCCCGGCTTCCACTATGTTTACCCAGTGTGCCGTCAGGGAGATGCACCATCCCTGGCTACAAGCACTTGTCCACGTGTCCGTTGTCAGGTGGACTCTCCCAGTAACTGCGTTGTTGAGGGCACCGCAGATGTTTTGGGACACGTGCTTGTGTAGTGCAGGGATGGCACACCGGGCAAAATAGTGTCGGCTGCGGACCGAGTACCGAGGGACGGCTACCGCCATAAGGTTGCGGAAGGCTTCTGTCTCCATCAGCCTAAAAGGCAGCATTTCCAACGCAAGCAGTCATGAAATATGCGAATTTAGGACTGTGGCCAGTGGGGCGTTAGCTGCGAATTTCCGCTTTCGTTCAAAGGTCTGGGATATGGACAATTGAACGCTGTGGTGAGACGTGGACGTGGACATTGATGCTGTTTCTTGAGAAACTGCCATAACAAGTGAAGACTGAGAGGAGGGGGCATCTTTACATGCAGTATGGACAGGGGATTGCCTTGCACACAAAACAGGGGGTTCCACTGCATGCACAACAGCGGAAGAAGCAGTGGTGACACCCGCTGACACTGGTTGTGGACCCTGGTGTTCGCCCCACAAAGTCTGGTGCTTTGCTGCCGTGTGCCTGATCATGCTGGTGGTGGTCAGGCTGGTTGTTTTGTCACCCCTGCTGATGCTGGCCTGGCAGGTGGTACAAATGGTCTTTTTGGGGTTATCAGCAGAGTCTTTAAAAAAATTCCAGACTCTGGAAGACCTACCACTTGTACTGGCAACGTCCCTCATGTTGGTGTTACGGGGAACGGTTGCCCGCCTTCTGTCTGCGGCCACCACACTGCTTCTTCCTGCCTGTTGGGGTACTCTGCCTCCCTCAACCTGTGTGCTGCTGGCCTCACTCTGTATGTCCTCCTGCCACGTTGGGTCAGTTACTAGATCATCCACCACCTCCTCCTCTTCCACTTGTGCACCACGATGCTCCTCCTCACTTCCTGGCAATTGTGTCTCGTCATCATCCACCTCTTGTGACAAATTGCCAGCGTCGACTTCCTGTGGCCATGGCTGTTCAAATATTTGGGCATCGCTACATGGGATTTCTTCTTCCACCACTTCAAGCGGAGAAGGTGAGGGGCACAAATATGGAAATGGACCAGTGAACAGCTCTTCAGAGTGTCCAAGTGTGGGATCAGTTGCTGTCTGACAACACTCGGCATGGTGGGAGGAAGGAGCATCAAGGTGAGGAGGAGTATGCGGTTGAAACTAGAGATGAGCGGTGTTCGACTCGATCTGTTCGCCAATCTCAAATTCGAGCTGTTTTGGGCGGTGTTCGAGCCGTTCGACGAACACGAACGATTTGAAAAAAATTCGGCTGTTCGAGGTTATGTTCGATAACTGTTCGTGCACCAAAATCATAACTGGATTTTTTCTCGGTAATGCTGAAAATTAATGTTAATACGCAGTTTGAGTGTATAGCGGGGTGGGGGGAGGGGCAGGGGATGGATCTCTGCAGGAATAATGAAGATCTCCATTTTTTTTTCTCTTTCACGCATTTACAGTGGGGAGGTGCAATCTGTCAGCCTATCAGCAACGCACACGTAGCGAAGTGCTTTTTTTCACACAAGCAAGGGCATGTGTCTTTGGCAGTGTATGTCACATGTTCTTGCCCTATAAGACCCAGACATTTTCCCCGTCGCCACCATTTTCTCACTGCTGCAGCTGCGTGTTAGACGGCACCGCTGTTGATGTGTGCGCTATACTTTGTTAATTTCAAGCCAATTTTCGCACAAATCTACAGATAGCTTGGGAGTAGGGAATAGTTGTGATTGCAGTCCTTTTAAGGACTAGGTTACATCATTTCCTATGACTTTTATCAGGCAGGTCTGTGCTCTTAAATAGATAGGTTGGGAGTGAAGACTAATTGTAATTGCAGTCCTTTTCAGGCCTAAGTTACAGCAGTTCCTATCAGTTTTTGCCAGGCAGGTCTGTGCCAGTGCTGTGCAAGTGTTTTTCACAGCATTTGGCTACATCTAGCAAAGCAAATCCTTTTTGGCCTATTGCAGACTGTGTTAGTCAGTGGAGTAGCCTATCTGTGTTGCAAGCTACACCACCTGTGTATAGAATACCATTTTTTTTACTGCACCTAGTGAAGTAAAACTTTTGGGCATAGCATCATTCTATTAGTCCATCTATACTAACCTCCACCAGGTTGCAAATTCAATATAATATTTTTCTGCATCTAGCTCTGAAAAAATATTTCGGCTTCTAGCAGTGTGTTGGACTTGTTCTATTAGTCCATCTATACTAACCTCCATCAGGTTGCAAATTCAATATAATTTTTTTCTGCATCTAGCTCTGAAAAAATATTTCGGTTTCTAGCAGTGTGTGGGACTTGGTATATTAGTCCATCTATACTGACCTCCATCAGGCTAAAAATTCAATATAATTTTTTCCTACATCTAGCTCTGAAAAGATATTTTGGCTTCTAGCAGTGTGTGGGACTTGGTCTATTAGTCCATCTGTACTAACCTCCACCAGGTTGTAAATTAAAAATAATTTTTATCTGCATCTATCTCTGAAAAAATATTTGGGCTTCTAGCAGTGTGTGGGACTTGGTCTATTAGTCCATCTATAATAACCTCCACCAAGTTGCAAATTAAAAATAATTTTTATCTGCATCTAGCTTTTAAAAAATATTTGGGCTTCTAGCAGTGTGTGGGACTTGGTCTATTAGTCCATCTATACTGACCTCCATCAGGTTGCAATTTCAATATAATTTTTTTCTGCATCTAGCTCTGAAAAAATATTTCGGCTTCTAGCAGTGTGTGGGACTTGATCTATTAGTCCATCTATACTAACCTCCACCAGGTTGCAAATTAAAAATAATTTTTATCTGCATCTAGCTATGAAAAAATATTTGGGCTTCAAGCAGTGTGTGGGACTTGTTCTATTAGTCCATCTATGCTGACCTCCATCAGGTTGCAAATTCAATATAATTTTTTTCTGCATCTAGCTCTGAAAAAATATTTCGGCTTCTAGCAGTGTGTGGGACTTGTTCTATTAGTCCATCTATAGTGACCTCCATCAGGTTGCAAATTCAATATAATTTTTATCTGCATCTAGCTCTGAAAAAATATTTGGGCTTCTAGCAGTGTGTGGGACTTGGTCTATTAGTCCATCTATACTGACCTCCATCAGGTTGCAATTTCAAAATAAGTTTTTTCTGCATCTAGCTCTGAAAAAATATTTTGGCTTCTAGCAGTGTGTGGGGCTTGATCTATTAGTACATCTATACTAACCTCCACCAGGTTGCAAATTAAAAATAATTTTTATCTGCATCTAGCTATGAAAAAATATTTGGGCTTCTAGCAGTGTGTGGGACTTGTTCTATTAGTCCATCTATACTGACCTCCATCAGGTTGCTAATTCAATATAATTTTTTTCTGCATCTAGCTCTGAAAAAATATTTCGGCTTCTAGCAGTATGTGGGGCTTGGTCTATTAGTCCATCTATACTGACCTCCATCAGGTTGCAAATTCAATATAATTTTTTTCTGCATCTAGCTCTGAAAAAATATTTGGGCTTCTAGCAGTGTGTGGGACTTTGTCTATTAGTCCATCTGTACTAACTTCCACCAGGTTGCAAATTAAAAATAATTTTTATCTGCATCTATCTCTGAAAAAATATTTGGGCTTCTAGCAGAGTGTGGGACTTGGTCTATTAGTCGATCTATACTAACCTCCATCAGGTTGCAAATTCAATATAATTTTTTTCTGCATCTAGCTCTGAAAAAATATTTCAGCTTCTAGCAGTGTGTGGGACTTGGTCTATTAGTCCATCTATACTATCCTCCACCAGGTTGCAAATTAAAAATAATTTTTATCTGCATCTATCTTTGAAAAAATATTTGGGCTTCTAGCAGTGTGTGGGACTTGGTCTATTAGTCCATCTATACTAACCTCTATCACGTTGCAAATTCAATATAATTTTTTTCTGCATCTAGCTCTGAAAAAATATTTCGGCTTCTAGCAGTGTGTGGGACTTGGTCTATTAGTCCATCTATACTAAACTCCACCAGGTTGCAAATTAAAAATAATTTTTATCTGCATCTAGCTCCGAAAAAATATTTGGCTTCTAGCAGTGTGTGGGACTTGGTCTATTAGTCCATCTATACTAACCTCCACCAGATTGCAAATTAAAAATAATTTTTATCTGCATCTAGCTATGAAAAAATATTTGGGCTTCTAGCAGTATGTGGGACTTGGTATATTAGTCCATCTATACTGACCTCCACCAGGTTGCAAATTAAAAATTATTTTTATCTGCATCTAGCTCTGAAAAAATATTTCGGCTTCTAGCAGTGTGTGGGACTTGGTCTATTAATCCATCTATACTAACTTCAACCAGGTTGCAAATTAAAAATAATTTTTATCTGCATCTAGTTATGAAAAAATATTTGGGCTTCTAGCAGTGTGTGGGACTTGTTCTATTAGTCCATCTATACTGACCTCCATCAGGTTGCAAATTCAATATAATTTTTTTCTGCATCTAGCTCTGAAAAAATATTTCGGCTTCGAGCAGTGTGTGGGACTTGGTCAATTAGACCATCTATACTGACCTTCATCAGGTTGCAAATTAAAAATAATTTTTTTCTGCATCTAGCTCTGAAAAAATATTTTGGCTTCTAGCAGTGTGTGGCACATGGTCTATTAGTCCATCTATACTAACCTCCACCAGGTTGCAAATTAAAAATAATTTTTTTCTGCATCTATCTCTGAAAAAATATTTGGGCTTCTAGCAGTGTGTGGGACTTGGTCTATTAGTCCATCTATACTAACCTCCACCAGGTTGCAAATTAATAATAATTTTTATCTGCATCTAGCTCTGAAAAAATATTTGGGCTTCTAACAGTGTGTGGGACTTGGTCTATTAGTCCATCTATACTAACCTCCATCAGGTTGCAAATTCAATATAATTTTTTTCTGCATCTAGCTCTGAAAAAATATTTCGGCTTCTAGCAGTGTGTGGGACTTGGTCTATTAGTCCATCTATACTAAACTCCACCAGGTTGCAAATTAAAAATAATTTTTATCTGCATCTAGCTCTGAAAACATATTTGGGCTTCTAGCAGTGTGTGGGAATTGGTCTATTAGTCCATCTATACTAACCTCCACCAGGTTGCAAATTAAAAATAATTTTTATCTGCATCTAGCTCTGAAAAATTATTTTGGCTTCTAGCAGTGTGTGGGACTTGGTCTATTAGTCCATCTATACTAACCTCCACCAGGTGGCAAATTAAAAATATTTTTTTTCTGCATCTGGCTCTGAAAAAATATTTGGGCTTCTAGCAGTGTGTGGGACTTGTTCTATTAGTCCATCTATACTGACCTCCAACAGGTTGCAAATTCAATATAATTTTTTTCTGCATCTAGCTCTGAAAAAATATTTTGGCTTCTAGCAGTGTGTGGGACTTGGTCTATTAGTCCATCTATACTGACCTCCATCAGGTTGCAAATTCAATATAATTTTTTTCTGCATCTAGCTCTGAAAAAATATTTTGGCTTCTAGCAGTGTGTGGGACTTGGTCTATTAGTGCATCTATACTGACCTCCATCAGGTTGAAAATTAAAAATAATTTTTATCTGCATCTATCTCTGACAAAATATTTGGGCTTCTAGCAGTGTGTGGGACTTGGTCTATTAGTCCATCTATACTAACCTCCATCAGGTTGCAAATTCAATATAATTTTTTTCTGAATCTAGCTCTGAAAAAATATTTCTGCTTCTAGCAGTGTGTGGGACTGTATTGCTAATAAAAATATGGATACCTTATAGCCTATATATTGTAACATATTGTTTATATGCTCTGATAAAGTGTGGTCATTAGACCAATTGTGGAATATATTGCAATATACTGCAGTGTAATATCATTGATATACTCTGATACTGATAAAGTAGTTCTTTTACATGAACTGTCCTTGATGCATGCTATCCACAAAGTGTTTGCTAGGTGTCAATGCAGTAAGACAATGTTATTTGTTCAATGGTCTATGAAGTTGTGTGTTTCAAAGATTCATTATCCTGATTTGTACACAAGTGACCAGTGTTATAGTTGCTTTGACAAATATTGTTATTGTAACCAAAATACTGATTCAGATAATGTATGTACACTTACCATTATGTTCCATAAGAAATACACAGATCTATTTTCTAAAACAATGTTTATAGGTAAACTTCTCGAGATTACAGAACCTGGCCAATTCTGTATTATCGACGACTCATACTTATAAACATTAACCAGTTTTATGCTTCCATTGTCTAAGCCTTATAAAAGTCACTGGAATCATGATACAGACAGAAGCTTTCTTGTGTAGACTTCTCAGGGGTTCTCTGTCAATTAGACAGATGATGCTCATAAACTCCTAGATGAAGAAGCCATAAGTTATACCTGCACTGATGTGTAGTGTTGTATGTACCTGCCCATGCAGTGTGGTGATGACTTCCAGGGGTCTCTGTGTTGGTGAAATTGCTTCTCTGATGTTCCAGACGGATGATGTTTAAAAGCTCCTTGGTGACGAAGTGAGTATATATATATATATATATATATATATATATATATATATGTACTTAACCTTTGTATTATAACATGTACAAAAGTGTAGGCAATATCATCATATCATACTATTCCTTTAATTATGTATTTTACCTTTTAAATCAACTATTATAAATAAAATTGCATTATATCACAAAGGGTTGCCTTCTTTAAAGCCGTATCCGAACCTTATTGCTAAAAACTTGGCATAACATTTGTAGTAGTCGGCAGGATACGCAGAAGGCTAAGAACTTCTTTTTTTTATTAAAAATTACAATCGTCTTGAATTGATAAGGACTCTGTGTGATAAGGTGTGATAGAGTGATATTGTTATATTGCGAAAAACATGCCTTTCTTTAAGAGAAAGGTAGGTGTAAGTGAGTCTGTTGAGATTTCAGGTTGGGAACAGACTCCCTATTATATTTTGGCAACCAAATGGTCCCACAGTGCTGGTTTGAGTGAAGCGTGGGACAAATGTTTGAATGATGATGAACCTGATGATGTGGTTTCATGCTTGCAGAAAGAGAAAGTAGAAAAAGGTAAAGAGTTGGGCGCTGTTGGCAGGCGTGGATGGATCCTGCTGTATGCATATAGAAATCAGCATGAGGAAAGAATACGTATATTAACAAAAGTTCAGGAATTGGAAAGACAGTTGTGTGAGGCCCAGAATGCATTGGTTATAGCACAGTGTCAAAATAAGTTATTAATGGACAGATGTGATGGATATCAGCATGTTGCAGAAAAGGCTGCTGTATGTGTAGCGCAGTATAAATACAAAAGGAGGCGAGGAAAGGTTAATAAAAAGAAAGTAGCTTTGGCCATAGCCAAAGCAGGGATAGAGTGGAGCCCTGATCAGTGAGATGGGGATGTATGGGATTCAACTGACTCCGAAAACATCACCGATCCAGAGACTGAGGATGAATATTACAATGGAAAGAGAGAAATTGATCCTCCTCTTAACCCAGTGAAAGTTCATCCTATATATCGGAGACGGATGGTAGAGACTGCTGTAGGTAAACAGAATAAGAATGCAGTAGAGGATTACAGTCAGCAGGAGCTTAATGACCTTCATGATCGTTTTTCTCAAAAGCCAAATGAATCTTTAGTAGCTTGGGCTGTCAGATTATGGGAGATGGGGGCTCATGGAGTGCAGGTGGATGCAGTGGATGGCTCAAAATTTGTCCAACTCAGTCATGAACCTGTAGTGAAGGAGGCCTTCCATACCTTAACAATTCAGCAGCCACATGTGGTGTGTAGTATGCTTGATGTTGTGGCCATGGCATTGCAGCATAAATACCCATCAGAGGCAGATTTGCCACCAAATGAAAAAACATGGTTTACATTGAAAGATTGTGCTCAGAGATTGAAGGAGGAGGTCATGAAAAATGCTATTTCAGCAAATACATATGATGATTACATGCAAGTTATTGTAAGTGTATCTATTAGAAATCGTATCATTGGAAATGCCCCTCCAGCCTATAAGCACATCATGATGACACTAATGATAAATCAGACTGGGAAAACTATCGCCAATACATTGGAGGCAATTAGACAGTTAGGGCATCTGGGAGATTGGTGTCCCAAACAAAAGGGTAAAATTTCCTCTGAAGAGCAGCGTGACAATGTCAAAAGTAACTACAATCCTAGATCCCGCATTACCCTGAAAGATATGTTTATGGCCCTGATAAAGGATGGTGTCCACAGGGATAAAATAGATGGGATTGGTACTGACGAGATGTGGAAATTGTATCTAAAGAGAGGACTTAATAAAAAGTCAGGGGTTTCATATAATAGAAAGGTTACAGTAAAAGATTCTGAATCCCCACAGCAGGGGCCGGGCAGGACACGGGGAGAGAGAGGGCCCACTCCCTCCTCGTCGCCAGCAAAGCCCACAGCACCGGGGTTTGAGGATCTTTATGATGAAGTTAAATCCTTGATACAGGAATTCAAAGCCCAACAGAAGGGGGCATCATTTTCTCCTAATAAGATGTCTTCATCTGAAATGGAGGATCCATGGAGGGAGACAGATAAAAGTGACTGACATGCTGGCCACGCCCCACATATGTTGGTAGATACAGGGGCGGAGGCCAGTTTGATTAAGGGAACTCCAAAACAATTCAGTGAATGCAAGGTTATAACTACAGAATTAGGAGAAGGCAAATTGAGGCAATTCAGGACAGAGCAAAACCAGGAGTTAGTGGAATCTCCACATTGCATGAGAAGTTAGGCAAAGTCCCTATGGGACTTCATGAGCAGGAGATACCCTTTGAACAATTGATTCCTGAGCAGAGGAAACAAGTGTGGTTTACAGAAGGGTCAGCTAGTTATCAAGGCAACAACTGTGTGTGGAACACAGCGGGCTCTCAGACTTCAAGTATACATAGCAAAGAAGTATGGGGAAAAGAGTTGTGGCAAGATATCTGGGAAATTGTGCAAATGATTAAAGTAACTGTGTTTCATGTTGATGCTATTTGTACTTCAGATACCTTGGAAAGACTCTTCAACTCAGTAGCAGACGAACAGTCCAAATATCAGTCACTGAATCCAATGAAAAGACTGACACCACTGAGGAGCTCCTTGGACTGACTCAATGGGCACAGACCAGAGGGGTGCCAATCAGGTTAGATTTGATAAAGGAAACTGTAATGAAGTGTCAACATTCAAAACAGAGACCAATCCCTCATGTGGTGAGAGGCCAGAAAGCTGGAGGAAAACTTCCTGGGCAAATTTGGCAAATGGACTACATTGGCCCTCCTCTACATGATGGAGGATGCGTATGCATGGCTGTGGATGCACATTCTGGGTTTACGTTGATTTATACCTGTAAAATGGCCAATGCTAACAATACTATTAAGACTTTGGAAACAATGGTATTGTACTGTATCCCAATACAGATTCAAAGTGACAATGAAAGTCACTTCAAAGAAGCTGTAAAGGCTTGGCCTTAAAGGGTATTCAGTTAATGGGAGGAGTTATAGACCAGGATTATCAGGAAGAAATTAAGGTACTTTTAATGAATTATGAAGAAAAGGTCATGATAATACGAAGAGAGATAAGATAACTCAGTTACTGGTACTGTCTATTTCTAAAACGAAGGTGGTCAGAGTAAGGACCCCTGCAGTTCTGAAGGTCAGAGGAGGTGAAGGATTTGGATCCTCACATCCTATCAATGATGGTGCGAAAATCTGGGTGAAACAACTGGGTGACAAAGGTCCTCCAGAACCTGCTGAGGTAATTGTTCAAGGAGCAGACAATGTGTTGATAGTTATGAAACCCGGGCAAAAGAAAGGGAAACACGTCCCAACTGACTGGGATTTTGTGCAGAGAATAATATGTATTTTCCCTTTAGATCAAAATCTGGAAATGATGACCCAAGCGATCTTCAGACCGAAAATCGAGAGGCCAACCATGGAAAATGTGGCGTCATGGAAAACCAAACAGAATCTATGGATTTACTTAGCTCAAATGATGAACACTAGCCATTTTTGCGTGACAAAGGTTACCACTGCTATCAATATATTTGAGACTTGGTGGCAGTACCGACCCCCTTTACAGTTATAGACAAAGCTTTTAGGGGTAGCTACTCAAGATGACAATACAGAAGGAGAAGTTGTGACCCAGAACTTCATGCACAATCCATGTTGTGCCTGTGTGAACTGCATTGGGGAAAGCTTTTTGGCAGAAGAGATGATTACCATGAAGACTTTGAGTATTAGGCCAGCTGATTTATTTTTTGCTATAATTTGTTCATGCATTGCTTTGTGTTGTTGTACACAGTGTACACTTCCATTATTATTTTTATGTCAATCATCCGCTAAAACCATCCACTTTGGATAGGGTGCTTTGTATAAATAATGTGTGGCTATAAGATATCCAAGTGTGGATTGTATTGCTAATAAAAATATGGATATTTTATAGCCTACATATTGTAACATATTGTTTATATGCTTTGATAAAGTGTGGTCATTAGACCAAATGTGGAATATATTAAAATATACTGCAGTGTAATATCATTGATATACTCTGATACTGATAAAGTAGTTCTTTTACATGAACTGTCCTTGATGCATGCTATCCACAAAGTGTTTGCTAGGTGTCAATGCAGTAAGACAATGTTAATTGTTCAATGGTCTATGAAGTTGTGTGTTTCAAAGATTCATTATCCTGATTTGTACACAAGTGACCAGTGTTATATTTGCTTTGACAAATAGTATTATTGTAACCAAAATACTGATTCAGATAATGTATGTACACTTACCATTATGTTCCATAAGAAATACACAGATCTATTGTCTAAAACAATGTTTATAGGTAAACTTCTCGAGATTACAGAACCTGGCCAATTCTGTATTATCGACGACTCATACTTATAAACATTAACCAGTTTTATGCTTCCATTGTCTAAGCCTTATAAAAGTCACTGGAATCATGATACAGACAGAAGCTTTCTTGTGTAGACTTCTCAGGGGTTCTCTGTCAATTAGACAGATGATGCTCATAAACTCCTAGATGAAGAAGCCATAAGTTATACCTGCACTGATGTGTAGTGTTGTATGTACCTGCCCATGCAGTGTGGTGATGACTTCCAGGGGTCTCTGTGTTGGTGAAATTGCTTCTCTGATGTTCCAGACGGATGATGTTTAAAAGCTCCTTGGTGACGAAGTGAGTATATATATATATGTACTTAACCTTTGTATTATAACATATACAAAAGTGTATGCAATATCATATCATACTATTCCTTTAATTATGTATTTTACCTTTTAAATCAACTATTATAAATAAAATTGCGTTATATCGCAAAGGTTTGCCTTCTTTAAAGCCGTATCCGAACCTTATTGCTAAACACTTGGGATAACAGGGACTTGTTCTATTAGTCCATCTATACGAACATCCATCAGGTTGCAAATTAAAAATAATTTTTATCTGCATCTTGCTCTGAAAAAATATTTGGGCTTCTAGCAGTGTGTGGGACTTGGTCTATTAGTCCATTTATACTGACCTCCATCAGGTTGCAAATTCAATATAATTTTTTTCTGCATCTAGCTCTGAAAAAATATTTCGGCTTCTAGCAGTGTTTGGGACTTGTTCTATTAGTCCATCTATACTGACCTCCATCAGGTTGCAAATTCAATATAATTTTTTTCTGCATCTAGCTCTGAAAAAATATTTGGGCTTCCAGCAGTGTGTGGGACTTGTTCTATTAGTCCATCTATACTGACCTCCATCAGGTTGCAAATTCAATATAATTTTTTTCTGCATTTAGCTCTGAAAAAATATTTGGGCTTCTAGCAGTGTGTGGGACTTGTTCTATTAGTCCATCTATACTGACCTCCATTAGGTTGCAAATTCAATATAATTTTTTTCTGCATTTAGCTCTGAAAAAATATTTGGGCTTCTAGCAGTGTGTGGGACTTGTTCTATTAGTCCAGCTATACTGACCTCCATCAGGTTGCAAATTCAATATAAATTTTTTCTGCATCTAGCTCTGAAAAAATATTTCGACTTGTAGCAGTGTGTGGTACTCATTGTATTAGGCCATCTATACCAAGCTCCACTAGCTTTGAAATTAATAATAATTTTTAGCTGCATCAAGCCCTGAAAATAATTTTTCTTCCCAATAGTGGTAGCAATAGAAATATGGGGCGCTTCATAACAAAACACCAGCCTAGCGCGTTGCATTAATAAGATGGCATCATCGTCTCTCCCAGTGCTAGGCCTACTACGCCGGCTAGCATTCCTGTGCCTAAAACACAATGTATGGGTCCGCGCTAGCCACTATGCTGAGGGGTGTAAAGCTGCTGCTAACGCTTTATAACAATTCAAATGGCAGATTTTCACAGAGCTCTTCCCCAACGCCCACCTATTGGGCAGCAGTTGCCCACCCTCCCCATGGGATCTAGTGGCGAATAGTTGATGCCATTAATCAGAGCGTCAGTTGCCCCGTCGACGTGGCAAGCATACGGTAAGGCATGGGAAGAGTGGACACGACTAGTAGCCGGCAGACTGGTTGACCAATGTGAACAAGCCAGATCACAAGTCACCATAGAATTTCTCCACCAGCTAATGATGAGTGGCATATCAGGGGCGTCAGCGCAGCGGTATCTGACCGTAGTAGCATTTCACTTCCAACTACTGAATTGGGGAGATGTGACAAAGATTCATCATCAGACTATCCGTAAAAGGGTGGAAAAGGGGTCAGTCAAGTCAGGAGTGTAGACGTCCTGTCCCGTGTCACTAAAACTGATTTCTCACATCATATCCCTAACACCATTAACATGACACTCACAATTTGAAGCAACACTACTGTCTACTGCAATTGTGATTGCCTTCTTCGGGGCGCTATGCATAAGCGAATTAGTCCCTCAATCCAAAATTACCACCAGTGGAGCCTTATTACACCAGGACGTAGTCATAGCCAATAATGCAATACGTCTACGCATATGCCAATCGAAAACGGTTCCAGAGGGCAGGGGCATTTGGGTACTTCTACAACCCACAAACGGTACACTGAGTCGGGTAACAATAGTAAAAACATATCTAACCGTCAGATCACAAAGAAATTTCTTCCTATCACACATTGATGGAACGCCATTATCAAGATACCAGTTCCAAGCTATATTTAATAAATGCATAACATCGGCAGGGAACCACCCCAAAGATTACGGGACACACTCATTCCGCATAGGCGCGGCCACGGAAGCAGCAAGATCAGGACTGTCAGAAACAGAAGTTCAGAGGATAGGGAGATGGCGATCCACGTGTTTGGCGAGATACATAAGACTGGACTTGTTAACCTAACGTGGTTTGTTTCTTTTACAGGTGACGCTAAGCCAACAGTGTGGATGATAGGCCACTCGTAAATATATTGGGCAGAAAAAAGGGCAAAAGTCCGCCCAGGCGGGAAGAAATTAGAGTTTCATAACACATATTTCAAATGGAGAGGTATTAGAACCCTGCTATGTCCACAGGTACTAATGGAGGTAATCAAGTTAGGGGGAGAGGCACGAGGTCTGGTCATCTTAGTTATACAGGCCGGGGGAAACAACATAGGTCATCACAAGAGCGCATAACTAATGGCAATAATGAAACTAGACACTGAGCGCTTCAGAGAATTTTTCACAAAACTAGATATAGTATGGTCAGAGATTGTGCCGATAGCGGTATGGCAAGGTGCGCGAGACATCACGGCCATCGAACGGACAAGGCGGGTAATAAATATTCGGATGGCAAAATTTAGAAGAGACAGAGATGGTGTAGTGGTACGACACCGACAACTGGAAGGAAATAAAGCAGGCCTCATACGGCCCGACGGTGTTCACTTAATGGATATTGGACTGGACATATTCCTCTCAGGACTCCAGGATGGAGTGGAACAATCGTTAAGAGTGATGGGTGGGGGTCAGAGTCCTGCATACGAGTACGCAGGATCCTCCGTGGCCTGGAAATAGAAAGGACATGTTGGAGAGTTACACTTGTTGGCCAACTTGCCGGAGAGGAGACCCAGGGCATGCTGCAACAAGCTGAATTATTTTTGAAATATTATACCTTTCTAATGGAATGAGTATAAAGAGTTAATAAAGCTGTGACCGATCCTCACCCATCCAGTTGTAAGAGTTACATTATTGTATTGTCAAGGAAAGGGAGGCGGTAGGGGGGCTAAGCGTCTGGGTCTGGTTGGGGGTCCCCACAGTCTGCCTAGGCAAGATGCATTTAAAAATTCTTATTAGATACACAGGCGGTGCAGCTTGCTTCGCAGCTGGGCTGCTATGCCCAAAGTATTGCCTAGGCTAGATGCAGTTAAAAATTCTATGCTGACTAGCAGACACTGAAGCTTTGGAGCAGACCTCTGAGTTAACAGCTCTTCACACTCAACCATCTGTGTTACCCCAAGCCATAGTGTATGTAGTTTCTTACAGTTAAAAGGGGGGGGGAGCGACCCAACCCACCTGGAATTGACGATGCCAACGTCACATAAGACACAGCAAGGGGACTCCAAAAAGAGACTCCATTTTTCGCAAAATTGTGGCACAGACACCACTTAACCCTAGAACGCATACCTGGGGCCTCGCAGGCCCGCCCTGTTAATTGTTTTCTATTTTCTGCAAGATTACTTTAGTTAGAATTTTGAAACTCTAGGTATTCTTCATGAATACAGTTGCTTGTTATTTGAGTTTGAGTTATTCCTTGCAATTTGCACATGGGCCTAAACGGTCCCAAGTATGTGAAAGTGTAGATTTTTATGGTCATGCATTCTAGGGTTAATTGGCATCAATTGCCCCACAGTTGCTTAAAACGGTTGGTGAGGTGATTTTACGAAATCCTCAAGCTTTTAGTCTCCCCAGGATGACTCAGGGGTAGAAAAGTCCTTCTGAATCCATGATTTGTTCATCTTTTTGAACGTGAGTCTGTCTACATTCTCAGTGGACAGCCGCGTGCGCTTATCTGTCAGCACACCACCAGCAGCGCTGAACACACGTTCAGAGAGAACGCTGGCTGCAGGGCATGGCAAGATCTCCAATGCGTGAGTGGCGAGCTCCGGCCATTTTTCCAGATTGGAATCTCAAAATGAGCAAGGGTCCAGTGACACAGTCATGGCTTCGATGTTCACTTGGAGATACTCCTGTACCATCCTCTCTAGGCGTTGACTATGTGTCAGACTTCTTGTCTCCTGTGGCCTTGCAAAGGATGGTCTAAAAAAGTGGTGAAACGATTCCACAAAATTGCTGTTACCAGCAGATACTGTGTTACTGTTACGGTTTGAGTGATGAAGACTCGATAGTCCCACGGTTGGCAAGTTAGAACTGTGAAATTCACTACGTGCACCACTGGTGTTTTGTGGAAAAGCACATATAAGATTCTGCAACAGCGTCTGCAGATACTCCTGCATGCATAAATCCCATTTTATGGCAGGAATTATTTCGGCAAATTTACTTTTGTACCGGGGATCTAAGAGTGTAGCAACCCAGTAGTCGAGATTACTTCGAATTCTGACAATCCGAGGGTCATGTTGCAGGTAGTGCATTTCAAAACTGTGCAGAAGGGTGTGTGGCGCCCCTGAGGGTTCAGTCGCCACAGAGTTACATCATCTCACCCAGAGGTGTGGTATCTCACCCTCAAGTAAGGAAGGTGTATGGCTCGGGACCCTAACACCTGCATCCAACACATACCCGCAGTGGGGGTAGGGCGAGATTACTCCTAAAGGAGAGCACAGTCCAAGGTCCCTAGCTGGCAGGAGGGTCCTATGTAGTGAGTGCTTAGGGGAGCAGCTTAGGGGAGCACATGACAGGGAGAGTATAAATAGGAAGCCATCTTAGAAAGAGCAAGCCAGTCAGAGGAGGAAAAGTGACAGGAGCAGAGGCTCTGCATGAGCTCTGCTGCGAGGCAGGCCTAGCCTGGGAGGCCCAGTACTGAAGGAGAGAAGAGAGGAGTGGGAGCAGGAAGGCTCCAGGAACCAAAGGGACCCTAGGGGTACGGGCCGTGCAGAAGGCCACCCGTACTCCCGCTGATACCAGGAGGTAGAGGGGTCAGGCCAGATAAGGGGAACCGGTCCCTCAACTAGCGGAGAAAAAGCAAGGCTCAACTAGAAACCAGAAGCTGTAGCATTTCATGTACTGCAGGCCAAAGTCCACACCAGTCTCACTAAGAAGGTAACCACATAGGACGCAGGGAACGGAACACACGTCGCCCGCCAAGGCCCAAGGATACCGGATAGAATTGGCACTGGGTGTGAGGTGCAGGGAGAAGGCCAGAGAAAGGACACACAGAAGGGTGTCCTGCTAAGTACTCCAGAGCTATCTGGGGGTGGACAGAGCCCCTCACTGAGTACGCACAGCACGACGGGGGAGATTGCTCTGGTACCTGTTATCTAGACTGCAACAAATGTGAGTAAAGATCTTGGGACTGCATCACACGGACTCTGTGTTCATTTCTGACTCCCTGCACTACAACCACCATCATCCACCCACACTGCCCGAAAGCTACACTCTTCCTGTGGGGAGTAATAATACCATTGCTGCAAAACCACCAGCTTCAGAGGACTGTTCCGCAGCGGCGGCTCCTTTTGCTGCACTCCAGATTTGGCGTAGTTGGACATTATAAAACCCATATATACAAATTACCCTTGGATTGACCGCCCTGGGTCATGGAGCGGGTCACCGCCACAGTGACTACAATCCCCAGCGTCTACCGGCCCGGCTCCGGGTACCCCACGGCCCAGGGGGCGTGTCAACTTCATAGGTCCCTGATCTGAGACCACTCCTGCAGCGTGATTTGCCCCACCTCTGGATCTCGTTGGCCCAGGCTATACGTCAGAATGTATTGCACCAGGGCTTGTCGGTGCTGCCACAGTCGCTGCAACATGTGCAGAGTTGAATTCCACCGTGTCGGCACATCGCATTTCAGCTGGTGAACTGGCAGGCCCAACGACTTCTGTAGAGATGTAAGTCGTTGAGCTGCGGCATGCGAACGGCGGAAGTGAGCACAAAGCGACCGTGCCACCTGCAGAAGGCCATCTAGTCCGGGATAGTGGGCTAAAAATTGATGCGCAACTAGGTTCAACACGTGAGCCATACAAGGCACGTGTGTGACATTGCCCCGGCGAAGGGCCGCACCCAGGTTTGCAGCATTGTCGCACACGGCCTTCCCTGGTTGCAGGTCCAGTGGAGACAACCATTCATGAAACTGGGTCTCTAGAGCTGACCACAACTCCTCAGCTGTGTGACTCACATTTCCCAGACATTTTAAAGTAAACACTGATGCCGTTGTGCCCTGCTGCCAGCATAGTAAGGAGGTGTGCAGGATTCTTTCTGCGCAGTTAGAAAGCAGGTGGCATTACCAGACAGGCTTTTGGTGCAGGTGGAGGATCAAGAGGAGGTTGAGGAGGCAGAAGCAGTGGAGGAACTTCGAGATAAAGAGGATTGACGCACAACTCGTGGGGACGGTAAGACTTGGACAGCAGCCCCTTGTCCTGCCGTCACCATAGTTACCCAGTGCCCAGTAAGCGACATGTAACGCCCCTGTCCATGCCTACTCGTCCAATTGTCTGTGGTAAAATGCACCCTGTCAGACACAGAGTTTCTCAAAGAAGCGGTGATGTTGTGAGCGACATGCTGGTGGAGTGCAGGCACACCTTTCTTTGAGAAGTAGTGCCGACTGGGCATCTGGTACTGGGGCACTGCGACGGACATAAGGTCTCGAAAATCCTCTGTGTCCTCCCGGCGGAAAGGCAGCATTTCTGTAGCCAATAGCTTGCAGATGGTGAAATTCAACCTCTTAGCTTTGTCATGGCTAGGAGGAAATGGTCTTTTACTTTTCCACATCTGAGGGACCGAGGGCTGGCTGTTGTGCTTAGACTGGGTTGAGTAGGGTATCCCCGGCAAACTGCCGGTCTGTGAGGAAGATGCAGGCGGACATGTTAGGTTGCCTTGATCCAAAGGTGGTGCTCTCAAAGTCGGAGAGCGCTCAACACCAGCAGGTGTTTCCACTTCCAAATGAACTGACGACCTGCCAATCACACTGGCTGTTGCGGGTAAAAAGGTGGCAGGTCTGCGTCCAAAAACATGTGTGACTGCTGTTCCCCCAGTCACAGAGGATGAAGAGGCTGCGGATGCACAAGATGGGGCAGACAGTGGTTGGCCCGGCCCGCTAGGCCGCATTGTAGCACAGTGAGCTTCCCACTGCAACTTATGCTTCATATCCATGTGATGGTACATGCATGAAGTACTCAAACTATGGATTTTTTGGCCTCTACTTAGCTTTGGGTGACAAATATTACAGATAACACGAGTTGGGTCATCCTTATCGATCTGAAAAAATGCCCAGGCTATGCAAGGCTTAGAGCCCATGCGACCTGAAGAGCCACTACGACTTGTGGTCAGAGGCAGAGTTGTGGTTGAGTTGTTGACATGCTTCCAGTACTCCGTCTCTGTCCAGGAAGGCGCAACCTAATCTCATCATCAATAGCATCCGTCACGCCCCACTGCGCTTGGTATCACAGATCCTAGAAGAGTGCATTGATGGAATCCTCCACAAGAGGCCCCCATGAACATTCACATATCTCCACCTTCCACCTCAGACCAGCAGAGGGAGCCCGTTAGGGATATAAATAGGGAAGGTGAAGCTAGGCAGTTCAGTTCCTCTGAAGAGTTCCTGCAGTAGAGAAGCCTAAGAGAGGTCAGTCTGCAGTGGAGCTCAGTCTAGTCTAGAGAACTCAGTTAATAGTTCAGCAGTGGAGCACGAGGCTCCTGTTAGCTAGATTCAGGGAGCCCAGTTAGAGCTTAAGGTGTGCCGGCGCCATAAGATCGGTGAAGCGTGGCAAGCTGCCGTTAGTGTGTATAGCCTAATGAGGGACCGAGTAGGCCGAAGGCGAGTGGCGAGTTAGTACATAAGGAACAGAGGAGCTTAACCAGCTCACCCCGAAGCATTTACCGGACACCGGATCCGAGCTTACCGGAATCTCTATGACCCAGTAAGGCATAACCGGAATCCCTGGAGAACTACAAGTCCCAGGATCGCTAAGATGCTGATACGTAACAGAGCTAGGAGATGCTTAGGCCCCACATACTGGGAGAGTGAACTCCAAGAGAAGGCCCTACCACAAGGTCAGCCAGTGCAGGACAGAGACAAAGTTAGGCCTAGCTCCAGGCAGGTCAGAAACTTACTACGCAGAGGCAAGAAACAGGAGGCCCTACACCCGCTCATTGGGGAGGATCCTGATATGCACCCTTCACCCTACAGTGCTCTGGGATGTGCCTGAATTTACACCAGTAAAAGGTACTGAAGTGACTACCGTGTCCATTCCCGTTCTTGCTCTGACCCAGCTGGGTCTTGCCTGTCCTGCATTCCCCCTGCATACGCTGCCCTGAGACCTAGCTCCACCTGTGGGGAGCTATACCATCAAGCTGCCTTATCACGGGCCTCAGTGGACTGCTGCAGCGCTGGTGCTTCTCACCAGATACCACAGGTGGCGTCACGAACTCTCAGAAATTTAACAATTATCCACCCTTTTAAAGAGTGACCCCAGGGTACGGGCCAGGGAGCCGACCACCGCGACATCCCAAAGGCCAGGCAAAGGCCCGGCTACCAAGTCATCCCCATCCCCTGGGCTAGTCAAATCCTCCTCCACCTCCTCTGCTGACCTCATCGACTAGCTGACTGTGGGTTGACAGTAAGTGGGATCTCCCACCTCGTCATCATCACCTTGTGTGTTCTCACATCCGTCGTCCTCAGAGCCAACCTCTTCCTGCCCTGACCGAAAAGTCAAGTTGTCGCTCCAATCAGGTATTTGAGTCTCAACATCGTCTTCATCATTGTCTCCACCAACAGGAGTTACAGTTTGGGAACGAGGGTCTACATTATGCTCAGAACCTTCTTCATCTGGTCCTGGATCCGACTTATAAAGATTCTGGGCATCAGTTCAGATCATTTCCTCATCTGGATTAACAGAAGCTCTGGAGCAGACCTCCGTTTCCCAGGCTATAGTATGAGTAAACTGCTGTGCAGACTCAACCATCTGTGTTACCCCATACTCAGACGGGCAGCTGGAGACTTGAGAGCTGTGAGGAAGCAAGTGCGATTGGGGTGACACCTCTGAGGACTGGAGTATTTGTGATGTTGAAGTTGAGGTGGAGGAGAGCTCACTTGAAGGAGCACTTGATATCCGTTGAAGCACCTGCTGTTTTTGTTCCTCATCTAGAATTTGTAGCGATGGGCGTGTCCGTAAGAAAGGGATCGTATCACATTGTCCACAAAAAGAAGTCGACATCTTAGTTAGGCTGGAAGATGGTCTTCCTACTGCAGATGTTACTCCCCCCCCACCGCGGGGGGGCTCGACCCACCAGCGGACAGGCACCAGTATTGGGAGAGGGGGGCTGGCCGTCAGGGTCCACCGCGGGTCTGGCACAAACCCGGCGTCACAGAGGTCGCACAGGCAGGAACGGACTGGCCGTGTCGGCTTCGCACTTTTTTGGTTTTAGAAGGGCATGACATGCATATATCTGTGTCTCCCCCTCCTTTTACTCCTCCACCTTCGACGAACCGAACTCGAACACTACGGTGGTGGCTCAACACTAGTCGAGACTCATGGCTACTAAGGGTTGACCGTGTGGAAGACAGACCGGAGGTGGTGGTGCCCAGGTAACTGGAAGTATTATCTGCTATCCAATTAATAACCTGTTCACACTGATCAGTTTGCAATACTGGTGTTGTTCTGTTCTTCCCTAGTAATTCAGTCAAGAAGTGGGAGCGAGAAGATGTGGCTGTTAGTTGTGGCACATTTTCACCTTGGCGATGGCCACGTCCTCTGCACGCACCATCACCAGAACGTCCACTTCCATGTGCCTTGTCACGCGCCTTGTCCATTGTAAAGGAAGTAAAATAGCTTACACTCGCACTATCAATGTAAAAAGGGTAATAAAAAGTAGATTAGAACCGTGAAAGAGGAAAACCACCGTTCTATTTCTCTGGCCTACACCTGACTCTTTTAAACAATCAGAACAATTAGAGAGAAACTGTTACTGTTTTTCTTTATAGAAAAAATACCAAAGCCTGAATAATAGAGATTTTTTACCGTGGAATGGAAAAAACCACAGTTTTAATTTACTGGTGTATACCAGACATTTTTAAATATATATATTTGCGGCTGAACAGTGAGCGACACACTCAAACTGTTTTTTTTTTTACATACAAAAGGCCCGAAACAGGATACTACAGAAATTTGACCCGTGGAACTACAAACCACACTGGGATTTGTCGGGCCTACAACAGACTATTTTCAACAGATATATTTTTGGTCATAACAGTCAGGAGACACTACTGGGTTTTTTTAAGGCAAAAAATGCAAGAAGCAGTATAATAGAGATTTTTTACCGTGGAACAGCAAACCCACAGTTATAATTTACTGGTGTATTCCAGACTTTTTTAAATATATAGATTTGCGGCTGAACAGTGACCGACACACTCAAACTATTCTTTTTTAGATACAAAAGGCCCAAAACTGAATACTACAGAGATTTGACCCGTGGAACTGCAAAACCACACTGGGATTTGTCGGGCCTACAGCAGACTATTTTCAACAGATATATTTTTGTGTCAGAACAGTTAGGAGACACTACTGTTTTTTTTAAAGGCAAAAAAAGCGAAAAACAGGATAATAGAGATTTTTTACTGTGGAACAGCAAAACCACAGTTTTAATTTACTGGTGTATACCAGACTTTTTTAAATATATAGATTTGTGGCTGAACAGTCAGCGACACACTCAAACTGTTTTTGTTTTACATACAAATGGCCCAAAACTGGATACTACAGAGATTTGACCCGTGGAACTGCAAAACCACACTGGGATTTGTCGGGCCTACACCAGACTATTTTCACCTGATATATTTTTGTGTCACAACAGTCAGGAGACACTACTGGTTTATTTGAAGGCAAAAAAGCGAAAAACAGGATAATAGAGATTTTTTACCATGGAACAGCAAAACCACAGTTTTAATTTACTTGTGTATACCAGACTTTTTTAAATATATATATTTGCGGCTGAACAGTGAGCGACACACTCAAACTGTTTTTTTTTTACATACAAATGGCCCAAAACTGGATATTACAGAGATTTGACCCGTGGAACTACAAAACCACACTTCTGTTTCTGTCACCTTTACCAGACTCTTTACAACAGATATGTTTGTGTCTGAAAAATCAGGGACACACTTTTTTTGGGGGGGGGCACCAATAGGTTAATAAGACGGGTATTTGTACAGTGTAAAGGAGGAAAAAAAAAAGAGGATTTAGATGAAAAAAAAGGATTTTTACTGGCCCCCCGAGACCTGGAGCTAAGTCCAGCAATTTCAGAAACAGGAGCACACAGGACTGTAATGCAGCGTTTGCTAGTATAACCACTGCGTCTCCTATACAGCCTGCCTGATATCTGGGATGGATATTATTCCTGAGAAGGACTGTTTGTTTGTTCTGGCAGCCTTTGCAGACCCTACACTAACTATTTCACAGGAAAAATCTCTCCCTAGCTCAGCAGCGCTGTCCCTACACTGTCTAATCCGGAGCGAGAATTTTCTTACGCTGTCAGTGACATGCATGAGGTGAGCCTAGTTCATTGGACATGAATTTGGCTCATCTGGATGCCACCACAGCCAGACACTGAGGAGTGCAAACATGCCTGCGCTTCTCAGTGTCTGCGGCATGGCAAGCAGGATGGCAGCTTTCGGCTGCGATCCAGCCTGTCATGTGAATGTAAGACAAAAAGGGGGTGGGGTGGAAAAGCGCAGTGCTTGTGTGAACCTGTATGAAAGTAGAATATGCATGCAGATACAGTGGTCTGCTCACCTGAGTGGGTTGTGCAGACTGCACAACCCAGGTTAAACAGCTACTGGCGCTGATAGCGCTGCCACGATGCCTTCAGCATCTCCTCTGGGTTAGCAGATGGAGCTTCCAATCACGTGACTCTGGGTGGGGTCACGTGGGTGATGACATCATCGCAGGTCCTACAGGTCCTGCAGCTGAAATCGTATCCAGTTCTCCGCAGCCTCGAGCCACAACTCCCAAGGGAAAAGTGAACAGTGTGCAAATTGAAGTGGTCAGTGGGACGCTAGAAACTGGATAAGGCGCTGGAAAAGGATAAAACAAACCTCTTTATTGAGGGTCTAATGCCCACAACGCGTTTCTGCAGCGGTCTGCTGCCTTCATATTGTGGAGTTATGGGAAAATGGCAGAAACAGGCACTTTTATACATAAAGCAAAGGAACTCAATGGGAGGTACCAAGGGAGAATTTGGTACTTAACCCCTTAATCACCATTAAAAAAGACAATTACAATTTAATAACAAAGGGGACTTAAAAAAGCATTACGGGTCAATAACTACACATTATATACTTACTATGAAGATACAAGATGCAGACATTAACGGCAATGCTTTAAAAATACATACATATAAAAATGCATATATAAATGAGGGTAAATAAGCATATTACATAAAAATTGGTGAGGCATATCCTAAGTATACACCTCAACCAGTTTTTATCCCCCAAAAAATATATATATATTAATATTAATAATTCATCTGCACACATTATCAATCGCTGAATTCAAACCTTCCGGATATAATGTACCCAATTTAAAAATCCAAAAATTCTCTCTCTTCATAAGATAATTAAGCTGATTTGTTACATTATCAGGGACTTGTTCTAAAATCGTGAGTTTCAAACAAATGGGATCTCTCTGGTGGGTGGTCAGAAAGTGCTTGGAAACACTATGCTGCACATACCCATTCTTAATATTAGAGCAATGTTTATTAAGGCGTGCCTGCATTCTTTGAGTAGTTTGGCCCACGTATTGCAAACCACATCCACACTGCAACATGTAGACCACATAGTCAGAATGACAGTCTTCTTTACAGGTGATGGGGAATTGTTCACCAGTGGTTTGCGAGCAGAAGGATACTGCCCCATGATTAATGGTACTACAGCATAAACAGCCAGGAGATCTGCAAGCTAAACAATCTACTCCTTCTTGCCTTTGCCTCCCATATCTCCATACTGAAGCAGCAGATTTCAATGTCGTGTTACTGGGTGATATGAAGGACCGTAAATTCCGATTCTTCCTATAAACAATCCTGGGTTTACATGGCAAATGTTTGGACAAAAGCGGATACCCCAACAGGGTGCACCAATAGCGACTAAATAGTTCCTGTATGAACACTCTAGATTTATTGAAAGTAGTCACTAAACTCCAATCTTTATATCCTGTATTCTCATGCTCACAGTTAGGGCCTGAAAATCGAGCCAGACATGATTCCTGACTGAGCGGCTTAATTCTTTTATGCGCATCCCTAATCAATTTCTTAGGATACCCCTTCCTCAAGAATGTTCTTAATCCACCTTGGAAGATGGCCACTGTCAAATCTGAGGTAGCTATTCACATCCACGGTTTTGAAATGGGTGGATGTGAGAACCCTCCCCAAATCATCCAATTTCAAAACTAAGTCAAGAAACTGTATGGAGTCACTTGACGTGGATACAGTGAACTTAAGACCCCATGGGTTATTATCCAAAATTTCAAAGAAATCCTGGGCTGATTTTTCCGTCCCTTCCCAGATAAAGAACAGATCCCCCCTATTTTAATAGCTTGCAAAGGCTAGGTATTCAGCTGGGGGCTAATATTAGTAGCCTGGGAAGCTCCGTGGGTATTACCCCCTTCCCAGGGTTCAAACATCTGCCCCAGCCGTCTGCTTAACCTCCGCTAGAGACTAAAAATACGGGGAACCCCACGCCAATTTTTTTTTAATAAATCCTTTATTTTAACACTAAATGACAAGTACAGTAATCAACACTATCACTTTACTTCTTATATATGTGACTGACATGTTTCTATCTATCTAATCTATGTGTGATGCTCTATTCTTTCTGTTATAAATTGTCGGGTACCGATGCTGAATTGCAGGCCGGCTTTTTTAAAGAGACGGTGCATGAAAACCCTAATATTTTTTTTAATACATTTTTTAACACTAAATGACAAGTACAGTAGCCAACACTGTCACTGTACTTATAATATATGTGACTGACATGTTTCTATCTATCTAATCTATGTGTAATACTCTATTCTTTCTGTTCTAAATTGTCGGGTACCGGTGTATTGCCGGCTTTTCATGTTTCACTGTGAGCACTGTTCCCATCGATTTGGGCAACCACTGTAATGCCACAACCACCATGGCTGTGGCATTACAGTGAGTGGCAGACAATCCCTGCATGATTGGTGCTCTAAATAGCGCCAGACATGCAGGACACGTTTTTGGTGCATGAAGAGTTATCGAAAATAATCTCGAACAGCCGAATTTTTTGCAAATCATTCGCATTCGTCGAACGACTCGAACACCACCCAAAACAGCTCGAATTTGAGATTGGCGAACAGTTCTAGTCGAACACCGCTCATCTCTAGTTAGAACAAAATATAACCTTACGGTATTCTCTTATTAATAATTCACCAATTGTCCATATGTGCTTTCTCTAGGTATATATATTATTCTATTTAGTATACAAACTCTCAGTATACAATTGAGAGAAATATTGAGGAGCAAGACCACACTCGACAATTAAGAAAAAATAGAAAATAGAAGTCAGCTCACCCTTTTTGAGACCGTATGCATGGATCCACGGAGTCACGTAGAGGAATGATCAGCAATGGAGGAAAATCCAGGAAGACGATCTCCAATCAAAGCCATATTTATTAATTAATTTAAAATATTTCATATCACCAAATAGATGCGTTTTTAGGTCACAAGCATAGGAGAACAGCAGACGCGTTTCAGAAATTAATCCTTAGTCATTGCATAGCCACATGTGTTCACGGGGTACCATTTTATGTCATATCTTCTCAGGGCACATGACTAGCCCCCTCCAATGAAATAACTTTTAAAAAATACACATATCCATACAAGTATTAAAAAATAACATATACAAAGCACAATGAAAAACGATACAGTCAGTCATAATAGTAGATCATGTCCTGTCTTAAATTCAGTCCTTTTGGAGATCTTGTATCAAGTTCATAGATCCACCACGACTCTCTGTTAAGGAGTCTTCTCCGATAATCCCCTCCCCTATGTGGTTTACTAATCTTTTCTATTCCAATTATCTTGCAGCTGGAAGTGTTTCCCCCTTGTTCCACACTGAAATGTCTGGATGCTGCTGAGCATTTAGTTATCATTTTATCGTTGGCATCTGATAAATGTCGTCTTATTCGAGTTTTTAATGAGTTGTAGGTACATCCTACGTATTGAACATTACATATATTACATGTAAGAAGGTATATAACATATACGGTATTACAATTTATATAGTTCAATCATGCAGGGAATGTCTGCCACTCACTGTAATGCCACAGCAAACAGTTGTTATAAATGTGACCACAATATTTGCCTATGCTGTGGACACATAAAAAATACTCAAACTTTTTCCTCCTCCAGTACGCAAAAAATATATAATATTGAAAACTATATAAATTGTAATAACGTATATGTTATGTACCTTCTTACATGTAATATATGTAATGTTCAATACGTAGGATGTACCTCCAACTCATTAAAAACTCGAATAAGACGACATCTATCAGATGCCAACAACAAAATGATAGCTAAGTGCTCAGCAGCATCCAGATATTTCAGTGTGGAACACGGGGGAAACACTTCCAGCTGCGAGATAATTGGGATAGAAAAGATTAGGAAACCACATAGAGGAGGGGATTATCGGAGAAAACTCCTGAACAGAGAGCCCTGGTGGATCTATGAACTTGATACAAGAGTTCCAAAAGGAATGAATTTAAGACCGGACATGATCTACTATTATGACTGACTGTATCATTTTTCATTGTGCTTTGTATATGTTATTTTTTAATACTTGTATGGATATGTGTATTTTTTAAAAGTTATTTCATTGGAAGGTGCTAGTCATGTGCCCTGAGAGGATATGACATAAAATGGTACCCCATGAACACATGCGCCTATGCAATGACTAAGGATTAATTTCCAAAACGCGTCTGCTGTTCTCCCATGCTTGTGATGGTTGTGACCTAAAACCGCATCTATTTGGCGATATGAAATATTTTAAATGAATTTAGCCCTTTAAAGCCCAAAATGTATTAATACTAGTGCTGAGCGGGCATGCTCGACACTGCTCGGTACTCACCCGAGCATCTCACTACTCGGGATGTTCGGCGAGCACCAAGGATTTTCGGGTTACTTGGGAGGGAGCTCGGGTCTCCGCCATGCATGTTTGGCACTCTTTACAGAGCCAATGAACATGCAGGGATTGCCAACCAGTCACTGTAATGCCGCAGCCATGTTGGTTGTGTGCATTACAGTGATTGGCTGGCCACACAGCGTCACCTCGAGTATTTAAAACTGGGCGCCGCTATCTTGGACACAGTCGCTCCGGATCAGAAAGTGTAGGGAGAGTGCTGCTGAGCTAGGGAGAGATTTATACTGCAAAATAGGTAGTGTAGGGTCTCTAAAGCCTGCAAAATCAATCAAACAGTCCTTCTGAGGACTAATATCCATCCCAGATATCAGGCAGGCAGGCAGGCAGTATAGGAGACGCAGTCGTTATACCAACAAACACTGCATTACAGTCCTGTGTGCTGCTTCTCAAATTGCTAGACTTAGCCCGAGGTTTTAGGGGGCAGGAAAAACCCATTTTTTATTATCTAAATCCTCTTTTTTTTTTTTTCCCTCAGTCAGACTGTACAAATACCCGTCTTATTAACCTTTCGGTATTCCCCCCCCAAAAAAAAAAATTGAGTGTTTCTGAGAGGGTTCAGACACAAATATATCTATTTAGAAGAGTCTGGTTTCGGCCAGTAACTGGAACTGTGGTATTGCAGTTCCACGGTTCAAATCTCTGTATTATCCACTTTTTTGCCTTTTTTCCATAAAAAAATAAACAGTTTGTCTCGTTGACTGCTCAGACACAAATATATCTATTTAAAAAAGTCTGGTATACTCCAGGAGATTATAACTGTGGTTTTCCTTTTCCACGGTTCGAATCTGGTTGTTATCCAATTTTTGCCTTTTTTACATAAAAAAAAACAGGTTGAGTGTCTCGCTGACTGTTCAGACACAAATATATCTGTTTAAAAGATTCTGGTGTGGGCCAGAGAAATTGAACTGTGGTTTTCCTCTTCCATGGTTCAAATCTGGGTGTAATCCACCTTTTTGACTTTTTTACATAAAAAAAAAAAGTTTGAAATTCTCGCTGACTGTTCAGACACAAATATATCTGTTTAAAAGATTCTGGTGTAAGCCAGAGAACTAGAACTGTGGTTTTCCTGTTCCACGGTTAAAATCTGGATGTTATCCACCATTTAGCCTTTTTTTCCATTAAAAAAAAAAACTGTTTGAGTGTCTCGCTGGCTGTTCAGACGCAAATATATCTGTTTACAAGATTCTGGTGTATGCCAGAGAACTAGAACTGTGGTTTTCCTCTTCCACGGTTCAAATCTGGGTGTAATCCACTTTTTGGCCTTTTTTCCATAAACAAAAAACAGTTTGAGTGTCTCGCTGACTGTTCAGACACAAATATATCTGTTTAAAATATTCTGCTGTTGGCCAGAGAACTAGTACTGTGGTTTTCCTCTTCTACAGTTCAAATCTGGGTGTAATCCACCTTTTTGCCTTTTTTACATAAAAAAAAAACAGTTTGAGCATCTCGCTGACTCTTCAGACACAAATATATCTGTTAAAAAGATTCTGGTGTAGGCCAGAGAACTAGAACTGTGGTTTTCCTCTTCCACGGTTCAAATCTGGGAGTAATCCACCTTTTTGCCTTTTTTACATAAAAAAAACCAGTTTGAGTGTCTCGCTGACTGTTTAGACACAAATATATCTGTTTACAAGATTCTGGTGTAGGCCAGAGAACTAGAACTGTGGTTTTCCTCTTCCACAGTTCAAATCTGGGTGTAATCCACCTTTTTTTCCTTTTTTACATAAAAAAAACAGTTTGAGTGTCTCGCTGACTGTTCAGACACAAATATATCTGTTTAAAAGATTCTGGTGTGGGCCAGAGAAATAGAACTGTGGTTTTCCTCTTCTATGGTTCAAATCTGGGTGTAATCCACCTTTTTGACTTTTTTACATAAAAAAAAAAGTTTGAAATTCTCGCTGACTGTTCAGACACAAATATATCTGTTTAAAAGATTCTGGTGTAAGCCAGAGAACTAGAACTGTGGTTTTCCTGTTCCACGGTTCAAATCTGAATGTTATCCACCATTTAGCCTTTTTTCCATTAAAAAAAAAACTGTTTGAGTGTCTCGCTGACTGTTCAGACGCAAATATATCTGTTTACAAGATTCTGGTGTACGCCAGAGAACTAGAACTGTGGTTTTCCTCTTCCACGGTTCAAATCTGGGTGTAATCCACTTTTTGGCTTTTTTTCCATAAAAAAAAAACAGTTTGAGTGTCTCGCTGACTGTTCAGACACAAATATATCTGTTTAAAATATTTTGCTGTTGGCCAGAGAACTAGTACTGTGGTTTTCCTCTTCCACAGTTCAAATCTGGGTGTAATCCACCGTTTTGCCTTTTTTACATAAAAAAAAAACTGTTTGAGTGTCTCGCTGACTGTTCAGACACAAATCACAAATATATCTGTTAAAAAGATTCTGGTGTAGGCCAGAGAACTAGAACTGTGGTTTTCCTCTTCCACGGTTCAAATCTGGGTGTAATCCACCTTTTTGCCTTTTTTAAATAAAAAAAAAACAGTTTGAGTGTCTCGCTGACTATTTAGACACAAACATATCTGTTTAAAAGATTCTGACGTAGGCCAGAGAAACAGAACTGTGGTTTTCCTCTTCCACGGTTCAAATCTGGGTGTAATCCACCTTTTTGCCTTTTTTACATAAAAAAAAACTGTTTGAGTGTCTCGCTGACTGTTCAGACACAAATATATCTGTTTAAAAGATTCTGGTGTAAGCCAGAGAACTAGAATTGTGGTTTTCTTCTTCCACGGTTCATATCTGGGTGTGATCCACCTTTTGTTTTTTTACATAAAAAAATACAGTTTGAGTATCTCGCTGACTGTTCAGACACAAATATATGTTTAAAAGATTCTGGTGTAGGCCAGAGAAATAGAACTGTGGTTTTCCTCTTCCACGATTCAAATCTTTGTGTTATCCACCTTTTTGCCATTTTTACATAAAAAAAAACAGTTTGAGTGTCTCGCTGACTGTTCAGACACAAATATATCTGTTTAAAAGATTCTGGAGTAGGCCAGAGAACTAGAACTGTGGTTTTCCTCTTCCACGGTTCAAATCTGTTTATAATCCACCTTTTTGCCTTTTTTACATAAAAAAAAACAGTTTGAGTGTCTCACTGACTGTTCAGACACAAATATATCTGTTTTCAAGATTCTGGTGTAGGCCAGAGAACTAGAACTGTGGTTTTCCTGTTCCACAGTTCAAATCTGGGTGTAATCCACTTTTTGGCCTTTTTTCCATAAAAAAAAACAGTTTGAGTGTCTCACTGACTGTTCAGACACAAATATATCTGTTTGAAAGATTGTGGTGAAGGTTAGAGAACTAGAACTGTGGTTTCCCTCTTCCATGGTTTAAATCTGGGTGTAATCCACTTTTTGCCTTTTTTACATAAAGAAAAACAGTTTGAGTGTCTTGCTGACTGTTCAGACACAAATATATCTGTTTAAAAGATTCTGGTGTAGGCCAAAGAAACAGAGCTGTGGTTTTCCTCTTCCACGGTTCAAATCTGGGTGTAATCCACCATTTTGCCTTTTTTCCATAAAAAAAAACAGTTTGAGTGTCTCGATGACTGTTCAAACACAAATATATCTGTTTACAAGATTCTGGTGTAGGCCAGAGAACTAGAACTGTGGCTTTCCTCTTCCACGGTTCAAATCTGGGTGTAATCCACCTTTTTGACTTTTTTACATAAAAAAAACAGTTTGAGTTTCTCGCTGACTGTTCAGACACAAATATATCAGTTTAAAAGATTCTGGTGTAGGCCAGAGAACTAGAACTGTGGTTTTCCTCTTCCATGGTTCAAATCTCGGTGTAATCCACCTTTTTGCCCTTTTTACATAAAAAAAACGGTTTGAGTGTCTCGCTAACTGTTCCGACACAAATATATCTGTTTAAAAGATTCTGGTGTAGGCCAGAGAACTAGAACTGTGGTTTTCCTGTTCCACGGTTCAAATCTGGGTGTAATCCACCTTTTTGCCTTTTTTACATGAAAAAAAAACAGATTGAGAGTTTCACTGACTGTTCAGACACAAATATATCTGTTTAAAAGATTCTGCTGTAGGCCAGAGAAATAGAACTGTGGTTTTCCTCTTCCACGGTTCAAATCTCCTTTTTATTATCCTTTTGCCATTGATAGTGCTATTTTACTTCATTTATAATGGGCAAGGAGTGTGGCAAGGGACTTGGAACTGGATGTTCTAGTGATGGTGCATGCAGAGGATGGGGCCATGGCCATGGTGAAAATGTGCCACAACTAACAGCCACATTTTCTCGCTCCCAGTTCTTGACCGAATTACTATGGAAGCACACAACAACACCACTATTGCGAACTTGTCAGTGTGAACAGGTTATTAATTGGATAGCAGATAATACTTCCAGTCACCTCCGGTCTGTCTTCCACATGGTCAAGTCTTAGTAGCCGTGAGTCTCGACCGCATACTCCTCCTCACCCTGATGCTCCTTTCTCCCACCATGCCGAGTGTCGTCAGACAGCAAGTGATCCCACAGTTGGACACTCTGAAGAGCTGTTCATTGGTTCATTTCCATATTTGGCCACTCGCCTGCTCCGCTTGAAGTGGTGGAAGAAGAGATCCCACGTAGCGATGGCCAAATATTTGAACAGCCACAGGAAGGTGACGCTGGAAATTTATCACAAGAGGTGGACGATGACGAGACACAATTGCCACAAAGTGAGGAGGAGGACCGTGGTGTGGAAGTGGAAGAGGAGGAGATGGTGGATGATCTAGTAACTGACCCAACGTGGCAGGAGGACATGCAAAGCGAGGCCAGCAGCACACAGGGGGAGAGAGGCAGAGTACCCCAACAGGCAGGAAGAAGGCGGACAACCGTTCCCCTTAACACCAACACGAGGGACGTTGTCAGTACAAACGGTAGGTCTTCCAGAGACTGGAATTTTTATAAAGACTCTGCTGATAACCCCAAAAAGGCCATTTGTACAACCTGCCAGGCCAGCATCAGCAGGGGTGACAAAACTAGCAGCCTGACCACCACCAGCATGATCAGGCACATGGCAGCAAAGCACCTGACTTTGTGGGGCGAACCCCAGGGTCCACAACCAGTGTCAGCGGGTGTCACCACTGCTTCTTCCGCTGTTGTGCGTGTAAGAGAACTCCCTGCTGTGCGTGCAAGGCAATCCCCTGTCCATACTGCATGCAGAGATGCCCCCACCTCACAGTCTTCACTTGTTATGGCAGTTTCTCAAGAAACAGCATCCACGTCCACGTCCACGTCCCACCGCAGCGTTCAATTGTCCATATAGACAAAAACCAGGGGAGGAGTCCTGAGGAGATAATTTGCATATTCCCACTGCATTTTGGGGTAAGTGAAGAGTCTCCGCGAGCTCAAAGAACACTGGATTTTGGCTGTTGGAGCTGAAAAGAGGACATCGGTAAACCAGGGGAGGAGTCCTGAGGAGATAATTTGCATATTCCCACTGCATTTTGGGGTAAGTGAAGAGTCTCCGCGAGCTCAAAGAACACTGGATTTTGGCTGTTGGAGCTGAAAAGAGGACATTGGTAAAGCTTTTTTTTTAAGCTTTTTTCACTGTTTTCAGAACATTAACAATAAGAACATGGAAGAGTCCAGGAGCCATTTGGTGAGCTGCATATCCTGCTACATGTTCACAGACTTGCCAGTGGAAAAGCCAAACTTCACATGCCAGAAATGCAAGCTTGTGTCCCTGTTGGAGGAAAAGTTGCGAAATCTAGAAGAGAGGTTAACTACCTTGAAAATCATTAAGGAAGGTGAAGAGTTCTTAGACAGAGCAGAATTATCTCTTCATGATTCAGAAAGAGAAGAAATTCGAACTGCACCTGACGAAACAGAGGAATGGTAGCATGTGACCCACAGAAGCAGGAGGATCGAGAGGCAGTCAGCACCCATACTGCTCAGGAACCAGTACCAGGCTCTCACGCAGGAGAACCATGAAGAAATACAGCAAAATAAGACTTTGCCAGCAATGAATAACCTTGTAAGCCCTCAGAATCCTCCTGGATGGAGAAAGAAGAATGTTGTGAAGAAAAAGCGGAGAGTGGTGGTCATGGGGGATTCCCTGTTAAGAGGAACAGAGGTCGCTATCTGCAGACCAGACATAACCTCAAGAGAAATGTGCTGTCTTCCAGGAGCAAAAATTAAAGATGTGTCTGACAGGATATCAAGACTTTTCAGACCTACAGATCACTACCCATTCCTGCTAATACATGTGGGGACAAATGACACCGCAAGAAAGGACCTGGAAACCATCTGCAGTGACTTTGAAGAATTAGGCAAGAAAGTGAAAGAATTGGGAGCGCAGGTGGTCTTCTCATCCATCCTCCCAGTGGATGGCCATGGAACAATGAGGTGGAATAAGATTCTACAGGTGAACAACTGGCTACGTCGATGGTGCCGTCAACAAGGATTTGGATTTCTGGATCACGGAATGAATTACCTATACGATGGACTACTTGCTAGAGATGGGGTGCACCTTACGAAGACTGGAAAACATGTATTTGGAAGTCGCCTTGCTACACTCATGAGAAGAGCTTTAAACTAGAACAATGTGGGAAGGAAAGCAAAAGGCCAGAAAAAGCCATACAGCTGACAAATACTATTGAGATCTCTGCTACTGGAAGTGGAAAAGAAGTACAAAGACAAAACAATTTAAATAATAAAAATATGGGAGGAAGAGAAACCAATCACAAACTAAAATGTTTTTATACAAATGCACAAAGCATGGGCAACAAACAAGGAGAATTGGAACTACTAATGCAGGAAAAGGAATATGATGTCATTGGAATCACTGAAACTTGGTGGGACGATACACATGATTGGAATAAAAGGCTAAAAGGATACAACTTATTTGCAAGAAACAGACTTGATAAACGAGGAGGAGGTGTTGCATTGTATGTTAGAAAAGCGTATATCTGCACTGAGATTGAAGCTTCAGAGACTGGGAGTTCTGTGGAAACTGTTTGGGTAAGAATACAAGGAGAGAACAACGGAAAGGACACCATTGTAGGCATTTACTGCAGGCCACCTTGGCAAGCTGAAGATATGGATGAACTCTTTATGTATCAAATGACCAAGTTCTCCAAAAAATATGACGTAGTCGTCATGGGAGATTTCAACTATCCAGACATTTGTTGGGAATCTCTCTCAAGTAAAACTAACAGGTCAAGCAAATTCTTATCCTCTCTTGCTGACAACTTTATCTTCCAAAAGGTAGGGGAGAAAACAAGGGGATCTGCTACTTTGGATCTAATCCTTATAAACAGGGAGGAAATGGTTGAGGAGGTAAAGGTGGCTGGGACCCTAGGAGGCAGCGATCATGCTATTATAGAATTTTGGATAACTAGAGGCGGAAGACATGTGAAGACTCAAACTTCAAGGTTAGATTTTAAAAAGGCAGATTTTAAGAGACTCAGAAAGAGAATAGGAGGGATCCAATGGCTGGATGTCCTTAAGGACAAAAATGTCCAGGAAGGATGGGAAATTTTTAAAAATGAGATTCTCAAAGCACAATCGTTAACAATCCCGAAAAGTAGGAAGAATGGGAAGCATTTAAGGAAACCAGGATGGATGAACACAAAACTTAAACACATGCTAAAAAGAAAGAAAGAAATGTTTATTAAATGGAAAGAGGGAGGCATATCTAAAGAAGATTATAATGCTGTCTGCAGATCCTGAAGGGCACGTATTAGGTTAGCTAAAGCTGACAATGAATTAAGGCTTGCAAGAGATGTCAAAAGCAATAAAAAAGGATTTTGGGGGTATGTCAAAAGTAAAAGAAAAGTCAAAGATGCTATAGGATTTTTACAGGATGAAAATGGAGAAATGGTAAGAGAGTATGTTGAGAAGGCCGAACTTTTTAATTCCTATTTTGCATCTGTTTTCTCTCAGAAAGAAAATGTAACATCAACTGATCTTCACTGTCCTTTTAAAGGAATAGAGGAATCCAAGTTATCTGTAAACAGAAAGATTGTGAGGGAATATTTAGCTAACATAAATGAGTTCAAGTCTCCAGGTCCAGATGAATTACACCCCAGAGTACTGAAGGAGATCGTAGAAGAAATTTTAGAACCACTCTCCATAATCTTTGAAAATTCTTGGAGAACAGGAGAAGTCCCAGAAGACTGGAGAAGAGCAAATGTTGTTCCTATCTTCAAAAAGGGGAAGAAGGTGGACCCAGGGAACTATAGGCCGGTGAGTCTGACTTCTATACCAGGAAAGATCTTTGAACAAATTATTAAACAACATGTATGTAAGTACATGGATAAGAATGAAGTGATTAACCAGAGTCAGCATGGGTTTGTAACTAACAAGTCATGTCAGACTAACTTAATTTCCTTCTATGACAGAATCACTGACTGGGTGGATCAGGGAAATGCTGTCGATATAGTATATCTTGACTTCAGAAAAGCATTTGACAAAGTATCTCACACCATCCTTATTGAAAAAATGACCAAGTATGCAATGGACCAGGCAACTGTTAGGTGGATTCATAACTGGCTTAGTGATCGGACTCAAAGGGTGGTTGTAAATGGCTTCACATCCAGCTGGATGAATGTCTCAAGTGGGTTACCACAGGGCTCCGTCCTGGGACCTGTATTGTTCAACATCTTTATCAATGATTTAGATGAAGGAATTGAGGGTAAACTGATTAAATTTGCTGATGACACAAAGCTAGGAGGGATAGCTAATACTAGAGAAGAGAGAGAGAGGATTCAAAAAGACCTAAATAAACTGGAGCAGTGGGCAGCAACCAACAGAATGGTTTTTAACAGGGAAAAATGCAAAGTACTACATCTGGGCAATAAAAATGAAAAAAGCATATACAGAATGGGAGGAATAGAGCTAAGCAACAGTACATGTGAAAAAGACTTAGGTATACTAATAGATCATAGACTGAACATGAGTCAACAGTGTGATGCAGCAGCAAAAAAGGCAAATACAATTCTGGGATGTATTAACAGAAGCATACAGTCTAGATCACGTGAAGTCATTATCGGTCTTTACTCCTCTTTGGTCAGACCTCATCTGGAATACTGTGTACAGTTTTGGGCACCACATTTTAAAAAAGACATAGACAAACTGGAGCAAGTTCAGAGAAGAGCGACCAGAATGGTGACTGGTCTGCAAACCATGTCCTATGAGGAACGGTTGCAGGATTTGGGAATGTTTAGCTTGCAAAAAAGAAGACTGAGAGGAGACTTAATAGCTGTCTACAAATATGTCAAGGGCTGTCACATTGTAGAAGGATCATCTTTATTCTCATTTGCACAAGGAAAGACTAGAAGCAATGGGATGAAACTAAATGAGAGGAGACACAGATTAGATATTAGAAAAAACTTTTTGACAGTTAGGGTGATTAATGAGTGGAACAGGCTGCCACGAGAGGTGTTGAGTTCCCCTTCAATGGACGTCTTCAAACAGAGGCTGGACAGACATCTGTTTGAGATGATCTAGTGAATCCTGCTTTGAGCAGGGGGTTGGACCAGATGACCCAGGAGGTCCCTTCCAACTCTACCATTCTATGATTCTATGATTCTATGATATCCCAGACCTTTGAACGAAAGCGCAAATTCGCAGCCAACGCCCCACAGGCCACAGTCCTAAATTCGCACATTTCACGACTGCTTGCGTTGGAAATGCTACCTTTTAGGCTGGTGGAGACGGAATACTTCCGCAACCTTATGTCGATGGCCGTCTCTCGATAATTGGTCCCCAGCCGACACTATTTTGCCCGGTGTGCCATCCCCGCACTACACAAGCACATGTTCCAAAACATCTGCCGTGCCCTCAACAATGCAGTTACTGGGAGAGTCCACCTGAGAACAGTCACGTGGACAAGTGCTTGTGGCCAGGGACGGTTCATCTCCCTGACGGCACACTGGGTAAACATAGTGGAAGCCGGGACCCAGTCGGACCTTGGGACGGAACACACCCTCCCCACACCGAGGATTGCGGGCCCTATGTCAGTCAGAGTTGCCCCCACAGTGTACAGCTCCTGCGCATCATCCTCCTCCTCCTCCTCATATTCAGCCTCCATCTCCGATATCACCACATCAGTTACAAGCTGGAAGCACTGCAGTACTGCCTCAGCCATGCGGCAACAGGCTGTGCTGAAACTCATAAGCTTAGGTGATAAACCTCACACTGCTTGTGAGTTGTGGACAGCTGTGAAAGAGCAGACAGATCTGTGGATGAAACCGCTGAACCTACATCCCGGCATGGTCGTGTGTGACAATGGCCGTAACCTGGTGGCGGCTCTGAGGTGAGGCGAGATCACACACGTACCTTGCTTGGCTCATGTGCTTAACATCATGGTTCAGCGGTTTCTTAAATCATAGCCCGAGTTGCCAGATCTGCTCATCAAAGTACGCCACCTGTCAGCTCATTTTCACAAGTCGGCTACAGCTTCCGCCGCCCTTGCTGTGTTGCAGCAGCGTTTGCAGCTTTCAGCACACTGACTGGTGTGTGATGTCCCCACACTTTGGAGCTCTGCCCTCCACATGTTGCAAAGGATTTGTGAGCAGAAGAGAGCAGTTGTGGAGTACCAGCTGCAACAAGGCCGTCGATGTTCAGGTCAGACTCCACACATAAGACCTCAGGAGTGGACCTGGATGTCTGACATATGTACCATCCTGACAAACTTTGAGGAGTCCACCAAGATGGTGAGTGGCGATGATGCCATAATTAGCGTCAGCATCACATTTGTCTGTCTTTTGCAACACTCTCTGCAGAGAATTAAAGAGGAGGCATTGCAGCCAGAGTATGATGAGATGGATCAAGAAGCCATAGCGGGCGATTACACAAAGCCCAGCCTCATCTCATCCCAACGTGCATGGGGGGACAATGAGAGAGAGGAGGAGGAGGAGGAAGAACAGGAGCTGGTATCATGCATTGTAGACGGTAGTACCTGTACAAATGTCATACCGTCGGCTCAGCGTGTGCGACCTGAGGACAGGGGGGAGGAGGAGGAGGAGGAGAGCATGGTCAGTCGTCATCTTGGTGAGGACATGGAACTTTTGCCCGTTACCAGCCTGGCACGCATGGCAGACTTTATGTTACGCTGCCTTAACCGTGACCCTCGCGTTGTCAAAATGCTTGGTGACAGTCATTACTGGTTGGTGACACTTTTAGACCCCAGCTACAAGGAGAACTTTCACTCTCTTATTCCTGAGGTGGAGAGGTCTACAAAAATGGGGCACTACCAGAAGGCCCTTGTTGAAGAACTGTTAAAAAATTCCCATCTGAACACTCTAGCGGCAGAGGTCACAGTTCGTTGCCCAACCAAGGCATACAGATGAGAGAGACGTAACTCCAATCCAGTGGAGGCAGGGGAACACTGTCAACGTTCTGGGACAGTTTTCTGAGAACCGCCCAGCTTACAGGCCCTGAGGCGCGGGGTACGCTCACAAGGAGTGGAAAGTTTCGTAAGATGGTGAGGGAGTACCTTGCCGACTGTACCAGCTTCCTCCGTGAATCCTCTGTGCCTTTTAATTATTGGGTATCCAAGCTGGACACTTGGAATGAACTCGCTCTGTACGCCTTGGAGGTCCTGGCCTGGCCTGCCGCTAGCGTGTTATCGGACCATGTTTTTAGTGCCGCTGGGGGAATTATAACTGATAAGCGCACTCTCCTGTCAACTGACAATGCTGACAAGCTGACTTTTATCAAAATGAACAAGGGCTGGATTGGGCCAGACTTCTCATCACCACCAAATGACAGCAGAGTAACATAAAGAGAAATACACTGTCTTATTTTGGGAGGTGTATTCCCATGCACCGTTTCACACCCACACATGGGTATACGCTTCCTCATTTCGTCTGTTTTTTGCTCTTCTCCTTATCCTCAGCCTCCATCACCACTATAACAACAGGGTGACCGTGGTCCATTTTGCCAACAATGCAAGTTCCTCTGTCCTAATTTTGGGCATCTTTTGCTTGGAAGGCATAGGCAAAGACCATGGGAGACCCACTCCCCAATAATGGAAATAATGTTTTTAATATGCTGTACTGCATGGCTCTTGTAAGGGGCATTAAAACCATCTTGTAAAGCTACTGTGACCTCCACGTCTCTTGCAAGGGGCATAAAAACCGTCTAGTTAAACCACTCTGAACTCCACGTCTCTTACAAGGGGCATTAAAACAGACTTGCTAAGCTACTGTGACCTCCAGGTCTCTTCCAAGGGGCATTGATATTGTCTTTTAATTCCACTGAGACCTCCACCACTCTTCCAAGGAGCATTGATATTGTCTTTTTATTCCACTGGGACCTCCACCACTCTTTCAAGGGGCATTGATATTGTCTTTTTATTCCACTGAGACCTCCACATCTCTTCCAAGGGGCATTTAAATCGTCTTGTTAACCCACTCTGAACTCCACGTCTCTTCAAAAGGACATTAACCCAACTTGTTAAGCTACTGTGACCTCCACGTCTCTTTCAAGGGGCAATAAAACCATCTTGTTAAGCTACTGTGACCTCCACGTTCCTTCCAAGGGGCATTAAAACCGTCTTGTTAAACAACTCTGAACTCCACGTCTCTTCCAAGGGGCATTAAAATTGTCTGGTTAAGCTACTGTTACCTCCACGTCTCTTCCAAGGATCATTTATATTGTCCTTTTATTCCACTGGGACCTCCACGACTCTTCCAAGGGACATTGATATTGTCTTTTTATACCACTGCTACCTCCACCACTCTTCCAAGGGGCATTGATATTGTCTTTTTATTCCACTGGAACCTACACGTCTCTTCCAAGGGGCATTGAGATTGCCTTTTTAATTCACTGTGACCTCCACGTCTCTTCCAAGGGGCATTAAAACCGTCTTGTTAAGCTACTGTGGCCTCCAAGTCTTTCCAAGGGGCATTAAAACCGTCTTGTTAAGCTACTGTGACCTCCACGTCTCTTCCAAAGGGCATTAAAACCGTCTTGTTAAGCTACTGTGACCTCCAAGTCTTTTCCAAGGGGCATTAAACCCATCTTTTTAAACCACTCTGAACTCCACGTCTCTTCCAAAGGGCATTAAAAACCGTCTTGTTAAGCTACTGTGACCTCCAAGTCTCTTCTAAGGGGCATTAAAACCATCTTGTTAATCGACTCTGAACTCCAAGTCTCTTCCAAGGGGCATTAAAATCGTCTTGTTAAGCTACTGTGACCTCAACGTCCCTTCCATGGGGCATTAAAACCATATTGCTAATCCACTCTGAACTTGACGTCTCTTCCAAGGGGCTTAAAAACCATCTTGTTAAACCACTCTGAACTCCACGTCTCTTCCAAGGGACATTAAAATCGTCTTGTTAATCTACTGTGACCTCGACGTCTCTTCAAGAGGCATTAAAACCGTCTTGTTACACCACTCTGAACTCCTCGTCTCTTCCAAGAGGCATTAAAATTTTCTTGTTAAGCTACTGTGACCTCCACGTCTCTTCCAAGGGTCATTGATATTGTCTTTCAATTCCACTGGGACCTCCACAACTCTTCCAAGGGGCATTGATATTGTCTTTTTATTCCACTCGGACCTCCACCACTTCTCCAAGGGGCATTGATATTGTCATTTTATTCCACTGGGACCTCGACGTCTCTTCCAATGGGCATTAACACCATCTTGCTAATCTACTGTGACCTCCACGTCTCTTCAAGTGGCATTAAAACTGTCTTGTTAAACCACTCTGAACTCCCGGTCTCTTCCAAGTGGTATTAAAATCATCTTGTTAAGCTACTGTGTCCTCCACGTCTCTTCCAAGGGTCATTGTTATTGTCTTTTTAATCCACTGCGACCTCCACCACTCTTCCAAGGGGCATTGATATTGTCTTTTTATTCCACTAGGACCTCCATGTCTCTTCAAAGGGGCATTGATATTGTCTTCTTATTCCACTAGGACCTCCACGTCTCTTCCAAGGGGCATTAAAACCGTCTTGTTAAACCACTCTGAACTCCACGTCTCTTCCAAGGGGCATTAAAACCGTCTTGTTAAGCTACTATGACTTCCACGTCTCTTCCAAGGGGTATTAAAACTGTCTTGTTAAACTACTCTGAACTCCACGTCTCTTCCAAGGGGCATTAAAATCGTCTTGTTAACCTACTGTGACCTCCACAACTCTTTCAAGGGGCATTAAAACTGTCTAGTTAAACCATTCTGAACTCCAGTCTATTCCAAGGGGCATTAAAATCGTCTTGTTAAGCTACTGTGACCTCCACGTCTCTTCCAAGGGGCATTAAGACCGTCTTGTTAAACTACTCTGAACTCCATGTCTCTTCCAAGAGGCAATAAAATTGTGTTGTTTAGCTACTGTTATCTCCACGTGTCTTCCAAGGGTCATTGATATTGTCTTTTAATTTCACTGGGACCTCAACCATTCTTCCAAGGGGCATTGATATTGTCTTTTTATTCCACTGGGACCTCCACCACTCTTCCAAGGGGCGTTGATATTGTCTTTTTATTCCACTGGCACCTCCAAGTCTCTTCCAAGGGGCATTAAAACCATCTTGTTAAGCTACTGTGACCTCCAAGTCTCTTCCAAGGGGCATTAAAACCGTCTTGTTAAACGATTCTGAATTCCATGTCTTTTCCAAGGGGCATTAAAACCTTCTTGTTAAACCACTCTGAACTCCACGTCTCTTCCAAGGCGCATTAAAACCGTCATGTTAAGCTACTTTGACCTCAACGTCTATTCCAAGGGTCATGGATATTGTCTTTTTATTCCACTTTGACCTCCACCAGACTTCCAAGGGCATTGATATTGTCTTTTTATTACACTGCGACTTCCACCACTCTTCCAAGGGGCATTGATATTGTCTTTTTGTTCCACTGTAACCTCCACCACTCTTCCAAGGGGCTTTGCCATTGTATTTTTATTCCACTGTGACCTCCACCACTCTTCCAAGGGGCATTGATATTGTCTTTTTATTCCACTGGGACCTTCACGTTTCTTCCAAGGGCATTAAAAACATCTTGCTAAGCTACTGTGACCTCCACGTCTCTTCCAAGGGCATTAAAACCGTCTTGTTAAACCACTCTGAAATCCACGTCTCTTCCAAGGAGCAATAAATCATCTTGTTAAGCTTCTGTGACATCCATTTCTCTTCCAAAGGTCATTGATATTGTTTTTTTATTCCACTGGGACCTCCACCACTCTTCCAAGGGGCATTGATATTGTCTTTTTATTCCCCTGCTACCTCCACCACACTTCCAAGGGGCATTGATATTGTCTTTTTATTCCACTGGGACCTCCACGTCTGTTCCAAGGGACATTAAAACAGTCTTGTTAAACCACTCTGAGCTCCACGTCTCTTCCAAGAGGCATTAAAACCATCTTGTTAAGCTACTATGACCTTTACGTCTTTTCCAAGGGGCATTAAAACTGTCTTGTTAAACAACTCTGAACTCCACGCCTCTTCCAAGGGGCATTAAAACCGTCTTGTAAAGCTACTGTGACCTCCACGTTTAGTCCAGGGGGCATTAAAACCGTCTTGTCATACCACTCTTAACTAAACGTCTTTTCCAAGGGGCATTAAAACCATCTTGTTAAGCCACTCTGAACTCCACGTCTCTACCAAGGGGCATTAAAATCATCTTGTTCAGCTACTGTGACTTCCACGTCCCTTCCAAGGGGCATTAAAACCATCTTGTTAAACCACTCTGAACTCCACTTCTGTTCCAAGGGGCATTATAATCGTCTTGTTAAGCTACTGTGACCTACACGTCTCTTCCAAGTGGCATTAAAACCGCCTTGTTAAACCACTCTGAACTCCACGTCTCTACCAAGGGGCATTAAAATCGTCTTGTTAAGCTACTGTGACCTCCACATCCCTTCCAAGGAGCATTAAAACCATCTTGTTAAACCACTCTGAACTCCACGTCTATTCCAATGGGCATTAAAATCTTCTTGTTAAGCTACTGTGACCTCCACGTCTCTTCCAAGGGGCATTAAGACCGTCTTGTTAAACCACTCTGAACTCCTCGTCTCTTCCAAGGGTCATTGATATTGTCTTTTAATTCCACTGGGACCTCCACCACTCTTCCAAGGGGCATTGATATTGTCTTTTTATTCCTCTGCGACCTCCATCATTCTTCCAAGGGGCATTGATATTGTCTTTTTATTCCACTGGGACCTCCAAGTCTCATCCAAGGGGCATTAAAACCGTCTTGTTAAGCTACTGTGACATCCAAGTCTCTTCCAAGGAGCGTTAAAACCGTCTTGTTAAACAACTCTGAACTCCACGTCTCTTCCAAGGGGCATTAAAACTGTCTTTTTAAACCTCTCTGAACTCCACGTCTCTTCCAAGGGGCATTAAAACCGTCCTGTTAAGCTACTGTGACCTCCACTTCTATTCCATGGGTTATTGATATTGTCTTTTTATTCCACTGGGATCTCCGCCAGTCTTCCAAGGGGCATTGATATTGTCTTTTTATTCCACTGCGACTTCCACCACTCTTCCAAGGGGCATTGATATTGTCTTTTTATTCCACTTTAACCTCCACCACTCTTCCAAGGGGCATTGACATTGTCTTTTTATTCGACTGGGACCTCCACCACTCTTCCAAGGGGCATTTAAATTGCCTTTTTATTCCACTGGGAACTCCACGTTTCTTCCAAGTGCATTAAAACCGTCTTGTTAAGCTACTGTAACCACCACATCTCTTCCAAGGGCATTAAAACCATCTTGCTAAACCACTCTGAAATCCACGTGTCTTCCAAGGGGCATTAAAATCATCTTGTTAAGCTACTGTGACCTCCATGTCTCTTCCAAAGGTCATCGGTATTGTCTTTTTATTCACTGTGACCACCACCACTCTTCCAAGGGGCATTGATATTGTCTTTTTATTCCACTGGGACCTCCACCACTCTTCCAAGGGGCATTGATATTGTCTTTTTATTCTACAAGGAACTCTACATCTCTTCCAAGGGGCATTAAAACTGTCTTGTTAAACCACTCTGAACTCCATGTCTCTTCCAAGGGGCATTATAACCGTCTTTTAAAGCTACTGTGACCTCCACATCTCTTCCAGGGGGCATTAAAACCGTCTTGTTAAACCTCTCTGAACTCAACGTCTCTTCCAAGGGGCATTAAAACTGTCTTGTTAAGCTACTGTGACCTCCACGTCTCTTCCAAGGGGCATTAAAACCGTCAATTTAAACCACTCTGAACTCCACGTCTCTTACAAGGGGCATTTATACCGTCTTGTTAAGCTACTGTGACCTCCACATCTCATCCAAGGTGCATTAAAACTGTTTTGTTAAAACACTCTGAACTCCACTTCTCTTCCAATGGGCATTAAAACCATCTTGCTAAGTTACTGTAACCTCCACGTCTCTTCCAAGGGGCATTAAAACCGTCTTCTTAAGCCACTCTGAACTCCACGTCTCTACCAAGGGGCATTAAAATCATCTTGTTCAGCTACTGTGACCTCCACGTTCCTTCCAAGGGGCATTAAAACCGTCTTATTAAACCACTCTGAACTCCACCTCTGTTCCAAGGGGCATTATAATCGTCTTGTTAAGCTACTGTGACCTCCACGTCTCTTCCAAGTGGCATTAAAACCGCCTTGTTAAACCACTCTGAACTCCACGTCTCTACCAAGGGGCATTAAAATCGTCTTGTTAAGCTACTGTGACCTCCACGTCCCTTCCAAGGAGCATTAAAACCATCTTGTTAAACCACTCTGAACTCCACGTCTATTCCAATGGGCATTAAAATCTTCTTGTTAAGCTACTGTGACCTCCACGTCTCTTCCAAGGGGCATTAAGACCGTCTTGTTAAACCACTCTGAACTCCACGTCTCTTCCAAGAGGCATTAAAATTGTCTTGTTAAGCTACTGTTACCTCCTCGTCTCTTCCAAGGGTCATTGATATTGTCTTTTAATTCCACTGGGACCTCCACCACTCTTCCAAGGGGCATTGATATTGTCTTTTTATTCCTCTGCGACCTCCATCATTCTTCCAAGGGGCATTGATATTGTCTTTTTATTCCACTGGGACCTCCAAGTCTCTTCCATGGTGCATTAAAACCGCCTTGTTATGCTACTGTGACATCCAAGTCTCTTCCAAGGGGCATTAAAACCATCTTGTTAAACCACTCTGAACTCCACGTCTCTACCAAGGGGCATTAAAATCGTCTTGTTAAGCTACTGTGACCTCCACATCCCTTCCAAGGAGCATTAAAACCATCTTGTTAAACCACTCTGAACTCCACGTCTTTTCCAATGGGCATTAAAATGTTCTTGTTAAGCTACTGTGACCTCCACGTCTCTTCCAAGGGGCATTAAGACCGTCTTGTTAAACCACTCTGAACTCCTCGTCTCTTCCAAGGGTCATTGATATTGTCTTTTAATTCCACTGGGACCTCCACCACTCTTCCAAGGGGCATTGATATTGTCTTTTTATTCCTCTGCGACCTCCATCATTCTTCCAAGGGGCATTGATATTGTCTTTTTATTCCACTGGGACCTCCAAGTCTCTTCCAAGGGGCATTAAAACCATCTTGTTAAGCTACTGTGACATCCAAGTCTCTTCCAAGGGGTCGTTAAAACCGTCTTGTTAAACAACTATGAACTCCACGTCTCTTCCAAGGGGCATTAAAACTGTCTTTTTAAACCTCTCTGAACTCCAAGTCTCTTCCAAGGGGCATTAAAACCGTCTTGTTAAGCTACTGTGACCTCCACTTCTATTCCATGGGTTATTGATATTGTCTTTTTATTCCACTGGGATCTCCGCCAGTCTTCCAAGGGGCATTGATATTGTCTTTTTATTCCACTGCGACTTCCACCACTCTTCCAAGGGGCATTGATATTGTCTTTTTTTTCCACTGTAACCTCCACCACTCTTCCAAGGGGCATTGACATTGTCTTTTTATTCGACTGGGACCTCCACCACTCTTCCAAGGGGCATTTAAATTGCCTTTTTATTCCACTGGGACCTCCACGTTTCTTCCAAGTGTATTAAAACCGTCTTGTTAAGCTACTGTAACCACCACGTCTCTTCCAAGGGCATTAAAACCATCTTGCTAAACCACTCTGAAATCCACGTGTCTTCCAAGGGGCATTAAAATCATCTTGTTAAGCTACTGTGACCTCCATGTCTCTTCCAAAGGTCATCGGTATTGTCTTTTTATTCACTGCGACCTCCACCACTCTTCCAAGGGGCATTGATATTGTCTTTTTATTCCACTGGGACCTCCACCACTCTTCCAAGGGGCATTGATATTGTCTTTTTATTCTACAGGGAACTATACATCTCTTCCAAGGGGCATTAAAACGGTCTTGTTAAACCACTCTGAACTCCACGTCTCTTCCAAGGGGCATTAAAACAGTCTAGTTAAGCTACTCTGACCTCCATGTCTCTTCCAAGGGGCATTAAAACTGTCTTGTTAAACCACTCTGAACTCCATGTCTCTTCCAAGGGGCATTAAAACCTTCTTTTAAAGCTACTGTGACCTACACATCTCTTCCAGGGGGCATTAAAACCGTCTTGTTAAACCTCTCTGAACTCAACGTCTCTTCCAAGGGGTCATTAAAACTGTCTTGTTAAGCTACTGTGACCTCCACGTCTCTTCCAAGGGGCATTAAAACCGTCAATTTAAACCACTCTGAACTCCACGTCTCTTCCAAGGGGCATTTAAACCGTCTTGTTAAGCTACTGTGACCTCCACATCTCATCCAAGGTGCATTAAAACTGTTTTGTTAAAACACTCTGAACTCCACTTCTCTTCCAATGGGCATTAAAACCATGTTGCTAAGTTACAGTAACCTCCACGTCTCTTCCAAGGGGCATTAAAACCGTCTTGTTAAGCCACTCTGAACTCCACGTCTCTACCAAGGGGCATTAAAATCATCTTGTTCAGCTACTGTGACCTCCACGTTCCTTCCAAGGGGCATTAAAACCGTCTTATTAAACCACTCTGAACTCCACCTCTGTTCCAAGGGGCATTATAATCGTCTTGTTAAGCTACTGTGACCTCCACGTCTCTTCCAAGTTGCATTAAAACCGCCTTGTTAAACCACTCTGAACTCCACGTCTCTACCAAGGGGCATTAAAATCGTCTTGTTAAGCTACTGTGACCTCCACGTCCCTTCCAAGGAGCATTAAAACCATCTTGTTAAACCACTCTGAACTCCACGTCTATTCCAATGGGCATTAAAATCTTCTTGTTAAGCTACTGTGACCTCCACGTCTCTTCCAAGGGGCATTAAGACCGTCTTGTTAAACCACTCTGAACTCCACGTCTCTTCCAAGAGGCATTAAAATTGTCTTGTTAAGCTACTGTTACCTCCTCGTCTCTTCCAAGGGTCATTGATATTGTCTTTTAATTCCACTGGGACCTCCACCACTCTTCCAAGGGGCATTGATATTGTCTTTTTATTCCTCTGCGACCTCCATCATTCTTCCAAGGGGCATTGATATTGTCTTTTTATTCCACTGGGACCTCCAAGTCTCTTCCAACGGGCATTAAAACCATCTTGTTAAGCTACTGTGACATCCACGTCTCTTCCAAGGGGCATTAAAACCGTCAATTTAAACCACTCTGAACTCCACGTCTCTTCCAAGGGGCATTTAAACCGTCTTGTTAAGCTACTGTGACCTCCACATCTCATCCAAGGTGCATTAAAACTGTTTTGTTAAAACACTCTGAACTCCACTTCTCTTCCAATGGGCATTAAAACCATGTTGCTAAGTTACAGTAACCTCCACGTCTCTTCCAAGGGGCATTAAAACCGTCTTGTTAAGCCACTCTGAACTCCACGTCTCTACCAAGGGGCATTAAAATCATCTTGTTCAGCTACTGTGACCTCCACGTTCCTTCCAAGGGGCATTAAAACCGTCTTATTAAACCACTCTGAACTCCACCTCTGTTCCAAGGGGCATTATAATCGTCTTGTTAAGCTACTGTGACCTCCACGTCTCTTCCAAGTTGCATTAAAACCGCCTTGTTAAACCACTCTGAACTCCACGTCTCTACCAAGGGGCATTAAAATCGTCTTGTTAAGCTACTGTGACCTCCACGTCCCTTCCAAGGAGCATTAAAACCATCTTGTTAAACCACTCTGAACTCCACGTCTATTCCAATGGGCATTAAAATCTTCTTGTTAAGCTACTGTGACCTCCACGTCTCTTCCAAGGGGCATTAAGACCGTCTTGTTAAACCACTCTGAACTCCACGTCTCTTCCAAGAGGCATTAAAATTGTCTTGTTAAGCTACTGTTACCTCCTCGTCTCTTCCAAGGGTCATTGATATTGTCTTTTAATTCCACTGGGACCTCCACCACTCTTCCAAGGGGCATTGATATTGTCTTTTTATTCCTCTGCGACCTCCATCATTCTTCCAAGGGGCATTGATATTGTCTTTTTATTCCACTGGGACCTCCAAGTCTCTTCCAACGGGCATTAAAACCATCTTGTTAAGCTACTGTGACATCCAAGTCTCTTCCAAGGGGCGTTAAAACCGTCTTGTTAAACAACTATGAACTCCACGTCTCTTCCAAGGGGCATTAAAACTGTCTTTTTAAACCTCTCTGAACTCCACGTCTCTTCCAAGGGGCATTAAAACCGTCTTGTTAAGCTACTGTGACCTCCACTTCTATTCCATGGGTTATTGATATTGTCTTTTTATTCCACTGGGATCTCCGCCAGTCTTCCAAGGGGCATTGATATTGTCTTTTTATTCCACTGCGACTTCCACCACTCTTCCAAGGGGCATTGATATTGTCTTTTTATTCCACTGTAACCTCCACCACTCTTCCAAGGGGCATTGACATTGTCTTTTTATTCGACTGGGACCTCCACCACTCTTCCAAGGGGCATTTAAATTGCCTTTTTATTCCACTGGGACCTCCACGTTTCTTCCAAGTGCATTAAAACCGTCTTGTTAAGCTACTGTAACCACCACGTCTCTTCCAAGGGCATTAAAACCATCTTGCTAAACCACTCTGAAATCCACGTGTCTTCCAAGGGGCATTAAAATCATCTTGTTAAGCTACTGTGACCTCCATGTCTCTTCCAAAGGTCATCGGTATTGTCTTTTTATTCACTGCGACCTCCACCACTCTTCCAAGGGGCATTGATATTGTCTTTTTATTCCTCTGCGACCTCCATCATTCTTCCAAGGGGCATTGATATTGTCTTTTTATTCCACTGGGACCTCCAAGTCTCTTCCATGGTGCATTAAAACCGCCTTGTTATGCTACTGTGACATCCAAGTCTCTTCCAAGGGGCGTTAAAACCGTCTTGTTAAACAACTCTGAACTCCACGTCTCTTCCAAGGGGCATTAAAACCGTCTTGTTAAGCTACTGTGACCTCCACTTCTATTCCATGGGTCATTGATATTGTCTTTTTATTCGACTGGGACCTCCGCCAGTCTTCCAAGGGGCATTGATATTGTCTTTTTATTCCACTGCGACTTCCACCACTCTTCCAAGGGGCATTGATATTGTCTTTTTATTCCACTGTAACCTCCACCACTCTTCCAAGGGGCATTGACATTGTCTTTTTATTCGACTGGGACCTCCACCACTCTTCCAAGGGGCATTTAAATTGCCTTTTTATTCCACTGGGACCTCCACGTTTCTTCCAAGTGCATTAAAACCGTCTTGTTAGGCTACTGTAACCACCACGTCTCTTCCAAGGGCATTAAAACCATCTTGCTAAACCACTCTGAAATCCACGTGTCTTCCAAGGGGCATTAAAATCATCTTGCTAAGCTACTGTGACCTCCATGTCTCTTCCAAAGGTCATCAGTATTGTCTTTTTATTCCACTGGGACCTCCACCACTCTTCCAAGGGGCATTGATATTGTCTTTTTATTCTACAGGGAACTCCACATCTCTTCCAAGGGGCATTGAAACGGTCTTGTTAAACCACTCTGAACTCCACGTCTCTTCCAAAGGGCATTAAAACCGTCTAGTTAAGCTACTCTGACCTCCATGTCTCTTCCAAGGGGCATTAAAACTGTATTGTTAAACCACTCTGAACTCCATGTCTCTTCCAAGGGGCATTAAAACCTTCTTTTAAAGCTACTGTGACCTCCACATCTCTTCCAGGGGGCATTAAAACCGTCTAGTTAAACCTCTCTGAACTCAACGTCTCTTCCAAGGGGCATTAAAACTGTCTTGTTAAGCTACTGTGACCTCCACGTCTCTTCCAAGGGGCATTAAAACCATCAATTTAAACCACTCTGAACTCCATGTCTCTCCCAAGGGGCATTTAAACCGTCTTGTTAAGCTACTGTGAAATCCACATCTCATCCAAGGGGCATTAAAACTGTTTTGTTAAAACACTCTGAACTCCACGTCTCTTCCAATGGGCATTAAAACCATCTTGCTAAGTTACAGTAACCTCCACGTCTCTTCCAAGGGGCATTAAAACCGTTTTGTTAAACCACTCTGAACTCCACGTCTCTTCCAAGGGGGATTAAAACCGTCTTGTTAAGCTACTGTGACCTCCACGTCTCTTCCAAGGGGCATTAAAACCGTCTTGTTAAACCACTCTGATCTCCACGTCTCTTCCAAGGGGCATTAAAACTGTCTTGTTACGCTAATGTGACTTACACATCTCTTCCAAGGGGCATAAAAACCGTCTTGTTAAACCACTCTGAACTCCACGTCTCTTCCAAGGTGCATTAAAACCATCTTGTTAAGCTACTGTGACCTCCACGTCTCTTCCAAGGGGCATTAAAACCGTCTTGTTAAACCACTCTGAACTCCACAGCTCTTCCAAGGGGCATTGAAATGTTGTTTTTAATTACCTCTAACCTCCACGACTCTTCCAACGGTCATTGCATTTCCTCCTAATGTTAGTCAGCTTTTGCTTTTCAATGCATAGGCGAACACCAAGGTAAACCCACTCCCCAATAATGGGTAGAAGGTTTTAAGTACGCTGTAAACCACGTCTGTTTCAAGGGGCATTGCAGTTCCTCATAATTTTTGGAAAGCCTTCCATTCTCTGCTTAGGCCAACAGTATACAGTAGATCCAGTTTCTATAAATGGAAAAAACGGTTTAGTTAAGGCCCTCTGACCTCCATGTCACTTCCAAGGGGCATTGGAGTGCCTCAAAATTTTTGGTAGGCATTGCACTCACTATATGCCCTAGAACTGTGTAGCCGAACAGCTCCTTTTGGTACAGAAACATATCCTACAAGACATGTGGTTGACTGGCCTGATATTGATGTGAATGGCCCCTATTCCTCCTGCTCTTTCTCCTTTACCACCACCTCATCCATCATTCATCACCTGAAGCTTTGTTTTAACGGGAGTCATAGAACTGGGATAGTAGCAGGAAAACATCCAGCAATCCTCGGAGGAGGTAGGATATGCGCCAAAACGCTGACCTTCTCAGGCCTAGCCGCTACTACATACATGCGCTTGCATTCCATGGAACAGAAAGCTAAGGAGATGGATGGCCTCATGATCATGAATAAATTACTCATTGTGTAGGAGGCCGATGATTGCTGATATCTACCTTCTGAACTTTGTGTTGAAGCCTGATTGACTCAGGACCCGCAATCCTCTATGTCTGGAGGACATGTTGCATCCCAGATTCCAACTGTGTCCCGGCTTCCACAATATTAACCCAGTGTGAAGGCGTCAGTGAGATGGACCATCCCTGGCCACATTCACTTGTCCATGTGTTTGTGGTTAGGCTGTCTTTCCCACTAAATGCACTGGGGAGGGCACAGTTAATGTTTTGGTATGCTAGCTTGTGTATAAGGTACACCAGGACTAATAGGGGTGGCTGGGGACTGTTTATGGACACCCGGCCGCCCCCAAGTGGCATTAGACCGTGTGTGGGCACCCGGCCGCGGGGTGGCTGGGGACCGAGTATGGATACCAGGCCGCCGACACAGCCATGACGTGGTGGCCAGATTCTGCCTCCACATGCCTAAAAGGCCCAATTTCAAGTGCAAGCAAGCAGTATGGTATTGCAGCCTGGGGGTGGGTGGGTGGCAGGCTGCATTCTTGCGCTTACATTGCAAGGAATAGGGGAGGTACAATTGAACACTGCCCTGGGAGAAGGACTTGATTGGGGATAGTTGCAAGTCTGCAACGACAGGTGCAGGGCAGGAGGCATCTTCGCATGTGACATGAACAGGGGGTTGGCGTGCACACACTACAGCGGAATAGGCTGTCCTTCCCACTAAATGCACTGGGGAGGGCACAGGTAATGTTTTGGTATGCGCGCTTGTGTATAAGGTGCACCGGGACAAATAGAGGCAGCTGGGGACCGAGTATGGACACCCTGCCTCCCCTTGGTGGCTGGGGACCGACTGTGGACACCCGGCCGCCGGGAGGCTGGGGACTGAGTATGGATACCAGGCCGCCAACGCAGCCATGACATGGTAGCCGGCGTCTGCCTCCACAAGCCTTAAAGGCCTCATTTCAAGTGCAAGCAAGCTAGCAGTATGGTATTGCAACCTGGGGGTGGGTGGGTGACGGGCTGCACACTTACGCTTGCATTCCAAGAGAACAAAGCAGATGCTAACTTCTATCATTATCATCATGCTCCTCACCTTGGCACTCTCAACTCCCCTGATGGAAAAGCCAGGGCCCACCGGAGGAGTCTGGTTGTCTGGTGGGCTCGTCCAATGCTGCCCTAAACCAGGCCAGGCTAAGAAAAGTGTGGGGAAGGTTACCGGGACAAATAGTGGCGGCTGGGGACTGAGTATGGAGACCTTGCTGCCGAAGCAGCCATGAGGTAGTGGCCAGCTTCAGCCTCCTCCAAACTAAAAGGCTTCATTTCAAGTGCAACCTAGCAGTATAGTATTGCAGCCTGCGGGTAGGTGGGTGGTTGGCTGCATATTTGCGTTTGCATTGCAAGGAATGGGGGAGGTACAATTGAACACTGCCCTGGGACAAGGACTTGCACGGGGATAGTTGCAAGTCTGCATCTTCTAATGTGGTAAGAATCACATCTGATGGGCACACTTTTAGGCAGTGACCTGGGTGTCAGAGATGCTTCCAGGGGTCTTCCCCATGCTGTTCCCATGTCTTTTCAGCACTGTATGCATGTGTTACACAGCACATGGCCAGATAAGGTTGTAAAATGTTAACATGACATTTCCTGGTGAATGCATTTGTCACGGTTGAAAGCAATACAAAAGTGCAAAAATGCATAAAAAATGCTACTTGTGAACATAGCCCAAAGTGTGGAGGAGTATTTTTGTTTTTCGTTGTTTATTTTACCTTTTACACAACTCTTTAGCCTGGAAAGGATGTTCCTTAACATATTTCACAGGAAAACAGTTTCAGTTTCGTTTTTTGAACGTTTTATTGTGCCCCCGTAATAGTGGTTTAATACCTCTGACCATGTTGTTGACAGCAGTGAGCTGGGGGTCATAAATGCTTCCTGGGGTGATCCCCATGCTGTCCCCATATCATTTGAGCACTGTCACTATCGTTTTGGGCACTTTTTAGGCTTTCTTCAGACTGCCGGGGGTGCGGCCGCAAAAATGCTCGGGTCTCTCATAGACTAATATACGGCTCGTTGCTCGGGTCGAGCCCCCGAGTATCACGGTGAGCTTGGCCAGAGCTTCGAGCACCCGAGCATTTTAGTGCTCGCTCAACACTAATTAATACGCATCTGTGCCCTGGGCTTTAAGAGCCTGACCCGTATTAATACGTCATTGCGATCGTGCGTGCACACAGGCTGTGCGGGCACGATCGCCACTGGGTGCCAGCTGATTGTCACAGCTGACACCCGGTGCTATGTGCAGGGAGCGGTCCCGCACCGCTCCCAGCTCATTAACCCCCGCAATTCTGTGATCAAAGTCGATCGCAGCATTGCGGTGGCTAAGGGGAGGTGATTGCCATTCTCACCTCCTCTTCCGGCCTCCAGAGCTGTCTGCCACGGCTTCTCGGATGTTGCCATGACAACCCGATGTCGTCATGACAACATCTGGGTCACCAGACAGCAGGAAGATTTTTTGGTCATGGGCAGTGCATGACCAAACTATCTTCTCCCTGTGCAGTGCTGACAGCCTTGTGCTCCATTCCTGTGCTATGCAGGCAATCAGAATAAAAAAAGTGAAAGTCCCATAGTGGGACAAAGAATAAAAGTAAAAAAAACTGTCAGAAAGTGAAAAAAAAAATAAAAAAAAATGTGTAAAAATATAAAAAAAAAATCAAAAAAAAATCCACCAAAAATAAAAATATAATTTACCCATCAATAAATATTATTATGGAAAAAAAAAAACAACAAACAATAAAAGTACACATACTTTGTATCGCTGTGTCCGGAACGACCTGACCTATAAAATTGTCACACTAGTTAACCCCTTCAGTGAACATGGTAAAAAATAAAAATAAAAAACGAAGCAAAAAACAATGCATTATCATCATACTGCCAAACAAAAAATGGAATAACACGCGATCAAAAAGACGAATATAAATAAAAATGGTACCACTGAAAGCGTCATCTCGTCCTGCAAAAAACAAGCCACAAAACAGCTCCATTAGCTGAAAAATAAAAAAGTTATAGCTCTCAGAATTAAGCAATGCAAAAAAATATTTTTTTCTATAAAATTGCTTTTATGTAAAAGCGCCAAAACATAGAAAATGTGGTACCGCTGTAAACGTACTGACCCGAAGAATAAAGCTACCTTATCAATTTTACCACACGCAGAGCAAAATAAAAAAATAAAAAAAAACAATTCCTGAATTGCTGATTTTTGTTTATTCTGCCTCCCAAAAATCGGAATGGAAAGCAAACAAATACTGTCACGTACCTGAAAATGGCACCAATAAAAAAGTCAACTCATCCCGCAAAAAATAAGCCGTCTCCTGACTCTCTCGGCCAAAATGTGGAAAAATTATTGCTCTCAAAATATGGCGATGCAAACCCTAGATTTTACAAAAAAATGCGTCTTTTAGTGTGTGACAGCTGTCAATCATAAAAACCCGATATGATTTTGGAATCTCTGTAATCGCACCGACCTGAAGAATATAGTCATCTAATCACTTATACCGCACGAGGAACGGCGTAAAAAATAAACTCTCGGGTTAGGGTTGCGCTAGGTTTGGGGTTGGGGTTAGGGTTGTACTAGGGTTAGGGTTGGGGTTGGGGTTGTGCTAAAGTTAGGCTTGGGGTTAGGGTTGCGCTAGAGTTGGGTTTGGGCTAGGGCTGTGCTAGGGTTAGGGTTGGGGTTGGGGTTAGGGTTGGGGTTAGGGCTAGGGTTGGGCTAGGGTTGGGGTTAGGGTTTGGGTTAAGGTTGGACTACGGTTGGGCTAGGGTTAGGGTTGGGGTTGGGCTAGGGTTAGGTTTGGGGTTGGGTTTGGGGTTAGGGTTGAGCTAGTGTTAGGGATTGGATTTTTTTCAAAAGATAAAAAAAAAAGATGACGATATGGCAACTAGTGTCGAGCGCAATTGCTCACTATTTGAGCTTGCATCGGGTGCTCGGGTATGCATTGAGTATCGTGGGTGCTCGAGTGACATGCTCGAGTCTCCGCCCCATATGCTTCGCGGCCAAAAAAACCTCGCTGGGATTGCCTGCCATGCTCGAGCGATTCCCACATTTTTTTGGGGGTGTCTAATAACCGTGAAACATGTGGGCGTGGACTCGAGCATGTCACTCGAGCACCCTTGATACATGGTGCATACCTGAGTACCCGATGCAAACTCAAGTAGCGAGCGCTTGCGCTCAAGACTAATGACAACTTATTCAATATGATGACCTAATGTTATCAAATTCTGTGTTGTACCTCTGGGTTCAAAATGTTCACTATACCCCTTGATAAAATCCTTGAGGGGTGTAGTTTCCAAAATGAGGTCACTTGTGGGGGGTTTCCACTATTTAGGCACATCAGGGGCTCTCCAAACTCGACATGGCGTCCGCTCTCGATTCCAGCCGATTTTGCGTTCAAAAAGTCACACAGTGCTCCTTCCCTTCTGAGCTCTGCCATGTGCCTAAACACTGTATTTTCCCCACATAAGGGGTCTTGGCGCATTCAGGAGAAATTGCACAAAAGTTTTGGGGTCCATTTTCTCCTCTTACCCTTGTGAAAATAAAAAAATTGGGGCTAAAACATAATTTTTGTGGAAAAAGTTTGATTTTTTTATTTTCATGGCTCCATGTTATAAACTTCTGTAAAGGACTTGGGGGTTCAGGGTGCTTACCACACATCTAGATAAGTTTCCTGAGGGGTTTAGTTTCCAAAATGGTGTCAGTTGTGTGGGGTTTCCACTGTTTAGGCACATCAGGGGCACCTCCGCTAATTATTCAAGCAAATTTTACATTCAAAATGTCAAATGGCGCTCCTTCCTTTCCGAACCCTGCCGTATGCCCAAGCAGTGGTATTCCCCCACATATGGGGTATCTGCTTACTCAGGAGAAATTGTACAACAAATTGCATGGTGCAATTTCTCCTGTTACCATTATGAAAATGAAAAATTGGGGGCTGAAAAACATTTTTGTGGCAAAAATGTGAAAATGTTATTTTTACTGCTCAATGTTATAAACTTCTGTGAAACACCTGGGGGTTCAAGATGCTCACCACACATCTAGATAAGTTCGTTGAGGGGTCTAGTTTCCAGAATGGTGTCACTTGTGGGGGGTTTCCACTGTTTAGGCACATCAGGGGCTTGTTAGGCCGGTACACAGGAGAAGGGCTCTCGCGCGGCGTCCGGCCAGGCCCTTTCCTGCTGGTCAGTAATTGTCAGCATTTAGGTTCCGTTCAAGGGATTCTAAGTGTGGTTTCTGCTCATGTGCCGCTAAGCCACGCCCCATTGTGGTCATGTGCTGTTAAGCCACACCCCCTGCTGTCTGGTACAGCCTGGTTGGTAGTCTTGGGGGGCTGGGGTTGTCTCTAGTGTATTTAAGGGCTCCGTGGGCTCCGCCCCAGTGCCTAGTCTATCTCTTTCTAACCTGGAGTGAGGTGTCTGGCAGTAAATGCAGTGTGTGAGAGTCATTGTCAAGGGTTCCTGCTGAAAGCTCCCTAGTCATCCTAACCATCAATTAGGGCTAGGGGAATGCTGTAAGCAGCACGCTCTACCATGTCGGTTAACTGGTTGGTGTCCACGCCACGTAGGCGTCCTTGCTACTGATCCAGTATTCCAGGGTCAGCCATTGTATGTGTGGTCACACTGCCACTTTTACACTCATGTGTTGGGTGCTGTAGAAATTCTCCTCCTCTTTAGGAACTTAGGTTCCAGGCCTTTCCTGGCCTGCAGCTATCTGCAGCTCTATACGCCACCATCTAGTGCTCAGGCGTTTCATGCTGCCAAATCCTTCCTGCTCTGCACAGTGGTGTCTTGCAGTGCAGAAGTTTATTAGTTTCGTTTCTGGAGTGTTGTTAACTCCCAGCATTGTACCTTGTTCAGTTACTACTAGTGTGTGCACTTAACACACTAGTTCATTTCTTTCTCTGTGCTTAGCTGAACTTTCCTCTGGGATTCAGCTGCTGCAGCTCCTCTGCAGTCCGGTGGACCCTGACGTGTCCTTTAAATTTTATTTTATTTTATTAAAGGACATGCCAGCGTAACAGGACTCTCCAAACGCAACATGGCGTCTGCTAATTATTCAAGCAAATTTTACATTCAAAAAGTCAAATGGTGCTCCTTCCCTTCCGAACCCTGCCGTGCCCCCAAACAGTGGTTTGCCTCCACATATGGGGTATATTCTTACTTAGGAGAAAGTGCACAACAAACTGCATAGTGCAATTTCTCCTGTTACCCTTATGAAAATGTAAAAGTGGGGGCTGAAAAACATTTTTGTGGGAAAAATGTGAAAATGTTATATTTACGGCTCAATGTTATAAACTTCTGTGAAGCAACTGGGGGTTCAAGGTGCTCACCACACATCTAGATAAGTTCCCTGAGGGGTCTAGTTTCCAAAATGGCATCACTCGTGCGTGGTTTCCACAGTTTAGGCACATCAGGGGCTCCCCAAATGCAACATGGCGTCTGCTAATTATTCAAGCAAATTTTACATACAAAAAGTCAAATGGCGCTCCTTCCCTTTCGAACCCTGCCGTGCGCCCAAACAATGTTTTTACCCCTCATATGGGGTATCTGCGTGCCCAGGGAAAATTACACAACAAATTTTTGAGTCCATAAAAAAAATTGGGTCTAAAGTAACATTTTTGTGAAAAAAGTTAAATGTTCATTTTTTTCTTCCACATTCCAAAAATTCCTGTGAAGCATCTGAAGGGTTAATTAAGCTATTGAATGTGGTTTTGAGCACCTTGAGGGGTGCAGTTTTTAGAATTGTGTCACATTTTGGTATTTTCTGTCATAAAGACCCCTCAAAGTGACTTCAAATATGATGTGGTCCCTAAAAAAAATGGTTTTGTAAATTTTGTTGGAATAATGAGAAATCGCTAGTCAACTTTTAATTCTTATAGCTCCCCAATAAAAAAAAAATTGGGTTCCAAAATTCTGCTGATGTAAAGTAGACATGTGGGAAATTTTATTTATTAACTATTTTGTGTGACATATCTTTCTGATTTAAGGGCATAAAAATTCCAATTTTGAAAATTGCAAAATTTTAAAATTTTTTGCCAAATTTCCATTTTTTTCACAATTAAACGCAAGTGATATCGAAGAAATTTTACCACAATCATGAAGTACAATATGTCACGAAAAAACTAACTCAGAATCAGGGGGATCCGTTGAAGCGTTCCAGAGTAATTACCTCATAAAGTGACAGTGGTCAGAATTGTAAAAATTGGCCTGGTCATTAACGTGCAAACCACCTTAGGATGTAAAGGAGTTAATAAATATGGCTTTTATTGGAGATCATCTTGCTGGATTTTCCTCCTTTGAGGATCTTTCTTTAGTATAAAAAACAGTCGCCAATGAAACCTCAATGTAATCACATTGTTCAGCTCCTGCACCTCCTCCTTCATCTCCAAAATGACCACATCAGTCACAAGCTGAAAGCACTGCAGCACTGCCTTGGCCAAGCGGCAACAGGCTGTGCTGAAGGTAACATGCTTAATGCTTAGGTGACAAACTGCCCAGTGCTGCAGAATGTTGAAATCTGTAATACAGCAGCCTGATCTGTGGCTCTCATACAGCCAGGCATAGTTGTGTGTGACAATGGGCGGAACCTGGTGATGGAGACATGACAGCCAGAGTAGATACAGTTTCCCTCTATGCCAGTCCTTTCACCGAGCTAAAGAATATGGCTGTGGTGAAATACAACTCCCACTGAGAAGCTGTTTCAGATTGAAAAACATTGGGCCTACCAGAGGATTTGATTCCGTCAGCTCACCTTCCTCCCCCGCTCAAGAGCCCCATAGCAGCTGCAAAATTTGCGCCTATCGTGAACTCTCCTGATTGAGAAGCCAGGGCCCACCCGAGGAGTCTCTGGTGGGCCTGTCCAACTCTGCTGAGAAGCAGCCCTGGCTAAGAAAAGTGTGTGGGAAGGTTCCCGGACACTCTATGGCTGCATTTCTAATGTGGACTGGCTCCGTACCATCCCTGACCACATTCACCTGTCCACATGTTTGTGGTTAGGCGGATTTCCCATTTAGTGAGATGAGATTGTGAAAAGCTTCCACCTCCATGAGTCTAAAAGGCCACATTTCAAGTGCAAGCAGCTTTAGAGGACTTCCTTGGAGAAATGACAGCTGGAGTAGATATGGTTTCCCAAGTCCTTAAACCAAGCTAAAGAATATGGCTGTGAAGAAATACAACTCTCAGCAAAAAAAGCTGTGGACGGGCTCCGTACCATCCCTGGTCACATTCACTTGCCCACGTTTTTGTGGTTAGGCTGTCCTTCTCAGTAAGTGCACTGGGGAAGGCAAGGGTAATGTTATGGGACCCGTGCTTGTGGAAGGCGGAGACGATACCAGGAGAAATAGTAGCGGCTGGGGACCGAGTATGGACACCCGGCCGCGGCTGGCATGAGGTTGTGAAAAGCTTCCACCTCCACGAGCCTAAAATGCCACATTTCAAGTGCAAGCAGCTGACAAAAGTTTGGCAGTATAGTATTTCAGCCTGTGGGTGAGTGGCTGGCAGCATGCTTGTACTTGCATTCCAAGAAATGGGGTAGGGACAACTGAACGCTGCACTTGGACAAGGATGTGGACGGTGATTGTTGCAAGTCTGCAACAACAGGTGCATGGCAGGAGGCATCTTCGCATGTGCCAAGGATCACTTACGATGGGCACACTTTTAGGCAGTGACCTGCAAGTCAGAGATGCTTCCAGGGGTCTTCCACATGCTGTTCCCATGTCTTTTCAGCACTTAATGCATGTGTCTGATGATGTGTCACCCACCACATAGCCAGATAAGGTTGTAAAATGTTAAAATGACATTTCCCTGTGAATGCATTTGTCTTGGTTGAAAGCAATGCAAAAGTGCAAAATCGCATTAAAAACGCTACGTGTGAACATAGCCCAAGTTGTGGAGGAGCATTTTTGTTTTTGGTTATTTATTTTGCCTTATATACAAGTCATTACCCTGGAAGGGATGTTCCTTAACATTTTTCCCAGGAAAATCCAATTTGGTTATGTTTTTGTATGTTTTATTGTGAGTCCGTAAAAGTGGCGTAATACCTCTAACATCGTTGTTGACAGCAGTCACCTTGGAGTCAGGGATGCTTCCAGGGGTCTTCCCCAAGCAGTTCTCATGTTAATTTTGCACTGTTCCCATCGATTTGGGCAATTTTTAGTCCCTTTGCAGACCTCTGGGGGGGTGCCGAAAAAATGCTCGAGTTTCCCATAGACTTACATTGGGCTCATTACTGGGACCGAGCACTCGACCATTCCAATTTGCTCGACCCGATCAACGAGTCCCCGAGCATTTTAGTGCTCGCTCATCACTAGACATGACCATTTCTGTGGGATGATGATAGTGAACCTACATGGACTAAAGTCATGCTGGCAAACAAGCTATATGCCGGAATGTATATGGGATGGGAGATGCATTTTTACTATGAAGCAAAGGGATGACTATTGAATAGCCATGCTTTGAGATCCTCAATTCAAAATCAAAATAGGGAACTTGTTTCTGACTTCCAAAAGGAAGCTGTGTTACCTGTAGACCGTTCACCTTTTTACACCACAACTGACCTGAAAACCTTTCTCTGCTCAACACAGGTCCAATTTTCCCTTGCCTATGCTGGTGTTAGGGCTACAGCAAGAAGCTAGGACAGCAATAGTATCAGCTAGAGCATTTTTGAAATGACAGACCAGATGTTTTATTCACCATTGCATCAACCTACTGCACTTCAGCAAGGAGTTGCATTGGTTGAACAGGAAGGTTTAGTCATTCTTAGACTAGGTCCTTTCTCAGGCAAATAACCTGAGCTCCCAAAATATAGAATTCTTCATCAGCAGTTAGGACCAAATGCAATAACTGACCAATTTTTCTGTGGGCATACTATCATATCTGGGGTCATGTTTACTGTCAGAGATGGTATTCAGCGCAGTCTGGGGTTTTATCAGACTCAAAAAGACCACATAATCCATGCAAAGTGTGGAAAACCTTTTGTCAAAATTAATCAGGCATGGATCATTCTGTATTTTTTCACCTATGCTTGATGCCAATGATTTGATTGGCAGTGCCATCTGCCAGCCTGTCCATTTTCAGGTTCTCTACACAAGTTTTCTGCTGCTAGTCCTGATGACCAATGCTATGCCAGGCATCTAATCCCTGTCTTTCATGTCAAGTACAGTATACCTTTGTACTGCAGTTTCATGGGCTGCCCTTACTTTCTGTACTTTGTCAGATATCTCCTTTCCTGCCTCCTCCTAATTTCCTAAAGCACAGGTTTTGCCTCTGCACTGAATCACCAGCCACACATCTCCTTGATGGCCATTGTGTTTTTTAGTGCTGTACTGTACTGTTGCTTTCAAAGCAGTCATTGCTGGCTCTACATTGCCTAATTTTTCTTTGACTGACCCCTTATATGGTGTTCTCTTCTGCAGCTTCTGCCACTACTACTGACAATAGGTGAATACATGTCCTATGCTTGTCTAGTGTGTTGTGTACCTATACTTCACTACTGCTGGAAAGCATACTCTTTGATGGAACAAAAACAAGAAACACCTCACAAAATCTGGATTATTTTGGTATAGCTTATTAACAAGCCATTTGTTCTTTGTTTTGAAAACAGAAAGCTTGTCAATGAATTCTAAAAAAAAATGAATAATTTTTGGATGGATTTTAAAAAAAGTCTTTGCACATGTTTAATCATTTTGTGAATAGCAAAACAGTTGTGATTCACAAAAAAGGGGTATTTTTCACTTCTCTTTGAGAAGCCACTACTTCTCTTTCAAAACACCACACCTGCTTTTATTCTCCTTATAACGGGGTAATTTTGGATGGCTTTTGAGAAAGCTATCACTTCTTAATTTATTTTAGCAAATAAAAAACTGAAGACACTCTCAAACTTGGATAATGTTTGCATCACCCATGTGAAAAAACATGGCTTTTTCCACTGTCTGTGTATAAACACCAGCAAGGCAGATATTTGAGCTAAAAAAAGGAATAATTTGTGGGTCGTTTTTACAAGTTCAGTAGCCTAGAAGGTGTGTTTGTGCATTGTCTATGTAAGTAGGCTATTGGTAACCACCAGGTGCCATCATTTTTCCCTAGCCAGATAGGTTGAGGTCACTTACACATTACTATAGCTATGTTTGTGATAGCTTAAAGGGGATTTAATATAGTCGTATAAGACCTCAGAGTGTTTTTCCAGGCAATAAGAGGTCTTGCAGTATTGAGATTCGCTGTAAATTTATCAGCTGCAAATACATTTTTTTGGTGAAATTATGAATTTCAAATGCTTATTAATATTAATAGTATTAATAGTTTAAAAATGTTCTCCAATCCATGCCAAATTACAGAAGTTTTTCCATCTACCCCACAAAAAAGTCAATGAAGGATAACTAATACATTTCATTTACAAAATAATTGGAACACTAAAAATACAAATCAAACAAAAAAAAAAAAGTTAGTAGCAGAGGTAAAGTAGTAAAACTTTTATGTAAAACTTTGTGCAAGGTTACATTAAGTGTTAATGTCAGTTTTCCTTAAAGGTATTCTGCACTAACCAAATAACTCACCAGTGTATATTTATTCTCCTAATCAAATAAAATGTGTATACAAGTTTATTATGTTAAACACTGAAGAATGCACAGAGGAGAATTATAAGAAAATTATTTATTCCATTCTCCTAAAGCCAAAGGCATTCTTGGAGAAGTGCAATTGCGCATGTTGTGCATAATAAGCAATCTATGAAAATACATATTTATAACAATGTTTTCAAATTATGAACTATGTTCTTTTCATGCTATAATATAAGATTTTCTATTTTATTTATAGCTGCGGAATACATGTACAGAATTATTTGGGTCTATATAGACAGTGGGTGTGAAGTCAGTCTTGTCATTCTTATTGGGCTGGGTATTCCCAATTCAGAAATTTCAGAAAAACCTGGCGCTATATCTCTATGATAAACTATAAAAGGGGAAAACAATCTGAGCTCAAATGCAACACAATAAAAGGGAAAAATGTACAGTACAGACCAAAAGTTTGGACACACCTTCTCATTTAAAGATTTTTCTGTATTTTCATGACTATGAAAATTGTACATTCACACTGAAGGCATCAAAACTATGAATTAACACATGTGGAATTATATACTTAATGAAAAAGTGTGAAACATCTGAAAATTTGTCTTATATTCTAGGTTCTTCAAAGTAGCCACCTTTTGCTTTAATGACTACTTTGCACACTCTTGGCATTCTCTTGATGAGCTTCAAGTGGTAGTCACCGGAAATGGTCTTCCAACAATCTTGAAGGAGTTCCCAGAGATGCTTAGCACTTGTTGGCCCTTTTGCCTTCACTCTG